>NW_025814889.1:21522500-22122500 GCF_022079265.1 Lynx rufus | reverse complement strand
AGTGAACATTTATTCAGAAGCTATCAAAGGGAATTAGCTTCCTAATTTTTAAAGACAATTGTACATATCTGACAGGGAAAAAGATGTATAGCTCAGCGAAACCTGTCCATGTTCTCGTAGGGAAACTGTAATTACTTCAGGCAAAAATATATTCACTTCTCAAGATATCAAGGCATACACACTGTTAATACAAACATGTCAATTATGGAGTTGTCTTGCTCACCCAGTATTCGATATCTCTAGCTATGGAAAGAGTTTTGCTCATGGATGGAAAGCATTAGATTGAACGTCAAAGGGAACTGTTCTAGAAATGTTAAAAATGGTAAATAGAATTTCACACATCAGGACATATAAAAAACAAATTTTCTCCTGCAGATATAAAAGCCTAGATGAAATTAAAGTGAGGAATCAATTAGGATGCAGCACTGTCACTGGGACTTATGAAGTCCCTTGGTCTAACACCTCCTCTGGAGAAGACAGCCACTGGGCTCTCTGCCTTCCATGTGACCCCATCTCGTAGAAGTCTTAGAAACTTCAGTACCAATTAAAGAGGAAAATTAGACAATCCATTTGTTAGCCAAAGAAAGTACAGCTAGTGACACCTAAGCTGAAAACTGTAGAACCTGACTGATGAAAGGGACCCTGGAGAGGATCCTGTCACCTGCTCCCGTTCCACATTTCTGAAAATGGAGAACTTTTAAAAGTTAAAAAGAAGTCTGCAGGATCAAATCACTCAGTGGCAGAGTGAGTCTAATTTCCAGACGCAGGGGCACATAAGCCAGTGTCTCTACTGCTCTATGCCACCTCTCACCCTACACTTTTTTTTTTTCAACGTTTATTTATTTTTGAGACAGAGAGAGACAGAGCATGAACGGGGGAAGGGCAGAGAGAGAGGGAGACACAGAATCGGAAACAGGCTCCAGGCTCTGAGCCATCAGCCCAGAGCCCGACGCGGGGCTCGAACTCACGGACCGCGAGATCGTGACCTGGCTGAAGTCGGACGCTTAACCGACTGCGCCACCCAGGTGCCCCAAACCTCTCACCCTGCACTTAACTTTTCATAACTCACCCCTTATTGTTGTCGTCATCAAATGTAGTTGTAGAATTTCATGGTGGTCTCAGCCTTGAGCACATATTGCTTTAAATTCAACCATTTGTTTTTTACGGGAAGAAAGGTAGAAGTTTCAGTCAAGAAAAAAAGCTCTGAGTTATCGATTCCAGTTCGATTGCTCCAAGGCAGCTTTCCAAGGAAGTGGACTTTATGAACGGGAAGGCCATGCGACATGGGACACAGGCTAGATTTGTAACAGATGTGTGCATGGACCAGTGTTTGTGGAGCTCCATGCCTGCAATGCTGACCCCAAAGCATACCATAAAGCATACTTTATATTTATTGCTGTGCCTTATAAAACTGGAGGTGTATTTTTGTGGGAGAAAACTCAAATTTAAACAGTGGTTAAAATGGAGGACCAAACACTCTTTTTCTTGGTTATTCTCGAATTCCACCAGCCAAGACTTTGAAAGATTATATTCTGTACCTGAATAAGAATGGCTCCTTTATAATATCTTCCCAAGCCATGAATACCTCTTCTGCTACTGGCTACCTTCCTCCTATCAGACCCCTGGTCCCTTGCTTCCATACAGAAGGATCTTAGAACATTTTTCCCTTTCTCTTCTGTCTGTTGATTTGTAGCAGTGACCAGTAGAGACACCAAGATAAAATCAGGATGCTTTAGTGAAGACTAGTAGTTGTTAATTCTAGCTGCAGATTTGAATAAACTGGAGAACTTTTGAAAATATGATGTTGGACTCCACCCCCAGATTTAATTGGTCGGGAGTGGGAACGTAGCATCAGGTATTGTCCAAATGATGGTTTACATCATTACAGTTCCATTCTAGATAAAGGAGATATGAGCAAGGATTATGGATCATGAAGGGTGTAAATTGAATCATAAAATAACACACTTTTAGAGCTGGAAGGGACATTAGAAGCTTAAGGACCACTCTTTATTCTAATCATGAGAAAACTGAAGTCAAGGGATACTAACTGAATAAATGGAGATCTCAAAACTAACTAATGGCAGAGCCAGAACTCTGGTCCCGTGGCCTCATGAAATGACAAAATAGTGAAGCAACATTATTTGACATCTACAAGAGAAAAATTAGAATATAAATAAAAGGAAGTGACAGCTTTACTCAGAAAATACAAAACATGGCAATCAAGAGGTGAACTCATTATGTCATTCAAGGACATATTACTAGGAAAAAAAAGGACATACTACTAGATAAATCCATTATGGCTCACAGTAGACTTGTAGGAGAGGTTGGGGGCTTGACATATGAGAGCAAACCATGAGTGGTAAAAGTCAGGGTAAAAAACAAACCTGATTTGGTTAATATCAAACAGAGTATAGATTTGGATGAATTACAAAAATGATTCCATAAACATTGCATATTTTCTCACCATGTAAGTAAAATTCATGTTGGATATGTTCTTACCGTGTAAAATGGAGTGCTTGGCATACAGTAAGTGCTCAATTAATGATAGCTGCTACTTCACTTCACTGCCACCACTATGCAAAATCCAACTGAATTGTATGGTGCTAGGTCATATCATTGGAATGCTTTAATATCGTACTTGCCTAACTCAGGTTTTCTTGCCTAACATTGGTGTAAGGCTGAAATTTTGCCTAACTCAGGTTTTCTTGCCTAACATTGGTGTAAGGCTGAAATTTTGTCATCTCCCATTTACCTAAGGCAAAGAATATTTTAACTTCCAATTCAATTTAATGAGAGAGAAGGAAATGGAGAGAAGAGAAGGAGGGAGGGGGATTGGAGGGGAGGGGAAGGGGAGGGGAAGGGAGGGGAAGGGAAGGGAAGGGAAGGGAAGGGAAGGGAAGGGAAGGGAAGGGAAGGGAAGGAAAGGGAAGGGAGGGGAGGGGAGGGGAGGGGAGGGGAAGGGAAGGGAAGGGAAGGGAAGGGAAGGGAAGGGAAGGGAAGGAGGGGAAAGAGGGGGAGGGAAGGGGAGGGGAGGAGAAGGGAAGGGAAGGGAAGGGAAGGGAAGGGAAGGGAAGGGAAGGGAAGGGAAGGGAAGGGAGGAGAGGGGAGGGGAAGGGAAGGGAAGGGAAGGGAAGGGAAGGGAAGGGAAGGGAAGGGAAGGGAAGGGGAGGGGAGGGGAGGAGAGGGGAGGAATTGTTTGGAGGACCAAAAGAGGATAGCAATACAGTTCTCCATGATTTCCCTCCAACCTTCCAGGTTGAACTTGCATAGGATGAAACCAGTAAGCGGAGAGAGGGGATGGCATCTTGGATCGGCCCTGGCACACTCAAAGACTGGTTAAGTCCGTGCCCCTTGCCATAACTCATGGCCCCATCTAAAACTAGGAGTATAATGCCAAACTTATAAGTAAGATAAGATGCACCACACTCACTGATATATATATAAACTAAAGTATCACCTAGCATCTTTGCAGAAGAAGTACTCCACACAAATCCATTTTTCAGATAAATTACATTCCTTTGAGTCATATTTCAGGAAAACATTATTATTTTTATTGAATTATTTATAAAGAACATTAATTGTGACCCTGTTTTTGTTAGTCTGTACTAAACATAATTTGATTTTATGCTTGAGAAGAGTATAACTAGCAATTATTTTATTTAAAAAATGTGGTACTCTGAAAGTGTGTTAAGGTATGGGAAATTATTTGTCCTTACATTTAAAATTTTTTTTTTCAACGTTTATTTATTTTTGGGACAGAGAGAGACAGAGCATGAACGGGGGAGGGGCAGAGAGAGAGGGAGACACGGAATCGGAAACAGGCTCCAGGCTCTGAGCCATCAGCCCAGAGCCCGACGCGGGGCTCGAACTCACGGACCGCGAGATCGTGACCTGGCTGAAGTCGGACGCTTAACCGACTGCGCCACCCAGGCGCCCCTTGTCCTTACATTTAATGGCCCCACATGATTGTCCTTACCCTGTGTCGTTCTGAGTCTGATTTCCACTATCAGAATATCCTGCTTCTAATTTGGCTCTTTCGGGTTTTTTTAATAATTTCTAACCAGTAAAAGACTCCCACACTTCTTTTTTTTTTTTAATGTTTATTTACTTATTTTGAGGGGGAGAGATAGAGCGAGCAGGGGAAGGGCAGAGAGAGAGGGAGAGAGAGAATCCCAAGAGGGTTCCGCACTGTCAGCGCAGAACCCAAAGCGGGACTTGAACTCATGAACTGTGGGGTCATGACCTGAGCTGAAATCAAGAGTCAGACGCTTAACTGACTGAGCTACCCAGGAGCCCCTGAGACTCCCACATTTCTGGTTGGACAAAACGCATGGACTCTGTAACAGACTTTTGTCACTTACTGATACTTCATTTCAGACTGTCCACTTGCTTATTCTGGGTTTGCTTCCTTCTGAAAATGCCTGAAATGTGGTCTCAAATACAAATGTCACTGACAAACTCCAAAAAGAGCAATTGACAAGATATCTTTATTTCTGTTCTAAAAATTAATTGTATATAAATGGGTAAAGAGCTTCCACTGAGGACAGTCATTAGAAATTAAACTTTCACATTCATGGGCTGGCTTCTCTGCAATGCTATGTCTTTACAAACCTTGCATCGAAACCCTGGAAGCAAGGTTGGTGAGCGCATAAAAGCGCTTAGGCTCCCGATCAAGGCAGAGTGGCTTCGGAAATAGAGAAGCAAGGAAGGAAAAAAAAAAAAAAAACCAATTAAGTTTCTAATTGTTTCCCTTAATGTGAACACTAGCTAGTGGAGATATTGTAGCAGCGGTAAATGAAGCTCTTGGCAGTCTTAGCGAGGCTAGCACAACACAGTGTTGGGGCGGGGGACTGTCCCCGCGAGGCTGAGGGTACACAGTCAGCTGCTGCAGCTTTTTCTTTCCAGAAGCTGAGAGCAAACTTCTTCTGTACATCGAGAATGGGGCTTAGTACTAATGTCTGAACTTCTTTAGCTTCCTATCGACTTCCTCTAAGGATTTCTCCTAGACAAAATCTATCCGTCCTTTCCAGGTTCGTTCTAGGAGTGGTCTCCTTTCATCTGCTTCTGGGAAGTCCTGGCCTTCCAAAAGGAAGGTACTGATGCTCGCTTTCTTGTGTTCCTCTTACATTTCCTACATCAGATCCCAGACTTAGATTCAAATCCCAGCTCCTTCACTGCCTGTCAATATTTCCAGCCACGTGACCTTAGTCACATTACTTAATTTCACGGATCCCTGGATTCTTCAAATGTAGCGTTTGGATAATAAGAGTGACTTCATGGGACGGTTAGGCGAAAATAGCTGCAGAAGCTCAGTTAACTCGCAGTACAGATGACGTGGTAAGAAGAGTCGTCAAGAGCCTTGACTTTGGAGCCAGATTGCCTGCCTGTGAATCTTATCCAGTGGCTACCAGTTGGGTGAAAAGTTACTTAATTTCTCTGAGCCTCAGCATTCTCACCTATAAAATGTGGATATTAATGCCTACCTCACGGAGTCATGTGCATCGACAAATCAACGTATGGAAAATTTAACCCCCTGCCTGGCAAAGAAGAAGCAGTTAAAGAAGCCCGCAGACCTGGCTGAGTCCTCACTACCTTGGCTGTTTCCACCATTCTTTGGTGTTCTCCCGTCCATTTATTGGTGTTTCTTTAAGTTGTGTGTTCAGTGGGAGCAGGTGGGCTATGGGTGGAGCAGGCAGGAGAAGAAAGGAGATTCATTAGGGCTCAACCCATATCACATACCTGTATTAAGATGCCTTGAGGCAAAGAAAAGCTAGAAGATGCAAATATGGAGCTTGAAACTCCAAGTCCTCAAACGCAAGGGAGTCGGGCTCTGTGATCAGGCAGCCAGCAGCAAATACCCAGCATCAGAAGAGCAGCAGAAACATTCCAGAGATGCTTCTGCTTCCAGATACATTTCTACCTCTGGATGTAGTTAGCATGCATCTGCTCCCTCAGCCACCCCACTCGGCATGTGTGAAAGTCCTCCCTTGTTAACTGCATAAGGGGTAGTTCACTGGAGGGAATGCTGGGGGAAAAATCCAGCCCAGTAGTTCACGCAAGGTGGATCACATTTAAGAGATACTGCCTTCTGAGGCACCTGGGTGGCTCGGTTGGTTAAGCATCCAACTCTTGATTTCAGATCAGGTCACGATCCCAGGATCCTGAGATAGAGCCCTGTATTGGGCTCTGTGCTGAATATGGAGCCTACTTGAGATTCATTCTCTCTCTCTCCCCACTCTGCCCCCTCCCCCATTCATGCTGTCTCTCTAAAATAAAACAATTACAAAATATACCGGCTTCTTCATGCTATGTCCAGATGTGGGCAAAATACTGAGAAAACACCGACAAGAAATATTTGTATGGAAGCGAGGCAAATATCCAGAAACTTCTTGGGAATGGTATCCATGAAAACATTTTCTAGGCACGTAAATAATGAAATTGGTCATTTGGAAATTTTTGGTGGCAGTGACATTTGTCTTACCAGGGTGGCGGCCACAACTCACACCTTCTCTCTTGCTCAAGAAACCACTTCAGAAGCCAAGTTGGTGAGAATGACATCACAGGGCTAACTAAACTTATCTGTGCTACAACCATAAATTGTTTGCAAGCGTCAGGACTTTATTTCTAGTAGCAATAAATTACTTACCTCAGCATCGATTGAGACACGCCAATGTGTAAAATAATGCGGTTTAGAACTCCCACATAGTCGGATACTTCCCTTCTGTAGTCGATAAAAAGTGATGCTCAGAAAGCATAAATAAGGTGCCTGAGGTCACACAGTTGATGAGTAGCAAAGCCGCCACCTTCTTGAAACCAAGGCTGCTGATTTGAGCCCAATGCTCTTTTTACACGACACATCACATTTCCCTCAGCAGACACCTAATGTGTTACTCAAGTGAATAACAATTCAGTAGTGCCGGATATGACTCACTTTTCCTCCAAGACATACACTACCTTCCTACTAGGAGGAATCGTCTGCTCTCCATTTAGCCACTGGCCCACCTTTTCTACAGGGGTATACCGCTATTTCAAAATATATGCTACTCATTCACAAACCTACATTTCATGTTCACACATTAAGCTGCAAATATATGTACCCTGGACTGAAAATACATTATAAAAAATGGGGCTGAACGTTGCTTAGACAAAATTTGTGCTTTTACAGAATTATTTATTATAACAGAGAATCTTTAATGCCACTGACAAGATGGCCTGCAGCAATGTTTAATATTCATTCACTTTTATTCAGGCAGAAAATTGACATTAGAATAGGTCTATTTTTAAAAAAGGCATTCTTAGCTTTTCCAAAGGAAAGACGTTTTCTTCAAATGTTATTCAAAACTATGCACTCAGAGTGTAGCCCCAACTTGTGATACCAAATGCTAACTTTTTATTAGCTACTACGTCTAATAAAGTGCTTTTTTGCAAACATCCGACCACGCACCAGACCTGAGAGCTGGGAGACTCTGCTAATAAAGAGGACAGACAGCTCAGGCCCTGCCATGTGTTCTAGACATAGGTCACAAGAGAAATGAAGACTATTCCCTCTGAGCGAATTGACAGCCATTTATTTGCTCAACATTGAGGCTGCAGATGTTGGAAAATGTCAACCTGCAGAAGGAACAAGGAAGTAACTACTGCAGCTTGACTCAGGCAGACTGCCAGGAGAGCCATGGGTTGGTGACAGATGGACAATTCTTTTTTTTTTTTTTTTTTGTAATATCCATACAGAGCGAATACAGACAAGGACAGAGATTCAGGCAAATATACTTGCTCATTCTTCCCAGAGCCCCGGGCACAATGTGAGCAGTGGGTTGACAGTCACTGTGCCCTTGGGCCAGGGCGATTTTTGCCCTGGCTTTGCTCAGGCTATTCACTGGTCTGTCTTCGAATCCTTCATGCCTGGACTGGCTTAACTGAACAGCCATCTATCTGGGCTGCTTTCTCAGTGGCGAAGAAAACCATGTGCTCTGGAGTTATTTTATGGGTTGAGAAAGGGCAAAAAGAACACAAAACAAACAGGCCTGAACTCAAGGGAAATGAGGAAACACGAGAACTTGCATACCAGGCCGCCACGAAGGACAAGGCTGCAGAGTGCCAGGCCCGCTCATGTTGTCCCGGCCATGGCACAATTGCTGGGTATCTACAGGATGCAAAGGTCTGAGAACAGTGTGGCCAGGCCGGGAGGCTCAGGTGAGGGAGAGGAGCCCCAGAGAACCTCTTGTGGCACCTTCCCTCCTAAGCCTGGGTAGGGTGCACAGGGGACTGGGTCCCTCCTCCCACCACAGGAAGACATGTGTGGGGCAAGGGTGCAATTGCCCATAGGAATCAGCAGCACCCTCTCTTGACCTCTCTTGACCTCTCTTGGTCTCCTGGGGATTCCTTGCTCCTTGGAATACTAAAGGGTGGATATACTGATGGGAAATATTAGGTCCTTATCCAGCAAAGAGAGAAACTTGCGAAAATATGAAATTTTACTCTACTAAGTTTCACCTATTTTTATCTTAGTGCTTTTAAATCAGTGAAGTAATATCATCCAGACCCAATGGGCGAGTTCTCCTTGAGGCCCGATCAACTTAAAGCAACTATTATGATATTGGTTCAGCAAATAAGCACTTTCTATTGAGATGGGAAGATTTAATATCATGAACACAGCAATGTTCCTCCCTGAAATAACATATAATGCAATTATAAGTAAATCTTAGAGGGTTGCGTGTTTGATTTAGTACAGTAGGAGTTACTTTATTTATTTTATTTTTGGAATTTGGGTAAAGTAATTTGATGTTTGCACGGAGAAATAAGCCTCCAATAGTGTTATGAAATTAAAAGAAATAGGAATAAAGCATATTGTGTTTGAGGCTGAAGAAGTTGTTGACTTTCCTCACCAGCCACAAAAACTTATTTTAAAGTTTCTTTGATCAAACTAACATAGAAGTGGCAGAAAAATCAATAGAGAATCCACAAAAAGATCTGAGTATCCTTGGGAAATTGACACGGAACAAAAATGGTATTTTAAGTTAGAGGAGAAAGGATGGCTTACTTAGCCCTCTCCCCTCTAAATTAAAATGTAGTAATTTTTTGACGAATTTGGCTAGCATAATTGACTAACCATTTTGAGGAAAACAAATTTAGACCTCATCCCACACCAAATACAAAAATAAAGTCTAGATAAACTAAAGACTTAAACGTTTAAGAATTGAAAAACAAGATGAAACTTAGAGTTCTTTAGCAAAATGGGGAGCTCCAAAGCTATAATCCATAAGGCAGTTCTGATTATAAAAAGAAACTTAAGAAAAATATTTGTAACGATAAATGATTCCACAATGTCAAAAAGACAAATGACAGGCTGTAACAATTATTTGCAAACCACACGAGAGATCGAAAGTTCAATTCTATAATAGTTAAATTGATCTTTAAAAAAGGCATAGAAATCAATGCAAAAAATGTAAAGGAATACAATCCAACTTTTAAAATAAATTCAAAAACAACAATCCATAAAAAAATATGCCCAACTTCACTGATAGTCTGGAAAATACCAATTAAAGGTATTATAATATGCCACATTCCATACATTAGATTGGCCTCCCAATTGCCAAATCCAGTGTCTTTTTTTCAATATTCATTCTTCTAGACTTTTGGCAACCCTTAACGCCTTTGACCATGGCCTCCATTCTGAAACTGAAAGCATTCTGAAAATGCTCCTACTTCACCCTGAAATATACTTATCTTGGCATGTGTGCTTCAAATCCTTGATGACTTTCCATTGTGTACAGGGTAATTACACAGAATACTAATCTTCTGTGCCAGCTAGAACAAAGGAAACATTTCTCTCACATACAGCTCGTAGAAAGATGGATAGTACAGTTTGAAAAAGTAATCCAATGCTATCTACTAAAATAATTGCAATGCGTAGCATTATTTGTAGTGACCTCCCTGAAAATAGAGGAAAATAATAGGAAATAATAGAGGAAAGAAATCACTGAAAATAACCTGAATATCCATCAATTGGCAAATGGCTAAATAAACTGTAGTACATGATCTTGTTAAAAATATACGGAAAATATGAAATGTTATGTAGTTATTAAGAAGAATAAGTAAGATCTGTAGGTATGGACATGGAAGGATGTCAATGATACCTTGTTTGTGAGAAAAAAAAAAAACCAGCTGTAAAGAAATGCATGGTGATGGTTAATTTTATGTATCTGTTTGACTAGACCATGGTGCCCGGATATTTGGTCAAACATCAGTCTAGATGTTGCTGCGAAGATACTGGTTTTTTAAGATGTGATTAACAGTTAGGTAAGTAGACTTTGAGTAAATCAGATTACCTTCCATAGTATGGGTAGGCCTCATCCAATCAGTTGAAGGCTTTCAGAGAAAAAAATCTGAGGTTTCCCAAAGAAAGAAGGAATTCTGCCTCCAGAATGCCTTGGAACTCATGACTGCAGTTTCAAGTCATATATATATATATATCCTATTAATTCTGTTTCTGTGGATAACCTTAACTAATATACACACATGGTATTTCCATAGTTACAAACAAATATCCTATGCTCGTATATTTCTATTTGTATAGGTTTGTATGCACATGGGGAAAATTAAGAAAGAATCTACATCAAACTAAAAATACTGACTTGTGTGTGTGTGTGTATTGAGGAAGAGGTTAATGGGGGGGGGGAAGTCTAGAGCAAAATGGAAATAGCATGATGTGAAAAAAAGTAGAATACAATATCAAGTAAGTAAAAATTGAACATGCATGAAAATAAAGACGCATCAATTAAATTTTGAAAGGGCAAATTTGGGGGTGCCTGGGTGGCTCAGTCGGTTAAGTATCTGACTTCTGCTCAGGTCCTGATCTCAGGGTTCGTGAGTTCAAGCCCCACGTCGGGCTCTGTGCTGACAGCTCGGAGCCTGGAGCCTGCTTTGGATTCTGTCTCTCTCTCTCTCTCTCTCTCTCTCTCTCTCTCTCTGCCCCTCCCCCACTTATGCTCTGTCTCTGCCTCAAAAATCAATAAACATTAAAAAAAATTTTTTTTTGAAAGGATAAATTAGGACCAGATTGTGAAGGGCTTTTCACACCAGGCTAAAGAGCACAGACTTACCCTGTACACAGCAGAAAGTCATCAAGGGTTTGAAGCACACATGCCAAGATAAGTTTATTTCAGAGTGAAGTAGGAGCATTTTCAGACTGCTCTCAGTTTCAGAATGGAGGCCATGGTCAAAGGCATTAAAGGTTGCCAAAAGTCTAGAAAAATAAGTATTGGGAAAAAAGGCACTGGATGTGGCAATTGGGAGGCAAACTTATCCTTACTAGGGTCTGAGTTTGATAGTTTGAAGAGCACAGCATACATACAAGGAAATGGTTAAGAGTGACATTTTTTTTTCAAGGAATATAATATCCAAGGACAGGGGACAGATAGAAGACAGTTATCATGTCTTTTCTCTGCTTGAAACCCTCCAAAATCTCCTTAACTCTCTCAGAATAAAATAAAATCCTTATACTAGCCTACAGGTCTTATCTGATCTGGCCCCACTTATCTCTTTGGTTCCATCACCTGCTAATCTCCCTTTGGCCTCCTCCTCGTTCCTGGCACACACACAGCTCTCCAGATGTCACAGGGACTTTACACTCCACTGTCCTTTTGGCCTGAACCGCTATTCCCCAGGATGTTTGTTGTATCTCCTTGTCAGAGACCTTCCAGATCAACTTATCCAAAACAGCATTCCTTCTATGCCCTTCATTTTCCATTTTCCATTTTTTTTGCCTTTATTTTTCTTCATCACTATCATCATATATTCACTTGCTTAGCATTTGCCTTCCAATACCAAATGTGAGCTCCATGAGAAGTGAGACTTTGTTATTTATATTTCCAGCAACTAGAACAGTTGTTGATACATGATAGGAGTTTAATAAAAATTTGTTGAAGGAATTAAATTAATCTGAGAGAATGTGTACCTCTTCTCAGAAAGCCCATAGTTTATTTGTGCATGCACACACACACACACACACACACACACACACACACACACACACAGTATTCAAGTACCACAAGTTAAGGTAGTGCAAAAACAGAGCACACAAGTCTACAGAATAGACAGTGGGTTGAGGTCAATTAGGGAACATTTTGCACCAATTAAGAGGTTCAAGTGAGATCTGTGGGGCAGAGGACAGAAAGTTGCATTTGCAAGAAGAGACGGAAGGAAGTGAGGAATGAGTAAGGTTTTCTCTGAAGACAGGGGTGAGGGAAGATTAAAAGAGAAATTCATGTGGAGATCATCAATTCTCTGGAGGGCTCAAAATACATTATTAATGATTTTTCTCTCTCTTTTTCTGTCTCTCTCACACACAAAACACTGAAGAAATTCCTCAAGTAAAACTAGGGTTTGGCCTTTAGTTTTATTTATATATGCCTTCCTCCAACAAGTTTCAAGAAATTTCACAGCAGATCATTCAGGATTGGTGTGATTTAAAAAACACTGATGAAGTTTTACACCAATTGTCTTTAGGAGGCATTGAAAACCCGTCTCAGTCACTCCTGTGTCACCCGATGCCTTAGTTGTTGGGTTAGCCACTAGTTATCAATTCTAATTTCACTTTATAGTCACTGAAAGAGCAGTGACTATAATTAATTAATTCACAAACTTTGAGAGTGTGGTCTGGGCACTGACAGGTTCACAAAGCTCCTCAGGTACTTATAGAATGCATCCAGACTGAGAACCATCGAACTAGGACATTCACCCCAAATGGAATCCCTGAGCACTCAAAGGTGCTTTAAACAACACGTTTTGTTTCTCGTGCTTCTATTTGGTTCCCTTGGTTCTTATTGTTAGAAATCCTAGTGGCTTGATTGAATTCTCTGCTCGGTGTTTCCAAAGGTGGAAATCAAGGTCAGATGTCAGCTGGTGTGGGCTCTTATCCAGAAGCTCTGTGGGGGGGAAGAATCCACTTCTAGGCTCATTCCCATTATAGGAAGAGTTCATTTCCACGTGGCTGCAGGACTAGGGTCCTCCTTTCCTTGCTATATCCTCACCATAAAACCCCCTCCATTTCAGAGCCAGCAACAGCAGGCTCTCTCTTTATACTTTGAATCTCCCTTCTGTCACATGTCTCTGACTCCAGCTGGAGAAAGTCCTTTGCTTTTAAAGATTAATGCAATTAAATTGGGCCCACCCAGATAATCCAGGGTAATTTCCCTTGAATCCAGGGATTGAAGCACAGACATTTCTGGAATCCATTCTGCCTACCTCACCACTCTAGCCCATAAAATGATGACCATAACCTCTGTGTCTATATATTTCATCATTCAATCCAAGTTAACTTGAAGTCTTGGCAAAGTCTGCCTTCCTTCATGCCAGTGTCATGCCTATGTCATCAGACAAGGTACGTCCCACTGTCCTTCTGTTAGGGCTGCTGTAAAAGAAATAGCATACACTGGGTGGCCTGAATAACAAAACATTTATCTCTCACAGTCGGGAGGCTGGGGAGTCCAAGAACAAGGCCATGGCAGATTCAGTGTCCGGGGACAGCCTGTTTCCTGGTTCATAGATTGTTGTCTGTTATCTGTGTCCTTACCCGGCAGAAAGGGTGAGGGCACCCTCTGGAGTCTCCTTTATGACAGCACTAATCTCATTCATGAGGAATCACCTCCCAAAGGCCCCACCTCCAGATACCATCACAGTGGGGTTAGCTTTCAATATATGAATTTTAGGGGGACACACACATTCCGTCTATGTCTCCTAGCAAGAACTTTTAAGAGTCAGATTCCTTGTATAACACAAAAATAGTGAACCCTTCCCCAGGGGAAAAAAAGATACAAAAGAACATTTAAAAAAAATTAATGGTTCTTGACCTTTATTTTTCCCATAGCAAGTTGAAAGTAAGCCATAAACATAGTTATAGTCCGCAGGATTAGCGCTATAACAATTCCTTTCTTTATTTTATTACTATAGCAGTAATGTATTTGAATGGTTTTTAAAAAAAAATGGATGCTTAAATTGTTTCTAAATAAAAGAGCAGAGGAATTCCTTAGAATAACAATTCTTAATCCCAAAACTCTATTTGTCTCATCTATTTATTTTAAACATGGTTAGTCCTGCATATAGGCATGCCATTACTACATGTAATATTAATGTCACTAAAGATATACTTCTTACAGATGGTAAGGGAATCCTGCCAGCTTTGATGGGGCCGATATCACGGAAATCACGCTAAAAAAAAGGACCAAAGTGAAATGGAATCGTTTCCAGGTAGGCTGGAAACAAGGAGGAATGATATTAAATTATCACCTAGGAAACCAGAGGTATACGCTTTTAAAGATTTCACCATTAGGGTCACTTAGAGTTTACTTTCAAAGGTAAAAACATACGTGTTTACTCCAGCTGCATCAGGAGAAGGAAGTCGAGCAGCACAGAACAGAAGGAAGCAGGGCCCTGCGCTAGGCTGTGAGGCCTAGTCTGTGCCGTGCTGCTTCCTATGTTGACGTGAAAAGGCCACTGACGTCAGCACGCGGGAGAGGCAGAGCTGCTGTGCACCTCAGCCCTCCAGCTCACCCTCACCCCTCTTATAATTAGACCAGTGACACTCAGCACAATGGCTGCAAATGTCATTAGGCAAATGAGCACGTGGCAGTGAGTGTATATGCCATCGAAAGTCCATACGCTACCCTAAGTCCGAAGCAAGAGTCTGATACGTCTGTGACCCTGAGTAATTGTTTTTGTACTGGCTGCCAAAAAACTCAGAGGAAAGTCATTTTAGACACTTCGGTCTAACCACAGTGATGCTTTTATGAGGCTAATAAACCCATCTCTAAAATGTTGTCAACAGGTGTATTTAGAAATGCTGCTGTAAGCATATAACCTTTTCTGAAGTACACACTGTACTTGTGTTCTGGATTGAAAGCTTTGCAACATGCCATGGCCAAAAGTCATAAAATTGAGGTTTCAATGTGAAATATTAAAGAACAGCTGCTTCTGTGTGGAAGAACTCATGAAATACAGTCTGTGGCTGTTGTAGGCACTGGCTATCCCTTGGGTACCTGAGCAAGAAATGCCTCAAGGCATGTGGTTAGTGGAGGGTTGTTGCCATGATTTGTCCAGAGAGCACTCTGAAAGTATTTTTATCTCACCTCAGGTTAGAAAAACCAATCAACCAACCAACAATGACAATTCTATCCAAAGTTACTCCTGTCGTTGCACCTAGAGAGTTTAGTGCCCATTTGTAGAAGCTATAGGTTGCCGAAGCTCTCAATCAAGGTCGATAACAAAGGGCAAAGAGATCCTAAAAGCACAAAACACAACAGCTGGAATGGATCTTCCAGATCCTCTAGTCCAGAGGATCTCAATCCATGGGCTTCCAGCTGCTATCATAACAAAGGAACCATAAATCTATAAATGCAACAAACCTCACATAAATAGCACGTGTACACATACACACAAATACATCCACACGTGCTTATTATGTTTTCAGTTACAGTTCATCGAAATCATTTATGTTCTCTTCTCCTTTCCAAGATGGTAGTCAGGCTTTTTGTACAACACTGGCTCAGAATAAGTTTGAATTTCTTTCAGGTTTTTTTTTATTTCTGAAACCCTAAGCTGCTTGAAGTAATTAAGTTGTAAGCAGGGGAGAGAGGTGGAAGCTTTAAATCAAAGGAAGGTTTTCTATCCGGATAAAGATATGAAAGTCCTTTGAGATTGTACAGTAGACTGGGAGAGCAATAGAGTCAACGGGGCAGGGAATTTTCTAGTTTTCTAGTATGCCTGGTGTGTCTGGGAAAGCACACCAACCGACCACCAGGATTTTTAGGCTTGGCAAAGTTTACCATTCCCAGAGAACCAGCAAAGGACACAACTTTAAGTGCAAAAGACTTCAAGCAGGTGACAGCAGAGTCTTGGCAAGATTAAGTTACCTTCTCTGGTCAACCTGGCAAACTACTGTCTGAGCTGTCGCAGAAGGCAGCTGGTCCCACCATATCATGGGTAGAGCCAGGGGAAGAAGGGGTTTGGCCCTGGCTGCCCCCCTGTAAGTGGTCAGCGAGATCCTTCTCTGATGGTTTCTCCTGCTGCGTCCAAGTGAACGCGACCCAAGCCATACCTTCTGTTTTCTCCCACTTTCTTATCAGATTCTCCTGGCCTGTCTCCTCTCTGCTGCCTCCCGCTTGAAGCCTTTTCAACTACTACCTTCTTAGGACCACATTAAAATTTAAAATGTTTTTGACATAGACTTAATAAAATTTTGTTTCCCCCCAACTTTTACCTCGGAAGAATTTTAAGAATACCTATAGCTTTCTCTCAGTCCATCATGAACTTGCTTCTCTCTTTCAGTGTATTACAACTGATCCTTTGTGAAGTTTTTTTTTTTCTAGTTGGAGATAATTGACATATGGCATTATATTAGTTTCAAGTGTACGGTGTGATGATTTCATATTTATTTATATTGCAAAATGATCACCACAATAGGTCTAGTTAACATCCATCACCTCACATAATTATATTTTTCCTTGTGATGAGAACTTTTACAATCTACACTCTTAGAAACTTTCAAATATACAATACAGTATTATTAACTATAGTCATGCTGTACATTACATCCCCAAGACTTCTTTTTTTAAAGATTCCACATATAAGTGACATTGTACGGTATTTGTCTTTCTCAGCCTGACTTATTTCACCTTGCATAATGCCCTTAAATTCCATCTGTGTTATCACAAATGGCAAGATTTCCTTTTTTATGCCTGAATACTATTCCATTGTGTATACATGCCACATTTTCTTTATTCATTCATCCATCAATGGATGTTCTTGAGAAAAGACTCTCCTCCTTCCGCAAAGGGGAGGGCATGACACTCCACTCATACTGAACAGGCTGAGAGGCATGGAGTTTCCTGACTAGCTGTGCATCACAGACATGTGAACCACTTATAAAATGCAGATTCCTGGGTCCTAGCACTAGAGCTTCTGAATCAACACTTTTTACTTGACCCCATCCCTGCCCAGGCTATTGTGATGCAGACACAGGCGTGGGGACCTCCATTCTAAGGCACACAGGCATGAATAAATCTACAAAGCAGTTTTGATTTCAAGTAAAGCTCATCATTATTACTGACAGAGTTTTGCTTCTAGCAACTGCCTTCTTCAGTTGACCATTTGATCCCCACTGCTTTCTATCTCCAGCCTCCTATTCAGTCCTGTCATTGTTTTCCTCTAATAAATTGAGTGAACTGATCAGCTCTATTGGACAATATGTTCAGTACCTGAGACAGACGAAACTCTCATAGCCTGAAGAAGAAAATTTACCAACACCTGAAGTCCATCATAAGTTAACAAAGCATTGGGAATTTATCTTTCTGAGATCATAAGTTATTAATTGAAAACACTGAAAAATCTTTTGTGAATTTCATTCAACAAACATTGATTGAAAGTTTGTTACATCTGATGTACGTTATCAGGCGTGTTAATCTTTGCCCCTTCCTTCACACAGATTACAGTTTAGGAGTAAAGAGAATTTTATTCTTATTTACACTTCTGCATCTGGTTTTCTCCTATGGTGATATTTTCAGCTGGTATTCTTTGAGATTCACATTAAAATGGTGTCTGAAGAAAATAAAAGAATTGAGGCCATAATTACCCTTTTCTTTGTTATTCTAGGAAACTTAAAGAAATGAAAGTGAGGGGCTGGTAGCACTTCAAACAAAATTACCTTGGCCTCTAATGGCCATCCCAGCTCTTTGCTAGGTTAATTCTGTCAGGAGGACAATAACCACGGAGCCAACTCTTCTGTTTCCTCCAAAGGCTGCTGAATGATCCTGTACACTAGAACAATGAGGCACCTGTGGGTTGTTCTTTTTAATTAAAAACCCTTTAATGAAATGGACTTTCAGGCATTTACTTGTGGTAAATGCTAGAATTTGGTCCACCTCATTTTCCAAAGTCCAATTTGTAAATTGTGTTTAAAAATAGCCTCCTGGTTTGAGCACACAATAAAAAATTCACAGCAGTCCCTGAAGGTTGGATATATAGGCTATTCAGATTAGAAAGCAAGCAAGACTGCAATGTGTCTGTCGTATGTATGAATGTTTATAAGTGCCTGGAAATTGTCAGAGGACTCCTGATAGAAGAGAGAAAGGTCAACTAAGAAGAGACTCTCACCTCAGAAGACCTTAAGCCATCACAGCTGAGAGTGAATTTGAACAGAAAGTCTTCTGACTAATCTAGGGAATGAGCAGGGAGTTAGCCAGCGCAGGAAAGATCAGAAAAGCCAGCAAGAGCAATTCTTAAGCATTAGTGAGGTGTGAGGCTAAGCTGTATTTCAGAGAAGGCTATCTTAAAATATGAACTTCCAGATTATTCCTTAGGAGGGATGATGGAGTAACATGCTATTCACCAAGTGCTACCCTAGATGGTTTTAGAGCAACTGCCTCACTTCCCCTTATTTCAACACAGACCAGAGCACTTGTCTTGAGAAGCAGGTGAGCAAATAACTTTTTACATGAACTAGCTGCTATCGAAGCTCCCTATACATCAGAATTCGGATAGATGCTGACTGCATGTGTCAATGAGAACTGGTTCTCAGAAAATACAACTCAATATCAGCTTTTTTCTCATTTCCAGCATTAATTCCTATTTCTCGATTGAAGATCTACATATTTTAAGGCTTCCGTTGGTATAATGTCATAAATTATAACAAAAATATCAACTCTTTGGGGCGCCTGGGTGGCTCAGTCGGTTGAGCATCCGACTTCGGCTCAGGTCACGATCTCGCAGTCCGTGAGTTCGAGCCCCGCGTCAGGCTCTGGGCTGATGGCTCAGAGCCTGGAGCCTGCTTCCGATTCTGTGTCTCCCTCTCTCTCTGTCCCTCCTCCGTTCATGCTCTGTCTCTCTCTGTCTCAAAAATAAATAAATGTTAAAAAAAAAAATTTAAAAAAAAAATATCAACTCTTTTATTCATTTGTTCTATCAACACTTATGGCTACCTATTTGAGGAACTGAGTCAACAATAACATTAGGCTTAATGTTGTCTTTTAATATATTAATTCATTGAACGCATACTTCTGAGGTGCTTCCATGTGCTAGGACTGTAGCAGGTTCATAAAACACAGAAACAATTTCTCCTCTACTCAAGCTAACAATTGAAAGGGAGGAAGACATTAAATTATTAACTGGAAGGAACGTATAGTTACAAACTAGGACATGTATTGTATTAGTCAGAATGTGCTAACTTATGCTGTGACCACAAACAATCCCAACATCTCATTGCTTTCAACAACCAAGGTATATTTCTTGTTCACAAAAAATCTTCTAAGGAACCATTCAATTCTCCAGGAAAGACAGCAGTTGTCCTCCAAGTGGCAACTCACTACACGGAGGTAAAGGCAAGAGAAATGGAGATGTATTAGATACATGGGGCGAGAAACAAGCAGCATGGCTGATGTTGTCGTTTACTAAAATATGAAATGCTTAGAAGATACCTATGATTTGGGGGCAGATGGTGCGTGTGTTTCATGCGTGTTAGAAGAGATGCTAAGTTGAGTTTTGAACATGTTGATTTGGAGGTTCTTTTTTGAGACATTCAAGTAGAGATGCTGGGCATTTGTGGTTCAGAGGTGATACCTAGCTAGAGACATAAATTTGAAAGTCATGAGGAAATGGGAGGAAACTGAGGACAGAATCATGGATAAGGATGTCTATGGAAATGGTATAGAGTGAGCTCAGAAGAGGGCCTAAAACTGAGACTTGAGGCACTCCAACATTTACTAACTTAGAATATTGACAAGGAGGTGATCAAAGAGAGAAAACCAGAAGAGGGTGCTATCTGGAAATTCAGAAGACAGACTGTTTCAAAGAGGAGCAGTCAACATAATAAAATGCTGCTAAAATATCAAGTAAAATGAGAAGGAGGCCTTTATTTTAGATATGACAACACAAATCATTAGTAACTTAGCAAGGGATATTTTAGTGGTATAATGGAGATGGAAACTGTATCTTAAATAAGTTGAAGGGAAGTGAGAGACCACCACTTAAAGATGGTGGGTTGAAACAAGACTTTTATTCCACTCTCTTCCAAAACCCCACTAAAACAAAAGTAAAATAATTTTTTAAAAAGGTATAAACGACAAAGAGAAAGGAAGAAAAAATAGAAACTATTGAATACTCTAAAACTCTGGATCCTAAACAAGTAGGAAAAGCAAAGGAACAACATAGATTAGATTTCAGATCATGCCAGAAGTCTCAAGAAATTGTGACACTGGGTCCCTTTGGAAGTGAGGATGGAAGGATTGTTAAATATAGAAGAATTGGTGGGAAATAATTTAAAAGCAATTAAATCTTCATTTGCCCATTTTCACAACATATAGCTATATACTGTCCCTCCCCCATGCCAACACACACAGGGATGTTTATTCTCTGAAAAGTAACATAAGACCTCTGGACTGATAGACTCCAGTCACAATCAAAGATAGAGAACCATGCTGAATAACAGAAGACTTAAATCAAAATTTCTGAAAGCCTCCTTCCTTGATTTATATATGGTTGCCAGGCTTATATGGTTAGGAAGAGATTAGTTGAGCCTTCTTTGAGAAATCTGCCCAGCCCAAGAAAAAAGACTCACAGAAACTGACGCTGGTTTTCCAGAAGGAAACAGGTCAACTAATATTATCCTACACTAACGAACACAGTAGACAAGAACCTGGCAAGTCTACCTCTGTCTCAAGGCTTTTGAAGCTGTTTCATCTTCTAGACATGGTCTTCCCTCTGCTCTCATATTACAGACTCCTTCTCAACATTCAAGTTTCTGCACAACCACAGGAAAAAATTAGGTTTACAAGAATTGTCAAATCCTACATTTACTACAAAGAACTAGTACTAATAAAAGTCACATACAAAAAAAAAAAGTCACATACATAGTGCTTACCATAGCCAAATTCTCTACCCATATACTTATTTAATCTTCATATCAACTTTATGCATATGTACCATTATTATTCCCACATTGTACATGAGTAAATGGAAATATACATGGTTAAGTAAAATTGCCCAGACCTGTAGGTAGTAATTGGTGAACTCGAAAGGTGAATTCAGGAGATCTGGCTCCTAAGATCATGTTCTTCGCCACAATGCTACATTTCCTCTTAAAATGAAATACGGCAAAAATGCAACTACCAGTAGAGTAATATAAAGGTCAACTATTATCAGCCTTATTAAATTATTCCGATCTAGGAAACTTAAATATTTCATATTGTCTTAATGATTATGTCCATTTCCATGAATTTCCTTACAGATGGAAGATGATTTGCAAATAGTTAAGTATTAGGTATAATGAATTATAACTTACAATAAATGTATCTTCATCAACTAGAAAAAATCTAGAATGTAGTAAGTGAAGGGGATTAAGAGTACACTTATCTTGGAACACCTGGGTGGTTCAGTCAGTTAAGCTTCTGACTTTGGCTCAGGTCGTGATCTCACGGTTTGTGAGTTCAGGCCCCACATTGGGTTCTGCGCTGACAGCGTAGAGCCTGCTTAGGATTCTCTCTCTCTCCCTCTCTCTCTCTCTGCTCCTCCTCCACTAGCACTTTCTCTCTCTCTCAAGATAAACCAATAAACTTATAAAAAAAGAGTACACTTATCTTGGTGAGCACTGAATAATATATGGAATCATTGAATCACTATATTGTATGCCTGAAACTAATATAAAACTATATGTTAACTACACTGGAATTAAAATAAAATAAAACAAATAAAATGTACTAAATAGGTGAAAATCTTTTATCCGTAAAAGTTCAATCATATTTAAGTTTTTTCTTACATGATATAATTGAAGCTAATTTTTTAATGAAATACAATTTATTGTCAAATTGGTAATGGAAGCTAATTTAAAAGGATCACTAATTCCTCATTCTATGTTTCTTTCCCTCTATTAAACTTACACTTTTAAAACCAAATTCTATAACTTCTAAGAAAAACACAGACTTCCATATTAAGATGAGGAATAGTTAACAGTTTCCCCATCACCCTTTACCACTTTCTCATCAAAATGCAACGATACTGGACGAGAGACAGAATTACAAGAGCACCGGCAATATGGAATACTGGTTAATAACATATCAGATATACTAACCAAGTGTTGACAGAACCCAAGGACAGAACAGTAGATGAGTTCTACCACTGCCCATGGAAGTTTGCTAACATTTTCTGGCCAAAATGAGGGAAGCCACCAACTTAAGGCAGAAGCTGTGGTATGCAGCAGTCAGGACCCTTTCCCCCACCCCCACTTCTATCAGTTAAAAGTATAGCTTTTCCACACACATTTGGACACACGCATTTTCAAAAAAACTATCTGACTGGGGTCAAAAAGACAGGTTTGCAGAGCATCAGTCCTGGGAAACAAAATCTATTTGTCTGAGGAGAAGAAAGAGTTTGAAGGAGCCATCCAAGCTGCGGAGGTGATAGTTTTCTCACACTACTTCTGGAAAGGGATGATCATCAGAGAATCTGAGAATAATTTCTCCTTCACATTAATAGACAATGGGAGAGCAGAAGACCATTTCGCAGTACACAGAGTCATACTGGATATAAATGACCACCGAACTCAGGAAGTTAGAAAAGGAACTGTGTAAAATAATCCAGGCTATAATTATATGAGGGAGAAATTCTAAGCCCAACCAAGTGAACTGTGTGGGACAACAAAAGAATTCATTCACCCAACCTTAACAAAATCAGACTTAAACAGTGACCGTCTCATTAAAGATGAGCAAACAGGAAAAAATAAAATAAAATAAAAATTAAAAATTCTGCAACTCAAAAGGAGAGCAATTTATATTCAAGAGGAAGAAAAACTACATGCTTCAGAAAAAGATCTACTGTAAGATTCACAAGATTGCCAGCAATACAGCTTAGTGTTGTCAAAATTTAAACATGCCATGAAACAAGAAAAGAAAAGAGTAAGACATCATGAAATTAATAAACAGCTATAAGACATATCTGCTTGCGACATTATTAAAAAAAGGACTAAAAATACAAAAGAGAAAAACAATGTAATGTGAAAAAATTGAGATGATCTTCCAGAATATAGAGGAAAAGAATGGAGATGAATATAATGATAAAGAGTATGACAAATATGAAATAGAAGAAATCCCTTATATATGTATAATTTGTAGTTCTGAAGATGCACTATAAGAAAAAAATAGATTTTTAAAACAATAATCAAATTCATAACAGAATAGGACATTTATGAGTTTAAGATAAAGTCCTGAGTTAACAATTATATCCAGTAATTAATAAGAAAAAGATCTCTTATAAAACCAATAAAAAACCAAACACACACCTGAAAAAGAATGAAACAAAAAAACAAGAGAACAAGTTATCAATAAATATATAAATCTATCATTTTCCTAGCAATAAAGGAAATAATATACTAAACATGTTTTTCATTTGTTTAGTTGACTTAAAAAATTTTAACTCTCTCTTCTTCAACTCTCAGAAATTTACAACGAAACATGTATTCTCATACATCAATGATGAAAACTCACTACAAACTCACTGAAAGGCAATCAGATGTATTTCCAAAGTCTTAACCCTCCAATCCTGCAACTACATTTCCAGGAATTTAGTTTAAGTAATCAAAGAAATACACAACGATATGTGTACAATGAATGATATTCATCATAGTCTCATTTAATAGTAAAAAGGGAAAAAAATCTCCCTATGTTCAATCATCATAATGCATCCCAGTTGCAGACATGGAGAACACAGGCATTCAGATCCATCCACATTTGGGGTTTGCTAAGCAGATGCAACAGAAAGACAACAAAACAAGAGGGTGAAGGCTTGCAGTAGACTTTGGTTGAAGGAACGGTTCATGAAGGCTAAGGAGGGCAAGGAGGAAGTCATGGAAAGAGCTGCCTGATAAATAGGGAGAAAATGTAGAAGATTTTCATGGACTATGTGATAAAGTGGTTGAAGAACAAGTATATTAAAAACAGTCGAATGAGACTGCTGGAAAAATGAACATGTCAATTAAATGGCAAAACAGTTCTAAGTGAAAACTGGGGACTAGCCTTGTTAGTACTTGGCTTGAGTAGAGTGGAAGAGGGCCTTGGAGATGACTAAATTACCAGGGTATTGAATGAGTCATTTTTACTGCCCTTGAAGTCAGCCAGGAGGACACCGGGTGGAAAGAAGGTCTGTGAACTAAGTACCAAAATCTTCTGTAAATAAGGGGGCTGCCTTAAGAAAGTACCATATACTGGGTAGCTTAAAAAAAACACAAATTTGTTGGGGTGCCTGGGTGGCTCAGTCGGTTAAGTGGTCAACTTT
Source organism: Lynx rufus (assembly GCF_022079265.1). NCBI lineage: Eukaryota > Metazoa > Chordata > Mammalia > Carnivora > Felidae > Lynx > Lynx rufus. The sequence continues at coordinate 22,098,188 of NW_025814889.1, read as the reverse complement.
GGCTCAGGTCATGATCTCGCGGTTCATGAGTTCAAGCCCCGTGTTGGGCTCCATGTTAACAGCTCAGAGCCTGGAGCCTGCTTCAGATTCTGTGTCTCCCCCACTCTCTGCACCTCCCCCACTCACACTGTCTCTTTTTCCCTCCCAAAAATAAATAAACATTAAAAAAAATTTTTAAACCCACAAATTTGTTTTCTCACAATTCCGGAGGCTAGAAGTCCAAGATCAAGGTGTTGTCAGGGCAAGTTTCTTCTGGGGCTTGCAGATGGCTGTCATCAACCATGGTCTTCACTTGGTCTTCTCTTTGTATATCTGTGTCCTAATCTCTTTTTCTTATAAAAACACCAGTTATATTGGATTAGGGCCCACCTGAATGACCTCATTTAACCTTAATTACCTCTTTAAAAACCATACCCTCAAATACAGTCATATTCTGAAATGCTGGAGGTTAGGACTTCACCATTTGAATTTGAGGAGGGAGACATAATTCAGCCCAACAGGCAGTGACCAGGAGGTTGGTAAGTGACAAAAACTAGGAGGAACAGAGAGGGGAGTATCAAATGAAAGAGAATGGACTTCTAGTGGTACTGTGGTGCAATGAGACACAAACTTCACTAATCCAGTTGTATGTGGAGCGGGGAACAGAAAGCATCTCCATTTGAGAAAGTGGCCACAAAGATCACATCCTCAATGGTGAGGCAGGTAAGGCCAGAAAATGAAAGGAACATGTAGTAAAGAAGTTAAAGATTTAGTAGAAAGAAACTTCAGTCAAAATAGTCTAGTAGGTTCATACTTTCTCATACTCCCACTTCCCTACACACATGCCAATGTGATCAAATAGAAAAAGAGCAAACAAAGATAGCAGAGACAGGCTTTTAAGGAAAGAAATCTCACTCTGGACCAGGAACAGAGCAGAAACATCAATGGCTAAAGCCCAGCCCTGCTGAGTGCTAATGCACATGTTAGCAGGCAGTGGGATGTTCATCATCCCTGGGAATAAAAATGTGCCAAGGATTGGGGATGGTCCCCCTTCTCTCCTTAGAAAAGTTAAAAAAAAAAAATCACTTAGCTTTTATGAAGTTTACCAATGTGCTCCATTTAACTAAATCCAGCAGTGTGCTCAGGATCCTTCTCAGTCTTTTTCCTCTTACTAGCATTCGATTTGTTTTATCACTCTCTCTTCTTCTCCCATTTCGAATCCTCTTTGCAATTCTTTCCCTCTTTCCTCTTGAAATGCTTTATTCACTTGGCTTCCCCAAAATCACTCCTTCCTACTTGTCATACTTCAATGGCCTCTCCTTATCTTCTTCTTTACTGGCTCCCCTGTACCTCGTCCACCTATATACACTTAGGCATAACCCTAAGTGTAGAGCTTGACACTTAGCCCTAATTACTCTCATCTCTGTTCCCATTCTCTCCTTCCATGGCTTCTCTCATGTCATGGCCTAACTATCACATGTTTGAACTCCAGGGCACACATCCAACCTTGCATGTCCCATCTCCAGTTGGATATCTTGTAGGCATTCTAAATGAATATTTCCGAAATGGAGGTCTTGCTCTACGCCCCTTCCTACCACATCTGCCCCTACCCCACATGGCCCAAATCTGTTCTTCCTGGGGTCTTCATAATACACAGCAACCTCATCATTTCAATTGCTTAGAATGCAATTATTGGAATTGTCACTGATTCCTCTCTATCTTATTCCACATCTAATCCATTTAGTTTTGTCTTCAAAGTATTTCTCACTACTTTCATTGCTTCCACCCTGATTGCTCACACCACTCTAGACACATTGGCCCCTTTTCCTTGCCCCAAGTGGGCAAAGGCACCTTTTCCTTGCCCCAAGTAGGCAAAGGCACCCCTGCCTCAGGGTCTTCTCAATTCGCTTCCTCTGTTTAGAATCCCCTCCTCCTCCTCCTCCTAGTTCAGGTCTTTGCTCAAATATCACTTTTCCAATGAGGCATTCCCTAATCATTTTATAAAAGCTAACCAAGATGATGAGCATCCAGCAGACCTGGAAAGTTATCAATCCAAACTCGAGTAAGAAAGTAAAGGACCCGGGGCGCCTGGGTGGCGCAGTCGGTTAAGCGTCCGACTTCAGCCAGGTCACGATCTCGCGGTTCGTGAGTTCGAGCCCCGTGTCAGGCTCTGGGCTGATGGCTCGGAGCCTGTTTCCGATTCTGTGTCTCTCTCTCTCTCTGCCCCTCCCCCGTTCATGCTCTGTCTCTCTCTGTCCCAAAAATAAATAAAACGTTGAAAAAAAAGAAAAAAAAAAAAGAAAGAAAGTAAAGGACCCAAAGGAAATGTCTTCAAATGTAACAAACTGGGCTATAAATGAGCTGGATGACACTAGAAATCAGATGAAGGCAGATGATTGTTTTTATGTCAACAAGAAATGCTGCAGTTGAGAATGTAAATGACATTCGCATTGATAATGTGTAAGTCACGCTCCACAGCTGACTAAGGCAGATATTTAGCGAGGGTAGTGAAGAGCTGAAGGTTAGCAATTGCCCTAACAGAATACTGGCCAAATATATTGAGAATGCACTAAGTGCCAGGCCCTTGCTAAACACTTTACACAGATTCATTCATTTTATCCTCATAACAGCCCTAAAGAGTAATTATCCCCGTTTTATAGATATATCGAGGAGTGTAGATATAGTGCCTAAGGTTGATATATTCAGAAAAAGAGATTTAACTGTATTATTTAAAATTATAAAGTCAAGGAATAAATGGATTACTAATATGAGTAAAACCTTTTTAGAAGTGGAAGAAATAGTACCAGTATGCTAAATTCCTAATCTTTCATAGCAAGGAGTCAATATCCACTGTTTAAAGTTGTTAAATCAGCACATTACCTGGGATCATTATAGATTTAACTGCAAGAAGAACTAAAAAAAGAAATGGGAGGAGACAGAGGATAAGGTTGGGGGAGGGATATTTACTTTCCGTATTCTTGCCTCTGTACTGTTCAAATTTTACTATTAGTATACACATTACATTCATAATTAAAAAAATCCCTCAAGTGTACAAGTGGGGTATGAAATGGCATCTGTGGAGAGAATGGGACAACAGTGGAGGCATGCAGAAAGCAAGAGGGTCCCCAGTTGAAGGGAGAGAAGATGCTGGTTACCCAGGAATCATCATATAAGCAAGTTCTAGAAATAGGGGGTTGGGAGGTGGGGGACAGGGTTCAATTAAGCTTAGGGCTCTACAGAGTTGTGCCTCCTGCCCACTCACTACAAGCCCTGTGCCACACTCAGTACCTGTGGGCGTTGGAGGACACTTGACATGGAGAAGCCTTGATATGAAATCTGCAATTGTCATGTCTGTTTGGTACTTTCTCTGGTCATTAAACATATATACGTATATACAAATCATATACATCTATGCAGATATGTGTGTATAGAACACTTCACATTACACACGTGTGTAAGGGGAAGACTGTATGTTGTCCATCAGAAGACAGGCACTAGGGGCACAGGTGTGCCGTTCAGACAGGGCAAAAGCTCCTAAAAGCAAAACCCTAGACCCTTTATCACGGAAACAGGCAAGCGCACCAACTTCTATAACTGAATTCTTTTCAGACAGCCCGGACAAGGTCATCTGTCTATCAAGGCCACATCATTTTGATTACATGCAATTTTAAACAGCCATATGATTATCGCATGGGACTACCATCTTTGACTCGACTGTTAATGAGGCATTTACACCCCAGCAGAGGGCTCCATAGCTGGAACATTTTACCCCCAGACAAATTTGAGTGCAGACAACTCTTCTTTTTAAGGGAGCAAAGAGAACTGCTCTTCTATGAAGACCCATGAATTGATAATTTACCTTAAGAATAAAGAAGAAAGGAGATTTTTTACAGAAGATTGCAGCTATTGAATCATTCTGTCGTTAAATCAATTACTGCATCTGATTAGTTTTCCAGTAACACTTGGAGTAGAGAAAATGTTGTTGGCAAAATAGTAAAAATCTGGCAGCCCAGAGATTTAAACATTAGCAGCCATTCAGAAACAAACAGAGGCAACTTAGTACAATGGAGAAGAATCCTTTGATCTAATTACTTCCGCTAGTAAACCCTGCCATTTTTCTTCCTACTGATTTATTTAGTTTCGCAGCATGAGCTCAATTAATTTCTTTTTACTAAGAGGCTGTGTAAATTCATATCTTTACTAAAAATATTTTGAAATGTCTGACAACTATGCAATGGTTTATTAACCCTTTGGCACCTGAAATTATACATGTACCAAAAAAGATTACAAATACGATACTTGGTACATAGAAGGCACTCAGTAGAGTATTATTTAAATTACAAGATATAATTTAACCATATCAGATGACTATAAAGATTAGCAATAGTTTAGAAACAGAGAACATGTTTAGACTATCCAATGAATGAACATAAAACAGTTGGATTAGATGTCAAACCATGCAGAAAATCGTAAATGTGTGAATAATTCAACTTTTGAATAAAAAGGAGCAAATATATCGTAACTGAATATTCCTGAAATTCCAGATGGCTGTGAAGGAATTTTGTTTCTGCAGTACTCCCCTTTCAACTACAAGTTCTCACCAAGGCAGCCTCTGTTTTTCTCCTGTGGAGACGATACCTTCAAACAGATTCCACCAAGCCAATAGTTAACCCTTTCCTTCAGGTACTGCAGACAATCAAATAGCTAGGTATAAACTGATTCAAGCCCCAAGCAATTATCTAGGTATCAAGGGGAAAAGTAGACGATCAAGGAACATACTTAGCAAATCCCGGCACTTGTTTTCATAACTCTGTTGAATTCATCCTAACCTTCTAAGTTTTGTTTTACAGAATCATAATCATCTTATGGCCACTATAGCTGAAAACACTCATTGGAGCAGAGTAATCTGATAGATATGCAGCCTTAGCTGAAATTCCTGCCAAAATGAATAACTTTACATTTTCTTATCCCTTTATCTGGCATTCTTAGAGCAAAAGTACCCAGGAGGAAATATTTCATGTATATGGCAGTGAGCACCGTAGAAAAATAGAAAGGGGGCAGTATTTTTCTTTCTATTTATTTGGGGCATTTTATTTATTTATTTTCATCTGTTTTACCTTAACTATTCACCAAAACCTTTACAGACACTGTGAGATGTGTATATAAAATAAGAAGGCAGAGAAAATTATCAATTTAATCAAAAAATTCTCATTCCGAAATTGGCCTGGCATGGTTGTTACATACTTGGTTTCCAACGCTACACATTGGGTTCAAATCCTAACTCTGTCAGTTTATAAGCCACACAATCTGTAAAACAGCTATAATAATATGGCATCTCTCAGAGGGTTGATGAGAAAAGTAGATAAGTAGTAATGAGAAGTGACTATAAAACTCAGAGCATTTACTATTGTTTCTTTAAAATTTTTAGTTTTTGGAACATGGTTTATCCTTTCCCTTAGACAACAAGTTGTAAGTGGCAGTTAGAATTCCAGCCTATTTTACTTATAATGCTTATAGCCTGACATTAATGGTGTTATAACATCAACCTACCGATTTCTTAGGATCACCAGCTGTGATCTCCAAGAGCCAACCCCCATGCCCAACCAGACTCTGCCTCCTTCTAGAGCCTCCAGATGCTTGAAGATGGGAAGTCTCTACCCCATCTGTCAGGGCTGCATCAGGGAGAGGTGATCTTGACTGTATAAGCTAGATCTCTGTGCCTTTCCTTTAAAGATAAAGCCACACCAGGGTGTGGCTTTAGAACAATGAATCAAGAAGGCCTCTGAGCTCTTGAGGGACTTCCAGAGCTTTGGCACCACTCTGTTGACCCAAACAAGAGCTCAGAGCCAGACCTAGGAACACCTTGTACCTAGAGCAGTTTACCACCCTCTTTGTGCTCAATACTTAGAGCATTGTAGGAAATCAATAAAAGTTAATTAACTTAAAATTACAAAAGGCACCTCACAGTTGGCCTCCAATCTCCTCAATGTGCCCTACTCCTTCATGTGTCTCTAATTTGACTCAGAATCTTTCTTTGCCTGAAATGCTCTCTCTCCTGTTCCCTCCATATGAACAGTCATCCTTGAAGACCCAGTCCAAAGGCCACCCCCTCCCAGCACCGTCTCCTGGCTCCCCAGAAGTCAGCCATTCTGGGATAGCCCCCACAGCACTCTCCGCCCAGCTCTGCCCAGCCACTGTGTCTTTGCAAACACCATAACTTAGCGCTTTTGGGCTTTCATGTGCACAGGAATCATCAGGACAGCTTGCGAACAGGAAAGATCCCTGGACTTGAGCTTCAGAGACTCACTAATAGGCTGGCTAGGGATCCAAAAGTGTGCTGCATTCACAAGCTTCCCAGATGGTTCTGATGGAAGGGAAAGCATGGTGTGGGAAACAGAAAATATCCAGGCAGAGACTGGATTGCAATTGCTGCCCTATCGCCACCACTTAGTGCAGTACCCCAAACATAGCAGCTGTTCAATAAATGTTTGTTGTTAAAAGGAGGAGGCATTGGGGCGCCTGGGTGGCGCAGTCGGTTAAGCGTCCGACTTCAGCCAGGTCACGATCTCGCGGTCCGGGAGTTCGAGCCCCGCGTCGGGCTCTGGGCTGATGGCTCAGAGGCTGGAGCCTGTTTCCGATTCTGTGTCTCCCTCTCTCTCTGCCCCTCCCCCGTTCATGCTCTGTCTCTCTCTGTCCCCCAAAAAATAAATAAACGTTGAAAAAAAAAAATTTAAAAAAAAAAAAAAAGGAGGAGGCATTAAAAAGTGGGTATTCCTCTATCAACAAATAGTTAAGTATATATATTTAGTTTTATATATATATATATATATATTTAGTTATATATATATAAAACAACAGCAAATATTTATTAAGTGTATATATTTACTTAATATATATATTAACAAATATATACTAATTATACGAGGTTTGATGGCTACAACACTGAAACAAGAAGCCCTCAAAATCCAATATGAAGCATGAAGATGAGTGCAAGAAATCAACAAAAACAAAGGTGTCTAAGACTTCACTACTGCCCGGCTGCACAGCCAGTTAGAATATGTGAGGTCCATATTTAAGCCAGTATTTCTAAGCTGCATCTGTACATTGGCATCACCTGGTGACTTCAAACACTGACACCCTGACTTCCAGCCCTAGAGCTTCCGAATATATCTGGGATTGAGCATTTGCACCAATATTTTTTTTTAATGTGTATTTATTTTTGATGGAGAGAAAGAGAGCACAAGCAGGGGAGAGGCCGAGAGAGAACGAGACACAGAATCTGAAGCAGGCTCCAGGCTCTGAGCTGTCAGCACAGAGCCCGATGTGGGGCTTGAACCCACGAACGTGGCTGTCATGACCTGAGCGAAAGTCAGACACTCAACCAACTGAGCCACCCAGGCACCCCTGTACCAAGATTTTTAAGTTTCCCTTCTTGGGGCACCTGGGTGGCTTAGTCCATTAAGCATTCGACTTCGGCTCAGGTCATGATCTCACGGTTCATGGGTTCGAGCCCCGCATCGGGCTCTGTGCTGACAGCTCAGAGCTTGGAGCCTCTTTCAGATTGTGTGTCTCTCCCTCTGCCCCTCCCCCACTCGTGCTCTGTCTCCTTCTGTCTCAAAAATAACTAAACGTTAAAAAAAAAAAAAGTTTCCCTTCTCCCAGGTGATTCTTCTGGGTAGCCAGGGTTGAGTCATTGCTGTAGACTCAGCACATTACTTGTATCTCTCGTACAATACTTAGTTTATTCGTCTCACGTTCCCAAATCTGTTTACTAATTTCCCCTCCATCTCCCACCAGATTTGAAGCTTCTTGAAGTCAGTTATCAAGTCATATTCAACTTTATTTCCCTATAGTGCCTACAATAGGAGTCTATACTTAAGAGGTATGATATTGAGATTTATAAGGAGAAATACAAATTTGGTCATCATCTCTTTCCTGGCATAGAGCCCCTAAAACCCTTGGAATTTCCTATGTGATGAGAGTGATTAATGTATCTTTTGTTATGTTAATGATGTGACTTTTGGAGAGCTGCTAGGTAACCTGAGGACTATAACTAATTGCCTGGGCCTGTGATTAGAGAGGTGGAAGTTTGGTCCCACCTCTGACCTCAGGAAAGGAAGAGGGGCTGCAAGTTGAGTCAAATGCCAATGGTCAGTGATTTATTCAATCATGACTATGTGAGGAAGCCTCCATAAAAACCCAATTAGGAAGGTTAGGAGAGCTTCCAAGTTGGTGAGCACATGGAGGTTCTTTGAGAGTGATGTGCTCAGAGAGGGCACGGAAGCTCCCTACCTCTTCCCCATACCTTTCCCTGTGCATTTCTTCGATTTGGCCATCCCCGAGCCATATCCTTTTACAATAAAACGATAATCTATACCTTTCCTCTGAGTGAACAGAACATAAGAAGGGGAGTCATTGGAACCTGGAATCTGTAGCCAGTTGGTTAGAAGCACAGGGACAATCTGTACTTGCCACTGGCATCTGAAGTGTTGTGAGTATAGTAGCATTGTGAGAGTAAAAGAGAAACACAAGAGAAGACTGAGATTTTACTAAAGAGGAGGTGATCACTAAAATTCTGTGGAATGGCTACCACTGTAGGGGACTTGAATTTCAACAACCAGGAGTGAGTTGGGCCAAGAAACATTTCAAAAACCTCTGAACCACAGCAGGAAACAAGACACTGAATAGGAGTGTTTAAAAAATTGTACCCAGGAACAAATGGGCCCTGTGAGCATTTGAGGAGTCTAAGAAGAGCTTTAAAATGACAACAGACCCAACACAGAAAAGCAGCAGCTACAAACCAGAGGGCACTCCTTATGAGCCTGGCACCCTGGGCCAGCACAAATACTTGAACTGGATGGAGCACAGTCTGTTTAGAGGTCAATACCATGGACAATGGCATCTCAAAGGAGTCATAAACGAGGCACCAAAGGAACCGTAGGGAAACTGTGACTCTGCTCCCAAATCACCAATCAAAACTATTTTATTTTATTCCAAAAAACATGTAACATAAAGAGATTTTTGCTACTCTTGAGAAGAATGACTAACATTAGGCTCTTCGCCTTTCGATGGCGAGCATTTGCTACTGAAATGACAAATCTAATGTAAATAATAAAATTCTATTGTTTCTGGCCTTGTTATGAAATTTCAATCCCTAATCTTTTTAAAAATACATTTTTTATTCACTTAGCAAACATTTATGTTTATGATCCTATAAAACACTTAAACTTCTTTTAGTAGACCCTGAGGATGTAACTTAAAAAAATTCAAATAAAGTAAGACAATATAAAAGGATGTGAAATCTAAATAGACCAACTTTTTCATCACAAAATTAAGGTTTAAGTTCAGGTTGAGTGACAAAGATTAAGGTTAACATACTAGAGTACTAGTCAACCCAAAAGGCAAGATTTTTGAAGTCTGCCTGAGTATCAGCGACTGTACTGGGGATTTCTCATTAATCTCATTTAATGCATATCAACTCCACTTGCCCAGGTTGATAATGATATCCTCATTTTCCACATAAAGATACTAAGCATCAGAGAAGAGGAACCATTTGACTGAGGACACACAGCTGCTAAGGACCAAGGTCCATCTGCCTGACTCTCAAGATTGCTTTTGTTAACCACCTTGCCATGTTACTAGACCTGGGAAAAGCATGCCATGGTAATCTATGGCAAATTGGGTATTTCCTTTATCTGCTATTTCCTAAAGGCATTACAATTCAGAATAATACACAGATTATTCAGAACTAAACTGTAGTCCGTGAAAATCAATTTTACTTAAACCAATATTGAAACTATCTCATAATCAAATAACCAGCCTTGCTGAGTATAATAACTATAAGGCAAGAGCTTTATATGTTGTGTAATAACCAAAAGCATGAAATACAGCCTCATTAAAGCCAGAGTTAATTTTTCTGTTGGTCACCCATTCTTTTATTTATCATCATTATTTATACATGTGTCCATCAATACAGATTAATTAGCATGCAAACATGAATATGACTTCTAAGAATTTAAATCATTTAAAGTACATCCAAATGATATGGAAAAGCTGAGGTTTTAATGTGGAAAAACTAAAATACTAGAAATCATATTTTAATATCTAAGAGATAATACGTTTTCATTTTTCTCTTTGCAAAAAGCATAAGATTACATTGTAAACTGTGTGTTATATGATGATATATCAAGAGGAAAAAGGAAATTTGTTTAAAGAAACAAACACAGCCATTTTCTAATACCATTAATAGAGCTTACAGATGTGAATGTTGGAGACAAACAAACAGGAGATGAGTTCAGGAATTAGAAACTTGATTCAGAGACCTGAGTCAGTCATTAATGAATGTCATGCATTTTGCAGAATTCTAAGACCAAATGCACGTGAAGCAGATGTCCTGATACCATGTTAAAAGCTACAAAAAAAAAAAATGCCTTCCAGATGGAACCCTATTAAGGGAGGATTACTTTATAATATATGGTCCAAATCAGGACACTTATGAGTGTGAAGGGCTGCTAGTCACAAATACGTTAGGACAACCAGTGTAACCTGGAACTGTGTTCATATGGTCACCCTAATAGAGAACAAAGGCCCTAAATGTCCTAAAGACCTTCACTTTACAGTCTACTTGAACTTATCTACATGCCCTCATACATTTCTTTTCCTCTTTAAATATTTTATATACCTTTCTTTTTTTTCAGTTTTATTAAGGTATAATTGACAAATACAAATTGTATGTTTTTAAGGTGTACAACACAATGGGTGGATGTATGTATACATTTTGAAATTATTACCACAATCAAGTTCATGAGTACATGCATCACCTAACATAGATAGCTTTCTTTCTTTCTTTTTTTTTTTTTTTTTTTTTTTGGTGTGGAGAGAACACTTAAGACCTACTCTCTTAGCAACTTCGATATATAATACAGTATTATTAACACCCATGCTGTACATTAGATCCCCAGAACTTTTTCATCCTATAACTAAAAGCTTAGACCTTTGACCAACCTCTCTCCTTTTCTTCACCCCATCCCCCACCCTCTGGCAACCACTATTCCATTCTCTAGCTCTATGAACTTGACTTTCTTAGATTTTATGTATAAATGAGATCATACAGTATTTGTCTCTGTCTGGCTTATCTCACTTAGCATAATGTTCTTTCAGTTCATTCATGTTGTCACAAATGGTAGGATTTCGTTCTTTTTTAAAAAGATTTTTATGTTTATATTTATTTTTGAGAGTGAAAGAACGTGAGTGGGGGAGGAGCAGAGAGAGAGGGAGACACAGAATCTGAAGAAGGTTTCAGGCTCCGAGCTGTCAGCACAGAGCCTGATGTGGGGCTCGAATTCACAAGCCGTGAGATCATGACCTGAGCCAAAGTTGATGCTTAACAGATTAAGTCACCCAGGTGCTCCATTTTAAATATATATATATATATATATATATATATATATATATATATATATGTATATGTATATTTCCATTTTCCTTTCCATTTTCCTTTTCCATTCTTCTGTCAACAGATATTTGGGTTGTTTCTATGTCTTGGCTATTTACAATAATGCTGCAGTGGACAGGGATTTCAGATAGCTCCCTGAAATCCTGATTTTACTTCTTTTGGATAATTCTGTATCTTTCTTAACCTTTATATATTGTTCCTCCCCTTTTCATCTTCTCTCCACCTTTACTTCTAGTTCCATCTCTTCCTTTCCCTTTCTTTTTCCTTCCCTTTCCCCCCCCCCTTTCTATGGCTCTGCCCTTCTAAATCTATAAAGCTCTCTCCTTCTTTCCTTTTCCCCCTTTTGAAACAAATTCTCGCTTCTAGATTCTGTGTTACCTCCATTCATCCAAGCCCATCCCAACTTGCCATTCATTCATTGGACTGAAATAAAGTTTACAAATTTTACTTATATTGTGTTCTTTGCTTTTTTAATTTAAAAGCAGCTGAATTGAATGTTTCGTGTTTCTTTTTCACAAGAAAAAAAAATGGCATTTTGGGTAGGTAGAATGACCCACCAAAGATATCCACCCCTATCTCTGGAACCTATGAATATGCTTAATTATATGGCAAAAGGGACTTTACAGATGTGATTAAGGCCATAGGTTTTAAAAGATTATGTTGAATTATCTGGGTAAGCCCAACTCACCTAACTGAGCCTGTAAAAAGTAGAGAAATTTCTCCAGCAAGAGACAGAAGAGACACAGCAAAAGAAAGACTTAAAGACATTCTAAGATTGACAAGGATTCAGAGCTTTTGCTGGAGAGAGTCATGTGATGGAGGTCATGTGCAAGGACCAGAGAGAGCTTCTAGGAGCCACGGGTAGACCTCAGCTGATAGCCAGCAAGAAGACAAAATCCCAGTCTTGCAACCACAAGGAACTGGATTCTACCAACAACAAGAATGTACTTGAAAGCAGAAAGCAACACATCCCTGTCAACACCTTGACTTTGGCTTTGTGAGACTCTAAGTGGACGACCGAGTTGAGGCATGCTGTACCACCAGGACCTCCAATCTACAGAACTGTGAGGTTTGTGGCAGTATGTTACAACAGCAATTGAAAGCTAATACACTATATATACGTTATATTTACTCTGCTTAATTTGGGGAGGAGTGGTTCATGGTTAGTGGCTCCCGTAAATTTTTTAAAAATTGCCTCTCTCATCTTTATTTTAGGCTGTTTGGACATATGATGCACATGCTAATTAATTGTACAATCACTGTCATTTTTCAGACCAAAGGATAAACTTAGTCATCTAAAGGGACTCATTCTCAAAACACACATCATTACTGTCAACACTTAGTTGGTTCTCATTCTCACAAAATTCTCTGGGAAGCACTTCCCCATTTGCTTTTTTCTAAATACCTCTTCATTCTTATAAGAGAAGTAAGCAAAACATTTTGCTTCTTCAAGAATTCAAGGGACACACTATCCTCCACCACACTACCAGAATGGAAGAATAATTAATAACTTATAAATGGAACAACAGGCTGGAAGATTCATGATGTAGAAACAGCTAGTTGATCCTGCCTATTGACTCAATTTTTCAGCCACACTGCCTTAAGAAAATTCTTGCACCTTATAACATTAAGCAACATCAACAGCAATAATAAAAACAAATTTAAAATTTTGCCAATTCTCTCTGGTAAAAAATTTCCTGTTTTTATTCCCATGTGCTCCAAATTCCTATAATAGATATGTGGCAAGATAGTCTAATAAAATATGAATCCATATTCTCAATAGGATCTAGGAGAAATAAGACAGATTTTGCCCCCCCCCCATTCTAAATAAAACAAATTCTTGAGTTTTGAATTTAGGGCTTTCAGAAATTTTAGGTGTAGAAGATGAAAACAGAAACGGCCAGAAACCCTACTCAGGCCTTGGAATCTGTTACTAGCCAAAAAGATGGATGTAGCTTTCAGTGTAAATGGTGAAAAAGACATCAAAACTAAAAGAAGAAACTGGAAGTGTAAGGAGCTGCCCCCAATTCCTATTTTCTGTCCAGGATGTCTGATGGGATAGTCTGGAATGCTGTAGCCTGAGCACAGGAGCTATGGCCTTGGTTGGCATGGAGAATGATGTCATGACCACATCGGGTACTGAGAGAGGGACCTCTGCCTTGGAATAGACCACAAGGGCTTGAACAATGTGCATCTCATCAGTAACCACAATGGCTTAAACAATTGGAGGCCCTCCCCAATTTTTTTAAACTGCAAAATACCACTGGACTCTTGGGCCATTCTCAACTGCAGAGGCCTCCAATGATGCCTTGTATTGGGTCTTTAGCTACCCTAGGCAATAAATGCAATTAGAAATAGAAACATAAAGCAATGTGGTGTTTTTGTATAAGATTGTTACAGAGAAATTCATGTCAGTTATATGTGTATGCATGGTTGGGTAGATGAGAGAGACTAAATGAAAGGAATCCAAGAAATTAGCTATTAAAAAAAAAAAAGGAAAGCAGAAAGAGCCCTGCTTCCTTCTTCTTCTCAAGGTTGTCTCTGTTGTTTGTATCTGTTGATGTACATGGGCGTTTACAAGCACAAATAAGCAAGACTGCAGAGAAGCTTAGAAGAAGACCAAAGAAGGAAAGCTGCATCCATGGCTCTGCTAGAAAACACAAACCAGTACTAACATTGATTTGTAGTGTGTGTGCAATCCTTTTCATTTGGCCAATACAGTTTGCTGGAGAGAATCTGTGGTATGTTCTGTGAAATGTGGCTATGTGCTTTATTCCCGTGACAATGTCCAAATCGATGCTCAGGAAGTGTCATGACTCTGTTGAATAGGTTTGTGTTGCGACCGGAAGAGGCCAGAGCTGACGCTAAACACCATGATGTTTTTCCACTTCTAATGTCGATGGTAATTTCAGTAATGATACACTCAGGTAAATACACTGCTTGCAATCAATCAGCTGCCTACTTATTCTCTTTTCATTAAATATCACACACACACACACACACACACACCCTCAAGAAAATTAAGCCCATGAAGATACTTTATTAATAGGAAGTCACAGCTGACTTAACTTTCAAAAGTCAGGAAATTCTAAGTTCCTTCTACAACTTTATCTCATCCCCACCAAATAAGCACACAGTGAAGCATGAAATCTAAATATGCAAATGGAATATCTTTTGTATAAAGGGGACACATTCTTGCAGTGATGATTTTGCCATCCCTCCCTCTGTTTCTTTAAAATGACTTCCACCGGAGTCATACTCTCATTCATGTCTCTCCTACATGGGCTCCTTCCATACTCCAAACAAACACCGGGCTTAAGGGGAGTATTTCATGCCAACAAGAGAGTCCGAGCAGAAAAAGACCGGCAGGGAAGTTCTCAGGTGGCTTCCCCCCAGCTTCATCCTACACTCCACTTCAGCCAACCTGGCTGCCATCTACCCAAACCACTTGATTAGTTTTATTCGGTCTCTTTGCACATAACATTCACCCCCTTTAAAACGACCTAGCAGAATACCTCCATAGTTCAGTCTGTTAAGCGTCCAACTCTTGATTTCGGCTCACATTATGATCTCACAGTTTATCAGTTTAAACCCTTCATCAGGCTCTGTGCTGACAGCATGGAGCCTGTTTGGGATTCCCTCTCTCCCTCTCTCCCTTTCTGTCTCTCTCTCTCTCAAAATAAATAAATAAACATTAAAAAAAAAATAAAAACAACCTCGCTTCTCTAACAACTCACAACATCACCTTTCTAGAACTCTGGATCAAAAGTCACAGTCTCCAGAAAGGCTTTTCTGATTTTACTGCCCCATGAACTCAATCAGCACATGGGCACCCAGTTGATAACAATATTTTGCCCTTGTTGACATGTAGCTTTATAAGCGAGATGAAGCACAACTAATGTTGATTAGAGAGAGGTTGAATGACTGTTCTCATGGCAAACAGACCAGTCTTAGATGAGTAATAATAGAGTAGAATGGCATTTTGTGACATTAAATAAAATTTTTGGAGTTTAATAAGAGCTCCATGAACCACTTAGCTAGTAGGCCCCTGTCAATCTAATATGTGGAGTTCTAACACGGACTAGACAAGATAGTCCTGAGACAAGCTAGCCCTGAGATAAGATAGCATGAAATAGCATTGAACTAGGGGCCAGGAGACACAGGCCATTTCAAAATCCTGTGACTTGGTGTCCACCTAGTTTTTCTACACTATTAGGAAGTAAATTCCTTGGAAATGAGCTTTGTGGCCCACCTCTCCCAGCACACACAAATCTCATACGATGCAAAGCTGGCTGACCATCTGCATACCCCAGGCACGCCATAAGTATTTTGTCACCACATATTTGCATAGGTAGCTAGGACCAATTGGTTTCAATGGTTTTAAAAGGCAATAAGCAATTTTATAAATTTATAGCCTACAGAGCTTGGAAGAATTATGGAGACTACTTAGCCTAGAATTTTTATTTTATAGAGGGAGAAACTGAGGTCAGGATGGTTTATTCAAATCACAGCACAAAAAAAGTGACTCAGATGGCACAGAATGCAGGCTCCTAAACACTGGTCCAGTGTTCCTCTCAAGACTCCCCTTATAGCATGTAAGGGGAGATCAGGTTCAAAAACTCTGTCTTACGACATAAAGCTTTCAAACCACCAGGGCAAATTGCGATTTAAAGGACATCATAGTTTTGGGGTTCATTGGCAAAACCTTTTGCTTGATGACTTTTTTTTATAGGAGCTAAATATTTTGCATAGTATTTTAAGATATGTATTATGTAAGATTACATTTGGTTGAACATATCCAGAGATCCCCAAGTAATGGTGGCTTAAACAAAAACGACATTAATTTTTCTGTCACCTAAAGAAATCCAGCAGCAGGGCACCCAAGACTGCTATGTCCCTTCTGCTCCAGGTCTTTCCCATATTATACTTGAACTCTGGTTGCTCCTGGAGCTTCATCCATGTCCTCTGAATTCAGCTAGCAAGGAGAAGGGGCAGAGAAAGGGCACACCTTGCTCTTTTAGAAGACCTCTTGGAGGTCCTGAACAAAAAAGTTCCATTTACATCATCTTCACTGTAACCTAGTCACCAGGCCCCACCTTGGACCATGTAATCTTTTATCACGATAGCCATGTGCCCCACTAATATCAGGATTGTGTTACTAGGCAAGAGGGAAAGAATAAATGAGGAGCTATGAGCATCCTTTTTCACAGAATTTCTGCTCAACAATCCCCCTCTTAATAAATTCAAAGAATGCCTTAATATTATGCAAATAATCCCAGATACTAAAATAGAATGCTATGATTTATATGGATAAAGTAATATCCAGCATAATGACAATCATTTTAAACACATTTACTTCATAAGGAATATTTTATTAAAATGCAATTATTATAAGCTCACATCTTTGCCTTATGGATACTAATAACAGCAAAACAATACCCAGAGCTATTAGAAAATCCTTCCTAGGGCAAGAAATTTAGTCACCAGGTCATGACGTTTGTCAAGAGGGTTTACAAGAGTGGGCAATTTCTTCAAGAGTCTGGCCAGCCCCTTCCACCCACCTCATCTGCCTCTTTCCTATTCCCTTCCACCCTGCCTAAGGCCAAATCATTGTCAAGGCAACCGAGGCCCTCATTCCCCACAGCTGATTCTGGTCTCCGTTGTTAAGATCACACAAGCACTTCAAAGCAAGAAGTCACAGACTGAGGTTTGGTTTTTGCCTCTGTCACAGAATGCCCTGTGTCTTAGCGTCCATATCCAACCAAAGACATTAAGACTGTGGATTCCTTGGGGGCACCTGGGTGGTTCAGTCCGCTGAGAGTCTGACTTCAGCTCAGGTCATGATCTCACGGTCTATGGGTTCGAGCCCTACATCGGGCTCTGTGCTGACATGCCGGAGCCCGGAGCCTTCTTCGAATTTTATCTCCCTCTCTCCCTGCCCTTCCCCCACTCATGTTGTTTCTCTCTCTCTCTCTTTCTCTCTCTCTCTCTCTCTCTCTGTCTCTCTCTCTCTCTCTCTCAAAAATAAACAATAAAAATTTTTTTTAAAAAAAGACTGAGGATTCCTCTTTCCTATCCCGCATGCTGGGGGCCCTACCAAGAGAGGGTCTGGAAACTATATTACTCAAAATTTAGGCTTTAAATGAATGCAGAGTATTTTTTCACTTTGAACTTAATCGGTTCTTGTAAAGCCCTTCCTAGAGAGCTGTTCAGAGTAACAGCCTGACCTCTGTACTTCATACAAAAACCTGACAGTATTACCAGCCAAAAACTACTGAAATACCATCTCAAAACAAGACTAGTACTATTTCAACACTGTAACCAAAATCAAGGAAGTACTCATTTCTCATATTAACCTAGTTCCTTCTCTCTTGCTCCTGTCTCCAATGTCTTCTTGTCAATACTGAGGAAACTGTAGACTTCCTTCATTCTGCTTCGGAATCAATTATGAGTGACTCCGATCTTTTGGTTTCTGAAGGCTCCTTTCAGCCTCGAATTTACTTTATAGCCTTCAAGCTACCTAACTCCCCTTGGTCTCTATCTCATTTGAAAAAAAAAAAAAAAAACTGAGTGCTTTACAAAAGACAGTCCCTAAAGCATGTCCCAGCTCAAAGGTACCCCATGATTCTCTAGTAGGATTACCAAATAGCAAGGTCACAGAATGCGAGTGAAGCTTTAAACTTCTCTTGCAATGTTTCAATAAGAACTACAGCCATTTAAAAATAATTTGACAATTCTTCTGGATGAATTCTTCTAAAGAAGAAATCGTTTGTATACATCATCCTGTCTTATCGTACTTTCACAGCTGCTGATGAGCAGCAATTCTCTATGCCATTTTGGGAGAGTTGGTGAAATGAAAGTGATATAGGCTCCCAGGTAAGTACCAATTAAAATTATTTCAAATCATTTAAAATGAGTGTTATGTAATAGTCTCAGAGTACTGCTTTCAGAAGAACAAGTACTTTGTCTTTTTTGCAAGGGGAAAAGAATCATCTTGTTTCCCAACTATGCAAGATAATCTGATGTCAAGCACTTATGCAATACATACTCTACAGTACTCATTATTTCAAGTTCAAAGAGCAAGGATGGCAATATATGTGGTAGCCTGAGAAGAGCAGAGTCATCTTTTTTTTTCCCATTTCCCTCTCTTTGCTTTTGCTTCTTTTCCAGAATCTGTGAGTGCTCCCCACTCAGTTGCAGAAAGAATAATGCCCAGCTGGACCATTTCCACTGTCCGCGTCTTGAATAGGCCTCTCCAGTTAATGACAAGGGATACAAAAGCCTTAACCTCCAACCACTTGTCCATTTGTCCTTCAAACTACCATGGTAAAATGCAGTTTTTCTAGAGCTCTCTAAAGTGGTTTAGATCTCTCACCCCACCGCCACCCCACCCCACACTCTTCATTTCCTCCAAATAGAGCTGGACAAAAAAAAAAAAAAAAAAATGTGTTTTAAATAGACTACCATCCAAAAGTGAGTGTAGGAATCCAAGGATCCAAGTAATATTTGCCAAAAAAAAAAATCCCTGCAACTTAGTGTTTCTTTTTGTGCATTCAAAATGTCACTCAATACCTTGCATACAGGACTTTTATAGCTAAAGGTAATGTGAATGCTGCCTACTAGGAGAGAACTTTCTTAAAGTTTTGCTGAAGGGAAGCAGCTTGACTTTAAATATGGGACCCCAGGGGGGGAAAGGGAGTTCCCAAAAGACTTCATTAACCTTTATTAATTCCAATGTAAATTAACCTCCAGGGAAGATCAAACCCTCCTTATAAGCAATTCGCCAAGGAAGAGGCTGTTCAGTTAACTTACCATGAGCATGGAGACTGGGAATTTAAACTTTGTGTTTTTGTGCAGCAAAAAACCTTTTCAAAACAGTAAAACAATCAATTCTAATGAAGCCTTCAGAATTGAAATTTCTCATTTCAGGAGCACCTGGGTGGCTCAGTCGGTTAAGCGTCTGACTTCAGCCAAGGTCATGATCTCCCAGTTTGTGGGTTTGAGTCCCACACTGGGCTCTGTGCTGATGGCTCAGAGCCTGGAGCCTCCTTCGGATTCTGTGTCTCTTCTCTTCCTGCCCTTCCTCTACTTGCTGTCTGTGTCTCTCAAAAGTAAATAAACATTATAAAAATTTTTTTAAAAAGAAATTTCTCATTTCAGATTTTTTGTAAATGTACACCTATTTATTCTGAGTGAGAGACAGAGCATAAAGGGGAGGGGCAGAGAGAGAGGGAGAGAGAGAATCCCAAGCAGGCTCCATACCATCAGCGCTGAGCCCAAAACGGGGCTCGATCTCATGGTGTGTGAGATTATGACCTGAGCCAAAATCAAGAGTTGGATGCTCAACTGAGTGAGCCACCCGGGGGGCCCCTCATTTCAGGTTTTTAAATTTACCTTAGGTCAATAACATTTAAAATGCATTCAAACTCATAAATAAATCACATTAATGTAAGATTAGATTTCCTTATATTGTGAAGATAAATAAATAGTATTTTAGGAACACTTTCAATTTTAATTTTTACTATCTATTATTTTTACATCTAGTAATAGGACTTCAGTTTTAAACACAAAAATTTTGACAAAGTAACTTTATTCATTTTTCATATATAAAAATGAGAGATTTGGATCACAAAACCCCTAACAATCCTTTTAATTATAAGATCTTATGGTTAAAAAAATTTTTTTGATGGGGCACTTGGGTGGCTCAGTTGGTTAGGCAACTGACTCTTGATTTTGGTCCAGGTCATGATCTCATGGTTCATGACTTTGAGCCCCATGTTGGTCTCTAGTGTGGAGACTGCTGGGGATTCTCTCTACCTCTCTCACTGTCCCCCCACACACTCATACACACACTCTCTCTCTCTCTAAAAAAATAAATTAAAAAACTTAAAAAAAAATCTTTGCCTCAATTCTAACTCCCTCATATTTCTGTTGTGCTTATAATAATCATATTTTAGATTTATAAAACTTCTTTTCTCAAGGCACTTTCAAATCCATTATCTCACTACTCTTTGGGAAGATGTGGTTGGGGAGAAAGGATCTTCATATTCTCACTCCCATGTCTTCACTGACAACTGCTAAGCCTGGGGAATTTATCAGAGTCATAAAATCCTGACCTGGAAAGGTCACTTAATTTATACCTTTTTGCAGCCCTCAATAAAGCCAAGGCTCAGAACAACACTGGGTTTTTCACACTTCATCCTGCACCTCTTGATTAAATCAGACTCTAAGTGATTTTTTTTTGGGGGGGTGTTATCTGCTAAATGATTTAAAATAGCAGAACCAAAGCACAATGCATATCCTTGCAAGAACAGAAACATGACAGGCTACAAATAATGGTTTATTTCAGAGTAAAATCTCACCAAGGAACCTAAGTGGATAATAGCCTAGGGAAGTTTCAAGCCTGAGATGGCTCAAATTTGAAATGGAGGACCGTGAGTGGCCTACAATGTGGAAATTGGAAAGTTTCTTCCATACGCACTTTTTAGTTTTCCCATAACTTATTTATTTACTCATTTAATAATTACCCTGATATCAGCCATCCCCAGTGCTTGCTGTCCTTTGGGGATACAGAGATGAAGAGTAATCAAAATAGCTAATATTTATTGAGAACGTGGTATGTGCTTAGCCATGCTAAGTGCTTTGTGTACAGCATAAGGTCGCACAGCCAGAAAATGGTCGCGCCTGGGTTCTGACACGGATCTGCCTGCCTAGAGGCTACGTTGTGAAGGGTCTCCATTCTAAGAGTCAACTAGAACCCCTGCCCTGAGAAGAATCATCCAGATCTAGCGAGCAGCAAGACCCACTCATTCTTGCCATAATCTGATATTTACCTTTAAATTGTTCATTTCTGGGAGCACCTGGGTGGCTCAGTAGGTTAAGGGTCCGACTCTGGCTCAGGTCATGATCTCATGGTTCATGAGTTCAAGCACCGCATCGGACTCTGCTGTCAGCGCAGAGCCTGCCTTGGATCTTCTGTCCCTCTCTCTCTCTCTCTGCCCCTCCCCCACTCATGCTCTCTCAAAATACATACATACATACATCCATATATAAATTGTTCATTTCTGTTAACTGTCCTTGTCCCATCCTCCACCTCTCCCTCCAAAATAAATCAGCAGCTCACTAGCCATTTCTATAAAAGCTTTTTTGAAGCTCCTTTAAAAAAGCGCTTGCTAATGACCTGGTAATTGTTTTATGCCTTTTTAAATGAAGTGTGAAGTCACCAAAAAGCCACGGAAATACTGTAAAAGCCTCGGCAGAATTTATGGCTTCCCAGGGGGACTACATCATACTGGAACTGGCAGCTCCATTCTCAGCTTTAAAGAAAAGAAGGGACTGCAGAGGGGAGAAGTAACCTATAGTCACTACTTGATTTTTAAAAGTAATACGCATACAGACAAAGATACGGTGACATAGGCATTGACTAGGAGAGGGCAAATTGACACAAGTTTCTGGAAAGCAATTTGCCTTCAGTCTAGAAAGATGCTCAGGCCTTTGACCCAGTAACTCCACCTCTTAACTAGAACCCACGAGCCGCGAGATGACAACCTGAGCCAAAGTCTGACATTTAACAGACTGACCCACCCAGGCACCCCTGGACCAAGATATATTTATATGCATGTTCACTAACCCTTAACAGAAATACCACAATATTGGAAGTAATTTATAAATGTATAAGAATAAATGTTAAGAATAAGAATAAGGAAATTTTTAAATACATTATAATACATAATTTATATAGCAGGGTTGACAGGCATTTTATGTGATCTTTTCCAAGTAGTTTTAATGATATGGGAAAATACTATAAAACTTTAAGTGAGAAAAATAGGGTCAAACTACTGTATGCATAAAGAACTTTTCTCTTTTTTTAAAGTTTATTTATTTTGAGAGAGAGATAGAAAGAGCAGGAGAGGGGTGGAGAGAAAGAGAGAGAGAATCCCAACCAGGCTCTAAGCTGTTAACACAGAGCCCAATGTGGGGCTTGAACCTACAAATCATGAGATCATGACTTGAGTTGAAACCAAGAGTTGGACACTTAACCAACTGAGCCACCCATGTGCCCCTGTATGCATGAAGAACTTTTCTTCTTCTTTTTTTTAATATTCAGTGAAGTTTTTCTTTTTTTTTTTAATTTTTTTTAATGTTTATTTATTTTTGAGAGAGTGAGAGAGACAGTGCAAGCAGGGGAGGGACAGACAGAGTGGGAGATACAGAATCTGAAGCAGGCTCCAGGCTCAGAGCTGTCAGCACAGAGCCTGATGAGGGGCTCGAACTCACGAACTGTTAGATCATGACCTGAGCCAAAATCGAACACTTAACCGTCTGAGCCACCCAGGCGCCCCACATGAAGAACTTTTCTAAAGACTGATTATTCAGTTCTTTAGAATTATTCAGAATTATTTAGAATTATTTAGAATTATTTAGAATTATTCAGTTCTTATTCGGTTCATATGTTTAAGACAAGAACTATAATTAAATAAAAACAAAAAAATGTAAGTCATAAAAGTTATTTTTTAAAAAACCAAAGGAGAGTGAACTTGGATGAGGCAAGAGTTTTTTAGATATACACCAAGGGCATCAGCAACAAATAAAAAAAATAAACATCAGCAATATTTTGTGCTTCAAGGAATACCATCAAAAAAGTGACAAGACATCCCACAGAATGGGAGGAAATTTTTGCAAATCATGTGTTATAAGGGAAATGCGTCTAGAATACATAAAGAACTCATTAATAAGAAAGACAATTTTTTAAATGGCCAAAGAAACTGAGCTGTCCAAAGAAGTATACAAATGTTCAACAGACTCATGAAAAGATATGCACAAGATTAGCTATCAAGAAAATACAAACCCAAACCACAATGAGATACACTTCACACTCAAGGATCCTATAATCAAAAAGTCAGAGGGGTGACTGAGTGGCAATTGGTTAAGCATCTTACTCTTGGTTTCAGCTCAGGTCATGATCTCACGGCTTTGTGGGTTCGAGCCCTACATTGGGCTCTGCGCTTGTAGAGTGGAACCTGCTTGGGATTCTCTTTCTCCTTCTCTCCGTCCTTCCCCCACTTGCACTATCTCTGTCTCTCTCAAAATAAATAAATAAATAAATAAATAAATAAATAAATAAATAAATAAGCTTTGAAATTAAAAAAGGTCACATAATAGCAAATATTGGGGAGGGTGTAAAGAAACTGGAACCCTCATACGCTGCTGGTGGAAATGTTAAGTGATGAATGAAGCTCCTTAAGGAAAACAATTTGGCAATTCTTGAAACGCTTAAACAGTAACTTACCATATGGCCCAGTAATTCCACTCCTGGGTATCTACCCAGAATAAATAAAAACACATGTCCACACAAAAACCTGTACATGAATGTTTGTAACAACATTATTCATAATAACCGAAAGTGGGAACAATCCATTTATTCATCATATGATGATCGATAAATAAAATGCGACATATCCACATAATGAACTATTACTTGACAACAAAAAGAAATGAAGTAATGATACCTGCTACAAAATGGATAAATCTTTACAACATTAAGCTAAGTGAAAGAAGTCAGTCGTAAAGAACTATATACATTGCATGAGTCTATCTACACAAAATATCCAAGGCGCCAGGGTGGCTCAGTCAGTTAAGCATTTGACTTCGGTTCAGGTCATGATCTCAGGGTTCATGGGTTTGAGCCCCACATCTTCACTTTCAGTGCAGAGCCTGCTTGAGATTCTCTCTCCATCCCTCTCTCTCTGCCCCTCCCCCGTTCTCTCTCATGTGCACGTGCCTGCGCTCTCTCTCTCGCTCTCAAAATAAATAAATAAACTTAAAACAAAACAAAACAAAATATCCAGAATGGGCAAATCTAGAAAGATGGGAAACACGTTAGTAGTTAACTAAGGTTAGAGTGGAAGGTGGATGGGGGAAAGGGACATTGGGGTTGGTGAGACCTAATGGGTATGGGGTTTCTTTTGTGGGGTAATGAAAAAGTTCTAAGATTGCTTGTGATGAAAGTTGCACAATTTTGCAAATATATGAAGAACCAGTGCATTGTGCACTTTACTTTTTTTGTTTTTGTTTTTTTTCTGAATTGCAACTTTTTAGCTTTAATTATTTTTAGTATTAAAAAAACTTTATTCAAGTATAATTAACATACAATATTGTATTAGTTTCATGTACAATATACAGTACCTAGTACAATATAATAACTCAACAACTCTATACATTTTTCTGAATTGTGCATTTTAAATGAGTAAATCATGGTATGTGAACTACATCTCAACTAAGCTGATTTAAAAAACAAAGGGAGCAAGACTAATTATTCTCATTATTTCATCTGTCAGTCCTATACCAAGCTCTTACTATGGCCTGTGCTAAACGCAATGAAAGATACACAAATACAGTGAACGCCTTGTTTGCAAGTTTACATGAATTAATGAAGTAACAGCATTGTGGTATGTATGTATGTGTATATATATATATTCCTAATTGTACAGATTATACACATGTTCTGTCACAACATTACAAAGAACAAGGAATGGCAATGATCATTTCTCACTCCACTGCCTTTTTCTAAGCTCTCATATATAACTTTGTCACTTGTAGGTTTCTACCAAATCAGAACTGTATTTCCAATTGTCTTATGTAGATATCCACCTGGGTGTCCAGCTAACATCTCAAACAGAAGTGTTAAACAATCTTTTATTGCTCCATACCTGCCCCTTCCTTGCTCTACCAAATGCACACCTCTTCCCATTTGTACCTCTCAGGCAGAGCATGGCATGGCGTCCTCTCAAAAATCAGATCTAGAAGCTTCAGAATCACCTGAGTCTGCTCACTACCTGGGTTTCCAATGCGGGGCATCACCAAGGTCTTACCGTCCTACCTCTTAAGTGTTGCTGGAGTATATGCTCCAGTCTCCCCCACTCCAATCACCCTGGCTCATGCCTTCCCCATCTTCTTTAGAACAGGACAACCATTTCCTAAATCACGCCTCTAATTCCAGCCTCCTCTTCCAAATCTCATTCCTAGGTCACAGTAACAATTAACTCCCTTCTTTTAAACTGTATGTTTTTAAAGGTCAAAACACACTCAAAAAAAGAAAATCATACAAACACCAGAGAAGTAACACATCTTAACACAATGTAACTATCGCTGTAAATACAATTTTTTTCCTAAGAAGAAACGAAACATTTCAGGCAAAACCACATTTACTTTTGTTCCCTTTCCAGTCTCTCTCCTTTCCCTCCTGCCCCTAAGACGTTTTTATGAATGTAGGTGTATAATTCCAGTATAGACACTTTTAATACACACATATACGTATACATATTGCTTTATATGTATTGCTTTGTATGTGTGTTTCTTTCAAAGCTTTTTATATTTTATTTTATTTTTTAGAAAGAGAGAACTTGTGGGGGAGAGGAGAGGAGGGAGAGAGAGAGAGAAAGAGAGAGAGAGAGAGAGAGAGAGAGAGAGAGAGAGAGAGAGAGAAGCCCAAGCAGCCTCCACGCTCATGCAAAGCCTGATGAGGGCTCCAACCCATAACCCTGAGATCACAACCAGAACTGAAATCAAGAGTCAGTCACTCACCCAACTGAACCATCCAGACACCCCGCTTTGTTTTATATTTGCTAATTTTTTCATTGACGTATAACATAAATACAACAAATGGTACAAACCTTAAGGGTACGTCTTGATGAATTTACTAAGTGAACACGGTTGTATCACCATCTCGAAGATCAGGAACTTCAGAAACCCACTTTGTGCCCTCTCCCAGCCATTACTCTCCATCACCACTATTTTGACCTCTATCACCGTAGACTAACTTTGCCTGGGTTTCTTTTTGTTTTGCTTTGTTCTGTTTTTCAGAGGGAGGGAGAGGAGGCAAGCAAGCAGGGGAGAGGTGCAGAGGGAGGATCTGAAGCAGGCTCCATGCTCAGTGCAGAGCCAGACATGGAACTCAGTTCCATGGCCCTGGGATTATGACCTGGGCTGAAATCAAGAGTCAGATGCTCCACAGGCTAAGCCACCGAGTACCCCTGATTTGCCTGTTTTTGAATGCTATCTGCACAGAAATAAGTGAATAAACTGTATTTGTTCTCTTTTGTATTTGACTTCCTTCATGCACCAAGTCTGTGAGATTCATCCATGTTGCTACGTGTAGGAGTTAGTACCTGTTTTTCACTGCTGTATAGTATTCCGCTGTAGGTATATATTCCATGATGGACCTTTGGGTTGTTTCCAGTTTGAACTATAAGTAAAAATTCCGCCATGAACATTCTTATCCATATCTTTTGAAACATATATGTATATATTTTTGCTGAGCATATACCTAGAATGCAACTGGCACGTCACTAAGTCTACACGTGCTCAGCATTAGCAGATACCTGCAGTTTCCACTTTCACAATCCCACCAGTAGTAAATAAAAGTTCTGGTTGCTCTTCATCATAATCAATACTTGGTATTGTCCTTCCCTTATAAAAAAAAAAAAAAAAAAAAAACAATGGGGCGCCTGGGTGGCTCAGTCGGTTAAGCGGCTGACTTCGGCTCGGGTCATGATCTCGCAGTCCTTGAGTTCTAGCCCCGCATCGGGCTCTGTGCTGACAGCTCAGAGCCTGGAGCCTGTTTCAGATTCTGTGTCTCCCTCTCTCTCTGACCCTCCCCTGTTCATGCTCTGTCTCTCCCTGTCTCAAAAATAAATAAAACATTAAAAATTTTTTCAAAAAAGCCATTATAGTGCATCTATCTCATAGTTTTAATTTTATTTCCCTGATAAATTATATTGAACAATTTTCATATACTTATTGGCCATCCTGATCTTCTTTGGCAAAGTGTCTTTTTTGCTCAGCACTTATTGGGTTGTTTTCCTTTTCATATTGATTTGTGGGCATTCTTTATACATTCCAGATATTAGACATTTAAGAAATAGGTGAATTACAAACATCTTCTTCCACATTAATGCCGGCTTTTTCATTCTTTTAATGACAGGAGTAAAGAGAAGTTCTTAATTTTAATGATGTCTAATCTATCTTTCCTTACACTGCTTTTTTTTGTATCCTGTTCAAAAATTTTTCATCTATATGATCAAGCTGTTTTAAGAAATTTTATTGTTATACTACGTAGATATATGATTGACTTAAAATTCATTTCGGTATACAGTATGAGTAGAGACCAGTGTTTATTCTTCCACAAAGTCAGGTGCATCCTTATTGCACTACACTGAAGGTGTAAATCAGGTGACTTGATAGGTAGAATCTGTTTCTGACTCTCTATTCTGTACATTAGTCTATTTGTCTATCTTTGCACCAACATTAAGCTCTTTTATTATAAAAAGTCTTGGTATCTAGCATTATTAGTCCTCCAACTTTATTCTTCAAGACTGTCTTGAATATACTTTTCCATGTGCGTTTTTATATAACTTTTGAAATCAGTTAATCAATTTCCATAAAAATAGTTTCTAGGATTATTATTTGGTATTTCATTGAATCTGTAGATCAGTTTGGGAAGATCTAACTTCTGTACAATACTGAATTTTCAAACCCATGAACCTGAAATGGCTTCTCATTTATTTAATTTTTCTTTAACTTGTCTTTTTTGTTTTTTAATTTCAGAGAGTGTGCAAGTGGGGGAAAGTGGCATGGGGGAGAGAGAGAGAGAATCTCAAGCAGACTCCATGCACATCACACAGCCCAACATGGGGCTCAATCCCATGATCCTGGGATCATAACCTGAACTAAAATCAAGAGTTGGATGCTCAACCAACTGAGCCACCCAGGCACCCCTAATTTTTCTTTAACTTTTCTAAATAATGTTTAATAATTTTCTGAGTGGATGTAAAGCATTCCTTTATTATAGTTATTCCTTGGTATTTGATTTTTTGACACTATTATAAATTGTTTTTTTACCTTTTTGTATTTTTTACTGTAAGAAAATATACATAACACAAAATTTACAATTTTAACCATTTAAGTGCATGACTCAGTGGCATTAATGACATTCACAATATTGTGCAAATATCTCCATGTAGAGAGCTTTTGGTTCTTCAGATTAGACATGTAAAATATAAACAATGATATTATGAAATAGGTCTGCATTTTCCACCAGAAACTGTAAACTGAAACATGGAGGGAAATGAATTTGAAATCTAGATTCATAATTAGTGACTAAATGTTACTAGAATCACCTTTCAGAAGTGAAAAAAAAAAAAAAAGAGGAAGCCAGTGTCATTAATAAGGAAGGCTGGGGCGCCTGGGTGGCGCAGTCGGTTAAGCGTCCGACTTCAGCCAGGTCACGATCTCGCGGTCCGGGAGTTCGAGCCCCGCGTCAGGCTCTGGGCTGATGGCTCGGAGCCTGGAGCCTGTTTCCGATTCTGTGTCTCCCTCTCTCTCTGCCCCTCCCCCGTTCATGCTCTGTCTCTCTCTGTCCCAAAAATAAATAAACGTTGAAAAAAAAAAATTAAAAAAAAAAAATAAGGAAGGCTGAAGAAAGTATTGAGGAAAATTGTAGTAATTTCTGAAGAGGGGATAAAAGTTCAGAACAACTTCATTCACAAAGAAAAAGAATGAGTTTTGCCTGGGTGAGAGGGGATGAAAATAAGAATAGTACATATAAAGGGTGGCTAAGAAGTAGAGTTTTATATTACAGTAAAGCCAGGGCAAAGAAAGGGGCACATTCCTAAGAGTTTAAAAGCAGAGATAGGAGTTTGGTGGGGGTAGAATTCGGTGAAATCTGAGAGCTAAGCAGAAGAAATAAACCGATTCAGAAGAATCTGAAAAAGCAGAAATGTTTGTGTAATTTGTAGGAACTCAAAGAAAGAAGACACTGCTGGAGCGCCTGGGTGGCTCAGTTGGTTAAGCATCCAACTTCAGCTCAGGTCTTGATCTCAAGATCCGTGGGTTCGAGCCCTGCATCGGGCTCTGTGCTGACAGCTCCGAGCCTGGATCCTGCTTCAGATTCTGTGTCTCCCTGTCTCTCTGCCCCTCCCCTGCTCACGCTCTGTCTCTCTCTGTCTCTCAAAAATGAATAAACACTAAAAAAAATTTTATTTAAAGAAAGAAGACATTGCTTTAGAAATATTTCTTTAAGGATACCCAGTGGCTCAGTCGATTAAGCACCTGACTCTTGATTTTGGCTCAGGTCATGATCTCACAGTTCTGAGATCGAGCTCCACGTTGGGCTCTGCATTAACAGCACCAAGCCTGCTTAGGATTCTCTTTTACTCTCTCTCTCTCTCTCTCTCTCTCTGCCCCTCTCCTGCTCAAGCTCGCTCTCTCTCTCTCTCTGTCTCTCCCTCTCTCAAAATAAATAAACTTTAAAAAAGGAAATATTTTGCTAAAAAATGTATTAGTTTCTTAAGTTGTGTAGAAAACAAAACAAAAAGTAGAGTTGCAAACCACTGTTACAAGACCAGTTTTTATAATGGCCCATGTGTCTACTTTTATGAGGACTTTATTACTTCAGACGGCTTTGAGGTTTTGTCTAGTGTCCTTACATTCCAACTGGCAATACTTCCTTGTAGCATTTCTTACAGGGTAGTCTAATGGTAATGAAGTCCTTTAATTTTTGTTTATCTGAGAATGCTTTCATTTTTCCTTCACTTTTAAGGACAATTTTGCCAGATAAGGGATTCTTGGTTGATAGATTTCTCTTCTAGCACTTATAACATATCGGCCCACTGCCTCTGTGCTCCAGGCTTTCTGAGAAGAAATCTGCTGATAATCTTAATGAGGATCCCTTGTATATGATTAGTCACTTCTTTCTTGATGCTTGCAAGATTCTCTCTTTGTCTCTGGCTTTTAAAAGTTTGATTAACATGTGTCTCAGTGTGGGGTGCCTGGGTGGCTCAGTCGGTTAAGCAGTTGAACTTGATTTCAGTTCCCGTCATGATCTCATGGTTTCATGAGTTGGAGTCCTGAGTTGGGCTTCATGCTGAGTGTGGAGCCTGCTTGAGATTCTCTGTCTCTCTTTTTCTCTGTCCCTCCCCTACTCATGCTCTGTCTCTCTCAAAATAAATAAACTTAAGAAAATGTGTCAGTGTAAATCTCTTTAAATTCATCTTATTTGGAGTTCATTGAGCTTCTTGGATGTCTATATTCATGTATTTCATCAAACTTGGGATGTTTTCAGCCATTATTTTTTTTAAATGTTCTCTCTGCCTCTTCCTCTCTCTCTCTTCTCCTTCTGGGACTTCCACGATGTGTATGTTGACCCACTTGATGGTGTTCTATGCGTTCCTTCAGTTCTGTTCCCCTTTCTTCAATTTTTTTTCTTTCTATTCCTCAGTTAGATAATTTCCATTTTCATTTTCAAGTTGCAGATCCCTTCTTCTGCCTTTCATTTCCTCTAGTGAAACTTCCATTTTCAGCTCCAGAATTTATTTTTTGGTTTCTTTTTAAATTTTCTCTCTATTGATATTTCTATTTTGTTCATACATCATTATTCTTGGCTTTCTCCACGTCTTCTCTTAGTTTTTTGAGCCTCTTCAATACAATTGTTTTTAAGTCTTTGCCTAGTAGACCCACCATCAGGTCTTTCTCAGGGATAATTGCCATTAATTTATTTGTTTTCCTTTGAATGTGCCATACTTCCCTGTTTCTTTGTGTGCTTTGTGTTTTTTTGTTAAAAACTGGACATTTTCATCTAATAGTATGGTAAGTCTAGAAATCATATCAATCAAGGGTAAACTTCTGCAGGGCTTGTTGTTTTCTGGTTATCTTTGTTTGTTTGTTTGTTTGTTTGTTTGTTTGTTGGAGGACCTCTCTGTGCTGAGGATTAGCCAGGGATGAAATTTAAGGTCTTCTCGGGTCTTTTCTGAGCCTGTGCCTTTCCACACGAAAGTACAGTGACTTTTCAGTTTCCCCTCTGTATGCAGTTACTTTTGAATGTCCTGGTCTTCAATGTCTGGTTCCCAAAAGGGAAAAAAAAGAGAAACACCAAGGGAAGGGGAATAAAAGGGCTCTGCCCCTTTAAACCCCCTAGAAGTCACTTCACCAGAGAGGAGGGGTTTGCAACAGTGGGAAGAGATACAACAACAATGGCTGCCTGCCTCTTTGTTTGTATCTCTGAGATAAGAAGCAGCAATCAACATCACAGCACGGATCCCTGATATTTGGAGGACAGGGTTCTTTTCCAGCCACGCTGGTGGCCACAAACTGGAAGCAAGCTGCTCCTGGAACACAGGCACAGAGGCCTGCCATGGGGCAGTGGTGGGGGTTGGGTAGAGGAGTAGGTAGCTGCTTCTGTGCCAAGAGATGAAATTGACCAAAATTGACCACAATTTACCATTTAAGCCTTCCCCTGGAAGTTGCAAGCCTTCAACAGACCTTAAAGTTCCAAAATAGTAACATTAGACAGATCTTACTAGTGCAATTGTCCTCTAGGTGGGAAGACACATTCTTGGTGCTGCTCCCTACACTGTCATCTTCCCAGCAACCATTGTCTGTATTATCTGGCAAAACGCATTTTGTTGCCATTATATATTATATGAATACAGTTTTTCTATACTGAACTTCAATTTAGCGACCTTTTAAGTTCCTAATAATTTATAATTCTCTGTGAGAGATTTTATCTTATATAAATAATGCTTAAAGTATCTATAATTATTGTGATTGCTTACACATTTAGCCTTACTGTGACATTTTATTTTGTTTTGAACTTACCTTGCTTTTCCTTTCCTTTCTTTTCCTTTCCTTAACTCACTTTTGTTGAATTTTTTCTTTATTATTTTTTTTCCGCTACAATATTTTGTTTCCCAAATGTATGCATTCCACTTCTTGCAACATTTACCTTTAAAGGTTTTAGATATAATCTTAATCTTCGTATGTCTCTGCTTAACCTGTGTCTCTAAATCTCCTTCTGAGTAACAAAAAACTTGACTCTCTGCTCACCCCCAACATCTTATGTTATTGTTTAATGTCTGCCTTTTTTGTTAAATGCCCATAATTAGATGCTTTAAACATGACTTTACTTCCATGCCTGTTTATAAAATTCCTCATTCACCATTCTTTTTTTTGGATTTAATTTCCTTCTTTCTGAACGACATCTTTCAACTGTAGAGTGAGAGTAGTAAATGCATTTTTCTTTGCAAATCAGAAATTATCTTTATTTTATCATCACTATTAAATAATTTACCTGGGTATTTTTATATTATTCTAAGCTGACAATTATTTTTCTTCTGCACTTTGAAGATATTATTTCATTGTTTTATGACATGTATTATTGCAGATGCAAAATGTCTTGTTATTCTAACTGCCCTTCCTTGTTAGGTATTTACTTTTCTCTCTAGGACTTTACAAAATTTTCTTTATGCTATCGATGTTCTGTATTTTCACAGTTATGTGACTTGTGTGGGTTTATATTTTTATTTTACTATCTACTCACCATATTCCGTGCTCCTTCACTTTAAATCTGGAATAATTCTCACCACTCCCTCTTTGAATATTGCTTCTTTCTCATTCTTTATTTTTCTCCTCCTGGGACCTGTATTAAATGTGTATTGATTGTTCTCAATGTGGCCTCCATTTCTCTTAACTTCTATTATATATTTTCCATCTCTGTCTTTCCGCACAGAATTCGTTATAATGTCTTGAGATTAATATTCCAGTTCACTCCTTTCTTGTATCTTTGTTGATTATGCAACCCACGTTTTAATTGAAATGGCTGCAGTTCTAATTTTAGAAATCCTACTGGTTATTTTAAAATATACCCTACTTATATATAGTTCTATCCCTGCCCTATGGTTTTTCTGATTTCCTTTAGTTCTTTGAACATTCTAAATATACTTATGCTGATGTTCCTGGTTATTTTATCATTTCTAGTTTTTGGAACCTGCATTGCCGCATTTGTCGGGTCTTCTAGTTTCTCTGTGGCACTTTGTTACTTGTATGACTTGTACTTTTTATTAGCTCATCTTCAGTGTGAGCTGTTTTCAATCAGAGTTCTGTTGGGAAGAATACCAATGGGATGGTTGAGGATGCTTCTGTCAGAGGTATACTAATTCCTCCTGCTCCAGAAGTTTTCATGGTAATTTCTCAGTGTTGGGTACCTTACCCCATGGATAGTGTAAATCTGCAGTAACAATAGCCTGGAGCTCTCATTTCTCTTTGGTGATATTTTTCTCTATGGCCTTAAATGTACAACAAACTTTGCCACCAATTCTCTGAGTGCATGCACAGTTTTCTGGCTCAGTTTTTAACGGGCTAGGCACCCCTTTGTGATTCCTGGTTTGGTGTATGTAGCTCAGCTCTGAGACTGTGGTCTCACCTCCTTCTCCCTGGGGCTTAAAACTTCAGTTGCCAACAGTTAAGACCTACAGCTTTATTGCCTTCTCTCATGGTCCATTTAAGCTTCAGTTCCTGCTCACTGGATCTGACTCTGAGTTCTTCATTTCAGACAGCTCAAGATTTCCATTTCTTGATTTTGAACCTGGGCTAGGTATTTACATGTTTATATTTTGCTGACATTCCTAGGTGTTGAACTGAAAGGCCAGGAAGCTGTTTCACATCAACTCAGTCATATTCATCCTTTCTAAACACAAATGTGATCACATTGCCTTTAATGGTTACCCATTTGCTTGAAGAATAAAGTCAACCTCTTTATCTGGCTATTTTTAAAACTCCACATGCAGGTGGGATTCTGGCTCCCAAACTTCACCTGCAATCATGTCTCTAATTCCCATTCCCCATACTACAGCATTGAGAACCCAGGGCTCATTCCCCCATATTCCTTGAAACATCACGTTTTTAGTTTAAGAAATGTCACTTAAGGCTGGCTTCTAGGTCTAAATTCTACTTATAATTCTATTTCTAATAATGATATTTGTTACCTACATCAAGACTGTGAACCTTCAAACTCTGTGAATCTTCCATTCCAGAAAGTACAAAATGGGATTTGAAAGCACAGCAGACTATGTCATCCAGGCCACCAGTACATTAAAACCAAACAAAACCCAAACAGGACAGTGAGAAGGTCCATTCAAAAGGCCAGGAAGGCTGTGTGCTCATAGGAGCGGCCGACCCAGCTGCAGGGAGTTGCTAAGTTTCATTCAAATGCAATAGTCTCATGTAGACAGTACCTTGGAGTTCATTAAGTTCTCAGGGCTTAGCTCTCTGCTCTCAGGGAATATTCTCTCTGGCCTCCTTAGAAAGGTGAGCCTGCTGAGAAGATAGCAGCTATATTTTGTGTGCTTCATTAGAGCAAGGAAATATAGTTCACTGTGACCAAACAAATCCTAGTTGCTAATGGGCCAAGATATTGTGAATGTGAAGTTAGAAGTGCTGGGACATCAGAGAACTGAAGGGGGGAAAAAAACACCTTCGGAACCAAAGAAATTGCATTTGTAAGCTTCATTTATATACCAACATAGCAAGTGAATCAATAACTTGAAAATGTACAGTGAAGGCCAAAAAGGAGTTGATTGCAATCTTCAAAGAGTCGGCATAAAGAAAAAGTAGCAATGCAAATTAAACTCATTCAAAAGAGGAAAGACAGTTGGTTCAAACCTAAGAAGATTCAACTAAGCCAGCAAAAAATCATTATTCCTAGAAGAGATGACAGAGAACCGTAATAGAATATGAAATGTGAATACCAAAAAAAAAAAAAACCACCCAGATGTTTGTTTTGAGAATTTTTTTTTCATAGTATGATTCATAAGAATGCAGGATGGTATTCTTAGGAAAGCTGATGAATGTTAAAATAGAAGGTCATCACCAAGGTAAACAGAGTTTCAGTAATTAAAGCAGATTCTGAAGAAATGAAAAATTACTGAGTCTCCAGTTTTATGCTATTACCCAAAAATATAGTCAATTTCGTGTAGGAAAAAAATCATTCCCATTTATCATTCATTCATTATTTATTTTTCTACGTGGACTTCTTTATCCATCACTTTTAATTTGTATATAGATACGCATGCTTTTCACCTGTGGAAATACTGTCATTTAACTCATCAATGAAAAGATTATTTTCAACACACCTTTCCCGTTCCATTCCTTCTCACTCTTACACACACACACACACGCACACACACACACACACACACGCCTCAATCAACTCTCAGACATCTCTGGGCTGAATGTCTTGGGAATGACCAAGATGGGGATTCTATCTAGTTAGATGGTCCGAGATCAAACTAAAAGTATTTGCCTGATAGTGTCCTCTTCCAGAGCCCTCGTCTTGAATTCAAACTGAGGTTTCATTTAATGCATGAGGATCGTTAGTTGACCAGAGGGCTTACAGGAATGACATCATCTGGTCTGCTGTCTGCAACTACACACTTTCATCCAGTCAGCTACCTCTCAACATACACCATAGGAGGCACTGGTGAGGGCGTATACCTCCATTACTGCCCTGGAAAAGTAATTCAGAGAACAAAGCTGATTGACAGGAGCACCAAGCACAAGACTCATGTTCATGTTCCCTATGCATATATTCTCTGTTTTAAATTTTGTAAGTTTGTCCAGGGGAAAAGTCCAACATTTATTCACATGGGCAAGAAATCTGGTTGTGTGTCATGTTAACAAAGGCAAAGCATCCGAGCAGTGGCTCCTCTGGCCTGCACTCACACAGGGAAGAAATTCAGAATGTTTAAAGGCACCTCTCACCACACTCACCTCTACAGAAAGCAACCACTTGACAAGAGGTTCAGGAAGATTTACTCACTGCCCTGCAGAATTCTGCAGCATATCTGCAGCATATAATTACACTCTTCCCTGAAGTACCCCAGCGGTTGATTTAAGCTATATTTGAGCAGTTTCACTTCACCTGTTGTCCTAATACAGGTGAAATCCCAGCAGTGAAGAAAAAAAGGAGTGTGGGGCTAAAAACATGACCCAACAACAAAAGCCATATCTATATCCCTGGCTATGTTCTCAACTGTGAGTCTACATTTTTGTGTATATTTACATCTACATGTCTACAGAGCCACGCATAATGCCTTTGTTTGCAAAATATTTTCATTTTATATCTATATTTTTGTCCATGCTTAAATTGCTATTTCATTAAGTCACATATAGTATTTTAATTTTCTATAACACACATATATTTGTATTAACCTGCATCTCTGTTTTGGTCCTTAGGGGTGTGTGTGTGTGTATACAAATTCACCAAGTGAAATCACAGTATTCTCATGGTAGTCTTATTAAGATATATTTCTTCCACAAAGCAGTGGAACACAAGAAAAATAAATCCATGCATAAAAAACTGGTTTCATAGATATCTATGTGAAATGAGAAAGCAATCTTTCATTGCTGGAGAATCAAAGAAGGGACTATTGTAAACAAAGACAGGTGTCATAGCTTAGGTTCCCCAAGAAGCAGGTTTTGAGATTAAAATGTGTCTGTATGCTGTTTACTGGAGAGCAGCATCGTTACAGGGAGTGAAGGCAGTAGAACAGGGCAGAGGTTGGAAGTGGATGGCTATTCAGTTTCAAAAGGGGGCCGCGTCCTTGCACCCCTGCCTTGACCAGTCTTAGGATGTTGGCTGCCCCTGGTGAAGCGGTACAACCTTGGCAATGCCTGGGGACAGACTCAGCTCTGAGCCACTAGCAGTGACACTCCAAGCAGCTGGGAAAATGCAAGACTTGGGCCTGAAGAGGGGGAGAGGCATGGGCAGTGGACCACAGCGTCACTACAAGACATTCAAAGTGCACCACATTTTTTAGGGATTCCATTACTTTTTACCCCAAATTATAAGTCCATTCTTCTATGAAATATCCCTCCTAAACTTTATGATTTTTCCTCTTGGTAATCTCACTTCTTAGTTTAGTGAGTCAATTGTAATCCAGCTTTTCCACATGGAAAAGTGCCTTCGATCACTTTGTAGGGAAATCTGACTGGCATAAAATGCTCACCCGCTTTGTGGAAGGGGGTTCAGTTCCTTTAACTGCAAAACAGGGATGGTAATAACAGTACCTACCACATGGGGTGGGCAGAATAAATGAAATTATCCGTGCAAAGGTCTTACAAGAGCACCTGTCACACAATTAGCTACAACCATCATTATTATTTTTGGAAAACCCTCTGAGCTCAGTATCACTTCATGGTTACTCATGCTTATTCAGAACATGCTTCACAAGCCACTTCAAGAATCTGAGTCAGAAGGCTGTTCAGTCTTTGTGATGTGTTTCCCAGCCGCCTCTTTTCAGGTAGTAACCCAATGATTAAACGTTCCCTTTGGTTGACGTCCATGGCACTGATAGAAAAAAGGTAAGTGTCTCCCCTGTTTTTGGTTTCATTGTCAGAAGACACGGCTTCAATAGACAATTGAGAATAGTAGCGAGGATAGCATCATCAGCTATTTTAAAGCCAAAACCCATCATCACTGTCAGATTGTCCCCCAACCTTTAATGCTCATATGTGTTAATTTTATGCAACAGGTCAAGTCAACCGGATACCAAGGGGCCCAACTTGGAGAGAGTTATCTAGGGAGGTTGCCAGGGAACGCCACCGATTAAAAGGAAGATACACTGTGGCTGCTTTATTGAAATTCTCATATGGCTGCCTTGTGCTACTGGAGCAATATTACCTGGCTAAAATGATTATGTAGGGGGAAAAAAGAAAAAAAACACGTCTGCCAGGCCTCAGTCACTCATTTATCCATGCACTGAGGCAGACACTGAGCAGTGTTCTATGGGTATTCCTGGACCAACTTCGCTCCTTGGGCGGCCAGAGAGACTGTCCGCTCGGCCACCGTCCTCAGCTTTCATGAGAGAACTCTCGCCTTCCCCACATCTTACCTGACTGGAAAAGCCTGTGGACCTGTCCTTAATCAGCAACCTAGCATGTCCGTTTCCTGGGGGCTGCCGCTGACCAGCGCGCTCAGCTCTCTGCTCCCCAGTCACAAAGTCCTAATAAGACCAATACTCCCAAGAATGCGTTGAATGACATTCATTACTCAGTTTCTACAAGCCGCAGCTCTTCATGTATTTGGAAGAAATTCAGGGCCCATGTGAACACTGTAAACATGAAATGTGGGTTTTTGTGTTTATGTGTATGTATGTATTTTTGCAGAGAGATATTGTGATGATTTTAATCAGGTCATCAAAGGGCTTTTACAGGCAGTTCTGTATGGCAGTGAAGGGTAGGCTGAACTCAGACTGCTTCGATTATACTTACTTCCAGTACTGTGAGTCTTTGAGCAAGTTGTTGATCTTTCAGGGCCTCACATACCCAATCATAACAGGTGGGTTACGATAGTACCTATCTTTGGGATTGCTGTGCAGATTTAAGATAATCTCAGGTATCTGGGTGAGCCACCTTAATGTCTGACTATAGTAGGTCCTCAGTTTAGATTTGCCATTATTTCTCTTATTGAAGGAGTCTGTAACCCCAAAAGGATTCAGAAACACTGCTCTAGATATTTTCAGTTAAAACCTTCGATGAAGTCAGACCATCAGAAAGTTTTGATTTGGATTATGTTCTTCTGGACTTTCTCTCTCTCTCTTTATTTTTTTAATGTTTCATTATTTTTGAGACTCTCTTTATTTTTTTAATGTTTCTTTATTTTTGAGAAAGAGAGAGAGAGAGAGAGAGAGACAT
The DNA here is from genome assembly GCF_022079265.1 of Lynx rufus. Classification (NCBI taxonomy): domain Eukaryota; kingdom Metazoa; phylum Chordata; class Mammalia; order Carnivora; family Felidae; genus Lynx; species Lynx rufus. The sequence goes on along the minus strand of NW_025814889.1, from coordinate 22,059,229 downwards.
TGTGTGAGCGGGGGAGAGGCAGAGAGAGAGGGAGACAAAGAATCAGAAGCAGGCTCCAGGCTCTGAGCTGTCAGCACAGTGCCCGACATGGGGCTCAAACTCATGAACCATGAGATCATATATTGAACCAAAGTTGGACACCCAACCAACTGAGCCACCCACGTGCCCCTGGACCTTGCTCTTTCTGAATTAGGTTTTAATGTCATTGGCCTTCACTGAGGGATGATACAAGAAGCCAACCTCATAGCACTCACTACTTATCTACTGGTCCTGCCCGTCTTCAGAAGAAATCTCTCTGTCCGCAAGGAGACAAGAAAGTGGCTCACTGGTTTTATTATCTTAAAGAGTCCAGCCGCCTTGAGGAATGCCATGGTCTCTGAGAAGCTGGGTACCATCTGAGGCCAGCTCCAGCAAGGACACATGACCACGTGTGATGCATTTCACTGTATTAAACCTACCCCTACTTTATAATATCATCACCCATGTTCCATCCTTGGCCCTTGTTTACCTCAGCTGTTATTTAATCTTGTTGTAATTTATATGGTTTTATGAACCACATCAAATCCATTAAGTAATAAAGGCATTATACACCTAAACAGAGCAACAAATCTATATAAAATGGGTGAGTGTCTTGTTTCCTATTATGCTATTTGCTCTGTCTGTTTTATGGGTGTTCTCCATCCTGTTTAAATGAATTTTGATCTTCTATTGTGCAAATATAAGAGGCTAGAGTTGAGGATTGGTGGGATATAAGCAGATGAAAAAGCAATGAAGAGATTTCTAAGACACCCAGGGGTAATGGTTTTCAAAGCAAACAAAATTGTTCCCAGAAAAATATTATACGGGCAAAGGAAAAGAAATCACTTGAAAATTAATCTTGTTTATATCTTAGAAAGGCATTTCTTGTAGGGCTAATATATTCTTAATTCTTAGTCTGCTAGAACCCTATCCTCTTTGCCGCTTCTTTTAATATAAGCCCTTTGCTATATATTCAATCTGACATTACAAAGAAGGTGGTCCTGAGGCTTTTTCATTTAAACAGAGAATGGAAGCTGCTAGGTTTCCTTTAACAGAACATTTCAATTTCATATATAAGCCCAGTGGCCTTGAATACAAGAGTGAGTCTTAATAAGTCCAATAAAAATTCGAGAGGAAGTTTCTTGAATTCCTTCAGAAAATCAGAAATTAATTAGTAGATCCTAATTCCTTAGAAGAATATGCTAAGAGCAGCTTTTTCTCTCCCTCTCTCTTAATAATCCTGTAGTAGCAGAAGCATTTTGCCTTCGTCACATTTTCTGGAGAGTGGCAGCTTGCTCTACAAGGTCCAAAAATCAGAGGGAAATTAGAAGAAAAAGGCTGAAAAACTGTTAAGTACATAGCAATTACAATAGCAATAGCTCCCATCTGTGTTGTACTTCACAGTTTGGGAAGTGCTTTCATAAACATTATCTTACGTAATCTTAATAAAAGCTCTGATGACAAAGTTTAAACTTCTTTTCTGGTTTACAAAGCTGTTATGGGTTGAATTCCCCATCCCCACCCCCCAAATCCATATGTTGAAATCCTAACCCCCCGTACCTCAGAATGTGATCTCATTTGAAGACAGGGTCTTCAGGGAAGTAATCAAGTTACCATGAAGTCAACAGGATGGGCCGTAACCTAATATGACTGATGTCCAGACCAAAAGGAGAAATCTGGGGACAGAGACATACCCAGGGGGAATGCATTTGATGATGACGGCAGATATCAAGGCGACACTTCTACAAGGCAAGGAACGTCGAAGACTGCCAGCACAAGAGCTAGGTGAGAGGCAGGGAACAGACTCTCCCTCACGGCCCTCACGAGCAACCAACCTCGCCAACACCTTGATCCTGGACTTGTAGCCTCCAGATCCATGAGAAATGATTTTCTGTTGTTTAAGCTGCTCTATGTGGTACTTTGTTACAGCAGCCCTAGCAAACTAATATAAGGTCCTTCATGATCTGCCACTCTTTCTTCTCTGGCCTCATTACTCATCCCTCCTTCCAGTGGACTCCAGTGGATTCTAGCTAAAGTGAACATCCTAAGTGCACCCGGGTGGCTCAGTTGGTTAAGCACCCAACTTTGGCCTCAGCTCATGAACTCGCGGTTCATGAGTTGGAGCCCCACATTGGGCTCTCTACTGACAGCACGAAGCCTGCTTCGGATTCTCTGTACCCCTCTCTCTCTGCCCCTCCCCCCGCTTGTGCACTCTCTCTCTCTCTTTCTCTCTCTCTCTCTCTTAAAAATAAAATAAACATTAAAAAAATTTTGTAACTGAACATCCTACTCAGGGTTCTGTCTGCCAAGAATCTGCTACCTGTTATTATGATGTTAATCCATAGAAGTAGAGTCCGTTGCTCCACAGGGATCACTGCATGTTTCAGAATACATGAGGAGACATAATCTATACCTTTTCTTTACAGTATCATGGGATAGACCACAAACTCTAGGGAGCCTACGTTCACTACACCACTAAGTTTTCTGTTTGGTTCACAGCTAACATTCGCTAAACTCAAGTGGTAGCTACAGCTTTAGCTCCAAAAACACTGGATGCATCTTTTTAAAACACCCTGAAGTGACAAGGAGTAGGCAGAAGGTCAATTTCTCCAACTCATACATGGAGGTGCTGGAGAACAGGAGCACAGCACATAGGTCCTACAAATAGTTCTTTGCAAGACTTTCTGTAAAACTGCTTCCATCTAGAGGTGGGCCTCCCTCCTCCTCTTGAGTCTGGACAAGTGCTGTGGCCATCTGACAACAGAATACAGAATGCTGGTTTCCAGGCCATGCCTTAAGGGACTAGCAACTTCCTCTTTTTGCCTAGTATTTTCTTCCCACACCCTAATGGGTTGTTTTCACATCGCACTCCAAACAGCACGGTTTTAAAGGAAAAGACAAAACAGAAAGAAAGAAATCCCTTTCACGAGCGCCCAGTTTAACTTGTGGCCCAGTTTAACTGGATTCATAACCCCTCAGAATGCTGTAAGTGGCAGTGACCCGAAAGGTCTTTGAATATATAGCTCCTCTGAATTTAAATCTCCTTGTATGGTTTGAGAGAACAGGTGGCTTCAGAAAGCACAGATGCTTTGTCTGCTAAGATAAATGACACTCTCTACCCCAACTTGGAATACGAGGACCATGAGTTTTGGAGTCAGGCATACATAAGTTCAGAATCAGACATACGCCCTTAACTGTGTGGCCTTGAGCCCTTTGCTTAATCCCTCAGAAATTCAGGTTTCCTTGTTTCTGAACTAGAGATAAAAATATTTTACCTTCAAGGTAGTTGTGAGTAGTAAATGCATAATGAATATAAAGTGCCACTGGCACCAGAGCTGTTCAATAAAGACACCTCTATCATCATCCAGGGGGACAAGGTTCTTCCCTCTCAGCCCGTCAAGTCTAACAATACCTTTATGTCCTCCCCTCATAGGGAAGGGGAATAGGGCTGAATATTCCAGACATACATGATAGCATGGCCAATATTTGTGCTAAAACATACATTTTACAAAATGCTCAGGTCATTGTACTAAAAGTACTCTGCTCCTCCAAAGAAGACTCCTGTCCTGAGGCCTTCAAGGATACCGTTCTGTAATCCAGTGGGCACCGGGCTGAAGGAGAAGATTCTAGAGCAGCTCAACCCTCTAGGATATAGGGCAGGGGCAGGGGAAGGGTCAAGCAGGAGATACAAACATGGAAGGCAGCTTCTGAGAAAGGTAAAGCAGGTGTTATTACCTCCACTGTACAAATGGGGAAACTGAGGTTTAGAGAGATGAAATGCTCTTCCCTAACCCACCACTGTGCCCCTGGGGAACCTAAGCTAATATCTTTGTGCAGCATATGACAAGATGGAGGTCGTTTCATATTCCATGTTTCCTTTGGAAAATATCTAGATAAGCACTAGGGATAGAGGCTGAGACTTTCAAGGGGACTAGTGAGGCCTAAGTGTAAGAATCTGCTTCTTTAGTAAGTGCCAAGGAAAGGGACTGGGAGAGAATGAGGTGAAGCTAGGGAGACATCAAAGGGAGGTCACTTCCTGAATGATCCCTCCCCACGTCCCCCAAATCTCCAAGAAGTGGTACTAAAATCAGGAAATGTTATCAATGGGATTTCTCATAAAACCTGACTGGGGAAGAGGCTGGGATCTGTGAGGCAGAAACTGCTGCACAAACCTGGGAGCTCCAAGACTGAGAGTCCCCTGAGGAAGGAAGCCCCAAGGCCTCCCAGCTTTCCCAAAGACTTTGGGGTGTCACAAGCTGGGGAGTGAGTCAGGCAGTGTAATCAGCTCTTCAGAGAGCAGACATTGTGTTGTGAGGGGTAAAATCAGGTGACAGTCAAGTGTCCTCTGACAATCAGATAAAAGAATATGTCTTTATATTTTTCTCAGCAAAAAAGACATGCACATACCCATTAAAATCAGCATTCATTTCCCAGGGCATTTTTCAGATTGTCCAGGGATCCTCAGCTCCCAGCTGAAGGTAAGCAATTATGCATTTATTTTGCTCAATCACCTTTATGTGTCTGGTTTATGCTACATTCAATAAATTGCATATTGCATGTTTATTTCAGGAAATCTAAAATTTTGTTCTGAAATTTGACAGAATGAAAACCAAAGCATGTATTATATATGACATGACTCACAGTTGTTAACAAAAATCAAATACTCCCTAAAATAGACTAACTGCAATTTTGTCAGCTAAATGAAAACACGAACAACAGCTTTTTCTGCTTTTGTAAGCAAAAGAGTGAGGGAAAGTATGTTCCTCTTCAGTGAAAACTTGAGCTTTGCTTGGTCCCTTATAATCAGAAGGTAGAAAGAAGAACCAGCCAAGCAGCTGCCTTACAATTCAACTTACCCACAAGTCAAGCTATTGTATAAGAGATTTTTACCTCCCCCACCCCGCAACATTCATTTCAAATGTGTTCAGATATTCCCCCAAAATATTTAAGTACTTTCTGATTAGTGATAATGACCATCAACAAGGAAGCGACACCTCAGAAGGACTAGACAATGGATAAGCATCCGCTTTAAAAAGTAACCTCCCAAACAGGTGGGAAGAAATGATGTATTTCTCTCTGCACTTTGGTTTATAAATGAATGGCTTAAGAGCAAGTTGCAAAGCAAAGTTGAAGGTCTAGAAGTTCTATGGTTTTACATTGTTAAAGGATGTTTTTTAAATTGAAGACTACTTGAAAGCCCAATAATTTCCTCTTAATAGGCATTTGCTTACTTTTAAAAGCAATGATTTTATTATAATAGCCGAAATGCCTTTGATGAATGACTATTAAAATTAATCTCACCTGATTTGAACCGTGGGGAGAAAAGGTCAACATGAAATCATCTCCTTTGCTTTTAAGTGCTTTTACTGACAGCAGCCTAAATTATCTCTGCCAGCTCTGAGTCCACAGCTCACACAGGCATATGCATCATATTTGTCCACGGCCGGCCTGTGCTACAGGTCAGAGGGCGGTGACGGCCACAGCTCCAGCACCAGACAGGGCAAAGAATCCAGGCCCAGATAGCAGGTGCTTCTGTACTAGACACTTCAAATGCAAAACTGTGTGCACAGTTAGGAACTATCAGAGTGTTTCAGGCAGTCGATTGCCGGCCAAGGCACTGTCTCCCTTGCCAAGAATATTCTCAGTAGAAGTGCATTCACCAGTGCTAGACCTTCCCTGAGTGAATTTTCTGCTGGAAGCAGGGATACTATCGAGGAAGGAAACGATGCCACGCTGGAAGAAGAGAAGGGAAAGAGGAAAGAAGGCAAGAAAGGGAATGTGGCTACTGGCTCACACAGTAGCCCTTAATGAGGGAATCATTAGCTCCATGGAATAACCAATGAGCAAAAGCACCAGATAGATATTGGACACGCGCTATCTGGGAACGGCACACGAAATCCAGGTGATGCCAGTGCCTGATTAGCACACCTTGTAAGCTGCTTTCCCAGGAGTGGAAATGAGTTCCTTGAGCCAGCTAGGCTCACTTTTGGGGTTCTCTCCATGACCACAGTGGAACGACTGAATAGTTAGAGGTCTCGTTCTGATGGTAGAATATGTAGAATGATGGGAATACAATACACACAGTTATTAATAAACAGAAGAGAACTGTGCACAAGACGTCACTCATTTCTTCCATGACTTGGTCTAGAGCCTAAATGAACTTACATCCTTCCTGTCATCACTTCTCCCACATGGGAAGTAATGGTTTCTGGACAATCAGTCAACTCATGGGTCTAATGATCTGTGAGGCACCGAGAAACATGGTTAAAGAATATGCACTGGCTCCCCTTCAGCCTAACACTGGCCAAGAGGAAAGAAAGCAAACTGTTCCCAGGGAAATGCAATTCTGTAAAAACACAGCAGTTACAATGCCAAAGAAGCTTAGAGTTTTTAACCATATCCATTTTTGCTTCAAGACAAAAAGACTAAGAATAGATAATAGTAATGCCATTCAAATAAGATCCACTGAAAAAGCCTAATATATGAAAGCTTACTAGAAGAGAATTAAACTGATAATATTTGTTCAAAGCTGAGGACAATGTATTCCTCACTTTGTGAAAGATTTCTCTGTAGTTCTCCTTAGGAAGCCAGCTTCTGTAGGCATTGAAAGCATGGCTTGGCTCTGGAAATATGATTTACCTGCAAGCATTCTGGAATACCTATGGCAGAAAATGAAGATGTTGGCCCTTTTCCTAACCCTGCTGGACAGGTTAAATGCTTGTTTTGCCCTCTCGTGTCATAGTTTGCAAGGATAAGACATCAGAAAATGATCACCCAAATGATAAAAGTTTGTGTTTAATTCATCCTTAGGATACTCAGCACTCTTAGAGATAAAGGTCATGAAACCTTCCACAGAATTGTAAAATTCATGTACTAAGATATATCTTTCAATATTTCAAGTGGTATAATTTTACTCTTTCAGAGGCAATTGCCAGAAATCACTAAGGTATATCACATGAACATAAATTCACAGAAAAATTACTTTTATTTAATATATTTTTCAATTTTCCTTTATTCGAAAGTGGTATTCTCAAACTATCAAACAATATGCATAAAACAATTTGGAGAAATTTGAGATATGACTGGATATTTAATAATGCTAAGGAATTTAAAACATAATGGCTTTAAGGTGTGATAATGGCATTATAGTTATATTACCATCAAGGACTTTTCATCTTCTAGTTATAAAGTCCTAATTACTTACAATGCAATGATATGATGTCTGACATTTGTTTCAAAAGAACCCAGTGTGATGGGGCAGGAGAGAAATGAGTGGGGATTTAGATGAAAAAAGACAGGCCCTAGCAGAGTAGAGAGGTGTCAGCAAGATGGTGGTAGAGAAATTTCTAGCCCTCATCCTCTCTCAGAAACATCAATTTAAACAGCTATCCATGAACAAAAATACCTTCCCAAGAGCTAAGTATTCCAGGTGAGGGATTATAGCACCTGGGTAAAGCACAGAAATAAGACAATATTGGGGCGCTTGGGTGGCTCAGTCGGTTAAGCATCCAACTCTTGATTTTGGCTCAGGTCATGAACCCAGGGTCATGAGATCAAGCCCCACATTGGTCTCCATGCTGAGCATGGAGCCTGCTTAAGATTCTCCCTTTCTCTCCCTTTGCCCCCTTCCCCACTCATGTGCTCTCTCTCTCTAAAATAAAATTTAAAAAGAAAAGAAAAAGAGAGGGAAGGAAAGGAAAGGAAAGGAAAGGAAAGGAAAGGAAAGGAAAATAAAAAAAGAAAAAAGAAAAAGAATAGAAAGAAAAGAAAAGAAGAGGGTAGGAAGTTGCATTTGAAGAGGGTAGGACAAAGTTTACATTTCCCCCATCACCTCTCCCCCAAGCCCAGGAAGCCCAGTGTGGAAGGAGATTCTGTCCCCATGGGGAAAAGAGACTGAAGTAAGCAAGCACCTGACTTCACCACAGACCTCAGCACCAGGCCCACACCAGCTCTAGGCAAATTCTTGCAGCCCCAGTCTCCAGCCCACCTTAGCACCAGGCCAAGTCCCCACGGACCCAGGCCCCAGGGGCTCCCACAACCCAGGCTCACAGCCCACCCCAGCACCGGGCTGGCACCCGCACACCTAGCCTCCAAATCGGCTTCTGCAAACTCTGACTCTCAGCCTGCTGCAGCTCCAGGCCATCCCTAGTAGACCCAGCCTCCAAGCCAGTCCCTGCAGTCCCAGGCCCCAGGGAGCTCCCATGGACCCAGGTTCCTAGTCCATCCCAGTGCCAAGCTGGCCCCCACAGATCTAACCTTCAGACTTGCTCCTACAAATCCAGCTTCAGACCATCCTCTGTAGCCTCAGCATCCAGATCCAGGGCTATCCCAGCATTGGACCAGCTCCATGGGCCCAGGGGCCAGGTCCACCCACACAGGCCCAGGTCCCATCACCATAGATTCAAGCACCTGGCCCACTCCAGTAATTGAAGGCTCCAGGCCTGCCGCCACGGATCTAGGCACCAGGCCTGTCCATCTGCTGACCCCGGCACCAGACCTGCCCACCTGAGAACTCTGGCAGCAAGTCTGCCCACAGACACCACCAGACAGCCCACCTAGAATCTCTGGACAGGCTGAGTGGTAAAGAGCTTTTCCCACTGAATCCAGTCTGTAACAGCTGGAAGAGATGCTTACTTTCTCAAATGAACAGAAACAAACACAAGACCACAAAAATCATGAACAATCAAGAAAACACCAAAGGAAACCAAAAAAGTGCCATTGACTATCAGGAAATGGAGATCTATGAACTGTCTGACAAAGAATTCAGAATAATCCTAAAGAAACTGAGTTAACTACAAAACACACACACACACACACACACACACACACGCACACAAATAGACCACCAAAAGAAATTGGGAAAACAATGCATGAACAAAATGAGAAGTTCAACAAAGAAACAGAAAACTCTAGGGAAATCCTAGAGTTTAAGAATACAATGACTGAACTGAAAAATTCCATTGAAAGCTTCAGTAGCAGACTCAATTAAGCAGAAATAATTAGTGGACTAGAAGATAGGTCATTTGAAATCATCCAACCAGAGGAGCAAAAAGAAGAAAGAATGAAAAACAGTAAGGATACAGGGTATTATTAAGCAAAACAATCTACACATTATTGGAATCCCAGAAGGCAAAGAGGGAGAGAAAGGGGCAGAAAACTTATTTAAAGAAATAATGGAGGAGAATTTCCCAAATCTGGGAAGACATCTGTATACCCAAGTTCATGAAAGTAATTGATCATCCCAAAATTTCAACCCAAAACAATCTTCTCAAACACATAACTAAAATCAAAGACAAAGTGAACATTTAAAAGTAACAAGAGAAAAAAAAATTCTCACACACACAGGAACCACCAAAAGGCTATCAGGAAACTTCTCAGCTGACCTTGTAGGCCAGATCAGAATGGAATGATATATTCAAAGTGCTGAAAACAAAACAACTTGCCAACCAATAGGACGTTACCTGGCAAAGTTGCCCTTCAAAACTAAAAGGAGAGATAGAGTTTCCCAGAAAAGCAAAGGCTGAAAGAACTCATCACCATGCCTTACAAGTTAAAGTGAGTTCTTTAAGCTGAAATAAGAGGATGTTAATTATGATCATGAAAATATACAACATGCTGGTGAAGGTAAGTATATAGTCAAATTCAGAATGTTCTAATACCATAAGATGGTGGTGTGTTAACTATTTAACTATATGTAAAGGTTAAAGGACAAAAGTATCAAAGCTAACAATAGCTTTAATAATTTGTTAAAGGATATATAACATAAAAAGAAGTAAACTGTGACATCCATCAAAAACAAAATGTGAGGAGAGATATGAAAAATCATCAATTCACAAAAAAAACAGCAAGTAAGAAAGAAACAAGGGAACTATAAAACATCCAGAAAACAATTAAGATATCATTAGTAAGTCCTTATCTATCAGCAATTACTTTAAATGTAAATGGATTAAATTCTTCAACCAAAAGGTACAGAGTGGCTAAATGGATTAAAAAGCAGTATTCAACTATATGCTGTCTACAAGAGAATCACTTCAGCTTTAAGGACATACATAGGCTCAAAGTGAAGGGATGAAAAGATATTCCATGCAAATGTAAACCAAAAGAGAATAAGGTTGGCTATACTTATATCAAATAAAATAAATGTTAAGCCAAGAATAGTAAGAAGAAACAAAGATACAGATCTGAAGAGAGATATAGACAAGGATAGGATAATAGTAGGACTGCAGTACCCTGCTTTCAACAATGGATAAATTATCCAAACAGAAAATAAATAAGGAAACAATGGACTTGAACCATAGTTTAGATGAAAATGAGCCTAAAAGACATATACAGAGCAATTCATCCAACAGTAGCAGAATATGTATTTTTCTCAAACACAGAAGGAAAATTCTCCAGGATAGATCATATGTTAGATCACAAAACGAGTATTAACAAATTTAAGAAGACTGAAATCATATCAAGTATCTTTTCCAACCACAATGTTATGTAGTCAATACCATTGTCAATAATGGGAGGAAAATTGGAAAATTCACAAACATATGGAATTAAACAACACATTCCTAAGCAAACACTGAGATAAAAGAGTAATCAAAAGGGGAATCAAGGAATATCTTGAGGTAAATTAAAATGAAAATACATCATACCAAAATATATGGGATGCAGCAAAAGCAGTTGTAAGAAGGGAGCTTACAGTGGCAAATGTCTACATTAAGAATTCAGAAAGATCTCGGGACACTGGGTGGCTCAGTTGGTTAAGTGTCCAACTTTGGCTCAGGTCATGATCTCACAGTTCGTGGGTATGAGCCTGCATCAGGCTCTGTGCTGACAGCTCAAGCCTGGATCCTGCTTTAGATTCTGGGTCTCCCTCTATCTCTCTGCCCCTACCCTGCTTGTGCTTTGTCTCTCTCTCAAAAATAAACATTAAAAAAAATTTTTAATAAAAAAAAAAGAATTTAAAAAGATATCAGATAAATAACCTAACTTTACACCTTAAGAAACTACAAAAAGAAGAATAAACTAAGCCCAAAGTTAGCAGAATGAAGAAAATAGCAATGATCAAAGAATAATTAAAGCAAATACAGAACAGTAGAACAACAGTAGAGATCAACAAAACTAAGAGCGGGTTTATTAAAAAGATGGAAAGGCAAACCCTTTGCTAGACTATAGGCAAAAGGTAATACTCAAGTAAATAAGTTCAAAAATGAAAGAGGAGACGTTACGAATGATACCACAAAAATACAAAGGATCCTAAGAGTCCACTAGGAGCAACTACACACCAGCAAATTGGAAAAACTAAAAGAAATGGATAAATTCCTAGAAACATACAACCTATTGAGATTAATCATGAAGAAACAGAAAATCTGAACAGACCAATAATGACTAAGGAGATTGAATCAGTAATCAAAAACTCCCAACAAAGAAAAGCCCAGGTCCAGACAGTTTCACAGGGGAATTCTACCAAATATTCAAAGAAGAATTCATGCCATTTTTAGTATTATTTGGTCTAGTTCTGTGAAAAATATTGGTATTTTATAGGGATTGCATTATGGGTAGTATGGACATTTTAATAACACTGGTTCTTCCAATCCATAAGCATGGAATATCTTTTTGTTGTCTCATCTTCAGTTTCTTTCATCAGTGTTTTATAGTTTTCAAAGTACAGGTCTTTCCCCTCCCTGGTTACATTTATTCCAAGGTATTTAATTGTTTTGGGTACAAATGGAAATGGGAATGCCTTCTTCATTTATCTTTCTTTTACTTCATTATTAGTGTAAAGAAATGCAACAGATTTCTGTGTATTAATTCTTTATCTTACAACTTTAAGGAATTCATTTACTAGTTCTAGTAGTTTTTTGGTGGAGTCTTTGGAGTTTTCTATATGTAGTCTCATGTCATCTGCAAGCAGTGAGTTTACTTCATTTACTTACCAATTTACTTTACTTATCAATTTGGATTTTTTTTTTAATTTCTTTTTCTTGTCTGGTTACTGTGGCTAAGACTTCAAATACTATGTTGAATAGAAGTAATGAGAGTGAACATCCTTGTCTTGTTCCTGATCTTAGAGGAAAAAATCTGTTTCTCAACATTGAGTATCAGGCTAGCTATGAGTTTTCCATATATGGCCTTTGTTATGTTGAGGCATGTTCCCTTTAAACGTACACTGTTGAGAGTTTTTATCATTAACGGATGTTGTACTTTCTCAAATGTTTTTTCTGCATCTTTTGAGATGATCATATAGTTTTTATCCTTTCTCTTATTATTGTGGTGTATCATGTTGATTGATTTGCAAATATTGATCCTCCCTTGCATCTCTGGAATAAATCCCACTTGATCGTGGTGAATTATTTTTTGAATGTATTGTTGAATTTGGCTTGCTAATATTTTGTTGAGGATGTTTACATCTATGTTTATCAGAGATATTGGCCTGTAGATTTCCAAATAATAGTAAAATTTGTATTGAGCCACAAAAGACTCCAAGAGTCAAAGCAATCTTGGGAAAAAAAGAACAAAGCTAGAGGTTTTATAATCCCAGATTTCAATATATATTGTAAAGCTATAGTAATCAAAACAGTATGGTAATGGCACAAAAATAGACATATAGATCAATAGAACAGAACAGAGAGGCCAGAAATAAACCCACACTTATATGGTCAATTAAACTATGACAAAGAAGGTAAGACTATACAAAGGAGAAAAGACAGTCTCTTCAACAAATGGCATTGGGAAAACTAGAGAGGTACAGGCACAGAATAAAATTGAACCTCTTTCTTACACCATACACAAAAAATAAACTCAAAATGTATTAAAAACTTAAATATGAGGCCCCAAACCACAAAACTTATAGAAGAAAACATAGACAGTAATTTCCTTGACATTGACCATAGAAACATTTTTTCTAGATTTATCTCCTTAAGCAAGGGAAACGAAAGCAAAAGTAAGCTATTAGGATTACACCAAAATAGAAAGATTTTGCACAGCAAAAGAAACCATCATCAAAACAACAGAGCAACCTACTTAATAGGAAAAGATACTTGTAACTGAAGTATCTGATAAGCAGTTAATATCCAAAATATATGAAAAACTTATACAACACACATAAACAAACACATAGATCAATGGAATAGAAAACCCAGAAATAGATCCCCAACTATATGATCAACTAATCTTCAACAAAGCAGGAAAGAATACCCAATAGAAAACAGACAGTCTTTTCAACAAATTGCTCTGGGAAAACTGGACAGCAACATCAGAAGAATAAAACTGGACCATTTTCTTACACCATACACAAAAACAAATTCAAAATGGAGGAAAGACCTAAATGTGAGACAGGAAACCATCAAATCTTAGAGGGGAACACAGGCAGCAACCTCTTTGACCTCGGCCACAGCAACTTCTTACTAGACACATCTCCAGAGGCAAGGTAAACCAAAGCAAAAATGAACTATTGGTACTTCATCCAGATTAAAAGCTTCTGCACAGAGGTGCTTCGGTAGCTTAGTCAATTAAGCATCCAACTCTTTATTTTGGCTCAGATTGTGACCTCATGGTTCATGAGATCAAGCCCCATGTTGGGCTCTTAGTGGACAGTGCAGAACCTGCTTGGGATTATCTCTCTCCCTCTCTTTCTGCCCCTCCCCTGCTCTCTCTCTCTCTTTCTCTCCTTCTCTCTCTCTCTCTCTCCTTCTCTCTCTCTCTCAAAAGAAATAAACATTTTTTAAAAGCTTTTGCACAGCAAAGGAAACAATCAACAAAACAAAAAGGCAACCTATTGAATAGGAGAAGATATTTGTGAATGACATATCTGATAAAGGATTACTCTCCAAAATCTATAAAGAATTTATCAAATTCAACACCCAAAAACTAAACAATCCAGTTAATAAATGGGCAGAAGACATAAACAGGCACTTTTTCCAAAGAAGACATACAGATGGCCAACAAACACATGAAAAGATGCTCAACATCACTAATCATCAGGGAAAAACAAAACTACCAAGAGATACCCCTTCACACCTGTTAGAATAGCTAAAATTAACAATGCAAGAAACAGATGTTGGCAATGATGCAGAGAAACGGGAACCCTCTTACACTGTTTGTGGGAATGCAAACTGGTGCAGCCACTCTGTAAAACAGTGTGGAACTACCCTATGATCTAGCAATTGCACTTCTAGGTATTATCCGAAGGATTCAAAAGTATTGATTTGAATAGGCTCATGCACCCCAATGTTTATAGCAGCATTATCAACAATAGCCAAATTATGGAAAGAGTCCAAATGTCCAATGGCTGATGAATGGATAAAGAAGATGTGGTGTATGTGTATATAATGGAATATTACTGAGCCATCAAAAGTAATGAAATCTTGCGATTTGTAATGACATGGATGGAGCTAGAGTGTGTTAGGCTAAGTGAAACAAGTCAGTCAGAGAAAGACAAATACCATATTTCACTCAGATGTGGAATTTAAGAAATGAAACAGATGAACATAGGGGAAGTGGAAAAAAAAAGAGAGAGAAGCAAACCATAGAGACTCTTAACTACAGAGAACGAACTGAGGGTTGACGGAGGGGAGGTGGGTGGGTAATGGGCTAAATGGGTGGTGAGTATTAAGGAAGGCACTTGTCATGATGAGCACTACGTGTTATACGTAATTGATGAATCACCAAATTCTACTCTTGAAACCAATATGACACTATGTTAACTAACTAGAATTTAAATAAAAAGTTGGGGAAAAAAGGAACTTATACAATGCAACACTAAAGAAAAAAGTAAATAATCTGATTAAAAAATGGACAGAGTGGGGCGCCTAGGTGGCTCAGTCGGTTGAGCATCTGACTTCGGCTCAGGTCATGATCTCACAATTCATGGGTTCGAGCCCCACATCGGGCTCTGTGCTGACAACTCAGAGTCTGGAGCCTACTTCAGATTCTGTGTCTCCCTCTCTCTCTGCTCCTCCCCTGCTCACACTCTGTCTCCCTGTCTCTCTCTTTCTCAAAAATAAATAAACATTAAAAAAAATTTTTTTAATGGACAGAGGACCTGACTAGACATTTCAACATCATGAAAATGTAAATCAAAACCACAATTAGATTTCACCTTACACCTGTCAGAATGGCTAGTATCGAAAAGAAAAGAAATAATAAATGTTGCCAAGCAGTGGAGAAAAAGGAACCCTTGCACGCTATTAGTTGGAATGCAAATTGGTGCAGCCAATTTGTTTTGAAGAACAAAAACAGAATGGAGATTCCTCAAAAAATTAAAAATAGAATTATCATATGATCCAGTAGTTGTCACTACTGGGTATTTACCTCAAGAAAACACTATTTTGAAAAATATATGCAGCATTTTATGTCTATTGCAGCATTATTTCCAATAACCAAGATATGAAAGCAATCCAAGTATCTCTCCATAGATGAGTGGATAAAGAAGTTGCTGTTTGTATATGTACAATGGAATATTACTCAGTCATAAAAAAGTGAGATCTTGCCACTTGCAACAACATGGATGGACCTAGTAGATATAATGTTAAGTGAAATAAATCATACAGAGAAAGAGAAATACCATATTATTTCATTTATATGTTGAATTTAAGAAACAAAACAAATGAACAAAGAAAAAAGGAAACAACAACAACAAAAAAAACAGGCTCTTAAATAGATAGAACAAACTGGTTCCCAGAGATAGAGGGGGATAGGTAAAATACATAAAGAAGAATAAAAGCATACTTGTCATGCTGAGCACTGAGTGACTTAGGATTGTTAAATCATTATACTGAATACCTGAAACTAATATAACACTGTATGCTAATTATACTTCAATTTTAAAAAGAGTTAATGTCAATTATTCTCTAACTCTTCCAAAAAAATTAAAGAGTAATCACTTCCAAATTCATTTTATAAGGCCAGAATTTCCCTGATACCAAAACTAAGTAAGGATAATACAAGAAAAGAAACTACAGGCCAATATACCTGATGAATATTGATGTAAAAATTCTGAAAAAAAATGTTAGTGAAACGATTTCAATAGCACATTAAAATGGTCATACACCACGTTCAAGTGGGATATCCCTGAGACACAAAAATGGTTCAACATGTGCAAATCAAACAATATGATACACAACATTAATAGAATGAAAGATCAAAATATGTGATCATATCAATAGATGCAGAAAAAGCATTTGATGCAACATCTTTATATAACAAAAACTCTCCATAAATTAGGTATAGAAGAAAGGTACTTTAACATAATAAAGGCCATATATGACAACCCAACAGTTAACAACACACTCTATGGTTAAGGTTGAAAGTTTTCCCTCTGTAATAAGGAACAACACTATCTACTCTCACTTCTCCTATTCAACATAATACTAGAAGCCCTAGCCAGAGCAATTAGGCAAGAAAAATAAATAACACCATCTAAATCAGAAAGGAAAAAGTAAAATTGTCTGTGTGTGCAGATGACACAACCTTCTATATAGAAAATTCTAAAGGCTCCACCAAAAACCTGCTAGAATAAACAAATTCAGTAAAGTTGCAAGATACAAAATCAACATACAAAAATCAGTTGTGTTTCTACACACTAACAACAATATGAAAAATAGAGAGAACAATTCTATTTACAGTACCATCATATATATATATATATATATACATCCATATATATGTATATATATATATGAAAAATACTTATAAATAAATTTGACCAAGAAGGTGAAAGATCTGTATACTGAGAATTAGAAGAGTAATTAATGAAAGAAACTGAAGAAGATGCAGAAAAATGGAAAGATACCCTTTGTTCATGGGTCAGAAAAATTAATATTGTTAAAATGTCCATACTGTCTAAAGCTATCTATAGATTCAATGCAATCTCTATCAAAATTCCAAAGGTATTTTTTTTACAGAAATAGAGCAAACAATCCTAAATTTGTACAGAATCACAAAAGACACTGAGCAGCCAAAGCAATTCTGAGGAAGAACAAAGCCAGAGCATCATACTTCTGATTTCAAACTATATGACAAAGCTCTAGTAATCAAAACAGAATGGTATTGGCATAAAAGCAGTCACACAGACCAACAGAACAGAAATAAATCCATGCATATACAATCAATAACATTTGACAAGGGAGCCAGGAATACTCAATGGGAAAAAGACAGTCTCTTCAATAAATAGTGATGAGAAAATTGGATATTCACATGCAGAAGAATAAAATTGGAATCCTACCCTACACCACTCACAAAAACTAACTTGAAATGGATTAAAAACTTAAATGCAAGACCTGAAATCAAAGGAAACAAACACACCAACTCCAAAAGATATATGCACTCCTATGTTCATTGCAGCATTATTTATAAAAGCCAAAACATGGAAGCAAACTTGGTGTCCATGGACAGAGGAACGGATAAAGAATACACACACACACACACACACACACACACACACACACACACACACACTGGAATATTATTCAGTCATAAAAAGAAAGAAATGCTGCCTTTTGCAACAACATGGATAGACCTTGAGGGCCTCACGTTAAGTGAAATAAGTCAGACAGACAAAGACAAACACTGTATGCTCTCACTTACATGTGAAATCTAAAAAAGCCAAACTCATAGAAAGAGAGAGTAGTGTGGAGGTTGCCAGGGGGCAGAGGCTGGGGAAACAGGGAGATGTTATCAAAAGGTACAAACGTACACCTATGACACGAGTAAGTTCTGGGGATATAATGTTCAGCATGGTGACTATAGTTGACAATACTGTATTATGTGCTTAAATTTTAAGTCTTAAATGTTCTCTCTCTCTCTCTCCCTCACACACACACAGATGATAATTATGTGACATGATAAAGGTGTTAGCTAACCTTATTAGACTAGTCATTTCCCAATATATACATCGAATCATCACATTGCATACCTAAAACTTACACACATTGTATGTCAATTATATCTCAATAAAGCTAGAAAAAATAGAATAAAACATTTAAAAAAACTGGCCATGTATCAATTATAGAGGCTAGATGAAATATACATAGAGGTTTATTATAGCATTCTGTCCATTTTTGAACATGTTTGAAATTTTTCATATTACAAAGCTTTTAAAGGCGGCATTCAGGGGCACCTGGGTGGTTCTGCCGCTTAAGTGTCTGACTTTGGCTCAAGTTTGTGGGTTTGAGCCCCGCCTCCAGCTCTGTGCTGACAGCTCAGAGCCTGGAGCCTGCTTCAGATTCTGTGTGTGTGTCTCTCTCTGGCCCTGCCCCACTCACTCTCTCTCTCTCTCAAGAATAAATAAGCATTAAAAAAATTTTAAAGCAGCATTTAAAGATTTGGTTATTATTATGACCAGAAGTCATAAGAATATCTTAAGCTTAAGGATATCGACAACAATAAAACAAATTAACAGCACTCTTGAAAGAGAGCTATGCATCAAGAGATTTACATTATCTATCAAACAATAAGCTAATTTCTATCCCAAAATTTTCTGCATGACATTTACTACAAATATCGTCAATATGATCGCTTACTGACAACTTAGTAAATATTAAATAGATGCTTCAGCACGTGTAACTGAAATTGGCCATTTCTCAGTTCGGAATTCAGGGTCACTGCAGTTAGGGAAGTTTAAAATATCAAATTCAATCTAGAGAGGTTTTAAAATTCTACCTTACCAGTCACTTTATATTTTGATAGCATTTACTGAGTTCTGATGATGGTCTAGGTACCTTGCTAAGGGGCTTTACCCACTTTATCTCACTGAATTCTCAGACCCTGTGATATGGACACCGTTTTTTTTTTAACCAAAAGAGGAAAATGAAGTTCCATTTTATTTCATTGACTGATAGTTAATTAAAAAGCAAATTCAAATTTTGTCTTCAATATTGTGTTACAGTTATTTAAACAACATGCACAATGTAGTTCTTTCAAACTAAATAAAACCCCAAATATGCACTCTGCCTAGGGGCACCTGGGTGGCTCAGTAGGTAAGCTTCCGACTTAGGATCAGGTCATGATCTCACAGTTCATGAGTTCGAGCCCCACATTGGCTTGCTGCTGTCAGCCTGTAAGCGCAGAGCCCACTTCAGATCCTCTACCCTCCTTTCTCTGCCCCTCCCCTACCTGCGCTGTCCCCACAAATAAATAAATATTTAAAATATGTGTTTATATATAACAATATGCAAGTGTTCATATGACAGCTTAGCAAAATGCTAGGGAATCTTTTCTTTTTTTTCAATATGGACACTATTGTCATCCCAAATGTATAGGTGGGACAATTGAGTCTTGGCAAGTTTAAGTAAACTTACCTAGTGTCTTTCAGAAGTTGAGAAGCTCCGCTAAGAGAGGAGTGAAAAAATGTCTGATTCCCAGGCGTGCATTCAAATGGGGTTGTGAGTTCTATGTCTACAGAAAAAGGAGAAGCTTAGAAATGGCAGTTTTCTGTTGCCTGGGGTCAGAATACTGTGTAATCCCAGATGACTCACACAGTGGTCTGCTTCAGAAATCAGGATATCAAAGTTTAATGACAAAAGATTAAAAACAAAGGTCACCAACACTGGTAAGAACCACAAGGCTCTAATTTTGATAACTTAACTAGGTCCAGTGCAATAAAAATACACCCCCCCCCAAAAAAAAGAATACAATATAAGTCATTCCTCTTTTCCCTTATTCAGAAATTCAAGGAAGGGAAAGAGAGAAAACAAGGTTTTCTCCGTTGGTCTCCGTAAGTTTTATTAAGAATTAGAGAGATGTAAAAAGAGCTCTGCATTTTATTGGTAATTGAGAGCTCATTTACCCCCTCACATTGCAAAGAAATTTATCAAAAGTGGCCCCCTGTGACCTACAGCTTATCCCTTTCATGTCATTGAGTTCTATGGTCATCCACAGCCTCAAGTAAAAGGACCTTGAGAATTGTAATAACAAGTCACTCGGCTTTATGGAAAACGTGCCTCTGATTGTTCAGTTATGAAAGAGCATAATTTGGGTGTTTTGTGTTATGTCCTTGGTGGTTTCTCCCTGTTCCTGTCCTGCCCTACCCGACAGTGCTGAGCGCGGTTAATTAGCCATGTAAATGAGCGCTGTAAGGAAACCGCTGTCCCCAAAATGTGCACACATAATCATGCTCAACAATTCCTATCAAAACCCCATCAGAAAGCAAGTCATTTGTCACCTGACCTTTCATTAATTAATTGAAAGCGCCACATGGGGGAGAAGGGAAGTACAAGCAAAGGATTATATCACAGCAGACACTTAACAAAAGAACTAGCAGATCCCTACAAAGCCTTTGTAGGAAAATTTGGGACGAAACTTCAGGTGTTAGGGGAACAGCACTGGATGGGGATGTAAAAACTGGGGCTGTATGTAGACGGATCTCATTCTAGCTGCCGAAGCTGAGTGAACTTGGGCAAGGTGCTTCCTCCATCTGGAACTCGGTAGCCTTCTCAGTGGACCAAGACCTGCGAATTCCACTAAGAATTCCAGCACAGATATTCCATGTTTCCCCCACCAGCCCATGGTGAGGAAAGGGATCTTGATTTTTCTTAAATAACCAATTTTGTTTAAAAGAGGATTTACCAAGGGTGCCTGGGTGGCTCAGTTGGTTAAGCGTCCGACTTCGGCTCAGGTCATGATCTCACGGTCCGTGAGTTCGAGCCCCGCGTCGGGTTCTGTGCTGACGGCTCAGAGCCTGGAGCCTGCTTCAGATTCTGTGTCTCCCTCTCTCTCTGCCCCTCCCCCACTCACACAATGTCTCTCTCTGTCTTTCAAAAATTAATAAATGGGGGCGCCTGGGTGGCGCAGTCGGTTAAGCGTCCGACTTCAGCCAGGTCACGATCTCGCGGTCCGTGAGTTCGAGCCCCGCGTCAGGCTCTGGGCTGATGGCTCGGAGCCTGGAGCCTGTTTCCGATTCTGTGTCTGCCTCTCTCTCTGCCCCTCCCCTGTTCATGCTCTGTCTCTCTCTGTCCCAAAAATAAATAAACGTTGAAAAAAAAAATTCAAAAATGAATAAATGTTAAAATTTTTTTTTTAAAAAGGATTCACCAATGACAAAACCCTAAACACAAGATAACTGACTTTTCACAAATTTGTGTCCTAAAGAATATACTCCAAAAGGAATGAATTACAGTAGATTAATATTTGTATTTTTTTTAATGTTTATTTATTATTGAGAGACACAAAGAGACAGAGCAAAGCTGGGGGTGGGGCAGAGAGAGGGAGACACAGGAACAGAAGCAGGCTCCAGGCTCTGAGCTGTCAGCACAGAGCCTGACGCGGGGCTTGAACTCACAAACTGAGATCATGACCTGAGCCGAAGTCAGATGCTTAACTGACTGAGCCACCCAGGCGCACCATAGATTAATATTTGTAAAGTCATTGCTTCACCTATCAGTTTAGAAACAAAATATCAGTCAGGAAGGCTATTTCTGTTTCAGAAATAGGTATATGGCACATTGAATGTGGATCACAGGAAGCATGATGGATTTCAGTTTGGTTGGTTTGGTTTTCTCCCAACTCCTTGCAATATTGCTTTTCCTCACCTCTGAGCCTCCAATCATGCTGTTCTTTCTGTCCCAGAACATCCCCTCTCAATGGTATTTCTTCCAGGATCTTTCCTTGACCCTCAGGATTGGGTCGTGTGCCCTCTTGCAAGCTCCTGAAAACTTGTGTTTACCACTGTCTTTGCCTACATGGCTCAGGATTGTGTGGCCCTCCTAGGACACTGTCAGGGTAGTTTCTGTACTATTATACCCCCAACACCTAGCATACACAACAGGAGGTAACATAAATCTCTTAGAATCTCATATACTCTCATTCTATTGTCAAGCAAGACGATTTTCCATTTATCAAGCCCTTTATTTAAATTACCCCACAGAATCAATGTGATTGGTGAACACTTAGAAATATGAGATATTCCATGATAATCAGGAAATTGGGTTTTTTTCCACCATGTAAAAAAATATATTGAACGTTCCCTTTTACTGTCTCTTCTACAATTGCTTATGATACAAAATGATTCAGAGATCTATTTCAAATTTTTAAAAAAATGTTCCTAGAAAGAAAAAGATCATGCTACTAAATGTTAACATTTTTTAAATGTCTATAAAACAAAACGTTTTTTCCTTTCTCACTGTCATACGCAACCTCCTCTATCCAGGACCTATGAGCGGCACATCAAGACAGCTGTCATGACCGTCGAAGGTTAAGCTGATAATTGCGAAGTATTCTTTTTCTATAGGAACCCAGGCTTCTGAGCAGCACAAGCAGAAAGTGCAATGCCGTGTCATTAGGCGTGGTCACATTTCCGTCTCTATCTGGGTTCACTGCACCTGCTGATCTCAGCACCCCATTTAGCCTTTGCTTTACTCTGGCTGAAGAATTTTCCATCCTCCATTAGGAACCAAAGCAGCGCAAACCCCTGCCACCTTCACCACTTGGGAACTCCCCCCTTAGTCCCTGTGCCTGTTTGGTAGACAAAAGGTTTGTGAGTTATGAGATAGGGTTTTTAACACTTAGTCACAGAGATAATGATCATAAGTTCATATTCTTTCTCCAGGTATGTTTTTACTTTTTTACTATTTCTTTGAAATAAGTACTTACTGTTCACATGGAACTCTTTTGGTTACTTCAGATTATTATTTTTAAGATTTTGGAGGGGTGGAAATGGTGACTGATGGTCACTGATGGTTACTATTGTTTTCTATAACAGTAGAAAAGCCAAGACAAGAGAATAATGTATGCTTAATTTACAGGATTTGTGGCATGGCCATCCTCATTGCGAGCCATCAAAACTGAGTTGTTTGGCCAAATGGGATTCATCCCAGCCCCATACACTCCTCTCCACTCTTCACCTTACCTGGAATGTTCCCCTCCCCATCCGCACTCACCCCAAACCTTGCCCCTTATCCACTTTCTCCAAATCCTCCCTGCCCTAAGGACAAGGTAAGTTTGTTTCTCCCTTCCTGGAGCCTTTCAGCTAGGCAGAATTTATTCTTCCTCTGAAGTCCTAGAAGAACTTTATCTGTTCTTCTGTTGGCTCACTTCTTTATACACTCAATAGATTTTTACAGAAGGCCTATTGAGCCAGACAATTCTCACCACCTGCTCTGCAGTTCTATGTAGACATGTTTTCATCTGCTTTACTGGAGAGAAAGTTCTCAGGGGCAAGTTTCCTGTCTGATTTAGTTTTGTATCCCAGAAACATTTTTGGTGTCGACACTGTTCACTGCCTACCCAGCATCAGTTTCTTCCTTTTCCTTCGTTCCAACAGAAATTCAACGTCGGTTAGGTGTCCTCCTCGCCCGTACAGATCTCAAAGAGTGCTTCATATTGTTGCAAGTTCGCTTCCTTCCCCCCACACCCTTTCACCTTCCTTCCACTTCCCCTACCCTCTTTTTCCTTCCTTCTTCCCTCCCCACTCTCCTTCCTCTTTCATTTCTTTCTTCCTTCAGGTTAGTCAACACTTAACTGGGCTAGATATTCCCTAGTTGCTGTGGATAAAAAAAGGAATCTGGAGAAATGGCCTTACTCTTGGTAGATCTTTGGTTGAATTTTTTTTTAAATTTTTTTAATGTTTATTTATTTTTGAGAGAGAGAGAGAGAGAGAGAAACAGAGTGTGAATGGGGGAGGGGCAGAGAGAGAGAGGGAGACACAGAATCTGAAGCAGGCTCTAGGCTCTAAATTGTCAGCATAGAACCTGATGCAGGGTTTGAACCCATGAACCACAAGATCATGACCTGAGCCAAAGTCAGAAGCTTAACCAACTGAGCCACCCAGGTGCCCTGGTTGAAATTTTCAGTGACTCCTCCAAGGTCTCAAAATCTAACTGGGCTCAACTTCCTCATAAGAAAGCCAAAGGTTTGAGGTGAAACAATGTCCAAGTGCAGAAAGCAAGTGGCTGAGAGGAGCTAAAAGCCAGGTACATTTGTGGGTGCACATGTTCATAAACATGTATATATGTGTATATATTTTAAAACGTTAAACTCCAAACTCTGAAAACCAAACATAGATGAACATTTCAAGAGCAGTTTCTGCCCTCAAAGATCCCACAGGCTAGTGTGGGAATGCAAACATGTCCTTAATTACAAAACCCTTTGGCGTGTGTAGACCCAGGCACAGAAGGGAGGGAGCCCCTGACTTGGTGGACGAGGGAGAGGACTCTGGAACAGCTTCCCAGAACGAGTCACTCTGGAGGTGAGTCCTGAAGGGTGAGTTAGTCCGACAAATAGGGGAAAGGGGAATATTCCAGGCAAGGGTTCTAGGGTCCTATGGCACCTCCGGGAACCCCCTGGTGTAGCTGGGGAAGGGGGCTGCTTGGCGTCCAGCCATGCTGGAGAGAGCCAGAAGGGGAGTGTCCAGAAAAAGTGCTCTGGTCGTACAGGGCCTTTCATATCAGACTAAGTAGTTGTTACTTTATCCTACAGATGATAAAAGGTCTTAATGGATTTTCAGTAGGGGATAATTATATTTTCATTTTAGAAAGATCACTCTGATAGCAGTTGGAAGCATTGCCTGAAGGGCACAAGCCCAGCGACAGTGAGATTTCTTATAAAGTGTCCTTTTGTTTTGAAAGTTCAGGCAAAACATAGCGGAGGCAGTGGAATATACAAAAGGGAACCGGTTTGTGAGTTAAGAGATAGGGTTTTTAACACTTAGTCACATAAATAAGGATCATAAGTTCATATTTTACCTATCAGGTAGCTTTTATTTTTTTACTATTTCTTTGAAACAAATATTTACGGTTCACATGAGCATGCATTAAGTGATTATCTGGAGTGAAAAGAAAAACTATGAAAATCCTAGAAAGCAGCTACATATAAAAGGTTGTATTACAATATTAATATTCAATACACAGTACAGCTTTTCAAGGAGAGGGTAAGCATAAAATAAGTGTGTTGACAATTATTCAATACCAAGGGTTCATCTTAGAACTTGCGGTCAATTTAACTTCTGGTTAAGTATCTATTAGTCACATGGCCTTGACTGAAAACATTCACACTGAGTGAGCTTTATGTGATAATGTCCTGAATCCGCAACACTGCAGGCTATTTATAATGGCTAACTTGAAGAGCTTCCCATGCTGGTGGAGTAGTGGGGTTGCCATCCTAATTAATTCCAGATGAAGAGAAGGAGGAAGAGAAAATGGAATTCATATTTTTGCAGAAGGAGGAGAAAGAGTGATTTTTTTTTTAATCATCAGATATGTAAACACCAGGCACACATCATTTGCTGGCTTACCTCTGTAGGTTCCAGAAGTCCTGGACAGTGTTTACTAACTCTAACGATCTTGGACATTAGGTTTGACCAAACAGAAAGACAAGAAGTCATCATATCTTTCACATCCAAAACCAAAAAACAGACAGATAGCAGGGAATTCATGGTATGAAACATTCCTTGCGCAAACAGACGCAAATCTGAATTGCAGCAGCGTTCGTAGTGGTAAAAAGCTGGGGTCCAAGCTGGGATGGATGGTCCAAGGGTGGATAAACATTGTTGTATACCCATACAATGAAATGTCATTCTCCAGGTAAACAGAAATGAACTGGAGGCTTGTGTATCATGAGAGACAGAACATACCAACAGACAATGGCCAAACCACCTGTAAAAATAGAACTCTGACCGGCAACCCAGAGAACCAACCCAACAGCCCAGGATGCCAGCCTGCGTTAAGTCAGACTTGCAGGAAGCCCGACTGCTATCATTAGCAACAAACCAGAAGGCTGCACAATAATTTCTATAACGATCACTCCATCATGACCAGGATTTCATTACTAACTTCCCTAATTTTTGTCCCGCTTCCAACTTAGGACCAACCAGAAATAGGCAAATAGACACCCCTAACCAATCACAGAGGATGCCCCACCTGTATTCAGCCCACCTACAGTTTCCCCACGCCAGCAGGCTCGAACTGGGGCATACCCAAAGTCTTCTCTCTTTTCCACCATAAAGATGCAATATTTTACTTAACACAAATACAATCTCTGAAGCAAAGCTAGCCAAGTGCCAAGTTTTGATGAAGCTGGATTGTGAGCTGATGGCTTACATTTTTCTCCACACCTTTCTATGGGCTTAAATCTTTAATGATACCAAAAAGAAACTGTAATGATAACTCTTCCAGTTATGCAGTGAAAATATTTCTCATGCAGGAACTGATGCTTCTACCTGCCACAAACATATCCTCAGTTAATATTGGCAGTTGGTGACCTTTTAAAGACAGAAAGCAAGTATTTTCTGTATTCAACTTCCCTTCCATTCTACAAGTATGGTGGGATATTTCCAGTTGTTCCTCTGTTTTTCTTGTCTTTACTTCCTTTTAGTGAATGCATGAGTAGGGATGCACATGGGCTTTCATATGACTTCCTATAACCTCATCGCTCTGTTCCACCACCATATATGCCCCTTATGCATCTCGTTTCTTTCTTAAAAATGACAGATTTCCTTTTCCCAAATGTAAGAACAGTATGTTCATCGGAGAAATTCTGGAAAATACGGGATATTATATAAAGGAAAAACAATGTAGCCATTGCCATTCCCTTCGGTATACATACTAATAATTCCAATATATTTTTATACTAGTTTTATTTATACATCTTAAAATACTAACAGGTCTTTAGAGTTTATGAATATTAATATTTTATTGAGATATCAGCCCGAGGTAAGATCTATAGCCAAATATGCCCCTCATGGATTGTCACCTGGAAAAAGAGCCTGACATAAGAGAATATTGTGAATAAACATATGAAATAAATATGTGAATAAAACAACAATGAGCTAAGCATAGGAAGAGCATCATCTAAATCTTCATAGGTGAAAGTTTTAAATATATATTTATTTATAAATATTTATATGTGTATGTAGATACATACACATATAAATATATACATACACATATAAATATGAACTTTCCTCAAAGTTCATATCTTTAGCATTGACCAAATTCCTTAAAGAATCAGGTTATAAACCACACTACAGAAAAACATCTGGAGAATCAGACTTATCCTCAAGCTTGCCATCAGGGACTGCTATATCAAGGAGAAATGATTTGGATTCAGGCTCCAAAGGAAACCAGATTATCATCC
Source organism: Lynx rufus (assembly GCF_022079265.1). Taxonomy (NCBI): domain Eukaryota; kingdom Metazoa; phylum Chordata; class Mammalia; order Carnivora; family Felidae; genus Lynx; species Lynx rufus. The sequence goes on along the minus strand of NW_025814889.1, from coordinate 22,032,154 downwards.
TCAGTGGTCTCTCTTAAGAATCTGGGCACTGATCCAATGTAATTCCTCTACTTAATATTTGATTCTTTTCCGAACATGACCTGCCCTATAATTTCAAAAGAAATCATTAGAGATCTTTACCTGACTCAGTCAAAGTCATTTTGATTCAATGTTACTTTTATAACATTATCTGATATGTCTGAGGGATAATTATGTTTTATAGTTATAGAAGTTAGCAGGGCTACAACATAAAATGGTTTAAATTAAGAATGTATAAAATACAGACAGAAGCCACTGACCAGTGGGAAAAAGTCTGTGATGGAAATGTCTTGCATCAATTACATCAGTTACATCAAAGGAAGAAAATGCAGATGTATCCCATTTTCATGCAACACTCATAGACAGTTAATTTAATCACACTGAAGCTCTGTATGATATGAAATACTAGCATGACCTAAAATGTTAAGTCCATCAAAAACTAAGTTTAAGGGGCGCCTGGGTGGCGCAGTCGGTTAAGCGTCCGACTTCAGCCAGGTCACGATCTCGCGGTCCGTGAGTTCGAGCCCCGCGTCGGGCTCTGGGCTGATGGCTCAGAACCTGGAGCCTGTTTCCGATTCTGTGTCTCCCTCTCTCTCTGCCCCTCCCCCGTTCATGCTCTGTCTCTCTCTGTCCCAAAAATAAATAAACGTTGAAAAAAAAAATTTAAAAAAAAAAAAAAACTAAGTTTAAAATCTTGAATTAACTCAAGCATCTTGTCCACTTAGTCAAAGTGATACTTAACGTTGGTCATTTGTTTTATAGGGAATGTTGGTCAACTGTCACACGCTACAACACGTGTGGTTCAGGGGATGAGTAAAGATGAGGTTTAGGTACCTATCAACATCCACCAATGGCACTGTCATCCTTACAGTTTCGCAGACAACAACAAAATAAGCCCTCTCACTCCCCCTGGGCTCTGTTTTCCTAACTCCCCGTCTCCCCTTCTGTCACTCCACCCATAAATCTATGAATCCATCAGCAGTGCTCACTGAGTCCACCTCCTTAATGTGGACCATTAAGTCCAGAATCTCCGCATCATCCTACCTTCACATTCACTGCCTCTTCCTTAGCCTTTGCTCAGTTCCTCCTCGTCTGTGAGCTAATCAATTGAAACAGCTTCTAACCCGCTCATGACCCGCAGGTCTTCCCCATTCACACCTCACCCTGCCTCCAGGGTTGAATTTTTACAAAAATTCATCTTCTTAAAAATGCCTGTTGACTCCGTGTTGCGACTTGGCAAGATATATAAGATTATCATTCTATGGCAATCTATCTTTTCAGCTTTATGCTCGGCAAGAAGCCCACCCTTTCCACTTGTGGGGTGTAGGCGAGAGCAGAAATGGGGGCCCATATACCATATGCATGAAGATTAAAACTTATAAATCAAGTTTATGAACAGTTAAACATGCCCAAGGCTTCCATCCTAACAAATATAACTTCTTAAAGGACTTGGATACCAGGGGTGAATTTAGAATGCTTGAGGCCCTCACATGAAAAAGAGTCTGGCATGGAAAAGAGCAGCATAGGAAGACTCTGGGCCCCCAGGCTGTATCTCCTTACCCCATGTCCCTTTGCTTCCACTCCAGGGTTCCCCCCATGAAGAAACTTGTGGGCAGGTTATGGACACCCCTGGCTGATGTCAGAACTCAACCACACACCCTTGAATACAGCCACCTAGATCTAGAAATGCTTACATTTACCATGCATTCTCACCCTCAGGAGAATTGCCAGTGGAGATCAGCACAGACCTTCAAAGCGAGCTTGGGGGCCATCCGAGCAGGACATTCTGGGGTACCTAGTACCTGGAGTATAGAGGGCACGGGTTCCAGGGTGGCCTGACCAGGTTCCCCGGCCCCGCAAACCTCTTGCCAAAGTGACACCTTCTAAAGTACAAGAACCCAAATCAAGGAAGAGTGCCTGTCACCTAATTCTAAGGGCACTGCCGTTCTCCAGCACACATGGAATGCCTCTTGGTTTCTGGAACGTGTCATGGCCTTCCACCTCTTCCTGTCTGGACAAGCTGTACATAAAGTCTTTTCCCAAGGAAGTTAGAAACATTTTGTAGTTCTGGTTTTTTGTTTTGTTTCATTTTGCTTGTTTTTTGTTTGTTTGTTTTATGTTTTAGCACTCCTCTTTCCTACTAGACTCCAAGACCTTGACTGTTCCCTCCTCTTTGAATCTCCCAAGTCTACAGCAATGCCTGGTACATAGCACCCTTGGTAACAGTTTAATGAATGAATGAGGAAATTAATGAATGGATCAATCAATTATGTCCCTATCTCAGCCCATCCCTGTTGTTCTCCTCCTTAACTTCCATTCTCTAATTTGGATTTCTAAATCCATCTAGGGTTCCAGGAAGAAAAAATAAAACCGTACTCCATTGATGGGAGCAAAGCAGGCTGTTTACATGAGGACACAGAAGGAAGGGAAACCAGAAATAGTAAATTACGGCTCTAGATCCAAAAGTATGGAGAACTCACAAGGGTGTATCTTCTTGGTTGTACATAAAGTTAGAGGGTAGTTGCTTGTATACCAAGGATGAGCTCCTGAAGAATTAGACTGTCACAACAAATAATTATCCTAAAGGATTAATTCTAGAATGGGGCAGGGTGAAAAGATTGCTTTCCTTCTTTTCATTTTTTTCTGCGATATCCCTAATAGCTCATAGAATGTTCATTCTAAACTTAATTAGCAACATGGCATGGCACAATAGGTACTGTGTGACCTTCTACCCAGAGTATTATGTTTCTGCACTTACAAAGCAAGAGCAATCATGGTACCTTCCTACTTCCCTCAGAGAGTTAGTGTGAGAATTAAAAGAATCGACCTAATACAAGTGCTTAGAACAATGCCCAGGGCTCACAAACATTAGCTAATATTTTCCTGCTATTGTTCCTTTGTTTCTTATCCTCTTCCACCTCCCTATTATGATTACTCACCTTCCATTTCAATGGTATTGACTCTTAAGCACATTTCAAACATTGTGACTAATACCACCACTTGATGAGTATTTAACATTGTTTTAGAATATACAGAATATAAAAAAGATTTTATATTAGAAAACCATGGACATTAAAATGAAAGCAGGTCAGTCATTAAAACCACCATCAGAGATTCTAATGCATGCAAAGAAATGTATGATTGACGTTATACCTACCAAGGATAGTAGATATTTCTGTTATCACATAAGGTAGAGAGCATCAACTGTGTCAACGGCATAAATACTTTGCTATTCACTTTGCCAGCTAACTTTGAAATTATACAATTTAGATTATTTTTAAATTTGGTATACTGCGGGTTTTTTTTTTCAAATTTTACACATAAAATGAGATTCTGCTAATATTTACTAACATTTAAATCACACTTTTTAAATTCACATAGTTTAAAATTCATAAAATTTGACAGATTGTATATATTTTTAAAAGCTTTCTTAAAGTTTCAACACTTGGGCTACACTGCCAAGTCCTACATTGTAGAAGTAAAAAAGACAAATTGCAAAGGAAGGGAGAGGGTATAAAGGAAAAGAGCAAACAACTGTGACAGAGACAGGATGGTCATGGGCTACAGCTGTGTCTTCTACAGCTGGACTTCAGTGTCACTTTCCTTGCATGTGACTGAATTCTGGCCAAGAAAATGTGAGTCAGAAATCATGTGTGCTGCTCACAAGCCTGGTCCCTGAATACATGCAATCCTTCGTGCCCTTTCCTCTTTCATGGTAACACGGAAGCCTTGTATAAAAAATGGCAAAGCCACAAAAGAGAAAAAAACAGAGTCTCCCAATCGTAACTTAGAAGGGTACTATCCACTGATCAGGAACACATGCTATGTGACTGAAAAATACCCTTTATTCTGTTCATCCCTTAAGATTTGCAATTTTAGGGGCGCCTGGGTGGCGCAGTCGGTTAAGCGTCCGACTTCAGCCAGGTCACGATCTCGCGGTCCGTGAGCTCGAGCCCTGCGTCAGGCTCTGGGCTGATGGCTCAGAGCCTGGAGCCTGTTTCCGATTCTGTGTCTCCCTCTCTCTCTGCCCCTCCCCCGTTCATGCTCTGTCTCTCTCTGTCCCAAAAATAAATAAACGTTGAAAAAAAAATTAAAAAAAAAAAAAAAGATTTGCAATTTTATCTTTCATACAGTGGCCAGGGTCGCTATATATATATAATATAAACATTACAAAGTTCATCAAGAAGCATCATTACCCTTGATGCACAAATGAATGGCCTGAATTAGAGTAATACGATATGGGGGATTTGGTAGTAAAACATATATTTTTCCAATTCTATCTTACTCATGCTAATATTAACAATTTGCCTGCATTTCCTAAATCAAAACCTCTAGCACAAGGAAGTGGTTCAAAAGCACACTGTATGAAGAGAAGGAAAACTAAGTTCTAATATTCACTGCAGAAACTCTACAAATTGGGTAATTTGAACTAGGAGAGAGCTTTATTCAACCTGAACTACTTGGAGGCAAAGCTATGTCTTTGGAAACCATCCCTTGGAGTAGATCTAACAGTGGCATAAAAAATAACCAGTTACACGCCCAGAGGCATCATTACTTACAACAATACTTCAGCTCTTAATGGGTGGCTCAGTTGGTTAGGAGTCTGAATTTGGCTCGGGTCATGATCTCGCGGTTTGTGGGTTTGAGCCCCACATTGGGCTCTGTGCTGATGGCCTGGAGCCTGCTTTGGATTTTGCCTCTCCCTCTCTCTTTGCCCCTCCCCTGCTTGCTCTCACTCTCTCTCTCAAAAATAAACAAACATTAAACATTTTAAAAAATATTTTACAGAGTATACTTCCTTAGAACACTGAAAAACTTGAGGACTTCTATCAAAGGTTCATCACCAAAAGAATGCTGGGTTGATAATATGCTAATTTATCTTGTCATATCAAAGAAGTGCCTCAAACTTAAGTAGAAGTTAAGTTAACCTAACTAGAAGCTGCACCTTGAATGTGCAGCACTAATATTGCCAGTCATAAAAAGGTGACGTATATTCTATAACCAATATATTCCTTATTTCCATCAGGCTTCCTGCTCTGCTGAGTTCCATGGCATTGGAAAAACAGATGGGCTCTTGGGAGACTCCAGAGATACACAACGGACAATCTGTGCACAGAACTAATCCTGTCTTTCCATTTAATTTGGGAAATTGGGAGAACTTATGCGTCATGGAGATTCTAGAGGATCTAGATTCACTCAATGGTGAATAAGAGGAAAACTACTATATCACCTTCTCAAAGAGATAACTGAAAACTGACTTTTTTAAACATAGTTACAATTTTTTTTCTTGAAATGAGAACTTTTAAGATCTCTCCTCTTAGAAACTTTTCAGACTGGTGCTACAATACAATGACTTTCTTTTAGAAATGACTTTTTAGATTGATGCTAAAACATAACAACTTTCTTCGAAGAGTCTTCTCCATCTTTGGGGGCTAATGTAGCAATGTTTTACTATTGTTATTGAAGTGGCATGTCACCAATTCCTGTCTTTTCCCCTTCTATCACCACATCTGAACTCGCTGGATTTTACCCACCAGTGCGTAGTTGGTGAAAATTAAGCTTAGGTGGAAAGGATCTTTAAAACAATCATAAATAATGTGTACCTCAATTCAACTCAATTCAACTCAACTGAAGCCTAAACAAGGGAGATAGCAAGTATCAAGACTCTTCCAGCATGTAACCACTGGAGAAATGAGATTTGCAAATGTTAGTACAGCCTCTAGCACAGAAGACATGAAAACCACCAAGCAAAAGTGGTTTGGGGGCATAATGAGAAAGATGGCTATGTATCTACCATATGTCATTAACAATAGTGGAAACCACACATCAGATTCCCCATGCATGATGCTAGAATGGTTCTCCCCACCCTCTAAAGGGTTTTTAATCTTCTCAGAATCAAAATTATCTTCACTTGCCATTGTACATGGGGAGGAAGAGAAGCATTGATTGATTACCAGTTAATTAAGTCTGATTACCCATTTTGGTTTCTGAAAATATAAATGCCTATAATTAATTTTGAGTTTAAAGGGAGCCAAGTTCCCATGGCATGCGCTGATTGCATATGTCAGAGCCAAATGTGCTCTGGTGTTCTGAATAGAGCTTCTTAGACTCCAAAGTCATTAAAACAAAACCTGTGAGAGAGCTGGGATGAAAGAATGATATAGTAGCAATAAGTCCCACTCCTTTGATAAAACACATTTGCTGGCTCACCTCCTTCTCCATTACCCGAAGTCCTCACCAGACTTGAAATGCTGTGGGAATGGGGGGTTACCCATTGTTCAGCCGAGGACACTCAGCTCCTAGCAGTGGGAAGAGCACAGTGGAGGGATCAATGCTCATTGACCTGTCTGGGCTGGTTCTGGAAGATTGTAACATTGTTTGCTCTAGTTCTGTGTGGCTCCGGAAATTTCAAGCAGACCTGCATCCCCTTCAGCTCCAGACAACCCTCCCAAGGCAAGTTCAGTCCAGGACTGCCCATGAGCAAGTCAATGATCCATGAATTAACCCATTTCTGGGCTGCAGTAAATGGTAAAGAGACACGTCCAGGCATTTTTTTTTTTCAATCTCTCATGTCTTGTGATACTGATGACAGTGAAGTCCAACTGTTGTGTTAAAAAATAAGGACTAGAAGAATTCTATCTTGAGGGGAAGATGGCAGCATTGGAGGGTGCTGGGCTCACCTCATCTTGCTAATCACTTAGATGCCACCCACATCTGCCTAAATAACCCAGAAAACCGCCAGAAGACTAGCACAACGGACTCTACAGAGCCAAGCATAGACGAGAGGCCCATGGAAGAGGGTAGGAAGGAAGGAGAGGCCGTGCACGCTGACGGGAGGGAGCCAGGGTGGTGGAGAGGCAGCCCGCCCTGCAAGGCAGAGCCCCCAAGTCTGGCTTGCAAAAGCAGAGGGGCAGGACTGCGTGAGTTCTGACAGCCAGTGGGACTAAACTTCTGAATGTTACAAGTCAACAGCTCTGCTCGGAGAGTGGGAGGGTGAGAGGACACCAGGAGGGAGAGTTGTTGAGCCCCAGAAGACAGAGCTCAGCTCGGAGGGGAACAAAGCCGCTGGCCAGCGCCATTTCCCTCTCATCCCCCAGCCGAAATCCCAAAGGGAACCAGTTCCCGTCACCAATCTTGCTTGCACCACGCAAGCACCCAACGCTGTGCTTCTGTGGATCCACCCCTCTGATGGGTTTGCCTCCCTCCTGGAGCTGCAGGGCTCCTCCCACAGGGGACCACCAAGGGCAAAGCCAGCTGAGCCTGCCCGTCTGCCCCAGTGCACCTTGCCAATCCACCCCGGCTAATACACCAGATCCCATCAAAGCAGCACCACAAGCCTGGCAGTGTGCAAGTAGCCCAGACAGAGGCCACACCACTCCACAGTGAGTCCTGCCTCTGGGAGAGGGGAAGATAAGGTACACACCAGTCTGACTGTAGCCCCAGCGGTGGGCTGGGGGCAGACATCAGGTCTGACTGCGGCCCCGCCCACAAACGCAAGTTACTCCAGACAGCACAGAGGAAGAGCCCTGCAGTTCCGCGCCACTCCAGGGACTATCCAAAATGACAAAATGGAAGAATTCTCCTCAAAAGAAACTCCAGGAAGTAGCGACAACTAACGAACTGATCAAAAACGATTTAAGCAATGTAACAGAAAATGAATTTAAAATAATAGTTATAAAATTAACCGCTGGGCTTGAAAAAAGTATAGAGGACAGCAGAGAATCTATTACTACAGAGATCAAGGGACTAAGAAACAGTCAGGAGGAGCTAAAAAATGCTATAAATGAGCTGCAAAATAAAATGGAGGCGACCACAGCTCAGATTGAAGAGGCAGAGGAGAGAATAGGTGAATTAGAAGATAAAATTATGGAAAAAGAGGAAGCTGAGAAAAAGAGAGATAAAAAAATCCAGGAGTATGAGGGGAGAATTAGAGAACTAACTGATGCAATGAAATAGAACAATATCCGTATAATAGGAATTCCCGAAGAGGAAGAGAGAGAGAAAGGGGCTGAAGGTGTACTTGAACAAATCCTAGTTGAGAACTTCCCTGATCTGGGGAAGGAAAAAGGCATTGAAATCCAAGAGGCACAGAGAACTCCCTTCAGACGTAACTTGAATTGATCTTCTGCACGACATATCACAGTGAAACTGGCAAAATACAAGGAAAAAGAGAAAATTCTGAAAGCAGCTAAGGATAAACACACTCTAACTTATAAAGAGAGACCCATAAGACTAGTGGCAGACCTATCTACTAAAACTTGGCAGGCCAGAGGGGAATGGCAGGAAATCTCCAATGTGATGAACAGAAAAAAATATGTAGCTGAGAATCCTTTATCCAGCAAGTCTGTCATTCAGAGTAGAAGGAGAGATAAAAGCCTTCCCAAACAAACAAAAACTGAAGGAATTCATCACCACTAAACCAGGCCTGCAAGAGATCCTAAGGGGGATTCTGTGAATGAAATGTTGCAAGGACCACAAAGTACCAGAGACATCACTACAAGCACGAAACCTACAGACATCACAATGACTCTAAACCCATATAATTCTATAGTAACACTGAATGTAAATGGACTAAATGCTCCAACCAAAAGACATAGGATATCAGAATGGATAAAAAAACAAGACCTATCTATTTGCTGTCTACCAGAGACTCATTTTTAGACCCGAGGACACCTTCAGATTGAAAGTGAGGGGATGGAGAACTATCTATCATGCTACTGGAAGTCAAAAGAAACCTGGAGTAGCCATACTTATATCAGCAAACTAGACTTTAAATTAAAGGCTGTAACAAGAGATGAAGAAAGGCATTATATAATAACTACGGGGTCTATCCATCAGGAAGAGCTAACAATTATAAATGTCTATGCGCTGAATACAGGAGCCCCCAAATATATAAAATAATTAATCACAAACATAAGCAACCTTATTGATAAGAATGTGGTAATTGCAGGGGACTTTAATACTCCACTTACAACATTGGATAGATCATCTAGACACAGGATCAATAAAGAAACAAGGGCCCTGAATGATACAGTGGTTCAGACAGACTTGATGGATATATTTAGAACTCTGCATCCTAAAGCAACAGAATATACTTTCTTCTCGAGTGCACATGGAACACTCTCCAAGATAGATCACATACTGGGTCACAAAACAGCCCTTCATAAGTGTACAAGAATTGAGATCATACCATGCACACTTTCAGACCACAATGCTATGAAACCTGAAATCAACCACAGGAAAAAGTCTGGAAAACCTGCAAAAGCATGGAGGTTACAGAATACCCTACTAAACAATGAATGGGTCAACCAGGCAATTAGAGAAGAAATTAAAAAATATATGGAAACAAACGAAAATGAAAATACAACAATCCAAACGCTTTGGGACGCAGCGAAGGCAGTCCTGAGAGGAAAATAAATTGCAATCCAGGCCTATCTCAAGAAACAAGAAAAATCCCAAATACAAAATCTAACAGCACACCTAAAGGAAATAGAAACAGAACAGCAAAGACACCCCAAACCCAGCAGAAGAAGAGAAATAATAAAGATCAGAGCAGAAATAAACAATATAGAATCTAAAAACACTGTAGAGCATACCAATGAAACCAAGAGATGTTTTTTTGAAAAAATAAACAAAATTGATAAACTTCCAGCCCAGCTTCTCAAAAGAAAATGGAGATGACCCAAATAGATAAAATCATGAATGAAAATGGAATTCTTACAACCAATCCCTCAGAAATACAAGCAATTATCAGGGAATACTATAAAAAATTGTATGCCAACAAACTGGACAACCTGGAAGAAATGGACAAATACCTAAGCACCCACACACTTCCAAAACTCAAACAGGAAGAAATAGAAAACTTGAACAGACCCATAACCAGCAAAGAAATCGAATCAGTTATCAAAAATCTCCCAACAAATAAGAGTCCAGGACCAGATGGCTTCCCAGGAGAGTTCTACCAGACGTTTAAAGCAGAGATAATACCTATCCTTCTCAAGCTGTTCCAAAAAATAGAAAGGGAAGGAAAACTTTCTGACTCATTCTATGAAGGCAGCATTACTTTGATTCCCAAACCACAGAGACTCAGCAAAAAAAGAGAACTACAGGCCAATATCCCTGATGAATATGGATGCAGAAATTCTTAACAAGACACTAGCAAATTGAATTCAACAGCATATAAAAAGAATTATTCACCATGATCAAGTGGGATTCATTCCTGGGCTCCAGGGCTGGTTCAACATTTGCAAATCAATCCATGTGATACATCACATTAATAAAAGAAAAGATAAGAACCATATGATCCTGTCAATCAATGCAGAAAAAGCATTTGACAAAATTCAGCATTCTTTCTTAATAAAAACCCTTGAGAAAGTCGGGATAGAAGGAACATACTTAAACATCATAAAAGCCATTTATGAAAAGCCCACAGCTAATATCATCCTCAATGGGGAAAAACTGAGAGCTTTCTCCCTGAGATCAGGAATACGACAGGGATGTCCACTCTCACCACTGTTGTTTAACATAGTGTTGGAAGTTCTAGCATCAGCAATCAGACAACAAAAGGAAATCAAAGGCATCAAAATTGGCAAAGATGAAGTCAAGCTTTCACTTTTCGCAGATGACATGATATTATACATGGAAAACCTGATAGACTCCACCAAAAGTCTGCTAGAACTGATACATGAATTCAGCAAAGTCGCAGGATACAAAATCAATGTACAGAAATCAGTTGCATTCTTATACACTAACAATGAAGCAACAGAAAGACAAATAAAGAAGCTGATCCCATTCACAATTGCACCAAGAATCATAAAATACCTAGGAATAAACCTAACCAAAGATGTAAAAGATCTGTATGCTGAAAACTATAGAAAGCTTATGAAGGAAATTAAAGATACAAAGAAATGGAAAAACATTCTGTGCTCATGGGTTGGAAGAATAAATATTGTTAAAATGTCAATACTACCCAAAGCAATCTCCACATTCAATGCAATCCCAATCAAAATTGTACCAGCATTCTTCTCAAAGCTAGAACAAGCAATCCTAAAATTTGTATGGAACCACAAAAGACCCCGAATAGCCAAAGTAATTTTGAAGAAGAAGACCAAAGCAGGAGGCATCACAATCCCAGACTTTAGCCTCTACTACAAAGCTGTAATCATCAAGACAGCATGGTGTTGGCACAAAAACAGACACATAGACCAATGGAATACAATAGAAACCCCAGAATTAGACCCACAAAAGTATGGCCAACTAATCTCTGACAAAGCAGAAAAGAATATCCAATGGAAAAAAGACAGTCTCCTTAACAAATGGTGCTGGGAAAGCTGGACAGCAACATGCAGAAGAATGAAACTAGACCACTTTCTTACACCATTCACAAAAACAAACTCAAAATGGATAAAGGACCTGAATGTGAGACAGAAACCATCACAACCCTAGAGAAGAAAGCAGGAAAAGACCTCTCTGACCTCAGCCGCAGCAATTTCTTACTTGACACATCCCCAAAGGCAAGGGAATTAAAAGCAAAAACGAACTATTGGGACCTCATGAAGATAAAAAGCTTCTGCACTGCAAAGGAAACAATCAACAAAACTAAAAGGCAACCAATGGAATGGGAAAAGATATTTGCAAATGACATATCGGACAAAGGGCTAGCATCCAAAATCTATAAAGAGCTCACCAAACTCCACACCCGAACAACAAATAATCCAGTGAAGAAATGGGCAGAAAACATGAATAGACACTTCTCTAAAGAAGACATCCAGATGGCAAACAGGCACATGAAAAGATGCTCAACGTCGCTCTTCATCAGGGAAACACATATCAAAACCACACTTTGATACCAACTCACGCCAGTCAGAATGGCCAAAATGAACAAATCAGGAGACTATAGATGCTGGCGAGGATGTGGAGAAACGGGAACACTCTTGCACTGTTGGTGGGAATGCCAATTGGTGCAGCCACTCTGGAAAACAGTGTGGAGGTTCCTCAAAAAACTAAAAATAGATCTACCCCATGGCCCAGCAATATCACTGCTAGGAATTTACCCAAGGGATACAGGAGTGCTGATGCGTAGGGGCACTTGTACCCCAATGTTTATAGCAGCACTTTCAACAATAGCCAAATTATGGAAAGAGCCTAAATGTCCATCCACTGATGAATGGATAAAGAAATTGTGGTTTACATACACAATAGAATACTACATGGCAATGAGAAAGAATGAAATATGGCCCTTTGTAGCAACGTGGATGGAACTGGAGAGTGTGATGCTAAGTGAAATAAGTCATACAGAGAAAGACAGATACCATATGTTTTCACTCTTATGTGGATCCTGAGAAACTTACCAGAAGACCATGGGGGAGGGGAAGGGAAAAAAAAGAAAAAGGTTAGAGAGGGAGAGAGTCAAACTATAAGAGACTCTTAAAAACTGAGAACAAACTGAGGGTTGATGGGGGGTGGGAGGGTGTGGGGGGGAGGGTGTGGGCATTGAGGAGGGCTCCTGTTGGGATGAGCACTGGGTGTTGTATGGAAACAAACTTGACAATAAATTTCATATTTAAAAAAATTTTTTTAAAGGATTAAAATAAATAAGTAAATAAAATAAAAATTCAGGACTACTTTTCCCCACATTCTTAAAATGCCAGCTTGTACTTTCCTTATAAAGAGTTCACAAATATACCTTGTTCCTGAACATTAAAATCAAAGTCTCTTTCAACAGATCGGAGTAGTCCAAGAAACTTTACTGATGGATTTAACAAATATTTACTGAGCATGAAATATGTGCCTGGTACCATGCTAACAGCCAAAAGCATAACCCTTAGGAAGACCAGGTCTGATCCTTGCCCACATGTGGCTTTTGGTTTAATAAGAGAAGTAAGCATTAAACAAATAAGCATGGAGAAAACTATATAATTGCCAACAGTGGTAAGTGCTCTGAAATTCAAGAATAGATGTAGGGTTGGGGCACCTGGGTGGCTCATTCGGTTGAGTGTCCAACTTTGGCTCAGGTCATGGTCTCATGGTTTGTGAGCCCACATCGGGCTCACTGCTATCAGACAGTCAGTGCAGAGCCCGCTTCAGATCCTCTGCCCCCCTCTCTGTGCCCCACCCCTGCTTGCACTCTCCCAAAAATAAATAAATATTTAGAACACAAGAATAGATGCAGGGTGTTGATGAAAGAATAAAACAGAGGTACTTCATTTAGACTGAGGTTTCTGGGGAATGTTCTTTTAGGAAGTGACGTGTAAGATGAGGCAGAGTTGGCAGGTGAAGAATTGGAAGTACGAGCACAGATGTCAAGTCCCTGAGGCAGGAAGGAGGCTAGTTCATGTGAGGTTCCAGCTCCCATCCGTGTTTCCCAGCATCTAAACACTTTGCTTCTCCTTTTATCCCCACTGCCCCCTGCATTTTCAGCCTTTTCCTCTCTCCTTTCCTTCTGTGTGAACAGAATCTGTCTTCTCCCTCCAACTATCCATCAAGACTGTATCAGTGACCTGTGGCCCCTACTTGAAAACTTCATTGGGCACCTTTGATCTGTCTACAGCTCTTTGCCCTGTTGATTGCCCCTTTCTTCTTGACTTTTTGACACTTTCTCATCTCTTGGATTCAGTGATGATGTTTTCTTCCTGTTTTTATTTACATCTTGAGACACCACTTCTTTGGTCTGTCCCTTAAATACTGGTTGCTCCCATGTTCCATCCTCCACACGTTTCCCTTCTTATTCATGAAACATTCTTCTCCAGTGACCCCTCCCATCACAACACTTCACCACAACCAACATTCGGATGACTTCCTAAGCAACTCTTTCTCTCCAGAGCAAAAATCCCTGCTATATTTCCTCTTGGTTGTTTCAGAACCTCTAGAGTCACTGTGTCCAGCCCTGGGGAATGGCTCGGGGAAAAGGAACATGCTTTTGTCACCATCCCTATGCTCTGACCAAAGAAGAGATAATGTCTCCACTGTACTATTCCCCCCCTCACTATTTCTTCCCTAATGGAAAAGTTACAAACCTTATTGGCTGGCTCTTGAAATATTAATCAGGACTCATTTTGAGAAAGTATGGGGTTACTGTTCTTTGGAGACAAAATGAGGCTTTTTTCACGTTGCTATCACTTTCTAATTCAGAGGTAACTTCTGTCCCAAGGTTTGCTCTTCCAAGGTTACTACTCCCTGGGGGCAACCAGCCAGAGTACTTTTTCTGGTCTCCTGAATTAGATGACCCAGCTTCTGCCTTCTTGGAGAAGAAAGGAGAAAGCCCTTCTTGGAATTCCAGACTTAGGCCTCATGTCTGGGCTTACTTTGGGGTGTAAGTTGCTTTCCTATTACTAAAGCAGTGATTTATGTCTCATTTGTGTATTTTCCTTATGTATACATTTCTATGTTAGGAAACTACAGAAGAGAGAAGGGCATTAAAATGCCATCCCTATGTAAATTCATCACCAGCCCTTTCCTTTCTCAGTAAAAGGCACCTTCCAAGTGCCCATTCCAAGTGGTCCTAGTGCCCTCTTTCTCCCTTCCAGTTGGTTACCTTCCCTTCCAGTTCTTTCCTAGTAGAATGTAAATATGTCCTTCTTATCTCTATTTTCTTAGTTGGGGCTTTAGCACCAGGAATGTGCGAACCTGATAATATCACTCTCCTGCTTGGAATCCTTCTGTCTCTCCAAAGCTTTCAGAGCAAAGCCCAGCTCCTTCATGTGACATGCCTCTCCTGTCCCATCTTCTCTTACACCCAGCTAAATTATCAGGGGGCACTACACAGCTGTTCATACCTATCCCCTACTGCACTCACTGCCCTCTTTGTCAACCATTTTTTTCTAATGTTTATTTATTTTTGAGAGAGAGAGAGAGAGAGAGACAGTGCAAGTGGGGTGGCGAGGGTTGGGGCAGAGAGCAAGGGAGATGCAGAATCCGAAGCAGGCTCCAGGCTCTGAGCTGTCAGCACAGAGCCCGACCAGAGCCCGACATGGGGCACAAACTGAAGAACCACAAGATCATGACTCGAGCCAAAGTCAGACGCTCAACCGACTGAGCCACTCAGACGTCCCTGTCCACCTCTTTTTAGAAACCATTTCTGACCATCCTTTTCCACCACTTATCCTAATTATTCACTGCTTCTTTATGTTCCCCCAGCACCCTGAACGTTCCTGTGTCTCCCAGCTAATTCATAAGGTCCTAAGGAGGTAGGACTCTATCTGCCTATCTCTGTATCTTTTCTATTAGCACAGGATAGGCCCTGGATGAATGTTTGCTTAAGCAATGACTGAACAGAGGTGAGAATAAGAATGGCATGTTGTTGGAGAGGCTACATGAGCACATAGCCATAACCACGACTCTGCAGTCAAATGGCTTCTGTGAACCTACATATTTGTCACATGAACTTCCAGTAACATCAGGGTTGAAAACAAATTATTGTTCTTTGCTGTTAAGTGGTGCCTAGAGGAAATCAGATCATGATAAACTTGATCAAACTGTTACCTGCTTGTTTGAATGTCAAGATCACTGCCATAAATAAAAACTATTCTTTATATATTACAAAAGCAAAAACTAGTGTTTGCTGTATTCATTGTAGCACACCGCTAAGAGACAATTACAGGGCATGGAGCCACATGTGATTTAGAAGCTGGAAAAGTCTCTTGGAGAAGGACCCAGTTTTCCTTTATAATACATGATTTTCAACTTGTCATCTGACTTAAATTTCCTACCGAGTAGAATAATACTGAAATCATTGTTAACTAAAGAAATGTAACTGCTGTCTACCTTCTTATTGGCCACATTTTCTTCTGTAAGTCACCTTCAAATTTTTAAAAATATTTTTTAAATATTTTAAATATTTTTTTAAAAATTAAATGTAAATATTTTTTAAAAATTAAATTACCGAGTAACCCTGATAAGACATGGAGATTTGAAAGCTGCACATGTTAGGTAGCATAGCAAGTGAATGCTTTTTATTCTAATGTTTAATGCACACTTCTGGGGTTGAAAAAAGTGATAAAAAAAAGAAGGGAAACAGTTTTCTATCCAACCGTCCTATAGTGTTTATTATAACTAACATTGAGATGCATTAATAAGGAAGTTCCAAGTACATGGCTAGCCCAATTAAATTTTGAAAAATCACATTAAAGTTTTAATGACTGTTTGGGACTAGATCAGCTTTAAAAGTGGATACTTACTCAACTCCCTGAGATTTTCTTTCTTTACCAACTGGTGAACTGTCTCAGCATAAGCATATGTATGCAGACACATGGTCTTACTACTAATCTTTGACTGATTTTTTTTTTCATCCTTCCATGTTGCTGCCTTTTTTTTCTACTGCTATTCTTCTCTTTACTGCTGGAAAAAGGTGTAAAAAAAATCTTTGGACAACAGTGTAGACATTCAACTGTGGCCGCTAGAATTCAACCTCTGCACCACTATCCATTCCAAACCTTTTTTGATCATCAAAACATTTGATGAACCTGAACATTTCCATCTCAGGGTACACTGATGCAACCTTAGGATGTCACAAATTCCTTATTAACCTCACTTTCAGTCCCATTCAGATGGTATGGGAACACTGAAGACTAGTCTAACTCAACCAGCACTGAGGTGAAAAGATTTACTTCCACCTGCCCCGTGCATGACTTGTAGCCATCATCATGGCCAGTTCCCTTGTTCTTATAGCCCCTATGCCTCGAGTGAAAGGAGGACCAATGGAGGAGCCCGTATATGGCAGAATAAACCTGCACCTCCTCACCTTCTTACTTGGATTCATGTATGTGTATTAACCTGTCTGTGCTGTCTCCTGAAATCATACGTGACAGCCTGGGTAGTGAGTTAAAACTTCCCTAAGCCTGAGAAGAGAGAAAAAGCTCAGAATAAAATAAAATAGGCTAGTCCCCTAATAAGGTATATATGAGGCAATGGGAGAAGGGAGCTAAATGGGGAGATAGTATCAAGTCAAAGGAAATAATTTCCTCCTCTGTCTAGTCAAGGAGCACAGGAAAGAAACGCACCCTTCATACAGACATTGCAGGTGGATAGAGAAGCAACCTGGAACTTTTAAAGCATGCATACAACTTTCTGAGAGAAATTTGCAGACAGGAAACTGGTGGTTCACATTAAGCACCTCATTTCCAATCTGATATCCAGAAAACAGAGGAGTTATGAATCAGCCCATGGTCTGTCGGATATAATTATCCTCTCTCTACACCATTATCTAATCATTATTAGTATTACTGTTGTTTCTGTTATTGCCTTCTACTCAATAAAGATACCTCTTCTGAAATCAGGCCTTCAGATACTGTAACATTCAAAATTAAGCATTTATTTACTTCAAACATAATGAAACCCATATATGAAAAACCTACAGGAAACATCATACTATCAGTGAAAGTCAGAAAGCTTTTCTCTAGGATCAGAAACAATGCGAGATGCCCACTGTTGGCATCTTCTACTCAACATAGTACTACTTTTGTGCTATTGAATTGTATGAGTTCTTTATATATATTGGATATTAATCCTTATCAGAAATATGATTTGCAAGTACTTTTTCCCATTCTGTAGGTTGTGTTTTCCCTTTGCTGATGGTTTCTTTTGCTGTGCAGAAGCTTTTTAGTTTGATGTAGTCCCATTTGTTTATATTTTATTTTGTTGCTTGTATGTTACGAGTGATTTCTAAAAAATCATGACCAAGACCCATGTCCATGAGCTTTCTTCCTACATTTTCTTCTAGGAGTTTCATAGATTCAGGTCCTACATTTAAGTCTCTAATCCATTTTGAGTTTATTTTTTCTGGGTGGAAAATGAACAAAGGATCTGAATTGACATTTTTTCCAAGAAGCTATATGAATGCCTGCAGGTATATGAAGATATGTTCAACACCACTAGTCATAGGGAAATGCAAGTTAAAACCACAATGAGATATCACCTCCTGCCTATTAGAATGGCCATCATGAAAAAGATAAGAGATAACAAATGCTGGCCTGGATGTGGAGGAGAGGGAACCCTTGTGAACTGTTGGCAGGATTACAAATTGGTGCAGCCATTATGAAAAACATTGTGGAGGCTCCTCAAAAATTAACCTAGAATTGCCTTATGATTCAGCAGTTCCACTTCCGGGAACATACCCAAAGTATATAAAAGCACTGACTTGAAAAGATATCTGCACCTCTGTGTTTACAGCAGCATTATTCACAATAGCCAAGACATGAAAACAACTAAGTGTCCATCAAAAGATGAGTGGATAAAGAAGTTGTGGTACACATGTATAAGGAACTATTGTTCAGCTACGAAAAATGAGGAAATCTTACCATTGGTGACAGCATAGATGGATTTTGAAGGCATTACGCTACATGAAATAAGTCAGACAGAGAAAGACAAATACTACATGATCTCACTTATATGTGGAATCTTTAAACACATACACACACACACCAAACTCATAGAAAAAGAGGTCAGATTTGCAGATTTGTGGTTACTAGAGGTGAAGTGTGGGAGGAGAGAGAATCGGAGGAAGGTAGTCAAAGGTACAAACTCTCTCTCAAAAAATAAATAAACATTGAAAAATGTTTTTAAATAAAATAAAAAACAAACACTAAAAACACCATATATTTAACTTTCAAACTCATCTTTAGCATTCCCAATATTATTTTTCAAAATATTAACCCACATCATTTACTGTTTATTTATCTACAGATTTCTACTTTTGTTCTTTTCTAAAATGTTTAATTGAAGTATAGTTGACATATAATATTATATTAATTTCAGGTGTATAGCATAGTGATTCAATAATTATATATATTCAAAATGCCAACCATGGTAAGTTTAGTTATCATCGGTCACCATATAAAGTTATTAAGTATTACTGACTATATTCCCTATGTTGTAATTTTCATCCCCAAGACTTATTTATTTTATAACTGGAAGTTTGTATCTCTTTATCCCCTTTACCTGTTTCACCTATTACCCTGCCCTCCGGCAATCAGCACTTAGTTACCTGTATTTATTAGTCTGTTTTTTGGGGGGTTTTTTGGTTGTTTGTTCATTCATTTGTTTTGATTCCACATCTAAGTGAAACCTCGGGTATTTGTCTTTCTGTCTGACTTGTTTCACTTACCATAAAACCCTCCAGGTCCATCCATGTGGTTGTGAATGGCACGATTTTATTCTTTTCTGTGGCTGAGTAATATTCCATTGTGTATATGTACCACATCTTATTTACCCATTCATCATGCTACTATAAATAATGCTGCAATAAAACTAAAAAGTACCATACAATCTAGTAATTCCACTTCTGGGTATTTAGCCAAAGAAAATGAAAACACTAATTCAAAAGGTTTCCATTTTTTTTTTAACCTTATACTTCTTTGAAGCAGGCCTCAGACTCACATAATAACCACAGGTGATATGATACAAATACATGTGAACCAACAGAAACTAAAAGGAAATAATGCAATAATATACTGCTTCATAATTGTAAACAACAGGAAGCGTAGATGGTGACCGGAGGCAAACCGAAATCCGTTTTGTAATCATTAGTTCACAATCAGTCCATTAGGCTCTCAGTGACACACAGCACGGCCAAATTTCTGGGGTTGACTATTGACTTTTCTATTTTTTTCCTGCTGGCATTGGTACTCCCACAAAACATATTAAATCTTCTCCCTCTGGGTTTATTATTTTCTGTTTCTCCTCTCTTTTCATTCCTCATTTGTTTTTGCTTTGCATTCATGTAGTTGTACTATCACTCCTCACTCGAGGCCACGGGGGAGAAAAGATAACCTACATTCATCTCTGCATTGCACATCCTGTACTCTCTCACCCATAGGATCACAGAGGTGTTGAACTTCAGCGCTGTTAGGGACTTTTATGGTCACGGAAGATGACAGAGATTAAGAGACTCAGGTAAAAATTATATGGCCAGTTGGGTAATAAAACTGAATTAGTCAACTGTAGTGGGACTAAATCAGGAGTCTTCATCCCCTGGAGCATGACGAAAGATCCATGGTTAGGAACTGCCATATATACTTCAAGAGATGTCTTTCTCTATCCATAGATTTGGGTTCTTAGGATTTCGTCAGGATTTTAATTTATCTTAGCCAGTTCCAAGGATCCAAGCTATTTTCTCTTCCAGACCTTTTGTTCTGTTTGCTCTGCAGCTCAGGAAAGAATGCAGGCCACAGCCCGAGGCAGCTGGAACTTCAAGTCTGCACGGGGGCAGTACCACTGCAGACCTCTGGATTGGAAGCATCAACCCTGCCGGCTACACAGACTGTGATTTGCCGGAGTATTTGTATAATAAGGATGAAATTCAGTTTGTATTTAATTATTGTTTTGATGATTTGGTGGTTCTAAGTCATTTGCCAATGGGATTTTAAAATCCTTTTCCTTTGATTTTACCCTTCCTCGTAATGTGGTAGTTAAATACCACCGATTACGGCTCACAAATGGAAAAAATTAGCAATGATCATTAAAAAAATTGTAGAAAATGGTACAATGGACCTAACAGCTCCTTCCCTCAGAGGATGCCCAGAGATCAAGGAAACATGGGAAAGCAACATGAAAGGAGCATTCAGAAGGTGAATGTCAAAATTCAAGGGCCCCAAAGAGAAGGTGCAGAGAAAATCAGAAGGGGGAGGGACGCTAGATCCTTGGGACACGTGGACACTAAGGAAGAAAGGTATAAAGAGAGGTGGGGGTGATATGGCAGCAGCAGCCTTGACTTCTGCCATCCCTAGGCTTGAACTGTGCCCCCTTAAAGGCTGCCAGGATCAGAATATCCCCCAAGATTCATCAAAGATCATAACAAGAAAGGAGGGAGAGTGTCTGTTAGACTATCTGGAAAAATGCTGGGAAGGTCCCTGGGCAGAACATTAAAACTCTGTATTCTAGTGAAGTTTCCATCTAAAGAAAGCCCCTCACATGGATCACGTGGTGCCAGGAGCACTCTGTCGTGAGCAATCACCACATTTCCTTTAAAACAGAGATTAATCGGGGATGGGATTCTTCTGTCTTTGGAGTTCTTCTGGGAAACTAACTTCCTCTTCCCTTTCTCTCTCTTTTTTGATGTGATTATCTCCAGTATACACACACTTTGATTATCTTGTGTCACTGATTCATTTGTTCAAAAAACACTGAGTGCCTCTTATGTTCCAGGCACCGTACCATACCATGAGGATTCTGAAATGAATTCCACTCCTCCCCAGGTGCTCCCAGCTCAGCAGAGGAGACACTAGGAAGGCTGGTCATTAGACAGTGTAGGAGACATCCAGGAGAGGTAAACTCTGATAGGGGCAGGGAGGAGGGAATGGTGAGCAAGCAGTTGGGGGAGAATTCATAGATGAGGACACTTTTAAGTTGGGTCTTGCAGGTAAGTAGAAATTTGTCAGGAAGATGAGAAGGGAACAGAATAATTAAGCTCCAAAGGTAGAGTTGAAAGTGAAAGTCGGAAATTTTTATGATCTAGGATTTCCTTCATGTTCTAAAACATGATATGGTAAAACTCATATTAGGTTGGTCTATGAAAAGATTTTTGAGATTAGTTTGGAGTTTGGACTTACCGTGTTTCCGATCCTTTAAAAAAGATTAATTTGCTTATTATAGAATAGACCACCATTCCATTCTCCAACATACTTCCAGGGACTGCAAGTGTGGATAACTCTTGTTTCAATCAATGGGATTCTTGTACTCAAATGTTTTGAGAGTCCATTACAGAGAGTTGGGTCAACTCAGTCACATACATGCTCCACAGGTACAAATTTAATTCCCAGCTTACATCTTAAATTTTCAAAAACTATTATAGCTACTTCAACCAAGAAATAGGTGGATAGCTATTTGACTTTTGATTATGTTCACAAGCAAATATACAGATAAAGCAGGCACAGCAGATAAAGCATATTTCAATCCAAAGCTCTAAAATGATTTCTACTAATTGTGAGTTTATTGGTCATGCTTCTTTGGCTACAATGATCTCCTATTCCTTGTAGGGAGGATTTTATCTTTTCTTTCTGTGAGGTTTTACATGATGATCATGGAAACTCTGATTATAACCAGTGACACTGGTCTTTAGCCAAATTTGCCTCCATTATTGTTTGACATTTACTCATTGGCACCATTGTTTATCAAATCTGGAATCTTTCTTCAACCAGGCAAAAATACTTTCTATATAACACTGGAGTTCCCATAAAATATAAGAAACATTAAACTGGTGAATAGGCTTGCAGAGTATCTATCGCTAATGTCAAAGGTCCATCCCAAGTCCATCAATATGAAAACCTAGGTTAGGTACTCAACCTCTGTGCCTCCGTTACCTTCCATGGAAAGTGGAGATGATGATAGTTTATAAGGCTCTTATATAATTGAATGCAATAACATAAGTAGCATACATAGCTTAGCACAAGTCTGACCCATTGAAGGCACTCAGCAGATACCTATTCACTTTATCTCATGATGAGTTTTTTAAGAAGCCAAGAACCTAAAGGCACGGAATAAAATCTAATGCTTAGGATTTAATAAAAATGTCTCTCCTTTATGCTTACATTCATTAGTAACATGTCATAACTAATGCTTTTGATATAAGAGGAAGAAAAATCATTTCAAAATAAATGTAATCAAACATAAAATACCTCAGGGAACCAGAGAAAGTACAATATTGCATAAATAGTGGAAAATTATACCTATAACATGCCTCTTAATTCTGAGTTAATGAAAATAAAGGTGAATGTCACATGTGGTTATTTTAATTAGAACTTATATCCAGGTGGTTAAAAATAGTCAAATTTTCAGAAACAATTCTTCAGCATTCAATTAACATTTGGATCAAAGTACAATTTTTTCCCATGCTATTCAAAGCTATAAAATAAACCCACCTTTGAAGCAAACAAATATTTTGTTCAATGATTTCCACTCTAAAAAAAATAAATAAAGGCTTGTTTAAGCCCACAGCTAAAGAGTAAATAAAATGTAAATGTCTTAAGAACCAAAAAAAAAAAAAAAAAAAAAAAAGGCAAAGTTAATACTATCTCAATTCATTAAATCACTACTGACACATAACACAACACTTCCAACTGCTCATTAATGACATTCTGAGATTCCAGGAACTGATGAAAATGTTCACAGTGAAATTCAATCTGTTTCTTTACGAAAACTAGTTTGGGCTTAACACACACCACAGGATAACTGAACAAGGAGAGCCAGCATCCACCTGGCTCTAGCAAGAGCTCACAAATACCCACAAACTGCCTCTGTCTTCCCTCTAACCTGAGGGATGTGAAATACGGAATCGGCTGTCAAAAACAAAACACATAATAACACAGCAGACCCACTTTTTGCCTATGAAAACAATCTTCTGGAAAATTTATTTAAAAAGTAGACACAATAAAATACGTCCGCTGATGTTCCCTCATCTCAACATTTTTCAAAACCTGAACCTGAGGTTCCATTGCCCATAATTAGTCACAAATACTTTCAAGACACATAATCTGACAGGAAACCCCTGGAGACATCTCTGAATATAGTAAAGGCAGCCAGGAGGTTAAAACTTCTTCTTCACATTTTTCTTCAACCAGATTTGCTAAACCGAGGAAATTATTTGATTTGCAAGACCATTAGCCACACTGACAAATTAATTTCATCAATCACAGTAAAATGGGATGAAATTGAATATTTTTTTCATACTGAAAGTAAATTCAAGGACACTAGGGAAGAGGTGGAAAAATAGTATCCTATTATCGAAAAGACATTTTAAGCTCCTGTAAGGACCTCATGACGCATAATATGGGGAACTGAAAACCAGAAGACACGGTTTTCGCTTACATTTCAAAATACTTCAGCACATAGAACTCTTATTGGTTTAAATTATTAAAATCTGTGAATGAAAAAACCCTCCCAGACAACATATCCGCTCCTGGGCATAGGACACCGCACACAGCATTGTAGAAGGCACTCTAATGGCCAGCTTGTTATGGGTAGGAAAGACAAGGTGTGTGCTTCCTGATGAAGCACTAAACTTCAAATATTTCCAAGCTAAGGGAGTACTTGAACGTATTAATGATAATATAAAACAAGACCAAGTTCATTCTCCCAGGATGCTGCTATTGGAACTCTCCTGCATTTATGCCACCATTAGTCCATCATGGCCTCTCATTCAAGCTCTTAAATTAGTCATTCATTTATTCAATAAGTATACTTTAGGTTAGATTTTGAAGGATTGTTGCAGGCTATGCCAAAAAGTTTCGAGTTTCACTAAGGGCAATGCAGAAGAAGTGAAAGGTTTTAAGCAGGAGAATGACATGAGCAGATTTTTATTTTAGAAAGTTGACAGTTTGGATATTAAATGGGATGCAGTTAGGAGTAGATACCTGGAAAGCAGCCTCAGAAAGAACCAAGCTAACCCAGGCAATAAGTAATAATGACACAAAGAAGTCTGTGGGAGTGAGGTTCAAGAGAATGAAAAGGAATCAAGGCATACAAGGAAGGTTATGAAAAAAGAAAATACTGGGGACAAAGCCAAGTTGGAGAGTTGGTTGGGAATGGTGTGTTCCATTTATAACAGGTTGAATTTGAGGTCAATTTTAGCCCTTTATGTACAATTAGTACATAGGAGCAAGACACCTATCTAGACCTCATAAGCTGATAGGAGATGGATCTAAATTAGGAAGACATCTCTAATGCAAATGATTATTCAGGGGGTGCCAGAGGACAGCACAGGTAGAAAATTTAGGGTTAAGAAAAAAAAGAGCAGAAGACTGAACACTAGGGGACCTGGGTGGCTCCGTCAGTTAAGTATCCAACTCTTGAGTTCAGCTCCGGTCATGATCTCACATTTCACGGAATCGAGCCCCATGTCCAGCTCTGTGCTGACAGTGTGGAGCCTGCTTCAGATTCTCTCTCTCCCTCTCTCTCTCTACCCCTCTCCTGTTTGCATGCTCTCTCTCTCTCTCTCTCAAAATAAATAAATAAGCTTAAAAAAAAAAGACTAAACACTAAGAAAGCACCAATGTTTTAGAAATGGGCACAGAGAGAAGAGAATAAAGACAGATGGAGAAGGAAAGGAAGGAAGAAACTGTAAGAGTAAGTCTAGAGAAAGCCAAGGACAAATGTTTCAAGGCAATCATGGCCAAAATTGGCAAGTGTTGCCAAGTTGTCAACTGAACTAAAGACAGAAAAGTGCAATGAATTTAATAAAAAGAAGAAGGATGATAGGGAGTCGGGAATCTTGGTTGTACAAATGCTCAGCTGGACTGAATTAGGATGCACTTGGAGGTGAGGAATTGGAGATAAGAGTGTAAAGAACATTTTCATGGCCTATGAATACCCACTTCTAGAAAGTTCCACCAATGAGAACAAAAATGTCAGCTGTGGCATAATTCCAAGTGGTGGCAGGGCACTGAAGTTACTCCTGACTTGGTGTAGCAGCAAGGCAGGAGCCAGAGGGCAAAGGCTTCATGACATGGGGGACAAAAGTGAGGACCACTGTTGACAGTAATTCAGGAAAAGGGACTCCTGGCTCTTAGTACACACGCTGTGGCAAAAGAGCAGATTCTACATGCGTGCACTCATTCGTTCATTTAAGAAGTATTTCTTGAGTAGCTGCTATTTTGGACACTGTGTTAGATGCTGGGAAGATTCTTGGTAAACACATCACATGTGCTTCCTGCTCTCAAAGAACCTACAGTAGGGAGGCTGCTGCAAATGTGGAAGCCTTGAGATGGAGGAAGATGTCCATTAAAACTCAAAGGCAAAAAAAAAAAAAAAAAAAAAAAAAAAAAATTAAAAAAAAAAAAAAAAACTCAAAGGCAGGGGGCACCTAGAGGGCTCGGTTAGTTGAGCATCTCACTCTTGATCTTGGCTCAGATCATGATCCCATGGTCATGTGATCAAGCTCTGTGTCAAGCCCCTCGCTGAGCATGGAGCCTACCTGAGATACTTTCTCACTCTCTCCCTCTGCCCCTCTCCCCCACTTGTGTTCTCTCTCTTTCTAAGAAGAAAAAAAGAAAGAAAGAAAGAAAGAAAGAAAGAAAGAAAGAAAGAAAGAAAGAAAGAGAAAGAAAGAAAGAAAGAAAGAAAGAAAGAAAGAAAGAAAGAAAGAAAGAAAGAAAGAAAGAAACGGGGGGGAGGGAGGGAGGGAAGGAAGGAAGGAAGGAAGGAAGGAAGGAAGAGAGAGAGAAAGAAAGAAAGGAAGGAAGGAAGGAAGGAAGGAAGGAAGGAAGAAAGAAAGACACTCAAAGGTAATAGCTTCCACTGAAGAAGAGGGCAAAAGAAGGGACTTTTATTCACTAGGAAACCAGTTCTCCGTAAGGCACAGGGCATAGGTTTTGGAGGATGGCAGTGGTGGAGGCTGGGTCAGGAGAAGAAGTACACAGCAGGCCAGACTATGCAGAAGAGGTAACATACCTTCTAGGGACTTTAATTTTGAGAAGGAACTAAGAATAGCAGGGGTGTGCAATCTGGAGGAGCTATTAGCCTTGGGGTTTCCAGTGGAATTCACCCCAAACGGGGAGGTCCTGATTAGTAGGGCTTCTCAGGGAATCCAAACGTGGGACACAATAGTAGCTTCTGGGACTTGGTTCTCATTACAAAACCAGCCTAGACCTGGTTAGACTGTGGGCCCAGGGAGTGCAGGACAATGGGAGGCAGGAGGATGTATTCCCCAGTGTCAGTCACACGTACAGGAGGAAGCTGGAAGCGTCAGGAAGAAGCTGGACCTTTTGCAAAGGAGCCCGCCAGTTCTACATCACGGTTCTGAGGGAATCCACCCTGACCTTGGTATCCTTCTAACTTTTGTGTCACTTTTGGATGCTCACCTTCATCATTTCCCTCACCATCTGTGATTGCTCCTCTGGGATCTAGTTTTGATTCTTTCCTAATGAGGAATGTGCTCTCTTAATTGTCTCAACTCCCACGGTCTTGATAGTCGCCTCATCCTGACATGTGCTCCCCGGACCCAAGAGGCTGATTTGCAGTTGCGTTGGTAGTACATATTTTTTAAATGTTTTATTCACTTTTGGGAGAGAGAGAGAGAGAATGCATGCATGAGTGGGGTAAGGGTAGAAAGAGGTGGAGACAGAAGATCCCAAGTGGGCTCTTTGCTGACAGCAGGGAGCCTGATGCGGGGCTCAAACTCATGAACTGCGAGATCATGACCTGAGCCAAAGTCATTTGCTTAACTGACTGAGCCACCCAGACGCCTATATTGTATTTTCTCAAACCCTTCCCTTCTTGTTGCTTCAAGACTGCAGTTTTTAACCCACCACACTGTTCAACTCCTCAAATCACCTCTGAGAGTCACCCCAATCACCCAGGGTCAGAAGACCAGCAAGTAAAAGATGCATCACAGTCTTCATCCAAATTCTAGAAGAAATAAAATGCCAATACTTCCTCCAACACCTTCATTCCCTTCCTTTCTCTTTTATTCCTCAAGACAAAACCCTAGCTAGCCCCTCAGCCGCCCCCCGTTTCTTGCTAGTTTCCTCTGCAGAGACACAAAGAGGTCTTTTTTCTTGCCAAATATTTTGATCATATCACATCCCTACGGGCTGAGTGTCAGACACTATAAAGTGTTTTTCAAAAGAGATACTTTTTTTAACATTTATTTATTATTGAGAGACAGAGAGAGATAGAGCATGAGTATGGGAGGGGCAGAGAGGTGGGGAGACACAGAATATGAAGCAGGCTCCAGGGTCTGAGCTGTCAGCACAGAGCCCGACGCGGGGCTCAAACCTGCAAACCATGAGATCATGACCTGAGCTGAAGTCGGACGCTTAACCGACTGAGCCACCCAGGCGCCCCCAAGAGAGATATTCTTATGGGTCAGTAAGATTCTCTGGGCCCCGTAGTCTTCGCTTCCTAAATGGCTCCTTCTGGTGGTCCTGAGGCCCTTCTGCCAGCTTTCTTGATTCCTTCTTCACCTCCTACAGTCTTTCCCTTTCCTTCACTCCCACCAAGCAAATGTTCTTTGGCACTTTATTTAATCCTTCCAACCCCATCTCTAGACCTCTTTCCCCATCGCAGCTGGCAGAGAACGATCCCCTTCGCCATCACCCCAACCGCTCTGTTTTCCCACAGAAGTTCTCACTCAAATTCTAACCCGTACAAATAATGTTGGCACACCAGGAAGAAAAGTTGAACACACACCTCTGCCTCCCAGACACCTATCTGGGATGTAGGTTAATGGAGGGCAGGGAACATGGTGCAAAAATGTCCAGCACAGTCCTTAGAATAACGTCAGTGTTTACACAGGGTGCAAACTAGAGGCGCCCGGGGGGCTCAGTCGGTTGAGTGTCCAGCTCTTGGTTTGGGCTCAGGTCATGATCTCACAGCTTTGTGGATTCGAGACCCAGACTGGGCTCTGCGCTGGCAGTGTGGAGCCTGCTTGGGATACTCTCTCTCCCTCTCTCTCTACACCTCCCACCACCTGCGCTGTCTCTGTCTCTCTTAAAATAAATAAATAAGCTTTGGAAAAAAGGGTGTGCAACAACAGGAAAATCTGAACATTGCGAGCAACCTAAGCATGGATCAGTCTTCACTCGCTTGTGGACAAAATCGGAAGCAGATGTTTTTCTCCATTGCCCTTCGCATTTGCACCCCCTCCCTGATGAACTTTCTCTCTTCAGCCCTCTCCCGATACAGAGATGGTATATACTATTATACATACCACATATATATATATGATATATATATATACACACACAACTAAAATAACTGAGATTCCTCAGATCGTTCATTGAGGGTTCTCGCTCGGCTAAGAGCCGCCCAATGGAACACGCCAAATCACAGTGCAGCGGAGGCTGTTCCCAGGGTATCCATGGTAATCAGCAACATGAAAAAGTTACAATCAACTTCCAAAGATGCCTACGTTACGTCTGGGAAGATGCAGAGGCTCAAGCCAGACATACGGAGCAACTCTGGGCAATCATATCATGTTAGCACAAACATTCTGGCCAGGATGAAGATAACTGGAGTGCCAGGTACTGTGTTTCCAAATAACTGAAGTCAATGTTTATTCTATTATTCATTCAATTTATAAAAACACTTCTTAAGCATTCACTATGTGCCAGGGAATGCTATTGGTACTGGGCATATAGCAACATGGAAGAAATAATAAAAATTCCCTGCTGTTTTGTTGGCAAAACGATGATAAACAGACACTGACTAATAGAGAATCCTCACTCTACAGCAGTCTTTAGAGGTTGTGATGGTTAACGATGCCCAGATATTTAGTCAAACATTATCCCGAGCATTTCTGTGAGGGTGTTTTTTCAGATAATATTAACATTTAAATCAGTGGACACTGAGTAACACAGATTACCCTCCATAATATAGGTGGGCCTCGTCCAATCAGTTGAAGCCCTAAAAGAACAAAGACTGACCTCCCCAAACAAGAAGAAACTGTCAGTGGACGACAACCTTCAGACTTGAACTACAATATGAGCTCTGCCCTCAGTCTCCAGCCTGCCCTCCCACCCTGCAGATTTTTGGATTTGTCATCCCTAAGAATCACATGAACCAATTCCTTAAAATCTCTCTCTTTCTCTCTCATGGATATGGGTATGGATACGGCCACACACACACACACACACACACACACACACACACACCCTCTATTGATCCTATCTCTCTGCAGAACCCTGACTAATACAGGGGTATCCTGATTTTGAGGGGAAGATACCCAGGGCTAGCATACCCCTACTCATACTACTACCATGGTGGCATCCATCACGTACTTCCCAGCACTGATGGTGGAGGCACTGGTTACACTGCCTCTCCTCTGACAGCCTTCATGACACAGTCTGAGTGGGACCCCACCTGGGTTAACAGCGATCAAGGAGAGCCTGCCCTTTGGAAGTCGGACCTTGGGTACCTACCGTTGGCGCCTCCTTAACATCACTCGTTCTAGTCTGTTCTCTGAGCAATCACCCAGTTCAGCTGGCTCTAAAGGTCACCTACAAACCTTCCCAGGACTGAAAATCAATCTTCAGTTCTGAGCAACATCAGTCCACATCCTCTGCCAGGTTCATGCAAATGTCAAAGCAGCAGGAAAGTGCCACAGTAGGAAATGGCGATCAATCCTGCCCCAGAGACAGCAGGCCGCCTAGCAGCTCATGCACTTGCTAACTAGAAAGCCTGGACACCACAAAGGCCTGATCCTGTCTTTAAAGCCCTTAATTCCAAAGTATTCCTTTTTTTCACTGGAACTGGCCTGGATCCAAGCACCTGAGGCATTTCCACGTGGTCTTGCTCCTGCTCTTGCTTCCCCTCCGCATGAAACGCTTTCTTCCCTTTTCTACCAGAAAACTATCCATCTTTCCAGCCTTGCCTCAAATGTTACATTTGCTCCGAAGTCTTTCCTGACCCCTGCCAGGAAAAATTAATTACTCCTTTAACTGTGTTCCCAGAGACATTTAAATTTCTTCTGAAGATTAGAAAGGACACGTTAAAAAGCATGGTCTTGTTAACCAAATATTCAAACATCAGCCCAGTGAAAACTGTTCTAGAAAACCAGTCTAAGTATGAGAAGGTGCAAGTTTTCTGGTTATATCGTATTCTCTCAGTACCAACCTGGACAAATGTAATTTGTAAACAGAGGCTCACAGCATTGGATAGCTCGGAGTGACAGGCTACCTTCCAGAGATGAGTTAGCTCATTAATCAGACACGACCCTCAAATATAAGAATTCCAAAATATAAAACTTACTGTGAAGTGTTCATGAGGTGGGTCCTGATCATTTCTCTCCACCCAGCTGGGTGCGAACTCCATAATTATAACTGTTTATATTAGAATGGCCCTCATTCCCTCTTATTTTTTAGATCTTTAATCCCCTAAAAGTGAATGGAATTGTACTGTCTTCAAAAGAGTACAGACAACTGGGGTGCCTGGGTGGCTCAGTCGGTTAAGCGTCCGACTTTGGCTCAGGCCATGATCTCACAGTCCGTAAGTTCGAGCCCCGCATCAGGCTCTGTGCTGACAGCTCAGAGCCTGGAGCCTGCTTCGGATTCTGTGTCTCCCTCTCTCTCTGCCTCTCCCCTGCTCATACTCTTTCTCTCCTTAACATTTAAATCAGTGTTTAATAAATAAAAATAAAATATCAATAAATATAAAATAAAAAACATGTATTTATATGTATATAAAATAAATATAAAAAATAAATAAAAATAAAAATAAATAGACATTAAAAAAAAAAGAGTGCAATTTATTCCAGTGGAATGTCCTAATAAAATGTCCCCTCTTGCTGGGAATTGTCCAAACTAGCACATGTCAAATCCTTTTAAATGCCACAGAAGTTTTTCTCCCTCAGGTTGATTTTAGCACATATCAGGCACCCAACTTAAAGGTGATTTGCAAAAGAAACAATAAAACTGAGCTACTCATGGAAATAGATGTTGGATGGGATTACCAACAGACTGTGCTAAGAACCACAAACACTCACTGGTTTTTGCCAAATTCATCTATTACCTGCAGTCCCTCAGAAGCAGCTGCAGTTTTGTTTTTTATTTTTATTTTTTATTTATTTAAACAAATTTTTTAAGTTTATTTATTTTGAGAGAGAGAGAGAGAGAGAGACAGAGTAACAGGGGAGAGGCAGAGAGAGAGCAAGAGAGAGAATCCCAAGCAGACAATGCACTGGGAGCACCGAGCCTGATGCGGGGCTCAGACTCACAAACGGTGAGATCATGACCTGGGCTGAAATCAAGAGTTGGATGCTCAAGCAACTGCGCCCCCCAGGCGCCCCTTGCAGCTGCAGTTCTGTCCTGAGCTTCTCATTCGGGTTTCCTGTGCAGGTCACATTCTAACATCACACATAAAGATAACAAAATAATCTTCATCTTACTGAAACTCCCAGCAATCTGCCTTTCTCTCCACCACAACAGTGGTGGCGCCATTTTGGTTTTTTCGTCAGACAATCCAGCCCGTCGCTTATGATATTCTAGCAGAGGCAAGACGGTTTGGGCAGCATCTGCACACCCTGGTCGGCCTCAGTGGCTGGCACGTAAGAGGGACTGCCCACTCTACACTTGGTCCAGAGTCAGTCCCTACCTAGAGTGTTCTCCACCTCTCCCATACCCCGGCCTTGATGTTTATGGCGATGAAGGCAAATCCAGCAAAGACTTCCCACTCCCCATTATACGTGGCCACTCAGCAATATCTTATCACACCCCCCTTCTCCCGAACACACTGGTGTTCCAACCACGGTCTCCGGGGCTCCACACCACCCTGGTGACCTGCTTTGTGACAGCCCCTCTCAAGTCTAGAAGCCTCTTCTTTTAGGTCTTCCAAGAGCTCAGGTCTCCAGCTTCCCCACACTCACACGCCGGGACTTGTCACCAAGCACAACACCCTTAAATCCACCCGCATGCCATTGAATCCCTCACGTTATCTCCTTCCCTGGCCTCTCGCCAGAGCTCCAGACAAATCCACCCGGCACACATCCCCTTCTGGATGTCTGGCGGTATCTTAACACAACAGAGCTCACGTAGACCTTTTTGCACCCTCTCTCAAAATCTGCCCCTAAGACTTGCCCCTATCAGTAAAGTGGCACAAGGACTTCTTCATTCAGGCAACATGACACTTATGTCATGTGCTCAAACCCTGTGACCACTCCATCAGCAAACCTCATCGGCTTTATCCCCTGCTTTCTGATGACTCTCTGGCACTACCACTCTGGTCCAAGTCACCATGGCCTCGCCCCTGGACCACGGCGTCAGCCCTTAACTGGTCTCCCTGTCCTTTCCTCCCAGTCCTTATTTTGGTGGGAGACACAGATATCAAACAAATAGATGCAACTTAAATAGTAAAGCAGACAAGTGAAAGGGAGCTTGGTCAGTCTGCCATAGAACATTAGTGACGGTTTTAAAGCAGACATTGAATCACATCACTTCCCCGTTCAAAGCCAACCCAAAGTTCCTTAGTACATTCATTGGTTTCTTTTTTTGAGGGGCTGGGGGGAAGGTGCGGATTAGAGGAAGTTTTATTTCTGTTGTTGACAATCTTAAACATGTTTTGGAGGGGGGAGCGAGGGATAACCGAGATTTCTACTATGTAACGCTCCCTTCCTCTGGTTCCAAGTACAATACGGCAGTGAGGATCCAACCTGAGCCTGTTGCTGCTTAAAATCCTTCCATAGCTCCTCAGTGCTCTTGGACAAATACCAAAATCCTACTGTGGCTTGCAGACCCTGCCCCCACTGCCCTCCTTCCCCCAAGGTTGCAGTGAAGGGGAAAGAGGTTTACATGGGGCGGGGGAAGAGCTCAGGCTGTCATTCCTGGTCCTGCCACCTCCTCCCAGCAGCCCTCCCTGATTTCACCCCCAGGGAGTTCGTCTCTTCAGAACATCCCAAATCCTTGCCATCACACCCGAGGCTGGACACGACCAGGTCCCTGTACAACTCTGACTGCCATTCTCATCATCCTTCACCCCGTTCTTTCCATAAAAGCGTTCTGGCAGTTGCATACATAAGCTCATTCTCTCTCAGGGCCCTCACTATTTCCTCGGCCTGGACTGCATCCACCCAGACCACCACATGTTCGTGCACTTACTTTGCTCTTATGATATTCGAAAATACCTCCTCAGAGTGGCCCTTCCTTTCCAGAACTGACCCCGGGCTCCCTTGCACTTGTCTGCTTTACTATTTAAATTGCATCTATTTGTTTGATATCTGTCCTCCACTAAAATAGGAACTGGGAGGAAAGGACTGTAATGAACTCATTCACCACTGACCCTTATTCCAGTCTCAGCTGGCAACTCAGGACGTCCAGGGCTGGCTCTGTAAGTCCTGCCTATGTGACTGTAGAAAAACATATCCCAAAACGACAGTGACGGCATCTCTGAGATACAGAAAAAAAGAGTTTAGCTAAGCATCTAAATGTGCCTCTTTTGTTCAATGAACCATTTGTAAAGACCCTTATTTCCCATACCTGGGCCTGAGGATTGCCTGAAGGATTGAACAGGCATGAAATGAGAACTATTCCAACTGCAAAGGGAGAGAAAGCCAATTCCAAAAAGCATATTCCAGAAAGAAGGGGGCGGGGGAAGGAAAGAAAAGAATAAAGGAAGGAGAGGAAAGATACGGGAAGGAAGCAAGCAAGCAAGCAAGGAGCTGCCCAACAGTGACTTCAGATACAGCTCAGGGCAAGATCTTTAAACAATGCTGTTAGGGCACATATTCTCTCCCATCTCTCACCTGGCTTTTCCTCTTTATGAAAGCTGCATTCTCTCCTCCTCTAAACATGCTCCCTCTATGCAGCAAAGGAGTAACAACTATCAATTCCAGGACTGTTTCAGTTCAGTAGCTCCCGTGGAAAGAGGGTTTCTTTCTCCCGACAGCCTTGTATCAATCCCAGGAACGACTCGATGGGCCTGTATGTCCACCACTGGACAAATTCCTTGTCCGGGAATGCGACGATTACCCAGGCCTCAGTGCCATGCTCACCGCCCTGGTCTGTGAGCTGAAGAAACAGCAGAGCTGGGGCCGGACAATGTGGTAGGCAACCAAACTGAAGGAGGAGTGGGAAATCCATATCCAACAGAACAAACCAGGATCTGATGAATGTCTCCGTTATCCCAGGCACCAAAGATGTTTTTCTATCTACCTGCACACCATCTTTAGGTCTAGAAGAAAACTTCTGCACTCAGCAGTGATGCGGTGAGCGCAAACCTCCCACCCTGTACCTGCTCCCACACAGACCCAGATGGACCTTCCACACTGGCGAAAGGAAACAAAACAAAGTAACCCAACATGCTCACAGACGCAGGAGAAGCCCTAAAGCCAATCCCCCAGGACAACTGCAGAAATAAGATGAACAAGTCAAACTCAAAAGTGAATGAAACAGGTGAAAATGTCAGCACGCTTATTTATCTACAGTTTTCCCTTTGGTGTCACCGGAATCACAGTTTCAAACACCGTTCAGCCACTGATAACTCTCAAGTCGTTTCTCCAGCCTGACCTCTCCCTTGAACTTCACACTACTGTGTCCAGTTGTCTACACATCGGCTCTGCTGACATATCCGGGAGGCCTCTCACACCTATGACATGTAAAACAGAAGCCCTCCTCTTCCCACATCTTCTCCTCTCTCTGTCTTCTCCTGCTCAGAGGTAGCAACTCTATGCCAGTTCTCAGGCAAATAGCCTCCAACTCATCCTTAACTCTTTCTTTCTTTCACCTGACATCCAAAGCTTCAGCCAATCATGTTACGTCTGCTTCAAAATATATAAAAAACAGATCTAAAGCTGGCACTTCTCCACCACTACCACCTGGCCCGGGTCACCAGCATCCCTTACCTGGGTCACTGCAGCAGCCTGTCAGCTGGTCTTCCGGCCTCTGCCGTCAATTTCCAACCCAGAAGCCAGAGTGATGCTGTTAAAACAAAAAAAAAAAAAAAAAAAAAAAATTAAGATTGTGTCATGTCACATCTCCGTTCTCAAATCCCCTGCTGCATACCCATGTCATGAAGAAACAAGTCAAAGCCAAGAAGCCCTACGTGATCCGGTCCTTGGTGCCTCCCGACGTCACTTCCTAGAGGTCAGCCCCTCCCTCGCCGGCTAAACTTAAACCACCTGGGCATCCTTGTTAGTCCTCACATCCACCAGGCATACTCCTGCCGAAGGATCCTGGACTAGCAGTTTTTCGCACCTGGAGTCTTCTCCCCCGAATACTGGTAACTTCTTAGTGTGAAAGCAGCCCACAGGCACCCCCATGCACCTCATTTTACTTTTCTCTAGATCACTTCTCCACCTGATGCACGAGTGTTTTATTTGTTTGCTTATTCCCCGTGTCTGTTCTGAGGACGATAGCCTCCACGCGTGTAGGGATTTGTGTGTGCGTGTGCCTATTTTGTTCACTGCTGTATCCCCAGTGTCTGGAACTGTGCCTGGTATGTAGCAAGTGCTCAGTAAACACGTGCTAAATTAATCCATTATCTATCTGTAAACTTCTCTCGTCTAAGAAAAGAGAAAGCGAAGTATATGGCTTAAAGAAAAATCCCGTATTGTGTTCCTTTCACACAGACTTTAATAAACAGAAAAACATTTTGAACGCTATCTGCTTTCTGAGCCCAATATGATTAAAGAATGATTAAATAAGAACTGTTTGAAAGAAGACACAAGTGTAGCAAAATGAAATATGTAGTGGCTGAAACAAAATCAGTAGGCATACATAAAATCAATTCATACTGTAGGGAATAAACTTGAGAAGCATCCCCAGAATAAGAGCCAAATGAATAAAGTTGTTAAAAAAAAAAAAATACGCACAAAGGGAATGGTGTACTTGAAGGACAGATCTTGGAGAGAAAGCCGAAGAGTAAAAGAACAGATAATAGGAGGTTGGAGAGGATAAAATATTCCAGACCTAAAAAAGCAAACTTGAGATCAGAAATTGATAGTTTAACATCTTCCAGAAAAGCTTAACAAGCAGAAATAAATATTATGACATAGCCTCATAAAAATTTTAAACTTAAAGAATTTGTTAAGGAGTCCTAAAACCAACCAAACTGAGGGAAAAAATCCAACTACAGTTTCTTTTCCAATATCTCCTCTATAATTGTAAATGCCAGACGACAAGGCAGTTTATAACACATGGAGGAAGAGAGTTTATGATTCAAGAATTTTATAAATAGTATGTGCTATTCATATGTTAGGGCAACATATGTTAAATACACCTGCAAATGAAGAATGTTATAAAAAAATATCAGCCAGCGGATGAAAAAGGCTGATAAATTTACCACCCAATAAGTTTCTTACAAAAATTGACTGATGACATATTCCAGCTCACCAGGAGGTTAATGAAACTGTAAGTTCAAAAACTAAAGGCGTTTAACAGGAAATAACTAACCAGTAGGCATTGAAACTGGTTAACTGCCTGGAGATAATTCAATAAATATATTATTCATAGTTGTGACAAAAATAATATAGTCTAACAAATATAATTTTAATTATTATCATTATAGTAACTGAAACAGAACGCAAAACACATTTATTGAAAAAAAAAGACATGTCGTTTGAAAAGATTTGTTTTTCTGTGTGTTGAATTCCATATTAAATTCGTAGAAGTGTAAACCTGTGTGTGCACTGAGACAGAGGATAATGGGAGGGAAATTTGAAAAGCAAGAAATTAATTCTTCTTAAAATTTCAATGTAAGTACTAGTAGAATTTAAAACAGACTATCTACCTTCAATATGTAAAATCTTGGAATAAACCTAACAAATGTCTGCGAAACATCCATGGAAAAAAATGTAAAATTTTTCCGAAAGACACTAAACGCTCAAAGAGAAAGAAATGTCATGTCCCTGGGTCAGAATACTTAATTTTTTTAAAGATTCATTTCTTCTCAAATTGAACTTTGAATTAAGTGCAATTCAATCAAAATCCCAGAAATCTTGTTTTATTTTGTTTTATTTTGTTTTGTTTTTATAGAACTTGGAAAGTTGATTCCAGAATATATATGGAAGAGCAAAACGCAAACAGTCCTTGAAAACAAAAAAGGTGAAAGGATTTGCACTACCAGATCTTAGGACTTATAATAAAACTACAGTGATTGACTGGGGCGCTTGGGTGGCTCAGTCGGTTAAGCGGCCAACTCTTGATTTCTGCTCAGGACATGATCTCACCGTTCGTGGGTTCGAGTCTGCCTCGGGCTCCGGACTCACAGCGAGGAGCCTGCTTTGGGTCCTCTGTCTCCCTCTCTCTGTCCCTCCCCCACTTATGCACTCTCTTGCGTGTGCTCCCTCGTGCACACTCCCTCATTCTCTCTTTCAAAAATAAATAAATGTCAAAAAAAATTTTTTTTAAACTATAGTGATTGATCACCATGGTGTGGCACTGACTTAGACAAATGAAACAGAACAGAGATGACACTCTGAGCCTCTCATATATGAAAACACGATGTAGGGCAGAGGTGGTGTTGAAGCCCACAAGAGAAAGGACAGACATGTGATACATGGTGCTAAGACAACTCGTCGCCCATCTGGCAAAAATAAAACTGGATTCCACATCATATCATGCTCACCGCACCAAAGGATTAAAGACTTGAACTCAAGAGTCAAAACCTAAAACACTTTAACATAAAGGAGAGTATCACTATGGTCTCAGGTAGGGAGGAACTTCTCAAATAACATGAAAAAAGAGGTAATGAAAGAAATTATCAATGCATTCAACTAACTTAAAATTAAGAATTTCTGTTCACAAAAAGATACCATGAAGAAACCCTCAAACACTGCTAGTTAGAGTGTAAAATGGTACAACTACTTTGGAAAACAGTTGGGAACTCTCGTAAAATTTAAATGTACACCTATCATACACCCAAGCCATCCTACTTCTAGGTATGCCAAGAGAGAAAGAAACACATGTTCATACAAAGGCTTCTATGAATGTCTTTGTTTTCAATAGCTTAAAAACAAACAATGCAAATATCTAACAAAATGTGACTGGATAAACAAATTGTAATATATCCATATAATTGAATATTACTTAGCAATAAAAATGAATGAACTACTTATATATGCAACAATATGGATGAATCCAAAATAATTATAGTGAGTGAATGCAGCCAGGCAAAACTGAATGCATACTGTATAATTCCATTTGTTTGTTGTTGTTGTTTGTTTGTTTGTTTGTTTGTTTTGAGAGAGAGAGAATCCCAGGAGGGACAGAAGAAGAGAGAAGAGGGGCTCAGGTTTACCCTAAGCAGGGCTCAAGCTCACCAACAGTGAGATCAGACCTGAGCCATAGTTGGAGGCTTAACTGATTGAGCCACTCAGGTGCCCTCCCCCACAATTAAGCTGTTTAAAAAATAATACTATAAATAAAGTGAAAGGACAAGTCAAAACCTGAAAGAAGACTATATACAACACATACAACCATTAGAGGAGTAGGGTTCATAATATATTTTTAAAAACTCCTTGAACCCAGTGAGAATAAAGCAAATAATACAGTAGAAGAACAGGCAAAAGACACAACAGGCATTTCACAGAAGAAGGACCACAAATGGCAAATAAACTAATAAGAAGATGTTCAATCTTGTTAGTAATCAAACGTAATTTTAAATAAAATAAAATTATTTTAAATAAATAATTTTAAATAAAACGTAATTTTAAAATCAAGATGTAGGGGCACCTGGGTGGATCAGTCAACTGAGTGTTCAACTTTGGCTCAGGTCATGATCTCACAGTCTGTGGGTTCAAGCCCTGAATCAGGCTCTGTGCTGACAGCTCAGAACCTGGAGGCTGCTTCGAATTCTGTCTCTCTCTCTCTCTCTCTCTCTGTCCCTCCCCAACTCGTGCTGTCTCTCTCTCTCTCTCAAAAGTAAATAAATAAACATTAAAAAACTTTTTTTGAGAAAATCATAATAATGTCCCATTTGACTTCCATACATTTATAAAAAATTAAAAGTCTAACAATACAAAGTACAGGCAAGGATGCAGACCAATAAGAACTCTTACACATCACTGGGGAAAGTTAAAATCATATGCCCCTCCTTCCAAAAACAATGCAGCCTTAACACTAAAACTGAAGCTTTTCATACCCCATAACCCACCAGTTCTGTTTTCAGAAGAACACTTTGTAGAATTCTTGCACATGTACATTAGTAGATCCTTATTTATAACATTC
Source organism: Lynx rufus (assembly GCF_022079265.1). Lineage (NCBI taxonomy): Eukaryota > Metazoa > Chordata > Mammalia > Carnivora > Felidae > Lynx > Lynx rufus. The sequence continues at coordinate 21,992,555 of NW_025814889.1, read as the reverse complement.
ATAACAGTATTATTTATAACAGTAACAAAGTGGACAAAACTCAAACGCAAGATAATAGATGAATAAATTGGAGTGTACTCTCTCAACTAAAAATTTATCAGGATAAATATGGATACACTACATCTAAATGCAACAACACAGATAATTCACAGAAATACCATATTGCAGAAGTTGCACAGAGTGGGATGTAATTTTTAAAAATTTAAAGAAAAAAGCAAAAGCAAACAAAACATTGCTAAAAAATCCAAACATGTGACAAACTTTAAAAATAACTTCAGGGGCACCTGGGGGGCTCAGTCGGTTGAGCATCCAACTTCAGCTCAGATCATGATCTCGCAGTTTGTGAGTTCGAGCCCCACATACGGCTTGCTGTTGTCAGCCTGTCAGTGCAGAGACCGCTTCGGATCCTCTGTCCCCCTCTGTCTGCCCCTCCCCTGCTTGCACTCTTTCAAAAATAAATAAACATTAAAAAAAAATAGTAACTTCAAAGTACAAGCCTTTCACCCCCTTGGTTAAATTTATTCCCTAGGTTTTTAATTCTTTTTGATGCTATTATAAATGGGACTGTTTTCTTCAGTTCTCTTTCTGATGGCTCATTAGTGTATAGAAATGCAAATGATTTCTGTATGTTATTTTATAGCCTGTAACTTTACAGAATTCATTTACTAGTTCCGATAGTTTTTGCTGGAGTCTTTAGAGTTTTCTATATATAGTATCATGTCATCTGCAAATACTGATGGTTTTACTCTTTCCTCACTGATTTGGGTGCCATTTATTTCTTCTTCTTATCTGATTGCTGTGGCTAGGACTTCCAGTACCCTGTTGAATAAAAGTGGCAAGAATGTGCATTCTTGTCTTGTTCCTGATCACAAAGGAAAAGCTTTCAGCTTTACGTCCTTGAGTATGATGTTAGCTGTGAGTTTGTCATGTGTGGTCTTTATTAGGGTGAGGTATGTTCCATCTATACCCACTTTGTTGAGTTTCTATCATAAATTGATATTGAATTTTGTCAAATGCTTTTTCTGCATCTATTAAAATGATCATATAATTTTTACCACCTCACACCTGTCAGAATGGCAGACATTAACAACTCAGGCAACAACAGATGTTGGGAAGATGCAGAGAAAGAGGATCTCTTTTGCACTGCTGGTGGGAATGCAAACTAGTGCAGCCACTCTGGAAAAGTCTGGAGGTTCCTCAAAAAATTAAAAATAGAATTACCCTATGACCCAGGAATTGCACTACTAGGCATTTATCCAAAAGATACAGGTATGCTGTTTCGAACCCCAATGTTTATGGCAGCACTATCCACAATAGCCAAAGTATGGGAAGAACCCAAATGCCCATCAATGGATGAATGGATAAAGAAGATGTGGTATGTATATACAATGGAGTATTACTCGGCAATCAAAAAAAAAAAAAGACATCTTGCCATTTGCAACTATGTGGATGGAACTAGAAGATATTATGCTAAGTGAAATTAGTCAGAGAAAGACAAATATATGACTTCACTCATATGAGGACTTTAAGATACAAAACAGATGAACATAATGGAAAGGAAGCAAAAATCATATAAAAGCAGGGAGGGGGACAATACATAAGAGACTCTTAGATATGGAGAACAAACAGAGGGTTACTGGAGGGGTTGTGGGAGGGGGGATGGGCTAAATGGGTAAGGGCCATTAAGGAATCTACTCCTGAAATCATTGTTGCACTATATGCTAACTAACTTGGATGTAAATTTTTATAAAAATTAATTTAATAAAAATTAATTAAATAAAAATACCCCCAAAAATAAATAAAATAAAATGACCATATAATTTTTATCCCGCATTTTGCTAATGTGATGCATTACATGAATTGATTTGTGGATATTGAGGCATCCTTGAATCCCTGAATAAATTTCATTTGATTGTGGCATATGATCCCTTTTAATGTATTGTTGAATTCAGTGTGCTTCTATTTTTTTGATGATGTTTGTATCTATGTTCCTCAATGATATTGGCCTATAATTTCTTTTCTGTAGTGTCTTTGCCTGGTTTTGGTCTCGGGGTAGCACCGGCCTCTTAGAATGAATTTGGAAGCACTCCATCCTCTTTAATTTTTTGGAAAAGTTTGAGAAGGATACATATTAACTCTTTTTAAATGATTGGTGGAATTCACCTGTGAAGCCATCTAGTGTTTGACTTTTGTTTTTTCGGAGTTTTTTGATTACTGATTCAATTTCATTACTAGTGATCAATCTGTTAAGATTTTCTGTTTCTTCCTAAGAGAATGATAAACCTCAAAGACTGGTGCTTACCAATGAAGGGAAAGTGAGGAAGTGGATTGACTGGGGTAGGATTCCATTAAGTTGAATGCTGATGTTCTGGCTAAGCTGAGTTGTAGTTAAATTGCATGGTTCCAGTTACAGTAGTAATATAATAACTGAGATTTATTTTTATAACTTACTTGTGTGTTTCAATACTTTGTATATATCAAATGCTACATGATAAATATATTTGAAAGAAAAATTTTACACTTACTAACATGGTAAGAAGCAGTAAGTAATATACAGATCTATAAGAAAAATATTAGAAATGCAGTAGATAAGTTGTCAGGTAACAAAGAACAACTTACATCACTATATACTAACTAATTTGGATGTAAATTTTAAAAAATAAAAAAAAATAAAAAATAAAAAAAACAAAGAACAACTTACCAAAGACAAAATGCAACCAGAAAACAAACTTGGAAAAAGATTCAATCTTACCTACAAACCAAAAACATAATTATTGAAGACCTAGATTACTGCCCATTAAATTATCAGCTATTATATAGTTAAAATTCTACTGAACACTTAAAATCCTAGAAGTTTCATATACTACGATGGTACTGAAAAGTCAAATATCAAAACATTTCAGCATCTGAAAATATTCTTATATTTCTTTAATAATTTAAGAAAATTATGAGAAAATGAAAAACTAATGCTTAAATATTAGGCAACCATTTACAAATAAATTAGTTTTACTTTCCCCAAAGTCATAGGAACAGTATCCAAGTTAGTACTAAAGGAAAGCAAGCACATTGGGGTGCCTGGGTGGCTCAGTGGGTTAAGCAACTGACTCTTGATTTAGGCTCAGGTAATGATCTCATGGCTCCTGAGATAGACCCCCCGAGTTGGGCTCTACACTGGGCAGGGAGCCTGCTTAAGATTCTCTCCCTCTCTCTCTGCCCCTCCCCAACTCACACCCGCACACTCTCTCTCTTTCTCAAAAAAAAAAACAAAAAACAAAAAACAAAAAAACAGAAAGAAAAAGAAAAGCAAACACCAAAAAACTTAAAAAAATAAAATAAATAAGCCTCACAAAGTTAATTTAAAACCCCATAAGAGTTAAAAAAGAAAAATGATTTCGTTGGAATGGTGGATAAAATTAATGAAGAAATATTTCCTTGAATTCCTATAAAAGGAAAACACAAAGACAAAAGTTGCAACCACCTTTTTCTCTCCACACAGAATGATTCAAATTTTAGAGTGAGCAAAGAAAAGAACACAAACCCCTAAAATATATTTTTCAAATGAGAAATTACATCCATTTGAACTTGACTTTTGAGGTACACACATTTTTAAAACAACAGGACACAAAGGTGGGAAGTTGGTGTGCATATCTATTAGCATACAGCTGCTTATAATTTTGGTCTAGAGTTGGAACACTATTCTTGGAATAACCAATTGTGTTCAATTTGTAACAGATGTAACCAAGTGTTTATTACAGTAAAATGCTAGTTTCCGTAAGTCAAAAGTTCAATGAATAAACAAGCCTGGTATGTAAGCAGATGACATTTATTGTTCTGAACCAAAGAATTCAGTCTAATCAGGGGTGGACATTAGTTATTCCATTAACTACAGTGTTCTTAATTCGACTCCACTTGGAAGAAAGGGGGAAAATAGTTCATATGCTGTGTTATATTTAATTATGTCTTATTCTCATAGATCCCACACATGATTGCAATCATAAAGTTAAACACAGGGAAATACCTAAACATTTCACATGAATCAACATTTGCCCACATAGCCATCTTTAATCTAAAGAGGGAACAAGTCTGATTCAAGACCTAGTTCACAGTTTCTCTAGAGTCCTCACATAGTAACATCAAATCATGTTAGCCTTCCTGCCAAAGAGGCTTTCTATGTGCTTTTCAACTGGTGTCCCTAACAATGAAGTTGCCCACTTAAACCCTTCTCACAGACGATTCTCAGGGCAAGTTTACAGAAAGACTCTGAATCAGCCACACTATTTTATGAAAATCTTCAATTTTCAGTCCTGCTCTATGGAATGGGCTGAGTTAGGGTGCGGACAGCAAGGCAGCTAGACTCCAAATCCAGGGTTTAGAAGGGTAGAAAAAAGCCAGAAACATAGAAGTGGTTATAGTCGAAGACATAAGAGGCAAAGGAAGATTGGGGAGGTCAGCAGGCTGGAGGCAAGCACTTTGGGGGAAAGGGTGGTGCAAAATCTGGGGTGTAGGAGGGAATCCCACTGTGTAAAACTGAGGCAGACACAATAGCTTCAAGAAGCTAGAAGAATGGGCTTGGAGGGCTTCAACTCCCACCCACACCAAGGTCATGGCCAGATGTGCAAGTCCTCCTGGGTGTGGGACAGTCTGGAGGCAAAGTTGTCAGATAAACATGGCATGACTTCCTGGTGCATAAATTAACTTAATGACAAGTAACCAAAGCATAAGGCATATTAAAATAATTACACACATATTATGGAGAGGAATACAAAATCACATGAAGTTTTAAGTTGCAACACAAGGGCTTAAATAAATTTTGATTTTTTTAAAACCATTTAGGGCTAACCAGCAAGTTTGAGATTATGTCTTCATTATCTTCCTCCTTTAGGGATACTTACTTAGGGTAAAATTTGAAAAAAATCTGCTAAGTTACCCAGCATGGCAATCAAAATCTTCCACAATCAGCTTCTTGTCCACCTTTCAACCTTATCTTCCGCTATTGATAAATCTAGTAACACTGAAAAAAAAAAAAATCTTGGCCAACATCTTAAGAATGCTAAAAATTCTAATTATACTAAATCCATGTAAAAAATGTACATGTATTGGGGTGCCTGGGTAGCTCAGTTGGTTAAGCATCTGACTTTGGCTCAGGTCATGATCTCACGGTTTGTGGGTTTGAGCCCCGTGTCAGGCTCTGTGCTGACAGCTCAGAGCCTGGAGCCTGCTTAGGATCCTGTGTCTCCTTCCCTCTCTGTCCCTCCTCCGCTTGTGCTCTGTCTCAGTCTGTCTCTCTCTCTTTCTCTCAAAATTAAATATTTAAAAATAAAAACAGTACAAGTATTATATTCCCTATTGTATAACTTCCAGTATTCACAATTAGAAGTTACCCATGAGACAGTCTCAACTACTGAGAAACTCATGAAACAGCAGGAAATGTGCAAAAAGGAATGTGAACATCAAAAGGAGATGATGCCAGTTACATACATTAAAGCTCACACATTTTTGCCTTAGAAGAGACCAATGTGCCATTACTATTTGTCTATTTTTAATTTGTATAAAAATCCCTGGTAAGGTGGTATTTCTTTCACTTTCCCAGGACACAGCAGCTAATAAGCATGTAGCTAAATAATCAAAGGAGGAATGGGAATACAGCTGGGAACAAGTGCACTAACATAAACTGGAAGCGAGACAGCAAGAGTGAGAAGCCAATCAACCGATACAATCATGACAAAGTATAAAAGTGTAGGGCCTTCACAGCAGACACATCAAGAGCCCTAAGAAAGTGGCATGGTCCATGAGAATCAGGCAGGTTGAGATGGACCTGGTGGTGCACTCCTCAGTATCCATTTGCCCCCAAATTATAACTTAAGTTCATCCCTCTCTGATGGCCAGTGACTGGTCTAAAACTGGGCATGTGGACCAATCCTGGCCAATGCGTTGTGTGATCAAGTCTGCGGGATGACCCCCAAGAACTCCTTCGGCCTTTTGCCACAGACTGCGTATGGTGCCAACACACTGGGCAGGGTCGAATTAAATGAGGAACAGAGGAGGAGCTCTACCCGAGATACAGGACCTGAAATCCACCCATCAGGAGCTGTAATATATGAGCAATATTATCTACTTGTTGAAGCCTTTTTCAACTGGGGATGACAACCCATGCAGTCCAAAGCTTCCTGTTAACACAGACTAAGCTCGAGCTCTGGCTTCAGCCCTGAGTGACTTAGAGTAAGATACTTAACATCTCTGAGCTTCAGCTTCCTCGTGGATAAAAGCTTCCTCGTTGATGATTGTGAGAAGTTAAGGAGAAAACAGAGGGAAAGCCTATCGCATCACATGCGGTCTGTCCCTTCACAGGCTGGCACATCCCAGAAATCAAAACTATATAAAGAGACTATATTTAAGAAGCTAGATACATTCAGAAAATATTTTTGTCCAGAATTATTTTAATTTTAAGATAATTTAAAAATACTAGGAAGTTTTTTAACATGACAAGGAGTATTTATTTATCTTAATCTAAGAGCTACTAATAGATTTAATGAAAAAGTGCTAAAAATATTTATATATATAATTATATACATATACATGTATATATGCATATATATATGCAATGTTAATTGTGGTAAAATACACAACAGACTTTACCATGTTAACCATTTTTTAAGTGCACTGTTCAGTAGCATTAAGTACCTTCACATTGTTATATCATCCCCACCATTTATTCCCAGAACTCGTTTCATCCTGCAAAACTGACGCTCTATACCTCCTAAACACTAACTCCCCACTCTCCCCCAGCCCCTGACAACCACCTTTCTACTTCTCTCTCTATTAATCTGACCATCCCAGGTACCTCATATAAGAGGAGTCATACAGTATATGATTTTTTTTGTGACTAGCGTTTTTCATTTAGTATAGTGTCCCAAGGTTCATGCCTGTTGTTAGCATTTATCAGAATTCTCTTCCTTTTCAAGGCTGAATAATATTCTGTGTGTGTGTGTGTGTGTGTGTGTGTGTGTGCGCGCGTATGCGTGTACACATTTTATTTATGCATTCATTTGTCAGTGAATGAACGCTTGGATTTCAATGGCAAAATATTTTTTTAATTTTTTCGCCTTTATTTTCGAGAGAGAAAGAGAGAGACAGAGCGCAAGCAGGGGAGGGGCAGAGAGAGAGGGAGACACAGAATGTGAAGCAGGCTCCAGGCTCTGAGCTGTCAGCACAGAGCCTGATGCGAGGCTTGAACCCACAAACTGCTAGATCATGACCTGAGCCAAAGTCAGATGCTTAACCCACTGAGCCACTCATGCACCCCCAAAATATATTTAAAGAAAAAAAAATAGGGAATCTGAAAAGAAACAAGAATAATAAAAGAAACCTTGAGTACCTGATTTAATGCAAAGGCAAAATTTCAAAAGTTTTACTAGAAGCACTCATGGTGTGTGTTTTAGGCATTAGGGTTGATTTCTTTTGAACTCTGAACAGGTGGGTTTACACTACTTTCTTCCATTGTTCAGAAGGCAAACACCCTGATTCCTAAATGAGGGAAATTGGGGGGGGGGGGTGGATTTTTAACACCTTATTAATACTAATGGTAAACATACTCAGAGAACATTTGTAATTACCTTTGTTGGTTTGGATCGGTTTAGGTAACCAAGAATAGGGATGGTTGATTTCCTTATACTTTTATAAGCACTGAAAAGGAATAGCACATTCCAGCAGTGAAAGCAATAGCAGGATTTCATCATGTGTGTGTGTGTTTTTTAAGGAATAAAGGATGTTATTTATAATAGTGACCCTGACTCCAACGGATGATAATGCTTTACCTATTATTTTACCCACACGCTGTGCAGTGTGCAGGGCCTTTCAGAGCCAGGTGGGTGAAAGGTGACAACTATAAGACATTAAATTAAAATAATACTGAGAACAGGAAGCCCTAACCCACTTTCCAATTTGTCTAGGGGTTGCACTTTCTGGGCAGAAGTGGTAAGGATAGGATGAAGGAGTGGATTCCGATGGCAATTTGGAAGTTCTATCTGACTTTTCAAGGGAAACTGGCTAATTTCCCAGATGTTTTATGAAGTTCTCACATATTTCATTCTAAAAATGATTTTTTAATGGGCCTTAAAAACTAGGACTTAAAGACAACAAAAGCCTATACAAAATTGGGTGCTAGAAGAAGCTATTATTAATGCCCCGAATCCAAAAATATTCTTAGGGTCTTTGATAAGTTAAAAAGGAATTCAGTGGAATTCATACCTTTTCATTTTAATTTTCGAAGCAAAACCTAGACCCACGGGTTTTTCATCCCTTACAGGACATGAGCCATTTCTATGTGGGTGACCTGTGAATGTTAGTGTAATAATTCTAGGCTTAAAGTGGTTAATGTATTTACACTGAATTTTTATCTATGAAATTTAGGACAGCTTTTCCTATTCCTAAGAACAGAGCATTCTAACAGCATTTCCAAGATGTAGCTGTGAGATTCCAGTATCTTTTCTTGTTTAACCAAATGGAAAATTGAAGGCAAAGGGAAGTGTTTAGTGCAGGTAAAAAACCAAATGGAAAGGAGGTAACCGGTTTGGGGATCCCTGTTATCGTTACTTTCATCTTTCAGAAAGTCCTTTCTGTGACGCCACAATACTTACTTCAGCCCAGGGTCCCTCTGCCTGTCCCACCTCCTTCTGGTCCCCTGGAAATTCATTTCATCAAGCTACTCAACTCAACCTCAAAATCCAGCTCATAGTTCATTTCCACAAAGACATTTTTAAAAACAACCCTCACTATTCTAATTGGTTTCTTTACTCAATGCTTCTGCAGAATTTAGATATTTCATTATTGATCACTGTCTAGTATTATAAAATTTTAGTGAGCAACACTTCTTCAAATTTTTAAGTTTATCAAGTTGCACGCACATAGGTTAAATAGGTTAAATGTTATTGCAAAATTTAAAAACAAAAATACTCTGACCCTATCCTACCCCTCCCCAAACCTCCATTCTTCTGTCCTGGAGACAAATGCTTTTGAATTTCTCAGCTGTTTGATCTGGCATTTACTTATGTCCTCATTTCCACATAATACATATATATGGCTATTTCTTGATTTAATGAGGTAAACTTCACATAACATAAAATTAACCATTTTAAGTGAGTACTTCAGTGAAACTTAGTAGGTTCACAATGTTGGGCAACCACCACCTCTATTTGGTTGCAAAATATTTCCATCATCCCAAAATAAAACCTCCTACCCATTAAGCAATTTCTCCTCATTCCCCTTTCCCCCCAGTCCATGGCAACCACAAATCTGTATTTGGTCTCTATGGATTTGTTTATTCTAAATATTTCATTTAAATAAAACAATACAGGGGGCACCTGGGTGGCTCAGTCGGTTAAGTGTCCAACTGACTCAGGTCATGATCCGACAGTTCATGAGTTCAAGCGCCATGTCGGGCTCGGTGCAGACAGCTCAGAGCCTGGAGCCTGCTTCACATTCTGTGTCTCCCTCTCTCACTGCCCCTCCCCCACTCATGCTCTGTCTCTATCTCTCAAAAATGAATAAATGTTAAAAATTTCTTTTTAACTTAAATAAATAAAATCCCACAATATATAACCTTTTGTATCTGACTTCTTACCAGAATGTTCTGGAGGCTCGTCTGTGCTGTAGCATGTATCGCTACCTTGCTCCTTATTATGGCTGTATAGTATTCCATGGCTTACATATACCACATTTGTTGACCCGTTCATCTACTGATGAACACTTGGGCTGTCCACACCTTTTGGCTATTGTGAATAATCCTGTTATGAACATGCAAATCCACGTACTTGTTTGAATACCTGTTTTCGATTCTCTTGGGTATGTATTTAGGAGTGAATTGCAGGGCCGCGTGGTAAATTCCAGGTTTAGCTTTTGGAGGAGCCATCAAGCACAGACACTTATTTTGTGTGCACATTCGATCTAGCTAAATAAATTGAAGGGAAGGCCTTGTTTTTAATTGAGTTTGCATTTTGTTTGCTTGTTTTCCTTCCTTCCCTCTCTCTTTCTCCAAGTTATATGGTTCCTGATATGTCTCTCTCAGTGCTCCAGAACATCTTATTCAATAGTTACTTCATCTACATAAACCCAGAGATAGCTATAAGAAACTATTGTAAAGAATATGGTCCTTCTTAACAAAGAGAAATCTTATCATTTATCTTCTTTCACTAAACTGATTTCAGTTTAAAGAAAAGTGTTAGACTCCCTTGCTTTCCGTCTCTGTACATTGATTCCATATCGGATTAGTCTTGATTCTTCTCGACCCGCATACCTTTCTCCCCAGATAAAGGATTTATCAGTAACTAAAAAATAATGCAGTTTTAAAACTGCTTGAAGTTTGTGATGAATAACAAAGCAAACAAAAAGAATTACTTAAACATGGAAAAAAACAAGCGAAAGACAAATCCTGAATCATAAAATATTCCCCTGTGATACAAAACTTGCTTATAAACAAATGGTTCTTCAGAATGTTTCTGCTATCCTGTAAAGCACATTTAAATATTTTGAAAAAGGCAACTGTTCTCTTAAGCACAAAGGTATTTAACAGAGGAAAGGCCATTTCAGAGGCAATCACTTATGTTAATTAACTACTAGCACCCACACTATTGGGGATGCAGGGTGGGGAGGGACAGAACACCCACGTTTATTCTGCACCCTGAGTAGGCTAAAACGGAAACAAAGAGGATTTATGCTAACCAACAGGAAAGCCGGATCATAATGGCTCTAACACTAAAACACAGCTCAAGAAAGTTAAGAAAGCTGTACGAAAAATGTTTTCAGAAGATACACATATTTTAAAGGGTTTTATATGTAATCCTCTGTGATCATTGCTATGGGGATCTGGGCCTCGTTATGAGGACTAGCTGTACTTTTCCTGAAAAACTGGTTTGTTTTTAGATTGGAGACACAGTGAACCATGTCACCAATGATGTTTTTACCATTGCCTTAGCTGTTAATGAGCTCAGAGCCCAATTTTCTGATCCACATCTCCAACGAGGAGGATTTTGTAGCATTCATTTTGTATAGTAATCTCCTCTTAGGGTCATTTTCTTCTCATTTCTGCCTCCACTCTCATTGTATATATCTGTATTGCCTTGACTTAAAACCTAATAGGAAGGAACACCTAGGTGGCTCATCCAGTTGAGCGTCCCACTCTTGATTTTGGCTCAGGTCACAGTCTCGTGGGTTCGTGGGTTCGTTGACCATGCAGAGCCTGTTTGGGATTCTCTGTCTCCCTTTCTCTCTGCCACTCCTCTGCTCATGCTCTCTCTGTTTCTCTCAAATAAATTTTTACAGACATAAAAAAAAAAAAAAAAACCTGGGGCGCCTGGGTGGCGCAGTCGGTTAAGCGTCCGACTTCAGCCAGGTCACGATCTCGCGGTCCGTGAGTTCGAGCCCCGCGTCGGGCTCTGGGCTGATGGCTCAGAGCCTGGAGCCTGTTTCCGATTCTGTGTCTCCCTCTCTCTCTGCCCCTCCCCCGTTCATGCTCTGTCTCTCTCTGTCCCAAAAATAAGTAAATGTTGAAAAAAAAAAATTTAAAAAAAAAAAAAAAAAACCTAATAGGAAGAATGTAAAAACATAAGGAAATCAGCATCTCTAGCCATTCCCCTCCCAACCGGACTTATGATTTTAGGACTCTAACCTTATTTGGTATCTTTTCAGCAATCTAAAAGTATTCAAGGTTGGTGATCTTAGGGTGATCTGTACTGTTGTGCTTAAGACCATGGACCTCATTTTTCCTCAGTAATCAGTGGGTAAAATTCTTATGGGTAAGAAATGCTAAGTCAAATAAGTCATACAGAGAAAAACAGATACCATATGCTTTCACTCTTAGGTGGATCCTGAGAAACGTAACAGAAGACCATGGGGGAGGGGAAGGGAAAAAAAAAAAAAACTTAGGGAGAGAGCCAAACCATAAGAAACTCTTAAAAACTGAGAATAAACTGAGGGTTGATGGGGGGTGGGAGGGAGGGGGGGTGGGTGATGGGCATTGAGGAGGGCACCTGTTGGGAGGAGCACTGGGTGTTGTACGGAAACCAATTTGACAATAATTTTTATATTAAAAAAAAGAAATGCTTACTGTTAAATTAAAGTTATGGGGTTGTGATGCACAACTTACACAATCCATGCAAAGAGTTTAGCCCTCTGCCTGGACCATACTAAGTGTTCAATAAAAATCAGCTCTTATTAGCTACTGTATGTCAACAAGTCCTCCTGTGAGCTTAATCGAGAGCCAAAAACAAAAACAAAAACAACACAAAATCTGAAAGCAGAATCCCATTTACTTTATTTTAAAATGCACTGGCACAGGGGTAACCAAGTATTTCTTAATACCAAGATGCATTGTGAGTTCTCAGAAACCTGGAGGTTGAAGATAAGGTGAAGAGGTGAAGACAGTGAGTGCAGGGAACTCTCTCAAAAAGACAAGTTGTAAAAAGAAGGGCAAAGTAGGCAATGGGTTTAGTATCGAAGGAGAATGCAGTTTTTGTGCATGGCTTTTGTTTACTTGTTTAGCATGTGTCTGTATGTATGAATGTTTAAGATGGGTGAAACACGTGCCCCCAAGACAGGCACAGGGACAATAACAAGTATAAACAAACTTTACAGATGAGACGTTGAAAAATGTGAAGAAAATGAAAAATTAGGACCTAAAAGAACTACGGCTGATGTCAAAGATTTAAAAAGAAAAAAAGCCACGTTTCTTTGTTGTTGTGCACATATCTTTTTTTAATGTTAACTTATTTTTGAGAGAGAGAGAGAGAGAGAGAGAGCAGGGGAGGGGCAGAGAGAGAGGGAGACAGAGAATCCAAAGCAGGCTCCAGGCTCTGAGCTGTCAGCACAGAGCCTAATGCAGGGTTCGAACTCATGAACCGTGAGATTATGACCTGAGCTGAAGATGGACACTTAACCGACTGAGCCAGGCGCCCCTAAGTACCTTTTAATTTACACAATAGGTGCAGATATAAAAAATTGCTTCTAATAAGCTGGATCAGCTTTCCCCAATGACTTACACAATCAAATCGTGCAATCATCTTTGGTGTGTTCGGTGCTGGGCCAGGCTGGAGGTAAGGAGGGGAGAGTCTCCAGATGGAGAAGGGGATTATAAATGTAATAATTGGGAAGGTCTAACAAACTTAATTTTATTCAGGGAAAGACAAAGCAAGTTCACCCCATAAGTGCAGGAAATCCCGATTGTATATGCTAATTTTGTTTTAATTTGCAATTTGTGCTCCAAAATTTTTACATATTGAGTTTATTCAGCACAAGGGATGCCTAACAGAAAAGGATGATGAGTTTACTTCTTTAGAACCACTACAAAATGCATGCATAAGAATCCAACGCAAAGGGAATTTGATGACCCCAAACTAAGCCACACGCTGTAAGTCAGAGTTACGTTTTAGGTGGATTTAAATAAAGGTATTGTTCATTTCTTTCATAAGGAGAAACTTTCCAAGTGCCCTACCATACTTTTGCTTTATTTTGTGTGCACGGTCTACTACTTCATATATTCTAATGATATATTCTCATCTAATGGAAGTATAAGCGTAAATTTCCTACGTATGACATCAGTCAGAATGTGCCCATAAAAGCTTATGTGAGGAGTGAAAAGAATGATAATGTCTTTCAAAACTGAAACACACCATTTGTATCATTTGTGTCACAACTTCTGCTTTCTTATCACTGTTAAAGCGAAAATACAACCATCAACTTGCAAACTGGGGGAAAGTGTTTCCCTTTAAAACCAAACTTAAAAAAAAAAAAAAGATCATGTCTTTCAAAGATCATTTTGGTGAACATATAGCAATGACATTTATCCTTTAAATAAAATGCTGTAAAAGTTAAAGTGCCATGTAAGCTTTTTTTTTTTTTCATGGGCAAGTTCAATTGTTAAAATTTGGGTAATGGGATTACTTCCTTTGGAATCAGTTCTTCCTTATTTTTTTGTAAAGATAATGTCTGTAGATGACAGAAAATGAATATATATGTTTTGACACTGAAATTCCCAAAGTTACATGTTAGTCATCTACTTCATGTTCATTTTAAATCTCCCTGGTATATATTTGAAACTTCACACTGCGAAGCATAAAATGAATGTAAAATCTTATGACTACATCAAAGAGACTCCAAAATTAATACAGCTTTTACCATTAGGTCGCATAATATTCAATAGTAAAGAGGAAGTAAAGTCAAATAAGGAATCACAGGCTCATCATACATAAATTATTTAGGACATTTTATGTACCAACCCTGGTCATAGTACTTTCATCAAATTTATTTACTCCTTCCTTCACTTCATTGACTAAACAAATATTGGGCTAACCGCCAAAGGGATAAACATGAAGAAAGATCTTGTCTCTCTCCTCTACCCTCAAAAGCAAGAGACAGACACGCAAGTAACAGTTACAGTATAATAAAATAACTGTTATAATAGAAGCAGTTGCCTCTGCTATGAGAGCACAGGAGAAGCAGCTATCCTGAGGACAGAAGGACCACCCAAGCCTTCATTGGCAGGTCTCAGCAGCTGATTATATATAGACAAGGTCAAAGAAGAAATCCAAGATAAGTTCAGATATCTGACTTGACACCTAGCTGGTGTCTATCTCTGAATAAGCAAACATGGATCTGGAGAAATGGAAGAAGGGGTTATATTGCCTATTCGTACATATTAAGTGTGAGTTGCCTGTAAAATACCTGCCTGGGGTACCTAATAATCAGTGTATATGCAGGTTTGGCTTCAGAAGAGAACCCTAAGCTGAACAGATTTGAGAGTAGGTTTGAAAACAAAGACATAAAGGAAACTGCCTAGAAGTACCAGACATGGGAGATCATTAAGCATTAATTTTGCTGAGGAACAGAGTAATCCAAATTGACTATTTCTTAGAATATTGTCAACTCCAGAATCACATCACATATTCTAGTGGGAATTAGAGCCAAACTTATCAGAGATACTGAAGAATTTTAATGGGTGTCTTGTGTCAGAATAACTCCTGCTACTAATAATAATGATAAAAATATCACCATGCAAATCAACACAAGCTCCTAGACAGAGAAAAATTAGGCAGAACCTTTATAATTAGACCATAGAGTAGCAGAACTTCCATATTAACTAAAAATGTGACCTGTAAATGGCCACTACCATTGAAGTTCTCATTTCTATGATGCTGGTAAACAGGAAAAGGGCTTTGCACCTGCCTTCCGGTCCACGATAGTCTGTCTGGGTAGGAATCAAACTAACGTGTTGGAAGCACAAAAACAAAATTTCTGATGATAAAATAAAACTGAAACATTAGTGACCGCTCTTGATATTGGCCTATGGTCTTAGAAATGGAGAAATGACTCAGTATGATAACCAGGGGGCAAAAAGCCAAACGAACACAGTTGTACAGACCGGAACCTGTGCGAGATGAGCTTGCGAGAGCCATCCTGGGTACCTGAGCCGGTAAACGCAGTCCAAAGTATGACAGCTTCAAACGTTTCTATTCAGCGACGTCCTACCAACTTGCTCTCCGCACTCCTGTCATCTGCTATGTCAATTAATCCATGACATATCCCTCCCTCGCTCTTTTCCAAACTCTTAGATCACAGTTGGAAACCTTGGCTTGATGTGGCTTCCCTCGCCGCTCAATTTATAGAGATTCCAACTCACCTCCTGTTGTTAACTTTGGCTGTTCCCCGTCTCCATCGTCTGAGATTACACACAGAACCAAATGCCTGCCCGCTGCATTCCACTCCAACCACCCCTTTTTGTTGCTTTTGGCATATCAGAAGCAATTCTATACACTTAAGAGGCAATTAAAGATTGAACAGGTAATGTGCAAATCTTCCAAAAATACTCGATTGAGAGCAATAAGAAATATCTCAGGGGCGCCTGGGTGGCTCAGTCGATTGAGTGTCCGACTTCAGCTCAAGTCATGATCTCACGGTTTGTGAGTTAGAGCCCGCGTTGAGCTCTGTGCTGACAGCTCAGAGCCTGGAGCCTGTTTCAGGTCCTGTCTCCCTCGCTTTCTGCCCCTCCCCCACTAGTGCTCGCTCTCTCTCTCTCTCTCAAAAATAAACAAACATTTTACATAAATAAAGTTTAAAAAAAAGAAATAAGGCATGCATTATTTAATTAAATGGCATTTATAACTATTAATAATTAGATTACAGTTACATGTGCAACTTCATCAAATTTTCAAAGTGGAAATAACGGCGTAACATTTGATCTTTCACAGTAAACACAGAAGTTCAAAGGCCCTATGAAAATAAAATTCAACTGCTTCTGACATTTGCAATGAATATTAATTGGCTTAAATTATTTGTTAAAAGCTTCAAAGAAAAATGCCCTTGAAATCATGTAGCTTCAAAATAGATATGTGGTAAGTTGTAGTTACATTAGGACACAGTCATTTTAAATGTATCCACGACCATTCAATTTCACGTCTATCTCCTTTCTCTTCAGAATGGGGTTCACCGCACAGCTCTGCAGTAACCTAAAGAATTTGCCAGCACATCCGCTGACTGGGCCCAGAGTGATGGCTACAGCCCCAATAGCTTAAGAGAACAAAGGAACTGGGGGGTTGGAGGGAGGGATGTGTAAGCTCCTTTTGCCACATTCCTCCCTCAAACTATAGAGAAGCAAACAAGCTTCTGCCAGCATGTTGCCTCCACCATCCCTGCCCGATGGTGTTGACACCTTGTACAGTTCAGCCCTTGGCCTTCAGAGAGGTTAAGTCCAGAAACTCCACTTCTCCCTTACCTGCAAAGTCCCTATGAAAAGTTCACCATTGAGAGGGCCTCGTGTGAGATCTGGAAGGTGCAAGTTGTTGTTTTTGGATGAGCCACAGGCAGGCTCCCGGGTGTCAGCAGACAACAGAGGTTTGACCCAGAGATCTGGCACCCTTCTGGGACTCCCACACTTCAAGATTTCTTGAAAGTGGGCATCCTGGGCGTGGCTCTCCCATCGTCCAACGGTTGTGTAAGTCTCTGATTTCTGGAGTTAACTTCACCCCACTGAGATGGCTTCATCGGCTTCCATTTTCTCGCTCACTGTATCCCAGGGCAGAAGACTGGTTGGTTTGATCTGTCCAGGCTTGCTATTAATTGGACAATGTGTTACTAGTGGGCAGGGGTACTTCATCTTTCACTTGGGCCCAGAGGGCTGTCTTTAGTTTCTTGTTCCATGTGGTAAGCACATCTGGACAGGTCCCCAAACCTTCCGTATTCGTTTTTTATTGCTACTGTAAAAAACTACCACTAAGTGAGTGGCTTAAACAAACAGCACTTTATTATCTTCGAGTTCTGCGGGTCAGAAGTCTCATGGGGCTGACTAAAATCAAAGGTGTCAGCAGGGCGGTGCTCTTTCGAGAGGCTCTAGGAAAGAATCTGTTTTCTTGCCTTTTCCATCTTCTATGGATGGTCCACATCCCCCAACTTGTGGCCCTCCATCACTTCAATGTGTCCTTCTGTCCTCACACCTTTTTCTGTGGCCCTCTTGACTCCATCCTATAAAGACCTTTGTGATTTTAATGGGCCCACCTGGATAACCCAGGATAATACCTCTCTCTCAACATCCTTAACATAATCACATCCACCCAGTCTCTTTCACCATGTAAGATAAACTATTCATAGCTCTTGGGAATTAGGATGTGGACGCGGGAGGTGGGCGTGGGGTGCGTTATTCTACCCACCATACCTTCTCGGAGCAGCCTGCCAGCCCCTTCCACATCCAAGCAAGTGGTACAGGGTTTGCTCTGAATATCTAGTCCCTTTCTCCCTTTGCAAGCACACTCGAGTTTGTGGGGCCCAATTCTCAATAAAAAGTAGGAGTAAAAAGTCCCACTTTGAATGAAGCCTAAAGCACATACACTAATACAGATTTCACAAAATCCTGCATGGAAGATTATACAGACAAACAGAATCCCTATTTATATTTTCCATCTGGCTAGCGATCTTGCCTGGTTGGTTTGCGTTATCGATCAGAATCCTGGAGAATAAGAGTAGATGGGGACCCAAGCCCCTAAACTCATCATACCTACTCTATAGATAGTCAATGAACTACCCAAATACTCTTTTGTTTCCAACTTATCTGTTCTGCAATTCGGGTTTTGTGAAACAAACTTTTCAAAATCAAGGCACACCTGTATAAATCTACATTTGAGTAAAAGTTCAATACGACGTGAATCGTCTGCAAAATACAATAAACTTCCCAAAAATACTTTCGCTATTTGACGCTAAAATACAGTAAAATCATCACACCCAGTATTTTGCAATTTTATATCAGTACAGAACAAAAAGCCTTGTGAATGCTGATCGACGAGGCTATTCTCTTCACTCACACTGAATTAACCAGCATGTACTATCTTGTTCACGTTGCCGATTTCTTCAGCCAATACAATCCTCATTAGCTATAAATAAAGTTGTCTTCCTGACATTCATAACTGAATATTTAAATCAATATCAGATGCAGAAATGTCCTTGGTGACAACACGGCAACTGTTTAAAGAGCATTAATACCTGCCAGAGCAGAAGCTTCATCATCTGTTTAACTGAGAATAGCATTATTTGATTAGAACACAACAAAGCACTAATGGAAATTCTAAAACAATACGACGGCAAAGCCAGAAATGACACTGGCCTGAATTATAATGCAGCTCAGGGATTCTTTGGCCTAGAAAAATACAGGCTGCAGAAGGTTACAGAAAGCCCTATTCTACTCCTGCTACTTTCCTTTCTTACTCTCTCAGACATCCACCCATTCATTCATGTCCATCCATTCATTCATTCATTCATTCACGCATCCGGCATCTATTATGTACCCAGCCCTGAAGACGTGAAAGTCAACAATACACAGTCCCTGCTTTCAATTTGTTCACTCTCTACCAGAGAAGAAAAACACTCAAAACATCAACGCTTCACACGCTACGAAAAGTGCTGTCACAGAGGTCACTGGAAGCAAGAGAAGGAGTCAGTCACTGTGCACAGAGAGCTCCCAGCAAGAAGCCACACAGCGAAGCGGCTAAGCATGGGTCTGTGGAGCCAGGCTGCCTCTTGGTGACTAATCTTTCTGTGCTTCATGTTGCTGTGTGTTAAACAGAAATAATAATAGCACTTTAAGCACAATGAGGGCAACATCGACATACTAATAAGGGCTAGATAGGCATAATAAATGCTATATAAATGTCAACCAACTTGAAGTTCCATAGGAGAGGTAATATTTGAGACAGGCTTTGAAAAATAGGTAAACATTTGTCCGTGATGAAAGAAGGGAGAGCATTTCAGGTGGGCCGAAGTTTCTTTTCCTCTAGGAGTTTTTCCCCACTGCTGGTGGGGCAGCTTCAGTGAGAGCCCATACATCTGCTTCAAGAATAACCCACCTCCCTAGGGAGGATCCACACTGCCCCTTTCTCTACTCTCAGCATATCCAACTTCTTGGAAGTTCCCCCAATGTCTTAGAGGTAACATCATCAAGCCCTGTAAATTCTAACTCCCACCAAATCTTTAGCCTGTCCACTTCTGCTCTGGCCCCATTTAACCTCTTCTCCACAAAGCAGCAAATCATCTTCCTAATACGTCAGTGTTTTCATGTTACTCCCCTCCTTAAAAAAACTGTTCACGCTGCGCTAAGAATAGATCCACACTCCTTACCAACCTACAAGACCCTTTGTGAGGAAGCCCCGACCTCTTTTCTCCCCTCATGTCTCACCACCTGTGCTCCGAGCAGAGCGGCCATCTTTAATGTCTGCCTTCAAGCTCTCTCCTGCCTCAAGGACTTTGGTGTATCAGCCCCACTACCCGAAGCCTCCTTCCCTTCATTCTCTATCTGACCAGTGGCTTCTTTTCCTTCAGAGCTCAGCTTGAGAACTAGTGCTGGCCAGAGGGAAGAGCATTCAGAAGGGAGGTGGGCCGGCAGAGAGGTGTTTCGACTCTGCTGTTTCAGGCAATGTGAGCAGAGAAGTCACCTGGTGTTTCTGGGCCTGTGTGTCCACCTACAAAATTAGGGGAGTGGGCCAGGTGCATGCCCATCATCCTTCCAGCTCCCATCTTTTTTCTCCCACCCTTCAACAAACATAACCTTGTCGTATTCTTTTCTCCCTTAATTCTCTCAAGGACCAGCCTAAAGCCATTTTTTCCACGCCTCATTCTATTCCATGTCCCCCCCCCCGTCTGTCTCCACTCTGAGCCCCATAAAAGTAAACACCTAAAATAAATGGAAATAGCAGCAATGATGAGTGATATTTCCTTCCTTAAGGAGAACGTGACACAAAAATATGACCGGTGAATCCAGACAGGGAAATTTAAAAAGTGAAACATACTGTTAGTTGTCAGGATAATGGTGCAGGCCTTTAGCCTGGACTTGCAGGCCGCGAGTGGTCTGGCTCTTTCTACCTGCCTCCTCCTTGCTCTGTGCACTCCACCCACATTGGCCACCACGACTCACTCTTGAGGCGGAGCCTTCACCAGAGCACTTGACCAACTTCTCTGATTACATACTCTTAACGTTTATTTATTTCTGAGACACAGAGAGAGAGACAGAGCATGAGCAGGGGAGGGGCAGAGAGAGAGGGAGACACAGAATCTGAAATACGCTCTAGGCTCTGAGCTGTCTGCACAGAGCCCGACGCGGGGCTCAAACTCACGGACCGCAAGATCATGACCTGAGCTGAAGTCAGACGCTTAACCGACTGAGCCACCCAGGTGCCCCTTTGGTTACATACTCTTAAGACACCAGGAACCTCCCTTTTATCATCCTGAACACATACAGTTGTAATGCTACATTTAATTTGTGATTATTTTATTGAATCTGCCTACTCCTTTAAACTGTGCATTCTCATAGGAAAGGAATTTCATCTATTTAAACTTATCAGTAGTAAATGCCCTTCCTATCACACAGCAGGCGATGACTACTCCAGATGAATACATGTATAAAAAGAACAGAATAGAACACATCCTATACATAAGATATCCCCAATAATAGGCCCCCAGCCTGGCGTCCATGTGGCAACCAAGAATCCTGTGTCTTCTATAGACTCTATTGGGGTTTTCTTCCCCATACCCGTGCTGCCGCCTGGGATCCACAACAACCCCTGACTCCCTCCTCTTCCCATCTTGCATTTGTGCTAGTCCCTGAAGCGCTTAGAACAGCAGTATTAAGAAGGAAGAACAGGAGGGGTGCCTGGGGGCTCAGTCGGTTAAGCGTCCGACTTCAGCTCAGTTCATGATCTCACAGTTTGTGAGGTCGAGCCCCGCATCGGGCTCTGTGCCCACAGCTCAGAGCCTGCAGCCCGCTTCGGATTCTGTGTCTCCCTCTCTCTCTGCTCCTCCCCCACTGGCGCTCTGTCTCTCTCTGCCTCTCAAAAACAAAGAAACATAATAAAAAAATTAAAGAAAAAAAAAGAATGAAGAACAGAAGAGGAGAGGCCACTATTACCCTGATACCCAGATGAGATGAAGATAGCACAAGAAAAGAAAATTATACACCAATATTCCTTCTGAATATAAATGCAAAAATCCTTAACAAATACCGGCAAGCTAAATTTCAGCAAAATATAAAAAGGACTGCACAGCACAACCAAGTGGGATTTATCCCAGGAATGCATTGTTGGCTTAACATCTGAAAATCAATTAATGTAATATATCACTTTAATAGAATAAAGAACAAAAATCATTTGATCATCTCAATAGACACAGGAAAAGCTTTTCACAAAATCCAATAGCATTTTATAATGGAAACACTCAACAAACCAAGAAGAGAAAGGGAACTTCCTCAACCTGAGAAAAGGTATCTATACAAAACCCACAGGTAACATTATACTTAATTGTGAAAGACTGAATGCTTTCCCCCTAAGATCAGAGACAAAACAAGGATATCCACTGTCACCCTTCTATTTAATATTGTTCTATAGGTTCTAGCCAAGGAAATAGAAAAAGAAGGAAGGAAGGGGGGGCGGGGGAAGAAAGGAAGGGAAGGGGGGAACAAGGGAAGAAGAAAGCAAGCATCCAGATTGGAAAGGAAGAAATCCCAAAGAACAATTTAACAAATAGGTGCAATACTTATGCTCTTAAAAGGACAAAACATTGATGAAAAAGTTAAAGACCTAAATAAATAGAAAGCCATATATGTTCATACATTAGAAGAATTAGTATTGTTAATATGGTATTGCTCCCCAAATTGATCTACAGATTTAACACAATTCCTGCCAAAATCCCCGCTGGCTATTTTAACAGAATTTAACAAACAGATCCTAAAATTAAATGGAAATTCAAGGGACTCAGAGGGCCAAAACAATCTTGAGAAATAAGAACCAAGCTGGAGGACTCACACTTGCCAATTTAAACTTACTACAAAACCATAGTATACAAGACAATGTGACACTGACATAAAAAAAAAAAAAATAGGGGCGCCTGGGTGGCGCAGTCGGTTAAGCGTCCGACTTCAGCCAGGTCACGATCTTGCGGTCTGTGAGTTCGAGCCCCGCGTCGGGCTCTGGGCTGATGGCTCAGAGCCTGGAGCCTGTTTCCGATTCTGTGTCTCCCTCTCTCTCTGCCCCTCGCCCGTTCATGCTCTGTCTCTCTCTGTCCCAAAAAATAAATAAACGTTGAAAAAAAAATTAAAAAAAAAATAGACACAGAGACAGATAAATGGAATAAAACTGAGAGTTCAAAAATAAACCCTCACATTTATGTTCAATTGATTTCAGCAAGGATGCCAAGACAATTAAACTCTTCAACAAATGGTGCTGGGACAGCCAGATATCCACATGCATAAGAGTAAAGTTAAACATCTTCCTCACACCATATACAAAAATTAACTCAAAATGTATTAGACCTAAATTAAGCAAGAACTAGAATTATAGAACACTTAGAAGAAAACTTAACAATAAATGTTATTGAATTTGCACAAGCAACGAAAGAAAAAATAGATAAATTGTACTTACTCAAATTATCAAAACTTCTGTACTGCAAACTAAACCATCTTCAAAGTGAAAAGACAACCCCCAAAAAAGAAGAAAATATTGCAAATCATATATCTTACAAGGAACTTATATCTAGACAACTTACAAACGAGTACTAAAAAGACAACTCTATTTCAAAATGGACAATGTATTTAAATAGATGTTTATCCAAAGAAGATACATAAATGTCCAATAAACACATGAAAAGAGGCTCAGTACCATTAGTCATTAAGGAAATGCAAATCAAAACCACAATGAGATACACTTCACACCCATTAGGATGGCTATAATCAAAAACAAAAGCCAAATATTGGCAAGAAAATGGAGAAAATGGAACCTTCAAGGACTTCTGGTGAGAATGTAAAATGATGCAGCCTTTTTGGGAAACAGTTTGGCATTTCCTCAAAATGTTAAACCGAAGTCACCACATCACCCAACAACTCCACTCACATCACCCAACAGCTCCACTCCCAGACATCCACCCCAGAGAAATGAAAACATATATCCACACAAAGACTTGTACAAACCCTTCACAGCAGCATTATTCATAGCAGCCGAGAATTGGAAACAACCCAGATGTCCATCAACCGATGAATGGATACACAAAATGTGGTCTATCCATGCAATGGACTATTATTTGGCAACAAAAAGAAATGAAGTGCCGATACAACATGGACGAACCTTGAACACATTACACTAAGTGAAAGAGCCAGTCACAAAAGACCACATGTTGTATGATTCCATTTATATGAAGTGTCCGGAATAGACAAGTAGTAGATAAGTGGTTTTTAGGGATTGGCAGGACTGGCAAAGCAGGCAG
Source organism: Lynx rufus (assembly GCF_022079265.1). NCBI lineage: Eukaryota > Metazoa > Chordata > Mammalia > Carnivora > Felidae > Lynx > Lynx rufus. The sequence continues at coordinate 21,968,780 of NW_025814889.1, read as the reverse complement.
GTCACGGGGGAAAGGCAAATGAGCTAATGGTATGAGTTTCTTTTAGGGGAGATGGAAATGTTCTAAAGCTAGACTGTGGTGATCACTGCATAATCCTATGAATACACTAAAAAAAGTGAAGTGTATACTTTAAATGGATGAATTTTATAACCTGTGAATTTTATCTCAATAAAACTGTTTGTTTATTTGTTTGTTTGTTTGTTTGTTTGTTTTAAGGGATGAAAAAAGCTGCCCTGAGGCCATGCTTTTCTTTATTTACCACTGAGGTCCCCATCTTCAGTGTCCTCACCTCTCCACACCCCCAATTCCCAGAGACCTCATTCTTCCAACTAAGACCCAATCTGGGTCCTACGGTGAAATGCTCAGGATAACTTCACCCATTATGTGTGAAATATAGATATAAATATAAATATTTATATATATATATAATTATATGTATCTTATTATACATTCACTATAATATATATTTATTATACATTTATAAATTATAAAATTCAAATTTCTGAAACTAAAATTTCTGAAGATCTACCCTGATCATCTATTACAGGGTTCAGCAAACTAAGACCCACTGACCCAATCTAACCTTCAGCATATTTTTTTTTTTTTGTACTGCCTATAGTTTAGAATCGTTTTTATATTTTCAAATGTTGTTTAAAAAAAAAAAAGAGGGATGCCTGGGTGGCTCAGTCCGTTAAGCCTCCGGCTTCGGCTCAGGTCATGATCTCACAGTTGGTGAGTTCAAGCCCCACATCAACCTCTGTGCTGACAGCTCAAAGCCTGGAGCCTGCTTCAGATTCTGTCTCTCTCTCATTCTCTGCCCCTCCCCCATTTGTGCTCACGCTCTCTCTCTCTCTCTCTCTCTCTCTCTCTCTCTCTCTCTTAAAAATAAATAAACATTTAAAAAAAATTTTAAAGAATATGTGACAACACCCAAATGTAGGCTGCAAAGTCTAAAATATTTATTTACTATCTGGACGTTTATAGAACAAATGTGATGATTCTTGGATCTATATTTTTGTGTCTACGATTCACTGAGTAAAAAATGTAAGCCCTGAACCTACTTTCTGGTCCACTGGGAATGTGTAGGTAAGATACCATGATACAAAGCTGGAAATGGAATAGACAGGGAAGTACACAGAGTAATGTTTGGGGTCCTCCAAAGAAACCTTAAGAGTCTCAGAGTGACTGTCCCTGATCTCCCTGCCCCCTGCCCCTACTGTGCCAGGACACACCCATTCTATGTGTGAGTGCCTGCCAGGAGAATCTCCTTGCCCAGGTCTCTGAAGGCTGCTGGGAGGTGACATGCCCAGTCACTGCCAAGACTGTAGTAGGTAAAAACAAGCTCCTGGCGTTAACCCAGGCAATGGATTGCTAAGACAGTAGATTTTAAATGTTCTCACCACAAAAAAAGAAATGGTAATTATGTGACATGATGAAGATAATTATGTGACATGATGAAGATGTTATACTTTGTACATCTTAAACTTACGCAATGTTATATGTCAATTACATCTCAATAAAGCTGGGGGTGGGGAGGGAGGCAATGGGAAGGGACAATTTCCTGACCACCACTAGAGGGAGGACAGATCCCACATTGCATAAAGGTGCTTGAAGGACCAGAATGCTGAGGAAGGAGAGGGGAGGGAGACTGCAGGACAGACGGAAGGATGACAGAGTAGAGAGGCAAAGGATAATTGCTCTGTGTCTTCTACAAAGGGGTACTAGATGCCAGCATCCAGTCTTAGGGGTCTGGTGAGTCAAGGACACAGATGCGATTGAGAAAACCAGCATCAGAACTCTGAGCCGGTTTTCAACAAACCAAGCCCCCTTATCCTGTGCAGAATGGGGTCCCAGCAAAAGCTAGAAGAACATCCCAATTCCCAGTATCGACACTGATATTTGCCTTGCATGAATCTTAATTCTCAACGATGTCTACATATTTACTGTTGATATGCACTTTATTTATTTATTTACGTAAGCTTTATTAACTTGAGTTTATACACTTGTTTTTAAAAGCTCGTAAAGAAATAAACACACACAGTCGACCCCTGGACAATGTGGGTTTGAACTGCGTGGGTCCTCTCATACACAGATTTTTTTTTTACAATATGGTACTGTAACTGTATTTTCTCTCCCATATGATTTCCTTAATAACATTTTCTTAACTCTAGCTTATTTTATTGTAAGAATACAGCTTATAATACATATAACACAAAATACGTGTTAATTGACTATTTATGTTATCGATAAGGCTTCCATCCAACAGTAGGCTATTAGTTAAGTTTTGGGGGAGTCAAAAGTTACGTGCAGCTTTTTGACTTGCATGGAGGTCAGCACCCCAAATCAAAGGTCAGCTGTAGTCTCCTGTTGAACAAACTTGTAAGGAGTCAAGAGAGAGGCTACTTACAAGAATGGCAACCTAGATCTTCATAACGTAACAAGATGGAGATTAGTATTTTATTAATTAGAAATTAAGACTCATTTTCTCATATGAAAAATCAAACTATAGCATTATTTTCTAATGCTCGGAAGTGATTTAAGTAGCTTTTTCCCAAGGCATCTGGGACCCTGAATGCCACATCTAACATTGTTTCTATGAGCACAATATTTCCAAACAACCTACTTGGGAAAAACACTCAGAACAAAATGTGTTTGTAAACTAGGCAAAAATATATGTGTACACCAGTTGTTTGAAAAGCTAAAAGTCACCCACCTCTTTCTTCTTATTGTTATGATAGTTTGGGTTTCTATCCTTGAGTTCATACCACTGCCTCCGCCCCCAACACACATGGTCTCCCCTGAAGAATTGCTTTGGCCGCATCTTTTACAGTTACAGGAAAATGGATTTCTCACAGCTATACTTCAAGGTTGTTGGCCCCATTTCTGCTGCTGTGGTAACTTTTCCTGGCTCCAGAAAAGCGACTCTAAACTAATGTAAATTGGACAAGGTCACAGAGAGTGCTAAGAACAGAACTGGTAACCTACAAGCACTAAACCCAAGGCTCTCTTTCTATTTCTAGAGCAAAAAATGGGCACAACATAACACTTTTCTCTGTTAAGGCAAAACTATTATGAGCACTTAGGACTAAAAATACTGTCTGTTGAGTCAATTTTACAAGTTGCCCTGAGCTCAAGACTGCTCTGAGCTAGCAGGAATTATAAGCTGCAGAGTTTAGTATGATAATTTTATAGAAATATAATAGTGTACCCAACTTTAACACATAGGCACTATATCTGCTCACAATATCCTGGAAGAAGTCATAAAAACATCCTATCAGTTCAGCCAACAGTGCATTAAACAGGTACAGCCTATTATCAAGCAATTAAGGAGTGTTGTTCAGCACACAGGCTGTTCCCAGCCCTGGGGATAGCTTTAGAGGTGCCATCTTAATCATTATTTTTTCACATAGCATCTCATTGGTTAATGGATATGGTTTCATAACTCCTCCTCAGGACAACCAATGAGAATAGTCATGTTAAGACAGGCAAGAAGAAAACCCAGTAGCAGGAGACAAGAAAAAGAAAAGCAGTGAAAATCCAACCTGGGTGGTCAACGAGCTAATCTACAAAGTCTCTCTCAGTTCCCTCTCCCCTTCCTGTTCTTAATCCTGACTTCAGTAGGTGACTCCATTAACAAATAATGTTCCAGAAACAGCTTGGTTTTCCAGTTTGACCCCGATCTCTACTTTTGACCCCTGCAACGCCATTCTTCCCAGCCTCCCACTGACACTGCCATTTAAGAAATACAATGTGATCCCTCAGGGGAAGAAGACCCTTACCCCTTTTGGAGATGACGTGCATGGATAGCATGATGGAATGTGATACTGTCGCCCCAAAGATGGACCTTACAGCAGCAACCTTCCAGAAGCCCCTGGTCAGAGGTATTTCATGGAAATGATTAGGTCATATCTTGGAGAGATAACTGCATTTTATTTCCTAATTATTTCTAGCAGCAGATGTAAGCAACCTTTGGGATTCCTTCAAGGTCATTTCCAAATAGACTAGCTAAGGATCCTGGCAGAATTCTGCCTCTGACCATAAACCTGGTCAAAGGAGAGACAAAAAGGCCAGGAAACCAGAGATGATACCATAAGAGTAATATCTTATACTAATTAAGCATGTACTTGAATAGAGTATATGGTATTTGTAGTCATAAGAGCTAAAAAGGAAATTAGTGCAAGAAAAGAGGGATAAAAAGTTAGAGGTGTATAATCTTAAATAGGGTAGCCAAGAGAAGCCCTATTAAGAGAAGGAATTTAAAAAGAAGATTTGAAGAGAGTGAGAGTATCAGCAGGTGCTTAGGAGAGAGCATTCCAGACAAAGGGTAGAACAAGTTCAAAGTTGCTTTGCAGAAAGCATACCTGCTATGTTGCAGGAACAGGCAGGACATCGGTATGGAAGAAACACAGTGATTGTGGGGAAGTTGGAGAGGTCAGAAGGGCTAGAAGGGACTAGATTGTTTCCTTTACTCTGAAAGAAACGGGAAGATGTAAATGAACTATAAGAGTAAGATGTGAGGACGTACAATGTAAGCACAGGAGTAGTGTGACCTGACTTCAGTGTTAGTACTATTGCTCTGGCTGTGTACTGAACCTAGACTTGGGGTGGGGCAAGAAAGACGTAAGGAGACCACTGCAATAATCCAGGTGAGAAATAGTAGAGGCTTTGTCTTGGCTGGTAGCAAGGCAGGTGGTGAGAACTGGTCAGATTTGGAATACATCTTGAAGGCACAGCTCCAAGATTTGAGAATGCAAGGGTGACTCCAAAGTTTTGGGCGCAAGCAATCAGAACAATGGAACAGTCACTTGCTTAAAGAAGGGGCAAATGAGAAAAGTAGGCTTGGTGACGGGGTATCTCAGGTCCCGTCTACCCAGAAAGTGATATACAAAGAGAACAGCATTTCAGATTTACAATCTTTAGAAGGATATGGCTCTCATATTAAGAATTCCAATTCTACCTAAGTGATACTTCCCTCCTTCACTCTGTCATTGTATACTCATTCATTCATTCATTCATTCATTCCTTTTTTCAACAAATGGTAACTGAGTATCCACTGTGTACCAAAGACACAATGGACATACAGAAGCAAGAAATACCTGGCTCCTTTCCTTATAACACTTACAATCTAAAGTGGAAGTAATAAAGAAATGATTATGCAAATACACCCATACCTACATATAAAACAAAACAAAAATTTGCTAATACACGAACAAAGGTGTTAGGAACTTAAGTAATGGCCCATGGTTGTGGAGCTGGGGAAAGACAGAGTTAGAACATAAACACAAGTTGTCTCCTTCCAGAGCTCACATGCTTATTTACGTTAACAGAGTGATCAAACACCAGCCAGCACCAGCATTGTTCAGTGGAGACAGAACACAGCAGCCAAGAAGAATCTGAACTCGATTCATGGGGTCCTGTACAATATGACTGTCACAGAATCTCTTCCAGGCCAGAGTTCCCTCATCTTATAGATGATCCATATAAAGACCAGGTGATCTCGAAAGCCCTTCTGGCCCCGAAACTGTGATCCTATGATGTGCAGTGGTGGCAAAATGTAGGAAAGTACATGTGGGAAGCACCCAATCCAAACTTAATTTATTCCACAGTTCTGCCTAGGCTAGACCTGTGTGTGAGGCTGAAACTCATGGACCCTTGACCAAGTCCTTCACTGCTCTGTCCCATCAAGGACCTGGAAAGGCAGCAGGAATGGGGACAGTAGGGGATTGGCAGGTGGGACCTTTCTCAGAGGTGGGACCAAAGACAGGATGTGAGCTGGAGAGAGAGAAAAGAGGAAATCCATGGATAGCAGACCCATTAAGGTGCCCCTGTGCTTAGGTGTCCTGAGGGTGTGATTTCTTGTCAGACCTAGAATGGACACTATACAGTGCATATGAATGTGAGCCTGGGAAATTTAGATCCTTCACCTTTCTAGGCCCCAGTTTTCTCATCTGCAAAAACAAGGCTAGATCATTTCTATGCTCAGTAATCTTCAACCTCACACTCCTATAACCTCAGCATGTTTATACCCTAACTACATTTCCAAAATAAAGTCCTACCCTCTAGAATGTACTCCTTGTAAAATCTACAAGATTAATTCAAATAGTCTTTTGACCTACCAGTGCAATTCTAGTAACAATTCAATTCAAATATCCACAACGGAAGAAACATTTCAGTGTCTGGTTAAAGAATCCCGAAGTTTAGCTGCCATTTTTAGTATTTATTTATAGTTCCTTCTAAAATACAATTTTTAGTCACCATACATTGTCCACAATCACAAAACTCTTCCTAGAACTCTGACAATGTCCTAAAACATCTTCAAAATACCTAATGACAGAAAATATGGGTTATTTTCTATTTGCTAATTACAAATCGCTACTCAGTGCTGGTATACCAAATTAATGACATCAACTACAGAGTACAATATCTAAACCCAGCACACTCTACATTGACAAACTCTGATTTTAAAAGACAAATTAAATCATTTCAGTAAAATAATCTTATTTCATAAGTAGAGAAAATGAGGTTGACAAAAATTCTAGAATGGCTCCAAATCACATAGCACCAAAAGTTTCCAATAACTAAACTAGTTATTGGAACTAAACTAGCACTAAAAGTTTCCAATAACTAACCAGGATTAATACCTATAAGCTCTTGACTCAGATCACCAAGTTATTATTACTGTTGAAAAATACTGGTTAAAAAAAAAAAAGAAGTAGCTCTGTTTTGCACATAATAAAAATATATGAAGTTTTAGTTTTTTGATAAAAATAAAAAAATTAATGGGGGAAAAAAACCCTTATCATTCACCTGGGAATTTACCACCTTCTACCTGTGCAATGGGTTCAATTACTTAAGCCAAGGAGAGTCTTGCACATGTGTTTAATCTTCATTGCTAAAATCTCTGTATAAATATTTTAATTGAGTTTAAATTAAATATAGTTAAAATACACGAGTAGAAATTTGCACATTAAGTAGCAAAATATTAAAAGATGTTTGAAGGAATTATTTTGGTAATTTTTTTTTAATTTTTTTTTTTCTTTCAACGTTTATTTATTTTTGGGACAGAGAGAGACAGAGCATGAACGGGGGAGGGGCAGAGAGAGAGGGAGACACAGAATCGGAAACAGGCTCCAGCCTCTGAGCCATCAGCCCAGAGCCCGACGCGGGGCTCGAACTCACGGACCGTGAGATCGTGACCTGGCTGAAGTCGGACGTTTAACCGACTGCGCCACCCAGGCGCCCCTTATTTTGGTAATTCTAAAGTATTCTTTCATCAACCTGTTCCTCTACCCTAGACACATCCAAATCACCATATTATCAACATATCCACATGAACATGGCATCATGACCTCCATACAGTAATTAACAAAGGCCTTGCTCTAAAAAAGTTATAATCCAAATATCCACAGAGATTCCTGTATTTCATAGAGCACGGAGTTGAGTGCTGCTAATTTCCACTGGCTTAAAATGGAAGACAAAAGTTGTTTGTTAAAGAATATAAACTTCCAAATGTTCATGAGCCCTATCTTTTTTTTTCTCCTGCCCTCTCCAGCTCCCTGATTCCTTCCCCTTTCAACTCATTCTCTTTCTTCTTTAATGTCCCCCCAATAGAGTAGCCCCCCAACCCTTACCCATAGGTTCACTTTCCAAGGTTTCAGTTACCCACAGAGGTGTGGTCAAAAGGTCAGTAGTAGTCTAATGCTACATCACAATGCCTTCCTCTCATTAGACAGGTATTTTATCATCTCACATCATCACAAGAAGCAGGGTGAGTACAGTACAATATTTTGAGAGAGACAGACCACATTCATATAACTTTATTGCAGTATTTGTTATAAGTGTTCTATTTTATTATGGTACTCTTAATCTCTTACTTGCATAATTTACAAGTCAAACTTCATCATAAGTAGGAATGTGTAAGGAAAAACACAGTATGTATAGGGTTCAGTACTATCTCCAAAATTTCAGGCATCTACTGGGGGTTTTGGACGGATCCCTTCCCCCTCCAATGAGAGGGACTACTATACAGCATGGTTATCTTTCTTTAAAACACTCTTCAATATGAATAACTTATCCCTTCATCCATTCAGTTAACAGACTTTATCGATGACCTACTATGTGCTTGGCACAGTATTGGCCTCTGGGTGTCAAAAAGAATGATAGTGTCGCTGCCTTCAGGGAGGATGAAATACAGCAGATGTTGGGCTCCACAGTTAACGAGATGGGAGTGAGTCACTGTGGTGAAAACCAGGAAGCACCTGCCGTCTCCTGTAGGACACGTATTTTTTCCATCTTCTTTCCCGACCACTGCTCTTCCAGACTGTAAGCTCCCTGAGTACTGGAACCAAACATCAGTCATTTCTGTTGCCACAGCCTCTAACACAATGCCTGGCCACACACTGGGCCTCCTAAAGTGTTTCTGCGTGAATAAATGAATGAATCGGAGTAAATGAAATTGGGTGACCAGTATGCATCATGAATGACTTTTTGAAAGATGGGATTTAATTAATCGTCTTCGTCCCCCAAAGTGTATGTACCCTTGGTACCAGAAGCCGGGTGGGACACCGGACTCCCAGGCACAGACGGTCCTACTCTGGAAGAAGATGCCTTCGTGGCCTTCCCAGAATAATCGCGTCACATTTTGTCCAAACTTCCCTGAGAACCCTCCCAGGAGAGGAGAGGGCGGGCGAGCCGGGCCGCGGCGCCCCCGCCTGCCCTCCGCGGGGCTCTGCTCCTAGCGAGGCGCGCGGCTGCCGTGAACTTTTTTTTGTTCCCCATCAGAAGTTCGGTCAAGTTAAAGGATAAAACCTCCTTCGGGAGTCCGGTTAGAGAGGAAGGAGCCAAAGAAGAGCTGAACGGGCCCCGCGAACGGCTGAGCTGGGAGCTAGGGTCGCGGGCAAGCCCGGTGGCGTCCGGCCCTGGCGGCGGGGCGGGGAAGCGCCTGCAGACTCGGGGGGACCGGCGCAGGGTGGGGGGCAGCCGGAGGCGCGCCGCCGCCCGCCGGTCAGCCTGCTCCGGACTGGGAGCACTAGTCACCGAGGCTCCAGAGGCGCCCGACGGCCACCGCAGCGACCTGAGGCTTCAACGCCCGCCTCCTCCCCCGACCGGGGTCTCCCGCGCGGAGGCTGGAGCGCCTCGGAGCACCCCCAACCTCGCGCTCCGAGCGCGGGCTCTGCGCTCGCCGGCGTCCCCACCCTCCAGCGTCGCCGCCTCGCGCCGGCTTCTCGCTCCTCGTGCCCCCGTCGTCCGGCGTCCGGAAGCGCGATGGCCTCAGCGCGGCCCCGGGTAAGGAGCCACGCAATATTCTAGCCGCGCCGTTTCCAGCCTCTGACAAGCCCCCGGCTCGCCGCTCCAGGGGGGCACGCCAAGGTCACCAGCATAGGTGTGACTACCTCCACCTTCACTCTCGCCACCCCCTCCCGCTCTCAGAGCTCCAGGCTCGGGCTCCTCTCGCGTCCCTCACCCCAGCCGGGGTCTCTGCCTCTGGCACCCCCTCACCGCCCCCCCATCGGGATCCCTCCCTGCCCTGGCCCTCCCGGGGTCCTCGCCCGCCTGTGGTAAGGCTCACTTTCTCTCCCGGGCGAGACTGCCTCGGAAGTGTGCCCTCGTCGTCCTCAGAGAACGAGGGGAGGAGATGTGCCTGCCACTCGCTCCAGGGGAGCGGCGGGGAAACCGACGCAAACTTCTGCTGCACTTACTTCGGGCCGAGGCTGCCGCCCCCTCGCCTCGCCTCTCTCTCCCACCGGCAGCTGCTCCGCGGCGACCCGGAGCCACCGCGCTCTCATTCCCCACGCCGGCGCAGCTGCGAAATGCGCAGGACTCGGGGGTCTCTCCCCGGCGAGCGCGCCCGGGGCGGGGAGTGCCGGGGCGGAGGTCCGGCCGCCGCGCTCCGCGGCGAGCTGTGCAGCGGCCGCCTCCGGCAGCCCGGGGAGGCTGCGCACGCCGCCGCGCGCCCGCTCCTCCGCCGGGTCGTTTCTGTCCGAGTTGCAGTTTCAGTGCCTGCCAGGACTGCAGCACCCTCTCCGTCCTCCCCCGGAAACGACTTTCAATTCACCTGGAGGCTCGCGAGGCTCCCCCGCGGGCGGGCAGCGTGACAGCGGGTGCAGAGGAGAGGGAGGAGCGCGCGAGCGGCGCCTGCCCGAGTGCGCCTCCAGCTTCCTAGGCGAGGAGCGCGCAACCCTCTCCAGCCGCTCTCCTCGGGACTGCAGTCCTGACGTCACCCCACCCCCACCCCCCACCCCGCGGAGGAGCGGCTCGGAGGGTGGGGTGCCGGGAGCGAGGATGCGCGAGTGTGAGCGGGTGTGTGAGCGCGTGTGTGTGCACGCGCGCGTGTGCCTCGCGAGGCTGGGGACCGGTCGGAACCGCAGCTGGATCTGCGACGAGCCAGAAACCGAGCTCCCTGCAAACAGGCGCCGAGGGGCTGCCGTGAACAGCCGGGGGCGCTCGCTTCCAGGTTGGGGCGGGGATCCGGGGATACTACCCACGCGAGTTTGAAAGCGACCAAAGGAAACGGATTAACGCGACAGGGGCAGTGGGAGAGCGGGAGTCGGGCGCTCTCTTTCCCCAAAGTTGCAGGATGCTCTGGGTGCCTTTAAAACACTGCGCTGGATGTTTAGGAAGAAGAGAGGAGTAAACCGTGCGAGAGGGTTGATTTTCACCTCCCATGGGAAGGAGGCGGGGTGTGGACGGGAAAGGTCCTCTCGGGGTCCTCTTGGCCTCCACTCTCTCTGAGAGGTCCTAGGAAGGTGCTCGCTTTGGTCCGCCACAAGGGTGCCTACTCTGAACAGACACAGCTGTGTACTGAGAAGTTGCTGTAAAGGGATCAAGGGGGCCTTGCTTTTCCCACCTAATTCCCAGCCCCGCGTGAACCTGGGGGAAGTTTCCACCAGAGCTGGGCGGAACCAGAGAAACGGGTCAAGGCCAAGGCTTGACTGTAGATGCGCGATTCCTTGTCCTTGGGTTCTGGGTCGGAAGCTACGATGGTTAGAACTCCACGCAGAGTCCCTAGAGATCATCAGGGTGAAGCCACAGTTTGAGTCATTGCCACACTCCCAAATCCTTAAGTAGCCACCCAACTTTCCTCGTTCTCTGAAGTTGTCCCGGGGATCAAAAATAGAAGACCCTTTCTGTGGAGGAACCAAATGAGAGGTCTTCAAGAGGTTCTGGGATGGCTCAAGTTTTCCCTGGAGCGTTTGTCCCTTAGGAGCGACCCGGACATCTTTGGGGCAAAGTGCCTGGCTCGGTGCCCCTGCTGCGCTCTGCACAGCCCGGGAGTACCCTCCCGCCGCCCGCCGCCTCCGGGCTGGAGCAAAATGTGCAATGCGCTCTCTCCGAGACCGGATCCGCTGTCAGCCGTGAGACGTCAGGTGCGCACTGCAGTGACCGCAGGAGCAGCCAGCGGTTTTGCCCCAGCCAAGTGGCAGTGAGTTTTTAATGCAGGCGTCTTCCTGAATAGTGTTTGATCTCCGAGTTGCCTCTAATTCCTTAAAACACTTGCTTCAAATGGAAAGAGTGGAGGGTGGGAAGCAGGAAGTAAACAGAATGGGAGAGAAAGATCCCCTGCTCACACTTCTTAACTTCAGCTTCTTAAAGTTACTAAAAGTAGGATCAGCCCTGGTTGAAGCAGCAGAAAGTTTCGTTGCATTCTTGAATCTCCAGTGGAAGCTTAACAGAATAGCAGAAAGTTTGGGATCTTGGGCTACTGCCTGCGGTTTAAAAGCCTCAGGAATTCCCACATTTGAAACTTAGAATTCTAGCTAATCAGACAATAATATATAGGTATTCTTAACTAGGAGATGGATTTAACAAACAAGTAGAATAATTAAAATAAGTAAAGATGCAGCATGTTGCTAATTAGAAGATAGAACAGGAAATTTTCAGGGAAGGACATAGGGTATCAGCTTCCAGCACCTCTTGCAAAGGCCCTTTTTTTTTTTTTAATTTTTTTTCAACGTTTATTTATTTTTGGGACAGAGAGAGACAGAGCATGAACGGGCGAGGGGCAGAGAGAGAGGGAGACACAGAATCAGAAACAGGCTCCAGGCTCTGAGCCATCAGCCCAGAGCCCGACGCGGGGCTCGAACTCCCGGACCGCGAGATCGTGACCTGGCTGAAGTCGGACGCTTAACCGACTGCGCCACCCAGGCGCCCCAAGGCCCTTTTTTTAATAGAGAAGTTTGAAAACACCCTGTCATCACAAAGGAATTACATAACTGGATCCTAATTATGCATGTTTCAGAAACAGTGATTCCTCAGTAGGAATGACTGTTCCTGAAACTGTTAAGTTCAGATTAGTCGTGTGGGAATAAGCAAGTCATTTAGGAAGGAATGGTTTGAAAACAAGATTGTAAAGTGGCAGGTATGCTGGTACATACGAACCTTCCAAGTTGGGGCACAATTTTGCTTCCAAGTGTTCAGTGTCAACGGCCAGTTAGTAATGCTGTCTTAGCAGGTATGACAGCTGGCTGACATAGCCAAAGTAAGTAATGGCTATTGGATGTAGCGGGCCTAAGTACTTCTTCCTTGATTTCCTATTATATTCTGTTCACAGCTCCAGGGTAACTTTCCTTCACATTCTAATGGCATTGGTGGGTTTGCAGTTCTGTCTCCTTTCTAAATTCAAAAATCTCCTTGGGGAGCAGGAATTTTGTCTTTCTTTCTACAGGACCCAGCATGGTGCCTGGGAAAATGGCATTTAATACATACATGTAGACCGGATTAATTGTTTTTTAAAGAGTTTAAAATAAGTACCTGTTAAAATCTACATGTTTTAAACTGTCTCATGCCATCTATGAGAAGCAAACAAAATATATACAGTATGTATATTATATTTATATTTACATATGAAACGAAAAGGAGAGGAGAGGAAAAATCATTTCTCAAAAGGATAACTGTCAATGACTGAGTGGGAGGTTAAGTTGTCCAGAGAAACATCACTTTCTGATCTTATCCTATGAGAATGCTTTCATGTTTGCTAATTGGCACGTATATATTTTAAACATTTGGTGTTTGGAACGCAGAACACTGCCCAGAGTGCATTGCAAATATTTTCCCATTGGTCAGGATGCATAAAATCATTTAAGTTGGGTGTGTGCACTTCTGATAAGTTAAGAAACACTCTTAGCTCAACTTGCCCTGGACTTTGCCCTAATCACTGTGAGGACCGCTCTCACTGCTCCAGGCACTGCCAATATGGCCCAACAGGCTTCAGGACAATGCTTGTGTGACCCTGCAGTTCACCTATGGCCAGGCAGTTCAGCTGTCAGGCACCTTCCAGGGACCAGATGGAAAATTATCTATACTTACACACCAATCCATAGCTACCATATAGTCCGAACATCGTGTTTACAAAGAAGGAATAGCTCTGTTGGGAGTCAGGGTAGTTTTTTGCTTTTGTTTTTGTTTTTGTTTTTGAAGAGGGCAATATTTTAATATAAGAGTGGCTTTTTATCATATACTCTGTAGCTATTAAAGCCTCTAAACCAAACCCTTTAGCAAATACATGTTGGCAAAATCATGGAGACTCATAATTCTGGTTTACCGGAAGCTTTCTCCAGAGCAAAACAAGCTCTGATTCAACTCCTCGTTTTCTGCAACAAAAGAAGGAAGAGAAGAAGAAAGGGAAAAGGGGGAAGGGGGAAGGGAAAGGGAGAAGGGAAGGAAGGGGGAAGGGGAAAGGGAAGGAAAGAGGGGAAGGGCAGGAATGAAGATTAAAATGATTTCACATAGGAAAACAGTATGGAGGTTCCTCAAAAAATTAGAAATAGAACTACCTTATGATCCAGCAATTGCACGACTGTGTATTTACCCAAAGAATCAAAGAAAACGAATTCAAAGGGATACCTGTACCCTTATGTTTATGGAAGCATTATTTACAATAGCCAAGATATGGGAGCAGGCCAAGTGTCCATCGATAGATGAAGAGAGAAAGAAGATGTATATATATGAATGGAATATTACTTAGCTCTAACAAAGAATGGGGGCACCTGGGTGGCTCAGTCAGTTAAGCATCCAACTAGAGCTCAGCTGTACTGACAGCTCGGAGCCTGGAGCTTGCTTAAAGATCTGTATCTCCCTCGCTCTCTGCCCCTCCCCTACTTGTACCCAGTCTCTCTCTCTCTCTCTCTCTCTCTCTCTCTCTCTCAATAATAAATAAACATTAATTAAAAAAAAAGAATGAGGGGCGCCTGGGTGACTCAGTCAGTTGAGCGTCCGACTTCAGCTCAGGTCATGCTCTCGCAGTTCATGAGTTCAAGCCCCACGTCAGGCTCTGTGCTGACAGCTCAGAGCCTGGAACCTCCATCAGATTCTGTGTCTCCCTCTCTCTGCCCCTTCCCCGCTCATGCTCTGTCTCTATCTCTCAAAAATGAATAAACGTTAAATTTTTTTTTGAAAAATAAATAAATAAATAAAAAAGAACAAAACCTTGCCATTTGCAATGACGTGGATGGAGCTAGAGCGTGTAATGCTAAGCAAAATAAGTCCGAGAAAGACAAATAACCCTATGATTTCACTCATATGTGGAATTTAAGAAACCAAACAAGCAAAGGGGAAAAAATAAGAGAAAGAGAGGGGAGAGAAACCAAGAAACAGACTCTTAACTATAGAGAACAAACTGGTTGCCAGAGGGGAGGAGGGGGGTGGGGAGAAATAGGTCAAGGAGATTAATTAAGGTATGCACTTGTTGTGATGAGCACAGAGTGATGGATGGAAGTGTTGAATCACTATATTGTACACCTGAAACTAATATAACACTGTATGTTAACTAATTGGGATTAAAATTCAAACTTTAAAAAATCAAAAATGAGAAAAATTAGTTCACATAGGGCTTACCTAAAAACCAGTTGGCACATATATCTTTATATATTTATTTATGTGTTTATAAAGAGAGACTATGGTCAAAATAATTTTAACAAATCAGTCCAATTGTGTGTGGATACATTTTCAAAAAGACACGAAAAGAGTCATTTAAGCTCATGATAAAGAAAACATCAAAAATTGTAAACATTTGTTTTTAGGACATAGTAAATTTGGTATAAAACACTGGAATTTTCCTGTAACTTCTCTCAAGACTTGGATTTGCTCTTAATATTTTATGCCTCATGATATATTAATAGCTCTGTATTTGAACAGTATAGCTTTGTATAGTACCTTCTAATCCTGGTAGAGTTAACCTCAAAGACAAAATCTAAGTGGCTGATTTCTCTTAAGAAGTTAAAGTCCTAAACTGATACATTCAAATTTTAAAAATGTCATAACCGAAACAAGCAGTTGGCATGACATATTTATAAATAGTACACCTAAAGTACCATTGCAGATGAACAATAATTTTGCAATTAAAAAACTGGATTTGGCTGGGGTTATTTATATTTAAAATATGATAACATTTAACTTACACATGTGTCCATATGTTGAAATGCTACTGCTCCGTAGCTTTTCAGATAGGATTTAGAGCATTCCCTGGATCTGCTTTTCCATGAGTCACAGACTACTCATCCTAAATGGACTATATTGAGACCAAAGAACATTTTTGTCACATTATGAAACCTAATGAGGAATAGTAAAGAGACAGTTTGTTGTTTTCAATTCCGATTTGGGGGAAGGCTTCCTCAAAGGGTGGGTTTTAAGGGTTTTTATAAGGGATGCTTTTATAGGTAGATTTGCTTATGTGCGAACAATGGTGCTGCTAGAGTTTTCATTCTTCCCATCAGTGGTATCAAGTCAGGGAAAGTCTTGGCCAAGAGAATAGATTTAGAAGATCAAGTACCTATCAGACTTGTTTCCTGCCCCAAAGAGCCTACGATCTGGTACCCTTTTCTGCTTTCCATGTGACTCCCTGTGAGTTCTGCTTTGGGATTTTGGGATCCAGACACTTACATCTGGGCAAGTAGGGGAGGACTGAATTTATAAGAGCCAATTAGAATTTCTTAAGAGGCATCAGGAAGTCTTTTTAAGTGGATGTAGTTACAGTGCTTTGATTTTCTCTGAATTGAGCGAAGCAGCTTCAGTCTAAGACTAAAAAGCACACTTGCTTTTATCCTTCAGTCCTTCCAGAACACTTATTTCTTTAACCCCATTTTCTGCCTGGTCTCCTTCCACTTTAGCACAGAGTAGTTTTGGGGTTTTGGTGTGTTTTTTTTTCTTGTTCATTTAGATTGTCTAAATCAAGCAATTAGAACTTAGGTACCTCTGGGCAGAGCCCTTGTCTGCCTATGTGTTTATAAAGCATTATGTACACTTACTGTACTTTATAAATAATAATAACAGTAATCACCTTCTATACAAAATTAGAATGTTAGCATATTCAACTAGTCTAGTATGCTGATTTGCTTTAGTGCTTCATAATTATCTCATGAAACCAATGGTATAATGGGCACTACATTATACAATCTTCCAAAAATATATTCCTATATATTCTGGCAGAGAGATGCACCTGTGTTTTCCTCCACCCACCTCTAAGATACAGAAATGGCAGGGTGATACTTAAGTTGTATTCATGTTGCAAACTATTCAAAGTCATCTCCTTTTCAGCCTTTTCCTCCCTAAAAGCCAGGCAGCATTAAGTATGGTTAAGAGATATATGTGTCCTAAGTAACTCGAACAAGAAGATGGGAAGCTGTAATTTTCCCCACATAAAGGGCAGCATGAGAATTGTGGATTGCCACACTCTTATTGCAAGAAATGTAAAGCCTCGCGGCCTTTATGTAAGGTTCAACCACTGGTAACTACCAACGGCCATTGCTGTAACCTGCTTGAGCCTTCATTGTCTGATTAAACAGCAACCAGAAAATTAGTCGGACTTTGGGGTGAAAACAGAGAACTGCCTCTCATTTTCAAACTCAGAGGAAAGAGCAAAGAAAGTGTGGAAAACACAGTTGATAAATACCTCTTGGTTCCCAGTAAGCAGCACTGCTGGTCTCTTCCTGCAACAAACTTGCCAGGCTGAGGTAATTAAGTTAGCACTGCGGCTTAAATCATTAGGCAGACAGGTCACATGCCCAGAACACCCATGGCATTTGAAAATATATAGTGTTGAAAGAGCAGCACTACATAAAATGGAAAACCTCACACCATTTTACTACCAAGAAGAGGGAGCTCCCTGCCTTCCTTTGCTTTTTTTGCCCAGGGGTTTTCTTCTAATGCAGTAATGTTATTTTAATGTGCCAGAATGGAAACCCCGGCCAGAGACTTCTGCAGTCAAAAATTCCACTGTCTCGGGCTGTATTTTTAGTCCTCTGAATTAATTGGATACAGCACCCTATAGTAAAAATCCCTTTGACACTGCTTCAGAAATACCTAAGGCATGGTTCCCAGAAAGAACTGCCAGCCGGCCACAGAGCCGAGCCGCTCTGGCAAAGGTGCTGAATCTGTACCCAACAGTCCTGGCTCTTCCAGGTTCTTTCCAGCAAAGCAAAACCCATTGATTTTTTTTTTTTTATATGAAGTTTATTGACAAATTGGTTTCCATACAACACCCAGTGCTCATCCCAAAAGGTGCCCTCCTCAATACCCATCACCCACCCGCCCCTCCCTCCCACCCCCCATCAACCCTCAGTTTGTTCTCAGTTTTTAACAGTCTCTTATGCTTTGGCTCTCTCCCACTCTAACGTCCTTTTTTTTTTTTTTTTCCTTCCCCTCCCCCATGGGTTCCTGTTAAGTTTCTCAGGATCCACATAAGAGTGAAACCATATGGTATCTGTCTTTCTCTGTATGGCTTATTTCACTTAGCATCACACTCTCCAGTTCCATCCACAAAAACCCATTGATTTTTACAGTACATGGAGCTGACTTGGGAAGATGCTATCATTTGAAACATTATGCGATCCGCCAAAATACTCACTAGGTACGTATGTCTTCACTTGCAGCTGCTTAAAAAAATTTTTTTTAATAATAAAAAAAAAATTGACCTAATCCTCAAACGTGTGCGTGAAAGACCATGGCAAATGAGAAATTCAAGTCAAAATGCCCTCCGGAACATTCCCATTAAAATGATTAAAGGGGAGATGTACGGTGACTGCACCTGTCCCCTAGCAACAGCTTCTGAAGTTTGAAACTATACGTATTCTTAGTGAAAGCACCGTCAGAAGATATATACACCACTCGGTACTGGGCAGGGAAAAAAATATATATCCAAGGAGAAATATTTATAGTGGCAAAGGAGAGGTGGGTTTAAGGTGAAACATGTTGGTCCAGCTTGAGTTTAAACTTGCATCCCAGAGGTCTTCTTACAAGAGAGGAGTAGAAACAGAAATTGCTCTGGATATTTTGAGAAAGCGGTGACTCAGTGTCCAGAATTAGGGGCTCACAGAACCGTTGGAAGATCTAGAGGAAAAAGTTCTGACTGGAGATCTGAGGTTCCAGAAATGACATGCAAAAAAATACAGAACTGAACTTGTGGGGCAGCCATGACTTCTGAGGCTGCCACTGAAGCCTCTAGGTGCATAGATCTGTTCCACCTCCGCTGTACTGCTACAGCTGTTTCTGGACATTCAGAAGGCAGGAGACCGCCAATGCAGGGAAATGGTAATTTCTGTGACTTTCTCTGCTAGCAGAAATACCCAAAGCTGGGAGGAAGGTGGCTTGTGCCTCGTTGGCCATCTCTTTGGACATGTTTCAAGAAGAGTTAGTGCTTGGTTCTTGGGACTTTTCCCTCACCTGGTTTCTTGTTATTGTTTATAAAATATTTTAGAAGTGCCAGGAAAAAAGAATTCAGACACCAGAGTCACTGTTAACATCGCTGTTATAATTTAAGGCATTACAGACAGTCTTGGGGAACAAATAAGCAAGTAAGCTTTGAAAGAATAGTACATTTCTTTATAGGTTTCTTAGCTTTAAATAAAAAGCCTCTTGGCCTTTAAAATAAAATTTGTATGTAGCTTTAAGTGGATGTAGTCTAAAAATACGTAATCTGTTTGTCCAGACCCCCATGACAGCGGAGACTTAATAGGCACGGTGCGCGCGCGCGCGCGCGCACACACACACACACACACACACACACACACACACAGCATTTCTACAATTCCACCCCACACTCTATTACAGGACTTTAATCCTCCACCCAAAGAGAATCCCTTGCATTGTCCTGAGGAGTCCAGCTCTAGGCCAGAAATCCTATGTGGGATCTTTTAGGACCAACCAGAGGAAATTACAAAGGCTTTGCCTGGCAGCCCCCATGGGCAGGGGAGGCGGGGGAAGTTGCCCTCTCCACACCAGAGTTGGTGCACAGCCACTGCATTGCCATTTTCCAGAGGGAGTTGCAGTCAAGGGCTCTGGGCTCCCAAGGCCAGCCATGCTCACCCTCAGATCTGTATTCCGAGCATAGGCACCTCCATTTAGAAACCTCCTTATGGATACCTTGACTGAGGCACTTTTCTCAACTCTGAGTCAGTGCTTTTCCATTCCTCGGCCTTCATCCCCTTCCTCCTCTTCACCCATGAGTGCGTAAAAACGCAGAAGGCTTTATTCAGGGCTCCACGGCAGTGAGCCTATCTTGCGACCACCCCCGATCTTTGCGGATCTACCCGACCTTTGCCTGGTGCCATTCCATGGGGAAAATGGAACACTGGGCAGCCGGCGCCACTTTTTGCCTCTTGCTTGCGTTGTCACAGTAGAGGAGCTTGATTGTTACTTTCAGTTTGGCTCTTGTCCCAATTGATCACCTCAGCATCTGGCTGTTCAGCAGCTCCTGACCCCATATGCCCCAATTGTTTGTGAGCCCTTGCAGGGTTCCTTCACGAAAGGGACTCCCAGCTACCTTGGGAAGCCTGCGGTTTCCCTCTTCTCTAGTTCCTGGCTAGTCCGGGGGACCGGGAAGTGCCCTCTGAATTGTCACTGATGGCACTGGTGCTGTCTCGCTGTGGTATGACACTCCTCCATCTAGCTGACTTGTGTCAGATCTTCATGCTGCACTATGGGTATTGCTGGTACTCTCTCTTGCCAATGGGCTTCACAGTCCTTCCCATTTCTACTTCTGTTGTTATTTCCTTTGAAGGAAAATTCCATATATATTCCATATATATATATATATATATATATAATTCCATATATATATATATAATTCCATATATATATATAATTCCATATATATATATAATTCCATATATATAACTATGGAATTTTATAAATTTTTTAAAATTCCATAATTTTTAAAATTCTATAATTTTTAAAATTCCATATATATAAATATGGAATATATAAAATTATACATATATATATATATATATGTATATCTGAGGTTTAATTTGCTAAGGGACTTGGAAAGGGTTCCATGAAATGGGTCATTCATTTTTGTTAGAATTCCCTCCAAGTCGCTGACACAAGGTGATGGAGAGAGAGGATTATCTGAGTGACAGACATTCTCAAAATGACCCCTTTCTCGCTACACCCCAGATCTTTTAGACCCCTCCTTTCTCTGAGAATGAGGCGAGCAGTTGTAGGAGTCGTTCTTGGCCACTGGTAGTTGGTACAGTTCATGGACTCACTCAGTTGTCATCCCACACCTGGAGTTGGAGAGGCCAAAAAAGCTACAAACTTCATTTCTCACTGTTCCTTTACCTAAGGTTCAGGATTCAAGTTAGGGCTCACTGATAGATACACTCACACAAGATTTCCATATCTGTGCATGGGCTAATTGCATATGGTTGCCTTTCTCCATTTTTCTAGGACTCCCTGGAAAGCAGTACAGATTGGGCAAAGGGAAATAGGTCATTCCTTCTTAGATTTTTGGTGAAGACTTTCGACATCCCTTAGGCTATGCTTTGTTTTTGTATTCTTTCTGACTGCCACCTGCACACACATTTTTGGAACTCTTCAGGTGAATCTGAGGGAAATGGAGACAGACAGACGTACACCCTGGAATAAAATACAGGCTTTTCTTTCTTGAGGACTAACAAAAGATTCACATACTTCTAATTTGGGCAGTTTCTTTTAAAATACAGCTAACGTCCAATTATTTTATGTTGATTATTTTTAGTATTTGGCCTATATACAGGGCATATGTCATGTTTCTGGCTTCCCAACACTTTCTAACACCTTTCTAATTTGGGGAAATGTTCTACTTTGTGAGTTTCACCTTTTCAAGATTAAACACGTGGATGGCTCACTTGTTCAACCTCCTTTGCAGCTAGAGCACAGGCAGGTAACGGCACCCGTAGTCTGTTACACCCCCAGGAGACTTCAGTCCAGAAGTGAGCCACATGAGAGACAACCTCTGTGCAGATAATCAATATAGCAGAGAGAATGATGGTGAAGACATTCAGCTTTTAGCAGAAGCTATGTTTGCAAAGTCTTTTCGACTGGAGTCAGGGCTGGCAGCAGGAGCAGCTGCAGCCATGTTGGGTTGCGGGCAGCCTTATGAAGCCAACTTTCTAGTGCAATGGCAACAATGGTGCTATTACTCCTCTAGCAGATTCTATGGTGTGGCTTCAAAGTGTTAGCAAAATGTTAGTCCTGAGGTTGGTGGTATACACTGGGATTATGTTGAATCTGTAGATCAGTTTGGAGAGAATTGATATCTGATCAGTTTTAAGTCTTTCAACTGATGAGCACAATATATTTTCCTTTTTACTTAAGTCTCCTAAAATTCCTCTCAGCGTGGTTTGTAGTTTTCCATGTACGAGTTTCGCACATTGCTTGTTGTACTCATCCCAAATATTTCATAATTTTGGTACTGCTGTAATGATATTTTTTTAATTTTTAATTTATTATAGCTCATACACAGAAACACATTGACTTTCGTACATTGATGTTGTATCCTGCAACTTTTCTAAATTGTTATTAGTTCTAGTAACATTTTGTACGTTTCCATCAAATTTTCCCCTGTAGACAATCATGTCATGTGTGAATAAAAACAGTTTAGTTGTTCCTTTCTGATCTTGCTGCCTTTTATTTCTTTTCCTTGCCTGGTTGCACTGGCTAGAAACTCCATATGATATCTGATAGATATAGGCCATTCAGGTTATCTGACTTCTTCTTGAGTGAACTTTATTGCTTTGTGTATTTCAAGGCATTTGTTCATTTCCTCAAAGTTGTCAAATTTATTGGCATGAAGTCCTTCACGATGTCTTTATTGCCCATCTATTATTTGTAAAATCTGTACTTATGTCTCCTCTTCTCCTCTTTTATTTCTGATATTGTGTGATAATGTGGGTCTTAACTTTTTTCTTTGTAATAAATCTGGTTATCAACTTTATTTTTTCAAAGAACCAGCTTTAAGTTTCACTGATTTTTTTCTATCGTTTCTTTGTTTTCCATTCTAATCTTTAATTATGTCCTATCTTCTGTTTACTTTGAGTTTAATTTGCTCCTTTTTAAATTTTCTTATAGTGGGAACTGAAGTCAAAGATTTGAGAACTTTCTTATTATCCAACAATATAGGCATTTAGTGCTGTAAATCACCCTCTAATTACTGCTTGAGTAGCATCCCTCATATTTTGATATTTTCTGTTTTCACTGTCATTCAGTACAAAATACTTTCTGATTTCTTTTTGAACTTTTAATTAACCCCTGAGTTATTTAGAAGTATGTTATTTAGTTGTCAAATATTCGGAAATTTTCCAGACACTTCCTGTTATTGATTTCTAACTGAATACCACTGTGGTCAGAGAACTTTTGAGACTTTCTTTATGTTCCAAAACTCAATCTATCTTGGCAAACGTTCAATATGAATTTGAAAGGAAATTGTGTTTTTGTTGCTGTTAAAGTTTTCTATAAATATCAATTAGGTCAGGATTTATAGTGTCTGTCAAATGCTCTACATCCTTATTGACATTTTCTCTCTTGTTTATTCTATCAGTTAGATTTGATTCTTTTATTACATTTGTGTATTTGTCTATTTCTCCATGCAGTTCTATCAGTTTTTTGATCAACTTCATGTATTTTGGAGCTTTTTTACTAGGTACACAAAATTGTAGGATTGTCATGTCCTCCTGATGAGTTGAAGTCTCTGTTCTTATGAAATCATCATTTATACAACATAATATACTTTGTTCTGAAGTCTACTTTGTCTGATGTTAATGAACTCTTCCAGCTATTTTTACATTAGCATTGGCATGGTATATCCTTTTCCATTAATTACTCTTTTTAAAAAATTTTTTTATGTTTATTTTTGAGAGAGAGAGAGAGACAGGGCACAAGCAGGGGAGGGCAGAGAGAGAAGGAAACACAGAATCTGACGTAGGCCCCAGGCTTGGAGCTATCTGCACAGAGCCCGATGCTGGGCCCAAACCTGGGAACCATGAGATCACAACTTGAGCATAAGTTGGACGCTGAACGGACTGAGCCACCCAGGCGCCCCTCCATTACTTTACTCTTATTTGTGTCTAACATATTTAAAGTGGGTTTCTTAGAGCCGCCAATTGTTAGGTCATGCTTTTTGGCCAATCTGGAGGAAGTCTCTGCCTTTTAACTAAGGTTTTTAAATGCTTTAATTTTATGTGATTAATTATATAGTTAAATTTAAATCTACTATCTTGGTGGCATCTGGGTGGCTCATTTGGTTAAGCAGCTGATCTTTGATTTTGGCTCAGGTCATGACCTCATAGTTCATGAGACTGAATCCTAACATCAAGCTCTGCACTGACAGTGTGGAGCCTGCTTGGGATTCTCTCCCTCCCTCTCTCTCTGCCTCTCCCCAACTTCTGCGCTCACTTTCTCTCTTTCTCTCAAAAATAGATAAATATTTTTAAAAAAAAATAAAAATAAATCTACCACCTTGTTATTTGTCCCATCTATTTGTTCCCTTTTTCTTCATTTCTCACATTTTTTTAATTATTAAATTATTTTCGTAGTTCTATTTTATCTCCTTTGTTGGCTTATTAGATATTACTCTTCACTTTGTTATTTTAGCAGTTGCTTTAAGGGCTTTAGTAGTTATATTTAATTTATCTTTAGTATGCATCTTTAACTTATCTTTAACATCAAGTGATGTCATACCACATTACATCTCATAAAAGAACTTTGACAGTGTACTTCCATTTCAACCACCCTATCATGTGTGCTGTTGTAGTCATATATTTTATTTCTACATGTTTTCCATGCCACAATACATTATTATTTTTGTGTGTGTACATAGTCAATTATCCTTTACAGACATTTAAGTAAGCAGGGAAAAGTCCTTTTACATTTACACACAGAGTTACTTTTTCTAATGTTCTTCATTCCATTGTGTATATCCATATTTCCATCTGGTATTTTCATTCTGTCTGATGGACTTTCTCCAATATTTCTTGTATTATGCCTCTGTTGGTGATGAATTCTTTCAGCTTTTGTATATCTGAAAAAGTCCTTACTTCTTGTGTGAATTTAAAAGTTATTTTTACTGAGTATAGAATTCTCAGTTGACCATTTTTCTTCCACTAAACTTTCCAAATGTTACTCCATTGCTTTTCTCTTGTATAGTTTTTGTGGCAAAATTTGCTATAATCTTCATCTTTGTTTCTCTCTATTTAATATGTCTTTTTTTTTTCCCCTCTGGCTCCTTTTGAGATTTTCTCCTTATGGTTTGCAGAATATGATTGTATGTGTTTTGATGTAGTTTTTGCTTTTGTATTTTGTTTTGTTTTGCTTTTGTTTGTTTGGAGCTCATTAGTCATCTTGGGTATTTGGGGTTTTAGTTTTCATCAAATTTGAAACTTTTTCAGTCCTTTTTTCAATTATTTTATGAAAAAATTTCAACCTCATTGTCCTTTCTTCTATAGACTTCAAGTTCACATATTGAACCATTGAAGTGATTCTACATCTTAGTGATTCTCTTATTCTTGTTTTTTGTTTTTTGTTTTCCTGTCTGTTTTTCATTTTGCCTATTTTCTATTGCTGTGTCTCAAGTTTAATAATTATTACTTTTGCAATGTCTAATCTGCTAATTATTTTACCAGTGACTTTTTTTCATCTCTGAGATTTTAGTTATCATCTCAGAAGTATGATGTAGGCTTTTTATTTATATCATTTTTCTACTTGCTCAGTCTTTCCTCCAGCTTTTTGAACATCTGGCATACGGTTTTAATAACTGTTTTAACATCTTTGTCTGCTAATTCTAGCATCTGTTTCAGTTCTGGGTCCACTTTGATTGGTCCAGGTTTTTATCCTCATTATGAATCATATTTTCTTGCTTCTTTGCATGCCTTGTAATTTTTGATTTGATGCCAGGAGTTAAGAATTTTATCTTGCTGGGTACTGGATATTTTTGTATTCCTATAAATCTTCTTAAGCTTTGTTCTTGGATACAGTTAATTTATTGCAAAACTGTTAGATTTGTTTGGATCTGGCTTTCCTGGTTTGTTAGGCAGGTTCAGAGTTGTGCCAGTCTATGGCTAATTATTTACCCAACTTCTTTTTTTTTTAATTTTTTAATTTTTTTTTTATTTTTGAGACAGACAGAGCATGAGCAGGGGAGGGGCAGAGAGAGAGGGAGACACAGAATCCGAAGCAGGCTCCAGGCTCCGAGCCATCAGCACAGAGCCCGATGCAGGGCTCGAACTCACATACCGTGAGATCGTGACCTGAGCCGAAGTTGGCACTTAACTGACTGAGCCACCCAGGCGCCCCTACGCAACTTCTTACAAGAGGTTTCTGAGCATTCTACCATTGCTCCCAAAATTGAGTTTTTCCATTTCGGCTGGTGGCAACAGGCACTATCTCAGGGCCCCTTAATATATTCACTTTAACTTTTTTTAAGTGGTCTTTTCCCCTGCCTAGAGTAGTTTTTTCACATGCATGTGTATATTTGTACCCAGAAGAATACTGAAAAGGTAATATCTGGAGATCTCTGAACTTCCCTCTCAATGTACCATTCTCCTCTCTAGTAATCTATCTTGAAAACTTTAGCAGACTCCATACCCCCAAGATTCCCAACTCCATTTTGCATAGTGCTCATGTCATTTGTTTCCCATTTTTCAGGGGAAAATGCTGTTCATTGGTTAATGAACAATGACTTGGAACTCATTGTTTAATATACTTTTCTAGGTTTTTGTTGTTGTTTTTGCTGTTGTTTCTGCCAGGAAACAATTCCTGTTACTCCATCTTGACAGAAGCAAGAGTCCCAAGTCAAAGTTTGTTGGTTATGCTTGCTGATTTAAGACTTTTCTGCAAAATTTTCTTGACTATTTCTAAGAGTCTCTGAGAGGTAACTTACATGTATATAAGTTAAATGTATTATTTGTACTGCAATTCCAGAAAAAATCCCAGAGGAATTTCCATAGATGTCAACAATTTGATCTAAAATGTAGGTGGGGGGGCACCTGGGTGACTCAGTTGGTTAAGTGTCGGACTTCAGCTCAGGTCATGATCTTGCGGTCTGTGAGTTCAAGCCTTGCATCGGGCTCTGTGCTGACAGCTCAGAACTTGGAGCCTGCTTTGGATTCTGTGTCTCTCTCTTTTTTTGCCCCTCCCTGCTGGTGCTGTGTGTGCATGTGTGTGTGTCTCAAAAGTAAACATTAAAAATTTTTTTAATATATAAACAAATAATAATATAAAATAAAGTAAAATGTAAGTGGATTGGGGTGCCTGGATGGCTCAGTTGGTTAAGCATGCGACTTTTAATTTTGGCTCTGGTCATGATCTCATAGCTGTGGGATCGAGCCCCACATCAAGCTCCACACTGAACGTGGAGCCTGTTTAAAATTCTCTCTCTTTCCTCTACCTCTCATGCTCTCTCTCTCTCAGAAAAAAAAAAAATGTAGGTGGGAAAAAGGAAATAGAAGTACCAAAACAATTTTGAAACAGCAGAACAAAGTTGGAGGCCACATACTATCTTACCTTAAATTTCACTATAAACCAACAAAACAATGAGATATTGGTTCAAGGATAGATGAATGGAATAAGACATAAAGCCCAGAAATAGACTCATACAAATACAGTCTGTTTATTTCTGACAAAGGGACAAGGAAATCCAATGGTGGAAAGAATAATCTTTTAACAAATGTTGCTGGAAAAATTAGAGATACATAAATAAAAAAAAAACATTGTTCTATACCTCACATCTTTATAGAAATTAATTCAAAGTAGGTTATAGATTGAAATATATCTAAAACAATAAAACTTTTATGAGAAAACACAGGAGAAAATATTGTGATGTGGATTAGGTGAAGAACTCTTAGATATGACACTAAAAGCACATTTCATACAAGAAAAAATTGACCATTGCATCTCACTAAAATGAGGAATTTATACTCTGTGAAAGTCACTATTAAAAGAGTGAAAAGGGGCACCTGGGTGGCTACGTCAGTTAAGCATCTGACTCTTGATTTCAGCTCAGGTCAGGATCTCGTGGTCTCTGTGCTGTCAGGGTGGAGCCTGCTTGGGATTCTCTCTCTCCCTCTCTCTGAGCCCCTTGCTCACTCTTGCACGTGTACTTGCTCTCTCTCTCTCAAAAATAAATAAAACAAAAGAGTGAAAAGACAAGCCACAGACTAAGAGAAAATATTTGCAAACCAGACATCTGAAAAAGCAGCACTACACCCAGAATATATAAAAAAAAAGTTTTGAAATTCAACCATAAGGAAACAAACATCCTATAGAAAACATGGGCAAAATATTTCAAAACCTACTCCTCCAAATAAGATATATAGATTGCAAATAGGCATGTGAAATGATGATCATCATGGTTAGTCATTAGGGAAATGCAAATTAAAAGCACCATGTGATATCACTATTCACCTATTAGAATGACTTAAAAAAACAGACAAATCTTAACAGTGCCAATCCTGGTAAGGCTCCAGAACAAATGGGACTCTCATACGTTGCTGATGAAAATGCAAAATGGTACAGGCACTCGGAAAAACAGTTGTCCGTTTTTTACAAGGTTAAGTATACATTTATCATTTGACCTACCAATCGTATTTCTAGGGGGTGGGATTTAAATGAAAATTTATTTTCATAAATAGGCCTGTATGCAGAGGTTTATAGAAGCTTTATTTATAACCACCAAACACTAGAACCAATCTAAATGTCCTTCAATTGGGGCGCCTGGGTGGCGCAGTCGGTTAAGCGTCCGACTTCAGCCAGGTCACGATCTCGCGGTCCGTGAGTTCGAGCCCCGCGTCAGGCTCTGGGCTGATGGCTTGGAGCCTGGAGCCTGTTTCCGATTCTGTGTCTCTCTCTCTCTCTGCCCCTCCCCTGTTCATGCTCTGTCTCTCTCTGTCCCAAAAATAAATAAAAAACGTTGAAAAAAAATAAATAAATAAAAAATAAATGTCCTTCAATGAAGGATTGGATGAACAATCAGTGATAATCTGTATAATGGAATACTAATCAGCAAGAAAAAATGAATTATTGATATATATAACAGGATGGATAAATCTCAAATGCATTATGCCAAATGAAATTAACTGGGCAAGGAAAGGTCACAAACGAATGATTCCATGAATATGATATGATAGCAAAGCAAAACCTTAGGAATATTGAAGAGATCAGAGGTTGCTCATGGTTAGGACTTAGAGGAGAGAGAGAATGCAAAGGGCAAGCATGAGAGTATTTTGGAGGAGGATGAAACGGTTCTATTTCCATTGTGGTGGTGGTTTGTGACTCTTTGCATTTGTCCAAACTCATGAAACTATAAACCAAAAAAAGTGAATGCTACTGTATGCAAATTTAAAAATAAAACTTAAAAACCTATATACTGAACATTGAGACACCCACCACTTTTCCGTGACTCAACCCCAAGAACGCAGGCAACAAGGCTTTTTCCCCAAGGCTGGCGACTAGATAATTCTCTTCTCTTGAGATATAAAAAGACTGAGTGGAGGATGAGGGAAAGATTTGCATATACTGACATTTTATACTACTCACTGAAACAGCTGGGCCTCTGCTATGGAGCTCGCATGAAACCCTGGTAGAGATGTCCTGTCTGCACACACACATTTTCCAAACAGCTTCTTAATATTAAGAGACCTCCAAGAAGCCATAGCATTTGGGGGAAATGAAACAATGTAGAAAGTTGAAATAGGATTTTTGACCTGCATTTAATATCGACAAATAGGTAAAAGAAGCTATTGAGTTGATAAAAATTATAATAATAATAAAAGACACAATCAGAGAAAAGTACAGAACTCTTGGAAATTCAAAGCAGGGTCAATAGAATAAAAAATACCAAAAGGGCTAGAAGATAAATTGAGGAGTACCTCCCAGAAGACAGAAGCTAAGATGAAGAGATACAAACCATGAAAGAGAATTTGGGAAAATGGCATGATGAATTCAAAATTCCACATCTAAATAAGAGGTAATACAGAAGAGAAGAACAACCACAACAAAAACAAACAAACGACAGAGAAGAGATTAGGTCAATAAACAATTCAAGATGATTTCCTAGAATTGAAATGACCAGCCCAGCAAAGTAACAGAGGACCTACCCAAAGCAAGTCATTACAAATTTTTAAAACACCAGAAATTTCCTTAAAAGTTCCAGGCAACTTCCAGGGAAAAAGACTAATTTACCTTCAAAGGTAAACAATCGTAATGACGTTAGACTTCTTATTAGAGACATTAGAAGCTAGAAGACAATGGAGCAATCTTCAGAATTATGAGAAAAAAATTAGGATCCATATCCGGCCAACCTATCAAAAGTACAGAGGTAATATAAACACATTTTTAGACATCTGAGGCCTTAGAAATATTACTTTCCAATTCCCATGCGCTAGATCTCAGGAAACTAAAGGATGATGCTACACAGCAAAATCAGAGAGTAAATAAGAAAAACAAAGAGAGCAAATCTAAGGTACAAGAGTTCTAATACAAAGTGGAGAAAAGGGGAGTCCCAGGACACCATCTCTGCAATAAGCCACATCATACCACCCAGATTAGAAGGGGAGTATAGACAGATTCAAGAAATATGTCTCTAGGAGGAAGCAAACTGGAATTGATAGATTACCTGCAATGTTTTACCATGTAGGAAAGTATTTAAAATAGTACCATAGGTTTTATAGATCTTGTGAAGAGTTTGAAAAGAACTTGTGATAGGAACATTAAAAAATAACCTAGCAACTAAAAATGAAGCTGTGTCAATTCCCAGGAAAATGGAAAGTTTCATAAAAAAGAAAATCCAGTCACAGAACGAGATTTTGTTCAGCAGTGAATAAAACTTTCATAGCCATCAAAATGCACCATTGATTACTGATTTATTAAAAAGTGTTATATAGGCATATTGGGACAATAGTGGAAGGAGGAAGTTTGGGGGGGGGGTTGTCTCTAAGAGTTCCAAATACTCATCTTTCATACAAAGAAGTCAATAGACAATGTGTAAAACTGAAAAATCAAAATCAGAGTAGTATTTAGAGGCATATAGGTAATTATCAGAAGAAATAGCTGAGCAGAATGAAGAGGGTGATTTTGAAAAGCCAGCTCAGGTCCTGGGGCAAGAGACCATGCGTTTCAATTGAATGTGTTAATTTTTTAAAACTCCATGTGTGTTTTACTAAAAAAAAAATAGAATTAAACATTTTTAACAGCCATTGCCTATCTTGAGAACGTCAGAGTGGAAGTCTGCAGGATAATATTTTTGGAGAAAAGGGAAGCTGTTTTCTGTTTTTTGAATCTGCCTAGAGCTGGCCCTGTGAGTTTTCCTTCTGGGGAAGGAAAAGAAGCACCGCATGATTCTTAAGTTTCAGACCTGCTTCTTCTTACGGCATTTTTTTTTTTCTTTAAAGGAAGCAAAGGCATAAGAACTCCTACATTTTAAAGTTTTCTTTTTAACTCTATCTTCTTTTTTGTGGTCTTTCAAATAGATTTTTTTTTTCTGCTGGCATAAATAGTCACCCAGCACTTTAATGCCAGTAATATTTTGCTGCCCTAGACAGTTGATGACCAGCCTATATAATAAGATTGGTCCTGACATTATGAAATTGACATAACTAAATGTCACTACAGACAGGAAATGTGGGATCAGATTTTAGTAAAGTCATCCCTGAAGCTCTCCAAGAAAGAATTCAGCCCTCAGAAAAGGTCCCAGAATAACATCTTGAGGCTGAAGTCCTATGCCAACATCCATGGTGTTCTAAGAGCAAAGATCTTTGTACAAGTATTTGGTCAAGTGGTCAGTTTTTTGAGATCCACAGAGACTTCACAAAGACTGTGGGGTTGGCCTAAAATATCTTACGCTTTCAGGACAGTGACTGATGAAATAAAAACATGCCTCTGAAAGTCTCCAAGAAACTTGGAGGCAAATTAATTCTGACTCATGTGACATTTGTTGGCTCAGACATCTGTGAATTTCTATTATGTTAGACACCTAACATACACAGAGTGGATATAATTAGGATAGTTTCGCACAGGTAAGCCAGGTGAAGAAATTTTCCATCAACTTTTTTCGTAAACAATATGTAGGTGGGCTTTTTGAAAATTAGACTATCAACCTATGCTTTTAACATTCATTGTGGTTCTTCATATATTTTACTTTATTTCTTCCATCTTATTTTGTCCAGTTTTTTCCTGAAGTCACCTTTTTCTTTCTAGTCTTCTGACTTGATTTTCTCTTTACATTTAATTTTTTTTCTCCCCTGTGACAATTTGGGAGATAGATATTTATTTCTAGTCTTCAAGTGGTTGTCCTTGAAATTTTAACAAGCTAACATTTAAATTTTTTTTTTATTTTTTTTTTAACGTTTATTTATTTTTCAACGTTTATTTATTTTTTGGGACAGAGAGAGACAGAGCATGAACTGGGGAGGGGCAGAGAGAGAGGGAGACACAGAATCGGAAACAGGCTCCAGGCTCTGAGCCATCAGCCCAGAGCCCGACGCGGGGCTCGAACTCACGGACCGCGAGATCGTGACCTGGCTGAAGTCGGACGCTTAACCGACTGCGCCACCCAGGCGGCCACGTTTATTTATTTTTGAGACAGAGAGAGACAGAGCATGAACAGGGGAGGGGGAGAGAGAGAGGGAGACACAGAATCTGAAACAGGCTCCGGGCTCCGAGCTGTCAGCACAGAGCCCGACGCGGGGCTCGAACTCACGGAACGCAAGATCATGACCTGGGCTGAAGTCGGACGCTCAACCGACTGAGCCACCCAGGCGCCCCAATGTGTATTTATTTTTGATAGAGAGAGACAGAGACAAAGACAGACAGACACAGACGCAGACACAGAGTGATAGCAGGGGAGGGGCAGAGAAAGAGGGAGACACAGAATCCCAAGCAGGCTCCAGGCTCTGAGCTGCCAGCTCAGAACCTGACGCGGGTCTCAAAACCATGAACTGTGAGATCATGACCTGAGCCCCAGCCAGACGCTTAACCTACTGAGCCACCCAGGTGCCCCAACATACTTACATCTTAAAACTCAAACAGCAATCAATATCTTCACCTGCCTACTGAATAATAAAACAGTTTGGGATGCTTTAGTCCAGGGTCCAATCTCAAAGCTTACATACCATTGTCTTCTGACTTTTTAATTCTGTTGTGTTTTATGTGCTTTATTTTTATAACTATGCTTCTTTATTGTTCATATCTGGTTTGGCTATGAATGGCCTCACAGAATGGATTTGGGAGTATTGTCTTTTCTTCCCCTGGTATCTGGGAGAGTTAACAAAAGATTGGAATGATATGTTCTTTAAAAGTTTGGTAGAGCTCATCTGAAAAAAACTTTCTGGTTCTGAGAAGGTTTTTAGCTCTTTCTGTAATTTCTTTAGTACTCACTGATAGTAAGTTATATTTTTCTAGGAACTTGTCCATTTCATCTGTCTTCAAAATTTATTGGAAAAATGGGGGCAGCTGGGTGGCTCAGTCGGTTAAGCATCTAACTTTTGATTTTGGCTGAGGTCATGATCTCACGGTTCATGAATTCAAGCCCCGAATTGGGCTCTGCGCTGAGAGTGCAGAGCCTGCTTGGCATTCTGTCTCCTTCTCCCTTTGCCCCTCCCCCTCTCTCTCTCAAAATAAATAAACTTCAAAACAAAATTATTGTGAAAATGTTACTGTCACATTTTCTCTATCTTTGCTGTATGTCTGGTTGTGTCCCTTTTGCATTCAGAATATTATTTCTTTGGGTCTTCTCTCCTTTTCTTTAATAAGATTTCTCTGTTTTTCTTTTTCAGGCAACCAGCATTTGGTTTTTGTGATGCTCTCTAGTATATCTTTGTTTTCTTTTTCACCGATTCCTGCTCTTATCTTTACTGCTATCATCCGTTACTGCATTTTCTAACTTTTGAAATTGGAAATTGTGTTAGTTTTCAACTCTTTCCTTTTCTAATATACTTTTTTTGGCTATAGATGTCCTTTGAAGCATCTCTTTGGTTGCCTTGTCCACATTTCAGTATATGGTGTTTCCATATCATTTAGTTTTTAGTATTTTTTAATTTCCATTTTGACCCATCTTTGATCCGTGAGTTATTGAGTTATTTAAAGTTTCCAAACACACTGACATTTTTTTAATCCTTTTGTTGTTGTTTTTAACTGTTTACTTATTTAAGTGCGGTCAGAGAATGTGGTCTATATGATAACTATTTCTCAAAATTCATGGAGATTTGTTTTATGCCCTAGTATGTGACCAACTTCTAAATGTCCATGTTGTTAGAGAATATCCATACTCTAACTGAATTTCATATCATCCATTGAATCAATCTTGCTAATTGTGGTGTTCAAGTTTTATTGTTTTGCTGTTATTCTTGATCTATAAATAATGAGAGAGGTATGTTGAAATTTCCCACCCTGCAGTTGTAAATGTCAATTTATTCTTATAGTTCTGTTAATTTTTCCTTCACAGTTTTAGTCTTGTGTTAGTACTGTATTAGGTGTACATAGAGGGCTGTTGTAGCTTCCTGGTGGATATATTTACTCATCTCTAAATAATACACAGACATTTATTTTATTTCCAACCGCTACCAACCCATCCCACAGCTTAAATTCAATTTTTGTCCAGTCTTTTAGCTCTATGTGTTTATTGTGAACCCCTTAAATTAAGCATTCCTGTTTTGTGTTCTTAATACTAAGTAGATTTAGTGATATATTTATGATTTTATTCGTGTGCTATCTTTCCTATAGCTCAGATGCTCTTCTAGAGATTTCTTCCGTGCATTTGAAAAACACCCTTGGCAAATTCCATAAGTGAAAATTTGTTAGGGGTAATCCCTCCCAGTTTTATTATACAGAAAAAATTTCCCTCTTGTTTGTGAAAGATAATTTTTTTAAGAAACACAATTCTTGTCTTACAGTTGTTTTCCATCAGTACTTTGAAATTTTAATATTCTACTGTCTGTAGTCCCTATCGCTGCTCTTGAGGACTCAGACTTCCATCTGATTATTATTCCTTCTTGGGTAAATTGCCTTTTTTCCCTCTGGCAACTCTTAACTGCTTCTCTTTATTTTCTGTGTTCGGCAGCTTCACTAAGATGAATCTAGGTGTGAATTTCTTTCTATTTATCTAGTAGAGATGTGCTGGTCTTCTGAGTTAGAGATGTGTTTTGCAACAATCCTGGGAAATTGTCAGACATTTTGACCCCCCTTTCATATTTTCTGCCATTTTAATAATATATATTCTTCATAGTTCTCTCTTCAGCTGTGTGTATTTGGTGATTTAGCCATTCCATTAAGTGCCTCATTTAAATCATTACTTTTCTCATTTCTAGAATTATAGTCTGGTTCTTTTCCTCATCTGACTGATCATTATATAACCTCTCTTTCCTTACTCCTTTTAAAAAGGTACTCTTTTCTTTCTTTAAATGCATTAAACCTAGCTGTTTTATTGCCTCTGATAGTTCTTCGTGAGTGCAATTTTGTGTGTGTTATTTCTGCTTACTCATTCACATTGGCTTGGTTTTGCATGTGTGTGCATGTGCACATCCATGCTTGCGTGTGTGTGTGTGTGTGTGTGTGTGTGTGTGTGTGTGTGTTGTGTGTGTGTGTGTGTGTGTGTTTAAGGGCTCATAGTTGTAGGAAGTCTCCTTTTGGGGAGTGAAAGTCCTAGGTGGAGGGTACGTTCCTTGGAGGAAGAATTTGATTTTATTTCTGAGGTCCTCTAACGTAATGTCTCATCAGGATCCCCTTTATATTGGGATTTTATATATCACACAAATAGTGTACGTTCAAAACTGAAACCCTTGTCTTGACTGGGGACCTTGAAATCTTGAGAGAGATTCTTTTTCATCCCCACTCAGAATTGAGGCTGAGACCATTTTCCTTGCTGTCTGAGCCTTCTAGACTTGTTTTCTTTTTGTTTTTCTAAGGTAGTAACCGTTCCTAAAATTCCCTTTGGGAAAGTGCTAAGCACAAGACTTTCTAGATGTTCTCAGGGATTGTAACAATTTCAGCAATTCCTGTTCTCCTAGGACTGGCTTTCTTGCTTTGTCTCTGACCATGGTGATTTTCTTGACTTTCCATTGATGTGATGTTTAAAATTTTTTTTTTTACGTTTATTTATTTTTGAGACAGAGAGAGACAGAGCATGAACGTGGGAGGGGCAGAGAGAGAGGGAGACACAGAATCGGAAGCAGGCTCCAGGCTCTGAGCCATCATCCCAGAGCCCGACGCGGGGCTGGAACTCACGGACCGCGAGATCGTGACCTGAGCTGAAGTCGGACGCTCAACCGACTGAGCCACCCAGGCGCCCCTATGTGATGTTTTAAAAAATAAAAAAATCTCATGGTATTTTTAAGGGATTTGTTGTTGCAAGATTTTAACATACCTAGACTACCCTATTACTGTAATAACAATAACTTGGGGTCATTACATGAGGTTCAGAGAATCTTACAAGGTCCTCGTAGACTACTGCTCCTAACTCTCATTCTTAATATCTGGGAACTTCAGGAAAAGCTCCCAAGTCTTCAAGAAAATGTATTTTAAGCATCCTTTTCCCTCAGATTCTAGAAGTTATGGAAAATTCCTTTCTGTTCCCATGGTCTTATTCTCAGTAACCCCTAGTGTAGCTCTGACCTTGCCTTCCTTTGCCCACTTTGGCTCTAATGGGGTATCTTTCCTCTCATTCTCCCATCACTTCTTTATTTGTCTTCTTTTCCAGTTCCCATAAGCCCAACCAAAGTTCTTTTCACCAAAAAAGTGGTTTCCACGGTGAAGACAGATCCCAGCCACAGCTCGTAGGTGACTCCAGGTATGTCACCAATAAGAAGAGGCTGGGTTTGATCTCTTGCCTGAGAAGTCTTCACCTCATGAAATTCCAAATAAATATTGAGATTTTCTTGTTTGTTTGTTTTGGGTTTGCTCTGTTTTAAGATCATAGAACAAACTGGATTCCGAGACACCTCTTATAAAAGCCAACTGTCACAGAGGGGGCAAAGGACCTTGAAAAGCCTACACGGGTCTTAGAAAGAATGAATCTGGATGTGGCAACTTAAAATGATATTATTTCTGCTTTGAGTCAGCATACGACCCATAAGCACTTAAAAGCATGTTTATTGCTTAGCTGGGTAATGCTCTTAAAACGTTCCAATGTACGGCACCACACTATACCCAAAGGAATAGGATTAGCTGTGGCTAAACATGCTGAGAATTCATCATTTGCAGAGGGAATTTTCCTCGAGTTACAGTGCTGTGAATAGAGCCAACTTGTTCTCACTGGCTTCCTCATTTTAAGTGAGATAATGTGTTTCTGAGCAATAAAATAAAACAAGGAACCTGTATAAGGCATGAATACTTAGAAAAACAGGAGAAGGGTAAGACCAGAGTGCCTGAAAGTAGAGAAGAAAAATCTAAACTATTCAATCAACGTTATATCTTTCATTTCCTGGATTTGGACAGCTTCACTGGAACTTCACTGGCACATTCTGTGCCCTAGATCAGAATTTGTTAAACTGTAGCCAAAAAGGTATAGTCACTGAAATATCCGCCTGATAAATTATTCTCACTTACAAGTATAGTAGTCATATATCTTAGATTTTTCTGAGACAATTCCAGTATAAATTTATTTTATTCTTTTCTACAAAGGCAGTGCATTCAATGTTTATCCAAGTGTGGTTTCATATCATTCAATTTAGAGATTAGAAAACATCCATTGCCGGACCACGTGTTCTGATTTTAAATTTATAAAATAAGGTCACCGGGAATCCTCAAAAAATGTTGTAGTGGTATTCTGCTATGTTTCTAATATTTAAGAATTTAAGTTAATTTATATCTTAGATTCACAAAATCATTGGAATGTAAAAGCACTTGTAAGGTAAGGTAATTTATCCTTCTTTTGCAAGTAGACAGTCACACCTCAACCATCCGAGGCTAATGAGAATGTATCCTGTTTCTAGAGATGGTCAGACACCCTGCCTCTCTTAATGCATAGGCCGTTTCTGGATGAGAGAAAAAGTAAAATTCTAGACTTGTTCATCCCTGTAGTGAAGGCTGTTTGCCCCGTATCTAACTGGTGATAGGGTCTAAATTTTGGTCTTGTCCTAAAATATTTCCAAAGTCAGCAAAAACGACTATACATCATACTAGCAAATCTGTCACAACAGATAAAGACCATGCTCACATCCTTCTGCTGTAATTTCTTTCACTTCTCACTGGTCCCTTCACTGCTAGATAGCCCATGGGCCCTCTTGAATCTCTGTAGCCAGTAAACAGTGCTCCCTGACAAATGGTGAACACTTCCTCTGTCTCCCTCCTTAACTGAAATCTGTTGCTGTTCTAATGTTCACTGCTTCCCAGCAGCCCTAGCCACTGGAGACCTCGCATCTTCCAACAGTGTTGCTCCAGGATCAGGAGATAGGATTTTTGAGTTGACGTGATTTGTCTGCCTTCGCATAAACTTGTCTTCCTTTATGGCTCCTTCCTGTATGCCACCTTACAATGCCACCTCCTTCTCCCTCCTCTGCATGTTTATTTCTGAGATTTTGATAACTTCTCTCACTTATTATTGACATCTGGCTCACATCATTACTCCCTATCCCAAGTCCTGATATATTGGTCATTGTTAGTATAGATACCTCTCAACATCTCAATTCCAATGACCTTCACTAATCTCCAGTCATATATCACCATGGCCACACCATGGATCTTGTGGTCATCTATAAACATGCCTCTGAAGTCTTCAACTCTGATCTTCTACTCTTTGATCTAACTTACTCTTCTAGGGGCACCTGGGTGGCTCAGTTGGTTAACTTTCCACTTTGGCTCAGGCATGATCTCACAGTTCATGAGCTTGAGCCCTGTTTTGGTCCCTGTGCTGACAGCTCAGAGCCTGGAGCCTGCTTCAGATTCTGTGTCTCCCTTGCTCTCTGACCCTCCCCTGCTTGTACGATCTGTGTGTGTGTGTGTGTGTGTGTGTGTGTGTGTGTGTGCGTGTGTCTCAAAAATAAACATTAAAAAAATTTTAACTTACTCTTCTAGGTCTTCAGGACCTCATATTATTATCTGAAGCACTCCTTCATCAGCTTACTCAATTTCCTTGCACCCCAGGCCTTTTGCAGCAATTGCTTGCGGTTATGACCCTCCATTCCCATTACAATACTTTCTCCAGTTTCATACCCAGATGAATAAACCCTTCTGGAACCGCAGAGTGGAGCCATTGAAAGCCAATCTTCAACTTCAGCTGTGCCTTCAGTCCCACCACCAGGAAATCCCATCATTTATCATTAGTCGGTCCCAAAATGGTATTTCAGACCAACCCTACCCTCCTCTTCACAACTTCCAAGGACTCATCTTTCATTCCCTCAATTTCAGTAGACAAACTGGTCTCTTGCTACTTGGCAGAAAAGTGAATTTGATGTGACTTTCCTTAAATTTTTCTTCCCTTCCCATTGGCTTTATAAACTGTAGCTTCTCTCACACACATCCTTGCCTCATTTCCTCTCATCCCAGGCAGTGAGCTGTTACAGTCTACAGCCAGCCTCTCTACCTGTGCCCTTGAGTTTATTTTTCTATGCCAATGTCAGGGCCCTAAGCCATCAGCCATTCAGTTCTTCTTTGTTACCTACAAGACAAAGGCCACACTTCCTAGAATGGCTTAGGCCCCCCTCATCTCTTTTCACTGTCATCCATTCCTTTATGCACCAGAACTGCTCTGACCAACGTGGTATCCACGAGCCACAGGTAGTTATGTAAGTGTAAATGAATTAAAATTAATTTAATTAGAAGTCAGTTACTCAGTTATACCCGTCATTTTTCAAGTGCCCACTGGCCACTTGGGGCAAGTGCTGACTGTACTGGACAGCACAGACGTTAAACATTTCCATCTTGGAAGAAAGTTCTCTTGGACACCACTGCTCACTTTTATGGAGAATTCTGCACTTTTTTTGAAAGGACCAAGTTTCTCATATCTCTGGACTTTTGTATACAAAAAAAAAAAAAAAAGCAACAACCATTTCTATGTCACAGCACTCACTCTGGCGTCCTACACATATAGGTATGTGGACATCTACCTCCAGAAGCAACTTTTGGTGCTGTTGGAAACAAGCCCAGAAATTTTTAAGACAAGTCTTTCTGTGGAGATTATTGTACCTTTAAGGCACCCTTGTGTTTTCTCTCTTCTCTAGGAAGATGTACTAACGGGGAGATGAGCCCTTCAAGAAGGGCTTTTAGATCCCATTGTGCCAGTCTTTCCAAATCTCCACATAATCACAAATTAAACTGTCACTGTAGATAAAGCGATCATCTTACCTTCAAGCTTATTAGAGCCTCTCCTTAGAAAATCGTTTCCAATGTTTTTAAAAGAGAACCCACAATAAACTACCTAATTATCTTTGTTGAGACTTTGTTTTTTGCACAACCAAACAATTAAATTGTCATGCAGCCGAAAGAACACTTGGACATCCGACCGCAACACTATTTTAGGAAAATCTCAAGGGAAGCCGCAGTGAGAAGGAGGAAACAAGTGAATTTTTTTTTCAATTCTACTTATCCCCCTAAGTCAGGTCTTTGCTGTCGGACTTGATTATTTCATTTAAAGTGGATTCCTAAATTAGTCAATATATAAAGTCCAGGAGCAGCAACATTTAAACATAAGTATGAAGCCAATTCCAAAATCAAATGTCAAGTTTGTGGTAATTACTTATCACTTTGAACATGCTTCATAAATATCAAACTGGAGTGAGAAGTGGGAAACTGGCCGTGCCATTAGCCGGCTGTGCCATTATCTGGCTGTGACACTGGACAATTAGCTTCAGCTCTTGGGCCTTAGTATCATGTATGAAGTAAGAGAATCACAGAGGATTCCCTCTACATTTCCTTTCTACCCTAAAAACAATGGTATTGCTGGGTTGTAGGTGAGGGTAGGGGATTCTTTAATATAATTAATAATTTCTCAAACTTTTGTAAGGAACAAGTGTAAATCCAGCTTCTAGCTCTTCTCCTTACATGATGGGCAAGAAATTCTGGAGTCTCCATCACCTAAAACTAGACTAATAAATAGGGATGCAATGCATCTACAAGAGCAGTTTGTGGAGGTGGGAAGTAGAAGGGAGTAGGAGGAAGAGATTTCAAGAGAAGAGAATTCACAGGCTACCGTGACCTGATTAATACCAGCGGGCACTGCGTCTGTCTTCAAATAAGATGAACTGGGGCGGCACTTGGGTGGCTCAGTTGGCTAAGCGTCTGAACTCGGCTCAGGTCCTGATCTTGTGGTCCCTGAGTTTGAGCCCTATGTCCGGCTCTGTGCTGACAGCTCAGAGCCTGGAGCCTGCTTTGGGTTCTGGGTCTCACTCTCTCTCTCTCTGCCCCTCGAAAATAAACATTTAAAAAAATTAAAAAAGTAAGATTCATTGGCCTTCAGCAGCACACAGCACTTCTCTCGTTCACCTTGGTTTACTGTTTGTATAGAACCACGTTTCTACCATGAAGTACTCTGTTAAAAACATTACAGAGAGACACCTGGGTGGCTCAGTCAGTTAAGCATCCAACTCTCGATTTCAACTCACGTCATGATCTCACGGTTCATGAGTTTGAGCCCCACATCGGGCTCTACACTGACAGTGTGGAGACTGCTTGGGATTCTTTCTCTCTCTCTCTCTCAGCCCCTCCCCTGCTCTCTCTCTCTTTCTCTCCCTCTCTCTCTTTCTCTTTCTCAAAATAAGTTAACTTAAAAAATATCACAGATATATAAATGTTATTTGTAAATATAATTTCAAAAGCATTTAGTGGTTTCCATTGTCTTTGCAAAGACTGTAAGCCCCACACGCAGAAGCTTGTAGAGCTTCACAGGTTTCATCTTGAATGTTTGAGGCGACAAGGTTAGACATGAAATGCTGCTTTGGTTTACTATTTTTCTGCATTACGGTGATAAATGAATGGGGAAAAGGACACACACCAAGGTGGAAGAAAGAGTGTATTTTTCTTCTGCAACATAAAACTTTTAATTATTTTAAATGTGTGACTTAGTCAGCTTGGAACCAGTCCACCTCAAAGTAAAATAAAAAGCAATGAAAATTGATGACAGAATGGTTCAGTGACTAAAAATCTTAAAGTTATTACAAATAGAGTATAAAAACCTCTCTAATCCACACAGTTGCAATTTCTGGGGTCAGTGGGAAGGGTATGTGTCTGTGTTGGGGGGGTTGGTTAAAATATCATTATGCAGCTTACTTTTATTTTCTTTAGAGACAAAAATAAAGGCTATTTTTAATGTACCTTACAGATACATAAATTCCTTAGAAAGCATTTTATGTCATACATTTATCTAAGGAACAATTGTACACAAACTGCATTTACCAACACTATGTGTTCCAGTCCCCTCCCTTCCAAACAAAAACAGAGAAGCCTGCTTCGCTCTGAAATGATTCTGAATTAGCATTCAAGAGCAAGTCTAGCTTTCCAGACTAATTGGTGAGTCCATAAGTTTAGATGGCCTCTCTATTTTGCAAACTTTTGTAAAGAGTCCAAGATCCAAGGACCAGTTGGTGAAATTTCTACCTCTATCATCACCATAAGTGCTTGGATATAAAAAAAAAAAAGCACAATATATAAACTACTAGATATTCATTCATCCTGCATTGATTAAAGAAATTATGATACAGACCCAACGTGAAATACTGCACCACTCACTGTTGAAATGAATAAGATGAAAAAGAGGATCTGTCAAGGATAAATAAATAAATATATTATTAAATTTGTTAAAATGCATCCTAATACTCCTTTTAGTACAAAGACTAGGAAAATGTTATGGTATAGTGTCTATACATGCGTGTGTGTGTGTGTGTGTGTGTGTGTGTGTGTGTGTGAAATACAAAGCTGATACCAATGGTTATCACTGGGAGAGGGGAATGAGAATAAAAGAGACTATCTCACTTCCTATATATTTTTGTATGATATCATTGTTAAATGACCATGTCTTGGGGTGCCTGGGTGGCTCGGTCAGTTGAGCATCCAACTCTTGCTTTCCTCTCAGATCAAGATCTCACGGCTCATGAATTCAAGCCTGACATTTGGTTCTGCACTGACAGTGCTGAGCCTGCTTGGGATTCTCTCTCTCCCTCTTTCTCTGCCCTTCCCCCACTTGTACTCTGTCTGTCTCTCTCTCTCTCAAAATAAATAAATAAACTTAAAAAAAATAAAAAGTAAATGACCATGTATTACTTTTATAATCAGAATAAATACTAAAAATATTTAAAAATAAATAAAAATTAAAAATAGTAAAGAAAATTTTTGAGGCAAACATGGCAGCCTGAGGCTTTCCATCTCATTCCTTCCCTCTCTTTCTAGTCCATGGGGGAGAGGCAGCTATCTAGAAGGATAAATGCTAGGGCTCTGATGTAAACCAGAGCACGATGCCAGCATCTATGCAAGGCCTGGGACTTCTCAAGGAGATTGGCCTGCAAAAGCAGAGAGGGACCTGATGGTTTTGTCTCGCCATCACCAGCCCACCTCTGCCTCTTGCCCAGTAGTCTGTCACGTGAGTAAGGAGTGCTGCCCTTTTCTCCCACAAGTTCATTAACATGGGATAGGACAAACCCAAGGCGAGGCAAAGTCAAGTCCTGAACTCTAATCTCCAGTTGGAACTCCAGGGGGGAAGTTTCAAATGAAAGGTTAATTTAAGACATTTTAATTTATCAAACTAAATATGATGAGGGTGTGCCGTGTAGTCGCAAGATACAGATGTAAAGCAGAAAGAGCTATAGCAGTTATTACTCATTATGGAGAGGGCTTCTGTCCAAGTTGAACTTGGAATGCCAAGGATAGTAGGTGAACAGAAGTGAAGGTCCTTGCCTGCATCTTTTTTTGTCCCTAAGACAACAATACCAAAATCAAAAGCAGACCATTTATACCTTTCTCATCCTACTGCCTAGATCTGAAAGGAGGGACTGGGGCAGCCAGGGAGTTCAGAAAAGGAAGCTTTAGGAGTTGGGGAAGTACTATTTACTCACCATAGAGAGGTATTTAAATATTCTTACA
The DNA here is from genome assembly GCF_022079265.1 of Lynx rufus. Lineage (NCBI taxonomy): Eukaryota > Metazoa > Chordata > Mammalia > Carnivora > Felidae > Lynx > Lynx rufus. Next base: position 21,925,535 of record NW_025814889.1, on the reverse strand, counting down.
TCTGGTGTAGCCATATCTCTGTGTACCAACTGACTGACTTTGATCTGTGAGGGGGCCCTCACCCCATGGAGCTCATGAAATTTTTCTCATGACTTACTTGGGTCTATCTAGCCTCGTATATATAACCCAGAAAATAATCTAATTCTGGATATGGATTTGCCTTCTCTGTCAAAGCACTTTGTCACAAATCATCATCCATGATCTTACTGGATGTCATTTTTGTTGCCATAGTATTTCACATGACATTCCTTCTGACCAAGGAATTCATTTTATTTATTTCTTAAATGAGACAATGGGCTTATTTTTACAAGATTTGTGGATCTTAACTCTGTATCCCAATACCCTATACAATGGTGAGATGGTCTGTTCAAAACTCATTTATGCATCAATTGAAAGATACCTCTCTGTGATATTGGGGACAGTCTTATGGTATTGATTCCCCTGTCAACAAAATATGAGGGTCTGGGAATCAAGAGGGCGAATGAAGTGTGAGCGGTTCCTCTTGCTGTTATCATACTCACTTACACAATATTTACTTCTCTTTGCCATGATTTTGAACCTGCCAGCTTAAATTCCTTATTTCTCAGTAGATGGCTGCTTCCACCTATGACACAACAATGATTTCACTGAACTAAAAGATGAGTTAGCCAGCTGGCCACCTTTGGGGTCTCTTGCTACTGAACAAAGAACAAACACAAAGAAAGGATTTGCTGTTCTGGTTTGCGTGATGGGCCTTGATTATCAAGCAGCAATAGAGTTACTGGTACATACCAAGGGCAGGAAGGAGTATTTATAACCCAGAGAATCCCCTTGGGTGTCTCCTAATACTTCATATCCAATAGTAAAGATTAATGGAAGCCCACGGCAACACAATACAGACAAAATGAAGAAAAGCTCAGGCATTTATGGAAGGAAGGTGTGGGTCACCTCACTAGATATAAAACACTTAACTGGTGGTGACTGAGAGCAAATTGACCCATAAAATTGGTAGTGGATGAAGAAGTTGTAAATACCAACAATGTTTTTCTGACCTGTTGCAGGACAGATTATCATAGCTGTACATATTTTTCTTGCTTGCTTTATTATGTATATATTTGTGTGTATTAACCAATCTTCTCTTTTTTTTTTTTTTTTTTTTTTTTTGAGAGAGAGAGAGCATGAGTGAGGGAAGGGCAGAGTGAGAGGGAGAGAGAATCTTAGGCGGACCTCACGCCCAGTTCAGAGCTTGACACGGGCTTGATCTCACAGCCATGAGGTCATAACCTGAGCAGAAATCAAGAGTTGGATGCTTAACCTACTGAGCCACTCAGGCGCCCCTCCTTTTCACTTCTATATCAATGAGGTGATGGTTAGCTGTCATTTAGTTTTGAGGTTATTGGATACCAAGATGGGCCTGTGACTGAACTGGAAAAGGACTGAACGTCTTCAGGGGTGGATAGAGCATTTAATGGGATTTGTGCCTTTTCTTTGGTAAGAGAGCGTTTTATTTATATGGAGCATAGTTGCATAATGATAGGTGGGAGTAAGTTGTTGCTATTGTGGCTGTCTGGAAGACTCCATGTGCATAAAAACTTGCTTATGGATATAGAGTAGGTAACGATTTAGACTGTGATAGACTGGTTTGACTGTCTCGACTCCTAATTCATCCTGCCTTCTTATTTGGCAATATTAGAAAGCTAACATCTACATTCCTCTGATTCTGTTGCTGCTAGGATTCTGGATGTAAATTTGGTTTGGGCAATTAGATGGATGTTCATGAGCTTTTTTAAAGGCAGAAGGAGTTACACGATCTTTCTTCACCAGTGTGGACAGACAAGGAAGCTCTAAAGAGTGAGGGGGTTTGCAGTGCACAAGCTTCATCACGCATGTCTAGTCACTGTGGATGGTGGTGATGACAGCAGTGACAGCAGCAGTCACCCAAGGCAGGGATGGCATCGGCACTGGTCAAAATGGAAGTCAAAGTTCCAGTGGAATATCCTGACGGCCACACCCCCAGCACTTATAATTATTTTATCAACAACTTATTTCTGCATTAAATCCTTTTATGTTTGGAAAACCTAAAGTGTTTTCTATTTCCTGAATTAAAGCAATTGATACATAACTCTAGAGATACACCTGTACATGTTCAAAATGAGGCATGTAGGGGCGCCTGGGTGGCTCAGTCGGTTAAGTGTCCGACTTCGGCTCAGGTCATGATCTTGTGGTTCACGAGTTCGAGCCCCGCGTCGGGCTCTGTGCTGACAGCTCGGAGCCTGGAGCCTGCTTCCGATTCTGTGTCTCCCTCTCTCTCTGACCCTCCCCCCTTCATGCTCTGTCTCTCTCTGTCTCAAAAATAAATAAACGTTAAAAAAAATTTTTTTTAATTTAAAAAAAAAACAAAATGAGGCATGTAAATGGATGCTGACTTCAACATTGTTTGCAATAGCTCCAAAACAATTATCTACATGTCTAATAGTAGGAAAGTGGGTGAAAAAATTGTGGTACATTTACATTATGGGATGAAGCAGGTAAAAACAACAAAGTAAATCTATACATACTAACATGAAAAAAGCTCCAAGCTGTGTCAATCAGTTTTTTTAAAAAAGGAAGCTATGTAATAATTTGTGCCATATTAAACGATTTACTCTAAATATTGCACATTCAATACATGGTTTGGGTGTAGATGGCATGCATCACCATATACTTGAAAGGATATAAACCCAAGTTCATAACAGCAATAAGTTCTTTGGAAGGAACTGGCATTTGCCAATGGTTATAAAAGGAGAATTTAGTTTTATGTAATGAATTTTTATAATTAGAATACATTCCCTTATTGATGATTGGAAAGATATAAAATTTTTGAAGAATAATAATTAATTATGGAATAAATTAAAGAATAAATTATAAATTTATTAAATTATAAATTATAAATTTATTATAAATTATATATATTTATTATAAATATATATAAATAATTATATATATAATTATATATAAATTATAAATTTATTAAATTAATAAATTAAAGAATAAATAATAATTAATTAATAATTTGAAAGACAAAGCAATTATAAACATTTTTAATGGAAAAATGCATAATATTTTAAAATAATCTATAGCTGCTTAAACAAAATTAAAGAGACTACTAGAGAAGGAGCAACATATAACATGCTAACTTATCAGCTTTTGGAGGGAGGAGGGAAAGACAGAGTGACCAAAGTATATATACATCATTTTGTTCTTGGGAACGACAGGAATTTAATATCAAATATATTTTTAACATAAATATAACCACTAATAGAAAAAAAAATAGACATATAAGTTTCAAATCACCAGAGAAAAGGACACACGTAGTAAAGAGACGATTTTACAGGAAAATGTAAAATACCAAAATTGACTCAAAAGCATAGCAAATTTAGATAGCATAATAACTAAGAAAAAAGTTTTTAAAAAGGTAGAAAATAATAGTAATAAGGAAAACAGAAGAGAAAAGAAGAAAAGAAAAGAAAAGAAAAGAAAAGAAAAGAAAAGAAAAGAAAAGACAAGACAATAGACCTACATGTTTTATAGACAAGGTCTCTCTATTCCTTGAAGGTTGGTTTGATCATATTCTATGTTATCTGTGAAATTGCAGAATATGTTCCCAAGTTAATTTTATGATGTTTACCTTGCTCTAAAGTTAAAAGGTGAACAAGAACATAACAGACACGAACAAATGAGCACTAATATTGTTTATAAATATAGTTGTAAAATCTCATATAGAACATTATCACATTAAATCCCACATTATATTAATTTCAAAGTTGAATTTTTTCCTAAGAATTTATCAGTAAGTCAGCTTTAGGAAATCTTCTCAGGCAACTCATTACTCAAATGGGTTAAGTGAGAACAATCATATGAATATCACCACAAAAACACTTGGTAGAATTCAGTATTCAATCTGTAGAAGGAAAAACCTTAGCAAATTAGGGATAAGAAGATGTTCCCTTAGTGCAATAAGGAGTATCTATCATAAACAAGCAGTATCGCTTCTCGGCCTTTTGGCTAAGATCATAAACAAGCAGTAAACCACAGTTCAGAGGAAAACATTAGTAGCACTCCCACTAAAGCCAAGATGAGGACAAAGATACCTGCCTTTAAGACCATATGCTGCCTTATTCTGGAATTACTAGCAATAAGATAGGTAAGGTAAAAATTCATACAATAAAGAGACAAAACCAAAATTGTTTGCAGTATATGATTTATTACTAAGAAATTACAAAAGAATCAATTGAAAATAGAAATAAAAGGTCAAAACTCAGCTGAGTGCCCAAGATAAAAAAATAAACATCTAAATCTCAACAGATTTCTTACATGTCAGCATAAAAAAAGGTGAAGGATGGAAGAAAGATCCCATTCACAAATCCACAATAGCAAAAACCATTATTAAACGCCTAAGAATGAAATAATCAAAGCCTATACAGAAGAAGCAATTATTTCCTCAATAATGTAAAAACAAAAAACAAAAAAAATGAATTAATGGAGATACATTAGATGTTCTATATGGGAAGATTCAATCTTGAAAACCTTCAATTCTCTTTCAATTTAGTCTATAAATTTATTTTCAGAACACAATTGTTTTCTATTTGAAAAATTATTTTTGAAGTAATCACATAGGTACAAAATGTTGAAGTACGATATAAAAGCCTGCTTGTTTCCAAATTACTTGAAGTAAATTGCTTTCCCTGTTTCCCTATCATCTAAAACTCTAGTGTGTGTTTCCTACAAACAAGGGTGTTCTACATAATGGCAATACAACCATTCAAATAAGAAAATTATTACTGATATATTACTGCCATCTAATTATTAAACCCCATAATCAATTTTCATCAATTATCTCAATAATCTTTTACCACAAAAATATCCAGTGCAGAACCATGCTTGGCATTTAGTTATCTCTCTTTAGTCTCCTTCAGTCTTAACAGCTCCTTAGTATTGCCTTGACTTTCATGACCTTGATTATTTAGAAGACTATAGGCCAGTTTTGTAGAATGTACCTCAACTTGGCCTTGCCTGAAGTTTCTTTGTGATTGAATTCAAGTTAGGCATCCTTAGCAGGAATGCCGTAGACATGAGCCATGGCCTTCTGATTCCCCCCACTAGGCTGTCCCCACCTTTGTGGGGATGCAACAGGTCCTACTCAGGCTTTGACACCTAATGCCAAGTGACAGTTCTACATGGTTTCCATCTTTACCTTACTTGGGCCCTGACAGCCCACTCCAGACTCCGCGACACCCCTCCCTCATATGAACATCCTCTGTATCTCACTCTGGCTCTGCCATCCCTTGGCAGGACTCTATAAATGCAATGCAATCTCATGTGTAATTCCAAACAAAATCTATTTAGAACTTTCAAAAATGATACTACAATTGTACTTGACTTGGAGAACAATTTGAAATGAGCCAAAATATATTTGGGGGCAAAAGACCAAAAAGGCTTACTTTGTCATATATTATAAAACCACAGAAATTCAAACAATCAGATTCTGACTCAGGAATAGACAAATTGATGGAAGAAAAATAAGGATTAAAGGAACAGATTGAAGAATATTGTAGTATTTATCGCCCATATAGTTATAGTAAGTTAGATGAACCATGGTGATTTGGAGAAGAGCATTAATGAGCATTCTGTATTATGATTTACACAAAAATAGAAGTGTAAAAAAATAAAAAATCATAAAGTAATATCAATTCATAATATTATAATTCTGTGCTGGGGAATTACTTTGCTGGGTATATCAAAGGAAAAACAAGATCAAAAACTTAGCCTATTTATAAATTAAAATGTCCTATATCATAACAAAACAAAGGTAGCTCCAATCCACTTCACATCACATGGAAATGAGGGCTTTGAATAGATTATCTTGAATATCTCTTCAAGCTCTGAAATGATGACTCTCCATATTTTATGCATATGATTATACATAAATTGTGCCATGTCTACGTTGCATCTTTCATATAATAGAAACTCCTTGAAGGCAAGATTTATATTTTACTTTTGTGTGCCTTCTCCACAGTTACACAAGCTGTGGTCATTGCTGTGAGCTGAATTGTGTCCCCAACAAAGGATTATGGTGAAGTCCCAACCCTGTGCACCTGTGACTGTGAACTTATTTGGAAATGGGGTCTTTGCAGATGCAGTCAAGCCAAGATGAGGTCATATTGAATTAGGGTGGGCCCTAAATCCAATGAGTGGAGTCCCTAAAAGAGAGAGAGAGATTTGCAGACACACTCCCAGGGAAGAAGTCGATCTAAAGACGGAGACAGAAATGGGAGTGATGAAGCTACCGAGTAAGGACTGCCAGGAGCCACCAGAAAGCTAGGAAAAAGCAAGGAAGACGCCTTTCCCAAAGCCGTCCGAGACAGCACAGCCCTGGTGACATTTTTTCGGTTCAGACTTCTAGCCTCTAGAACCACGGAATGGTCACTTCTGTTGTTTTAAGCCCCACAGTTGGTGACATTTTGTTAAGGCAGCCCGGGGAAATTAATACAGTCATTTAAGTGGGCGATTTTGTTTTTATAGGTAATCATACAGAGCACTGTAAATTAGAGCACTTATATTCACCCATTGGTGTTGGAGTGATGGAACACTCAATTGTGTTCCCTCTGCTGCACAAATTCAAAAAGGATTGGCTCTCTTTCTTTTAATTAGAAATAAGATTCATCAGTCTTGCAGCCTCACTATTTTTCGATGGTTTCTTCATCTGTCAGAAAGCAGCTTCCTCAGCATCTATAAGATTTGGTCAATCTCCAACTCAGTCAAAGTCCAGCCCAGACTCATCCCAGAGGACTTCTGTTTTCCCCGGGCTCAATCACCTCCCTGAAACATGACCCTGAAGAAACCTTTTCACTTTGCCTGGTGGTAAATTCTACCTGTGTGATATATTGTAATGGACAACGTTTGCTGTATTAACACACACCCGTGGAAGCCATAAGCTACTTTAGAGAAAACTGCCATATTTTTAGATGAAATCAGTAAAAACAGGAAAGAATTAGTATTTTATTGTGTTCAGGAGATTATATATTTATATGCTTTTTACAAGGCTGACATTCTGTCATTAGGTCTATCTTTTCTCTAATTCCCTGGGTGCTATTATTTTAGATGCACTCCTATCGTATTATTCCTTCTTATTCCCTATTTTACTTGCCAGTAATGCTTCTAAGAATATATCATATTTTACTACAGTTTTTCACAAAAGAGAGAATATTACTTTGCTCCACAATAGATTAACTCCCAGACAAATGGATTATCTGTTAATTTTATGTCATCCTTAACTGAACTAAAACTCTCACAATTGAATTTTACTAATTATATATTACTGTAAAGTAGCTACTTATAAAGGCATTTTAAATAAGAAATCTATTATAATTACTTAACCCTGGAAAGGAGGACAAGAGTAGTATCACACAAATGCTGTAAAATGGCAGTCCATGATCTGAATGGAGGATGCCAATGTGCTTTGTTAGGCATGCAGAGTGGTTTTAAAGCCCCATATGAAATAGTTTCAACATTTAAAAATTAGGAGACCTTACCAAAATAAATTCTTATTTCTGTCTTTTGGGAAAGAAAATCAGAAAAGAATATCTAGCTGTTCTGGACAGTCTTGGCAATAAACAGTGTTGGGGAAAACCAGACAATCAAAAGAATGAAACTGTGCCCCTCTCTTACCCCATACACACAAATCAACTCAAAATGGAATCAAGACTTGAATGTAAGACCTGAAACTATAAAACCTATGAAAGAAAACATAAGTGGTAAGCTGTTGGACATTGGTCTTAGCATCATTTTTTGGATTAGACACCAAAACAAAGGTAACTAAAAGTAAAATAAACAGGTGGGACTACTTCAAACTAAAAACCTTCTGTAACCTCTGGAATGGGAGGACATATTTGCAAACCACGTATCTGATAAAAGGTTAGTAAAAAAAAAACAGTTTAAAGAAAACAAAAACAAACAACCCAATGAAGAAATGGCAAAGCTCCCGAATAGACATTCTTTCAAAGAAGACATACAAAATATCAACAGACACATGAAAAGGTGCTTGACATCACTAATCAGGGAAATGCAAATCAAAGCCACAATGAGATATCATCACCTCATAGCAGTTAGAATGTCTATTATCAAGAAGACAAGAGATAATAAATGCTGGCAAGAGGTGGAGAAAGGGAACCCTCTATGTGGTTGGTAGGAATGTAAACTGGTACAGCCATGATGGTGAACAGTGTGGACATTCCTGAAAATAATAAAAACAGAACCACCATATGATCCAGCACTTCCACTCCTGAATATATATCCAAAGGAAATAAAATCATTATCTTGGAAGCTATCTGCACTTTGATGTTCACTGCAACATTATTCACATAGCCCAAGTATGGAAACGACCCAAGTGTCCATTGACCTATGAATGGTTAAAGAAAATGTGATACTGAGGGGCGCCTGGGTGGCTCAGTTGGTTAAGTGTCTGACTCTTGATTTCGGCTCAGATCATGATCTCATGGTTCGTGAGTTCGAGCCCTGCATCTGGCTCTGTGCTGATGATGTGGAGCCTTCTTGGGATTCTATCCCCCCACCCCCTATCCCTCCCTTGCTTGTTCTCTATCTCTCTCAAAATAAATAAAAAGAAACTAAAAAAAAAGAAAGAAAGAAAGAAAAAATGTGATACTGAAATATATATGGAATATTACTCAGTTTTTAAAAAGAAAGAAATCCTGTCATTTGTGACAACATGGATAAAACTGGAGGGCAATTATACTAACTGAAATAAACCAGATATGGCATCACTTACGTGTGGAATCTAAAAAAGAAAAAAAAATGTCAAACTCCTATAAACCAAGTAGGAAAGTGGTTGACAGGGCCTGGGGAGTGAGAGAAATAGGGAGAGGACGGTAAACGGGAGCCCCCAAAATACCTCCTCTGAATCTTTTTGTGGAGATTTCTATTCATGTCTGTTGGACATACACTTGGGAGTAGAATTACTGGGAATCTTAAAGTAGGCATCTATTTAGTTTTAGTATATAATTCTGTCTTCCGAAGTGTTTGTACCAATTTAAACTCCCACCAGCAACGTATGAGAGTTCCAGTTGGTCCGTGTTGGTGCCAAACTGGGTGTTGTCAATCTTTTTAATTTTAGCCATTCCAGTGGGTGTGTGGTGGTATTTTGTTGTGGTTTTAATTTTAATTTTCTCATGACTAATGATATTGAGTATCATCTCCCATGCTTACTGTCAGTTAGATATGCTCTTTTAGAAACTGCCTGTGAAAGTCTTTTGCCCATTTTTTTTAACAATAGCTTTATTGAGATATAAGTCACATACTATAAATTTCATGGTATTAAAGTACAAATGCATCAGGTATTAGTGTATTGCAGGGTTGTACCATTATCAGATCAGCATCATCTAACTTCAGGACATTTTTATCACCCTAAAAAGAAACCATATTCCCATTAGTAGTCACTCTGCATCTGCCCCACCTCCGCCCCCAACCCCTGGCAACCAGTAATCTACTTTCAGTCTATATCCCTACTCTAGACATTTCATAATAATAATTAAAAAGATCATTCATTGTGTAACATTTTGTCACTTTTTTGTGTGCGCATGCGTGTGTGTGTGTGTGTGTGTGTGTGTTTAGTGAACATGTCTTCAAAGCTCAACCATGTTGTAGCAAGCATCTGTATTTCATGCCTTTATAATGTTGAGCAATATTCCCTTATATGGTTATGTATTTTTTTTCAATGAAAAGGGTACTTTGCTGAAGCCCAAAGGGCCTTGGGCCTCCTGCAGGTAATGGAAGAGTGAGTAGAGGGACCTTATTTGATCTTCTTGGAGCACAGGTATGGGTGGTGTGGCCGCACTTCTTCTAGCAGTTGACAGCACAGGGTGCAGGCGACCATAACACTTGGGGCAGATCATCCTGTCGCAGTTGTGTTTCTGGGTCACCCGGCGGAGGGAAGGTTGGATGATGCTACACCACAGGCGAAATACCAAGTGGACTTTTTCTAGGTATTGTCGCCTGAGCGTGCAGCCATCCTCTGGCCATTTGCCCACAAAAATCAGATGCTGCTGATCAGGGGAGATGCCCTCCTTGCCTTGGAGTTTGGCTTCGACATTCTCCGTACTATCTCTGGGCTCAACCTTGAGGATGTTGGTCTTGCCTGTCGGGGTTTTCACAAAGATCTGTATCTCTTCATCTGCTCAGCCGCCTTGTTTTTTTTTTTTTTTTAATTTTTTTTTTCAACGTTTATTTATTTTGGGGACAGAGAGAGACAGAGCATGAACGGGGGAGGGGCAGAGAGAGAGGGAGACACAGAATCGGAAACAGGCTCCAGGCTCTGAGCCATCAGCCCAGAGCCTGACGCGGGGCTCGAACTCCCGGACCGCGAGATCGTGACCTGTCAGCCGCCTTGTTGAAGAGAAAGAGCATGCCACGTTCTTCTTTGTCTGTTCATTACTTGAGGGACAGTTGTATTGTTTCCTGTCTGAGGCTGTTGTTAATAACGCTACTATAGACATTTGTATACAAGTTTTTAAAGAAACGTATGTTTTCAATTCTCTCAGATATATACCTGGAAGGAACATCGCTGGGTCATATGGTAACTCTATGTTCACCATTTTGAGGAACTGCCAAACTTCCAAAGCTACCGCACTATTTTAAAATACCACAAGCAATGAATGGAGTTTCCATTTTTCCCACATGCTCGTTAGTACTTGTTATTGCCTGTCTTTTTTTTTTTAATGTTTTATTTATTTTTGAGAAAGAGCGCATGAGTGGGAGAGAGCCAGAGAGAAGGGGGAACATAGGATCCGAAGTGGGCTCTGTACCGACAGCAGCCAGCCAGATGCAGGGCTCGAACTCACAAACCGTGAGGTCATGACCTGAGCCAAAGTCAGCCGCTCAACCAGCTGAGCCACCCAGGCGCCCCTTGCCTGTCTTTTTCAAAAAAGGTTTGCCATCCTTGCGAGTGTGAACTGGTATCTCATTGTGATTTTCATTTTTCTTGCCTCAATGACTAATGATTTAAGCATCTTCTCATGTGCTTACAGATCATTTGTATACCTTCTTGAGAGACATGTCTATTCAAATTCTTTAATGTTTAACTGGGGCCATTTTTCTTTTCATTGTTGAGTTACAAAAGATGTCTGTGTATTCTCAATACATTACCCTTGACAGATAAATGATTGGCAAATCTTTTTCTCCTGTTCTGTGGGTTGTCTTTTCACTTTTTGATAGTGTCCTTTGACACACGCAAGTTTTTCATTTTTGTGTAGCTCAGTTTATTTAGTCTTCCTTTTGTCATCTGTGCTGTGGGTATCATACTTAAGAAACCACTGCATGACTTAAGATTGTAAGACTCCTGGTGGCTCAGTCAGTTAAGCGTCCGACTTCAGCTCATGTCATGATCTCACGGTTTGTGGGTTCAAGCCCTGCGTTGGGCTCCGTGCTGACAGCTCAGAGCCTGGAGCCTACTTCAGATTCTGTGTCTCCTTCTCTCTCTGCCCTTCCCCCACTTGTGCTCTCTCTCTGTCCCTCAGAAATGAATAAATGTTAACAAAATTTTTTTTAATTTACTCTCAAGTTTTCTTGTAAGTCTTGAAGTTTTAGTTCTTACATGTATGCCTATGATCCGTTGTGAATTAATTTTTGTATATGGCAGAGTAGGGATCCAAAGTTCATTATTTTGTTTATGGATATACAGTTGCTACAACACCAATTGTTGAAAAAACTGTTCTTTCTCTGTTGAATTTTCTTAGTATCCTTATTGAAAATTGATTGACCATAAACATAAGGGTTTATTTCTGTGCTGTCAATTTATTCTGTTAATCCATATGCCTATCCTTAGGCTATAGCCCCAATTTTCTTGATTATAGTAGTAGTGTAGTCAGTTTTGAAATCAGGAAGTACGAGTCCTCCAACTTTTTAAAGATTGTTTTGGCTATTATAGATCCCTGGCATTTCCATCTGACTTTTAGGATTAGTTTGGTAATTCCTGGAAACATTCAGCTGGGATTTTGATAGGAATTGTGTTGAATCTGTAGATTAGTTTGGGGAGTATTGCCATCTTAACATTAAAACTTCTAACCCATAAACATAGGGTGTCTTTCTACTTATTTAAGTCTTCCTCAATTTCTTTCAACAAGATTTTGAGTTTTGACTGTACAAATATTGCATTTCTTCTGTTAAGTTTATTCCTAAGTATTTCATTCTTTTGTAAAGGGAATTGTCTTAATTTCATTGTCAGACTCCTCATTGCTAACAAATAGAAATACAGTCGACTTTTGCATATTGATTCTATATCTTGTATCTTGCAACTGGGCTGACCTGTTTACTAATACTAACATTTTGTGTGTGTGCAGCTCCTTAAGATTTTCTCTATGTAGGCTTGTGTCATCTGTGTGCAGAGATGGTTTTATTTTTCCATTCTGATCTTGATGTCTTTTATCTCATTTCTTACCTAAATGCAGGCTAGAACCTTTAATACAGTGTTAGGTGGAAGTGATGAATGTGGATGTTCTTGTCTTGTTCCTGATTTGAAGGAGAAAAAAATCAGTTTTTCACCATTAAGCGTTAAGCTGTGGGTTTTTCATAGACCTTTATCAATTTCAGGAAATTTCCTTCTACTCCTAGTTTGTTGAGTGTTTGAGTGTTTCCATCATGAAAAGTCATTGTACTTTGTCAAAAAAATTTTTTTTGCTTCTATTAAGATCATGTGATTCTTGGTCTTTTATTGTATTAATTTGATGTGTTATACTGGTTGAGTTTTGTTGGTTAAATCAACCTTATATTCCAGGGATCAACCCACTTAGTCATTGTCTGCAATTTTTTTTTTTTTTAGAGAGAGAGAAAGAGAGCACATGAGTGAGAGAGAGGGACAAATAGAGAGAGAGAGAGAGAGAGAGAGAGAGAGAGAGAGAGAGAATCTTAAGCAGGCTCCACCCTCAGCATGGAACCCAGCACAGGACTCAATCTCACAACCATGAGATCATGACCTGAGGCAAAATCAAGAGTTGACACTCAACCAAATGGACTGTCAACTACAGGGCACCCAGGTGCCTCTACAATTCTTTTTATGTCTTGCTTTTATTTTACGTTTTTTATGTTTAATTTTATATGTTTGTTTATATTTTCTTGAGGATTTTATGTCAATATTATAAGGTATATTGGTCTGTAGTTTTCTTTTTTGTGATGTCTTTGGAAGCTCCTTGGATTGTTGTAAGTGTTTAATTACTTTCCTGAGTTCTGAAAGAAGTGTACTTTTAGCCATTTTTATCAGTGTTTTGCCTGCTTTTATGGAGGAGTGGGTTTTTTGAGATCTTTAATCTATCATTCCAGATGTGCTTCTGCCATTTATTTCTAATTTGGTATTCTACCTTATTGATTAGTAGGACTTTTCCATTTAACTTTTTAATTGATTCTGGATACAAGTCCTTAGTCAAATATATGCATTGTGAATATTTTCTCCTAGTTCATGTCTTACCTTTCACTCTGTGAAAAAATCTCATCTTGTACTGTGGTGCTCAATGGAAAGATTTTGTCATGTAGAGGAAGATTAATCACTCTTGTTTTCCTGACAGGGTAGTCAAGAGTATCTACTTGTTCAAGTAGAGAAGGGTGGGCAGTGGGAATTCATGGTCATCATGCTACGTGATGTGAGTAAAATTCTTCATATCATGTTATTTTATTTTTATGTTTTTATTACTCAATATATGATATACTCTTGTTGTAAAACACTGAAGTGAAATAGAAATAAATGGCATAACGTTGGTTGTCAACACTTGGTAGATCCTTCCTAAACTTTTCCTATGAATTTGTACACAGACACTGACCCATCCAGATACACACACACACACACACACACACATACACACCCAATTAGTTGATGGAAGATTTATAAATGGGATCTACTGGCTATATATTTTGTGACTTTATGATTTTCCAGTATTATTTTTAAAGGTTGTGTAGTATTCACTAGCAGAAATACCATGTTTTGATGAACACTTAGATTATTTCCAATTCGTTATGTTGAAAAGCAATGCTGGAAAATCTTTGTCCATATATTTCTAGATTTAAGTGTAAATTTTTCCAAAGACTTGAATCCCAGAAATAGAATGGATCGGCCAAATCATAGGAACTTTCTATCATTTATATAAGTGGCAAATTGATTTCTAGAAAGGCTATCTCAAGTTATACTTTCACCTAAAGTTTATAGAAATATATATTTTCCTGCATGCTTACCAAATAATGCAGATAAACATTTTCTCTGATCTTGACAGTTGGACGGTTAAAATATATTTTAAAGTTTTATCTGTATTTCCTTAATTACCTTTGACATTAAGAATCTTTTCATGTGTCCCTTTTGATTTCCACTTCCATGAATTGTTTATTCATATCTTTCAACTATTTTGACTTTTTAAAATTGATTTATATATTCTCTTTACATTTTCTGGAGAGTAATCATTACCTATTAAATATGGTATAAACAATTTCTCAGTCTTATTGCTTCTATTTTAATTCCGCTTAGACTGTCTTTTTTATATCATTTTTTTAAAAGAGGGGTGCCCGGGTGACTCAGTTGGTTAAGCATCTGACTCTTGATTTTGGCTCAGGTCATGATCTCATGGTCTCATTAGATCAAGCCCCACACTGGACTCTGCACTGACTGCGTAGAAGTTGCTTGAGATTCTCTCTTTCCCTCTCTCTCTGCACCCCCCCCCAAATAAATTTAAAAACTTTAAAAAAGAGACTGTCTGATTTAACGTTGTGCTTCTCAAATGTTGTCTTGTCTAGGAAGGCCTCCCTCAACTCAATATCATCAACACATGTTCCTATATTTCTTTCTAATGATTTTAGAATTTTGTTTTGTAATTTTCTTTTCTCATTTTTATGGAGAGTGACAAGTTGCCTTGCAACAGGGATTTTGTTTCCATTCTTAAATACCTCACTTGTAAATGTATGAACTTTACAGTGGCTGTAGCTCTGTATTGTTTCTAATGTGTGAGAGATTATCCAGTAGCCATTTATTAAATTGCTTACCCTTTATTTCATGCTCGAAATGCTACCTATACCAAAGCAAAATCCCCGTGTTTATGGCAGGATTCTGGCTTAGGACCCCGTGCTTCCATGCACTGCCTCACTGTTTTACTTACTAGCTTCATTAACTATGTCCTCCTGACAGCAGGGAAGATCCACCCTTTTCTCTGTTCTTTTTCATTAATGTCTCTGTGACTCTTAGGCATTTTTCTCTATCATGTGATATTTAGAATAAAATCCCAATTTCTAACAAAAATTCTGACGGAATTTGAGTAGTGTTATATTTATCAATCAACAGATTTGAGGTAGATGTGATATCTTTATAACATTGGATATTCCCATCTAGGAATTTGGTCTCTCTTTTCATGTGTTATGTAGTCAATTAGGTTAATGGGTATGCTGGTATTGAACCACCTTTGTATGCAGGAGATGAAACCTACTTGGTCATCGTGCAATTTTCCCAAATGCATACCCATGTTTGCAATATACTATGGTAAAATATTTAAAAGAGGTTTATTGCCTAGCTACTTTTAGTATTTATTTTCATTATTTAAAAACCTAGTTTGACGCAGTAAATAATGCTTCCTGAGAATTGCCCTTTGGTAGAAGGTAAGCAGGCATTCACTCCTTTTGCAGATGATGACAAAAGGTTGAAATTAATTGCCCCGCTCCACACTCTCTGCAATTTTCCCCCTAGCTCCCAGATCCCACTGGATTTGATTTCTTAAGGTTTTATCTCTGTACTTGCACCTATATTTTCAAATTGGATTGTAATTCCCTTTATTTGAGTGCCATGACTGTCCAATTTTGAAATCAGGTTTATGCTAGCTATACAGAGTAAATAAGGAAGTCTTTCCTTTTCTTTTTTAATACTCTTCAATAGTTTAAAGTATTAATTACCCATTACTTGACAGTTTTGCAGAATTCATCCATAAACTGGATGTATTGCCTTTAGACAGGTGTTGATATTTGCCTACTTTTCAGTATCTACTAAAGTTAATGATCTAAACAGAGTTTCTCTTTTGGAGCCAATGTCTTTTAGGTTATCATTCATTTCAGCTGGAATTTCTGACTTTGAGCACGGCCAACCAGAAAGGTAGACAAAAAACTAAAACTAAATGCTTGAAATAAACAGACTGATGAGTTGTTTTTTGTTTTTTTTTTTTTTTTTTTGGTTTGGATTAAAGATGACATTGTTTCTTTCTTCTTTACAATGGGAGAAAAAAGTCTCAGTTCAGACGAATACTTAGAGGAACTGTGAGTCAAACCACATCTCTCGATTAAGCGAATTATAAAATAAAACAATCCAGTTTCAAATGTTTCTTGCTCAATAATCAACTGCATCCAGATCAGCATATGACAAACCTGTATGTACTGATCATACCGTTTCTTAAATTTTGGGGGAAAAGCTAAGCCCTTCAATAATGGAGAAACAATTTTAAAAAGTGCTTGGAAGTAGATGCAGACATTGAGATTCCTGACAGATGACGAACACTTTAGAGATGTGGCCATCTCAGGGGAGTCACGAGCTCCCAGAGCATGTGGTGGGAGGTTCTACAGTGAATCTGACATGCCCTCGAGCTGCGGCAGGATAACCACAGAGAACACGTGTTGGCTTTGTGGCTGTTTCCACAGTGGCCCCCGCAGTCTCCATCCACTCTCTCCCAGCTGCAGGGGTGAGACCCAATAACCCGATCAAGTTCATTCCATCTGCTCTGCTGCTAAGATTGGTTCTGATAGCCAGACCAAAGCAATTCACCCCATTGCATTTTTATATAACACTTAGGAGGCTGCATGTTCAGCATTCTGTGCTGGTGTTGAATTATATTTTTATGTTTGTACCTCTAGCTAGGGTTTCAGATAACATCTAAACAGCCACATCAGTGAAGTTGAGCCTCAGGCTTCAGAAGTGGTCCTTCTTGCTTCTTTGGGAAAGGACATGACAATTTCCCAGCCTCCTGGGCTCAAGTACAGGCTTCAGAGGCTACAGCTCTAGTTAGATAAGAATGGGGCATCTGGTTTCAGGCATTATCAAAGTAAGGTAGGGACTTTAATTTTGGTGTTTAGGGATGGAATTTTGGGGTTCTAAAGCATGCTCGAATTATATCCATGATAATGTGCATTTTTCTGGAAGAGGGTTTGTTGCTGTTATCAGATTCTCCAAGGCGTCAATGAATTGAAAAGTGTTACTGAATTAGCCAGGGTTCTCCAGAGATGTAGAAGCAATAGAAGATAAATTGAAGGAAGAATTGGCTTATGTAATTATTAAGGCTAGTAAGTTCCACAACATGGAACCTGTAAGCCAGAGACTCAGGAAAGCTAGTGGTGTAATTCAGCCCAGTCCAAAGTCTTGAGAATCAGGAGAGCCAACGAGATAAATCCTACTCGGAAAGCAGGAGAATATGAGACGAGGTGCCCCAGCTCAATCTGTGAGGCTGGGAAAAAAGGGGACACATTCCTCCTTCCTCTGCCTTCTGTTCTTTTCAGTTCCTCAACAGACTGGATAAGGCCCAACCACTTAAGAAGGACAATCTACTTTACTGAATCCACTGGTTTAAAGGCACCCTCACAGACATGCCTAGGAATAACGTCTAATCTGGACAGCCATGGCCCACTCAAATTAACACATAAAATCAACCATCACAGGGGCTCCTGGGTGGCTCAGTCGGTTAAGGGTTATAACCAACTCGTAATTTCAGCTCAGGCCATGATCTCGAGGTTCGTGAGTTCAAGACCCAAACCGGGCTCTGCTCTGACAGTGCAGAGCCTGCTTGGGATTCTCTCCCTCTCTCTCTCTCTCTACCCCTCCCTGCTTGTGCTTTCTTTCTCTCTCTCAAAATAAATAAACTTAAAAAAATAATAACCATCACAGTGAAGAACCTTGGTAGAGGTTTTATAGGCCATTTTCCTCGAGTTCAGGCAAAATCACAAAGGCAGTCATCAGACACTCACTAGAGTCAGAAGAGTAGAGACAGATTTGTACCGCAGGTAAGAAATGGGATGTAGATCTCAGCTGTTCTGGAAGTGGTTTTCCATCTTGGCTGCTCTGCAGAACTTCTGGGGAATGTAGCAAAATTTCTGATACCCAGAAAAACACCCAGGTAGGTCGAATACGACCGCATTGCTATGTGGGTTGGAAGTATTTGTGTGTTCGTTGCTTAAAGATTCCCAATGAGAGAACGTTGAGCGGGGTCACCCAGAAAGGTCAAGTTTCCTGCCTTCGGTTCTACAGTCCCACAACAGATCAGGTGATAGTTCAAGATAAAAATCCCCATCCCTTCCAGTAGATAGAATAAGACAATTTATACTTGTAAAGAAAATTACTGTGGGGAATAATTACCTGTTTACTCCCAGACACCGAAGTCTAACGTGCTCAAGATCTAAGAGATAACATTAAAAGTGTGCTTGATAATACTCTTAAATGGTATTTAGGGATATTTACTGCTGAACAAACAGCCTCATAATCATGTTGGGGTTTAGCTAATATAAATACCCAGGACTTTTACCTGTTCGCCAAGAAGGTTTTCACCCACTTTATGTGTTTAAAACCTTATGTTTTCTTGATATTTTCCCGAGTTTTTTGCTGTTTCATTTCATCTCATTACTTCCACTTGGAACCCCTTCTATCATAACTATCTCAACAAATTACTCATCTAAGCAACAAATTATTTCAGAGTGAATTCATTCAGAACAAAAGCATTTATTTCTAAAATTGTCATTCTCCTTGCAGCCTGTGAAAACTTATCATCATAATTAGGCACAGTCACTATTTAATTTTGATTAGTGATCTACAGAGCAAACTGTAGACACACAAAATATCCAAATCAGGACACAGTCTGAATGTAAGTCATGTTCGCAATATACTATGGTAAAATATTTAAAAGAGGTTTATTGCTTCGCTATTTTTAGCATATATCTTAATTATTTAAAAACTTATTTTTACGCATTAAATAATGCTTCCTGAGAATTCCCCTTTGGTTTAGAAGGTAAGTAGGCCTTAACTCCTTTTGCAGATGATAGCAAAAGGTTGAAATTAATTGCCCCATTCCACACTCTCTGCAAGTTTCCCCCTGGCTCCCAAATATATATATCTTTGAGTTCCTGATCCTTCTTGCATAATACATCAAGTATATTCTGAATTTTAAATGAGAAATATCCAACAAGAAAGTTCATCAGGCACTTGCATTCAGTACAGTTATTTGTCTGTCTCTTAATTCCAATCAGGTAAACAGCAGTTTCCGATG
This sequence comes from Lynx rufus, assembly GCF_022079265.1. Lineage (NCBI taxonomy): Eukaryota > Metazoa > Chordata > Mammalia > Carnivora > Felidae > Lynx > Lynx rufus. The sequence goes on along the minus strand of NW_025814889.1, from coordinate 21,906,249 downwards.
ACCAGTTTAGGAACTGAGTGATAGCAGGTGGTTTAAGTGACCCTCTAGGGAGCCTGGGATCTCTACATCCCTCACTGGTTCTTCACTCTCAAGTTTCTAGACACTTGAGGTACTGGACAGGGGTCGTCTGAGCCATCCTCGCCGCTGTGAAAAGAGAGCAGCAGAAAGAGGACGGACTTCAGAAATCTCCATGTGGCCCTGCTTCGAGTCCTCTTTCTGCCACTGAATGCCCTGTGACCTCGGTGAAGGTCATAAATCCTGGGAGGATCAGTTTTCCACGGACAACGTGATCACTGATACCCACCTCTGAGGATTTTATGAAAAGTACATAAGGTAACTGGCTGGGGGAGGGCGAGGTCCTCCCATAAGCAGAAATGATCATTGCTGCGTGGCCCTAGAGGCCATGAACATCACCTCGTTCTCTTTTAACAAATAAAAACGCATTAAAATCCCTTTAAGAACACTCACTTTTATGTAATTATATTTTCTGACATTTTCTAACCCAGTAGCCAATATGTATTGAGCGTCTACATTGCATCAGGGATGGGGCTCGGCACTGAGGACAGAGCGGTGAACGAGATGGACACAGGCTGGCTGTGCCTGCATTTCACAGGTAATGAAACCCATCCTTCCACTTTGTGTATCTTCAGTTGTTCCAGCAAGAAGTGTAATAAGCCCCCCACTAGTCTGAAAAACCACAGAAAAGTACCGTTGACCTTTGAACAACATGCGCTTGAACTCCGTGGGCCCGCTTAGATACATGGATCTTTTTTTCGATAAATACACAACAGTCCTGTAAACGTATTTTCTCCTCCTGATAATTTTCATAATAACTTTTCCTTTACTTTAGCTTACTTTATTGTAAGAATGCAGCATATAATACATGTAATGTACAAAATATGTGTTAATCAACCGTTTATGCTCTCAGTAAGGCTTCCGGTCAGTGGTAGGCTACAAGTAGTTAAGTTTGAGGGGAACCAGAAATGATATGTGGATTTCTGACAGCACAGGGGATCTATGCCCCTAACCCGTGGGTTGTTCAAGGGTTAACTGTATATTATTCCTTTTAGATAATAAGAACCTGAATTTACTGAATGCTAACTATAATAAGAATTTATATACTAACTCAACTAGCCCTCACAATAATCCTGAGGCAAGTACCATTACTACTGTTGTTTTACAGAGAAGAAGACCAAGATACAAAGAGACGAAGTTATTTGTTCACGTTATAGCATGAATATGTGGCCAACCTTGGATTGTGGACCCAGGTGGTCTGGCTGCAAAGCCCTTGCTCTTGCCTTCATTCTATGCTGCTTCACACAGGTGGAGTGGGGCCCCAAAGTAGCATCATTTTCTTGGCTCCCAGAGCACATAGGACATATAAGCATGTTGTGCCCAGTGTCATGGATACAGGTTGGACAAATGTCCATAGGCCACAGGACAGAAGAGAACCCAGATGAATGATTGCTATCGGCTGGTTCTAGATTTAAAATTCTCCAACATGGTGGAAGAGGTGGGCAAAAAAAAAAAATCACCCCTATGCTTCCTGGGAAGGATTCAATGTACAAACAGGACTCACCCTGAGATGTGCCAGACTGTCCTGAAAACTCATTATCTCCTTCAGTACAGGGACTTTTACTAACAAAGAGTGGGTTAAATGGATCTTTCTTGGGACTTAGTCACTTAAGCACCTGACTCTTGATTTGGGCTCAGATCATGATCTTACGGTTCATGAGTCTGAGTCCCCCCCTTACGCCCCCGTGTTGGGCTCCACGCTGAGAGCATGGAGCCTGCTTGAGATTCTCTCTCTCCCTCTCTCTCTGCCCCCCCCCCCAAATAAAATAAACTTAAAAATAAAGCTGTTTCTTGGGGCTCCTGGGTGGCTCGGTCAGTTAAGCATCCGAATCTTGGTTTCGGCTCAGGTCATGAGCTTTCAGTTCGTGAGCTGAGCCCCGCATCAGGCTTTGCACTGATAGCACGGAGCCTGCTCAGGTTTCTCTGTCTCCCTCTCTCTCTCTGTCTCTCCTCCGCTTGCTCACTCTCTCTCTATCACTCTCAACAAATGAATAAAAATAAAAATAAAAACTTTAAAAAAAAAAGGGTTTCTTTACTGAGGACATTGGAAAACAAAAGTAGTAGGGTCTTCCCACTGTGGGCTTAGTAAATAAATTGTGGCTCTGAAATGGAGGGGCTCAGGGGTGTTTGGAGAGGAAGACTGTATAAGAAAAGAAGAATTAAATCAGGATCTGTAACCAACAACCCTAGCAGCGACCCACAGAAGACTGGCTCTGAGGAGAGGGGTGTCACCACCACGTGCAGAACCATGCCTGGTCCCCATCAGCCACCGTCACACCCATGGCCCCCTCCACACCTATGCCAGTCATACTAAAATATAACACTGATGCTGGTAGATGGCTGGACCAGGGCCAAACACACAACCCACAGAGTTTTCTAGGCCGGTCAGCAGTTCTCCTGGAGCCTGGCAAGAAAGCCCTGCCAAGACAGCTCCACACAGAGCGGTGATTGACGGGCCTCACTGGGTCTGTTCCTTATGAAGTTTGTAGGTGACACGTACAGACGGAATCAGCGCCAAAGGGGGCAGGGCAAAAGTGGAGAGACACAGAGACCACAGTAAGGAGAAGTCCTAACACAGAAGGAAGCTCCTTATTAGCTGCAGGGGCCGCAAAAGAGGCAGATCATAGCTGAGACGCCCTAACTGTGGTGTTCACCCGAACCAAGCAAGGATGTCCAAGATGAAGTTTACGAGAGGATCTGCTGTGGCATCACAAGAAAATATCGGAACACCTATTCACATTTCTTTATCTCATTGTTTCTTCGTTGTTATTATTTGTGTACATTTTAAAAATACATACATCGGGAAAAGCGTGTTCAATTTTTTTCCCCTGCTGAATGATTAAAAACACTGGAGGCCACTGCAGAAAATATACAAAGCACTCAACACCCGCTGCTGCAGGGACAGCCACTGTAGACTGATGTTGCATCTTAAAAATGTTCCTTTTCTCCGTGAGGCAAAAGAACTGTGGCTGCTGTCTGTCCTTCTTCTCTCTTTGTACTTCCTTGCATTAAATCCCCAATGACTAGGCACCCCAAGTGTGTCCCTGGCAATAGCACAACCAACAGACAGAAGCCAATTTTGGTCTATGTTGTCCCGAGGACAACAGCCGTACCTGTCAAGAGACGGGGGAAGGGAAGATCAGACAAGCTTCAGCGGTAACTCAAGTGGTCACAGAGAGAGTGTGCGAACTGTACCCAGACACTGTCAGGGAGAGGAGGAATTTGGAATTGAGGCTAGCGTCTCATTGCCCTGCATTCAAAACTATATTTTTTCTGTGATTCATTATCTTTTGGATGTAGCGTCCAATGTGCTTAACTTGAGTATGTTATTGTATTTTATTTTATTTTTTTTTTAATTTTTTTAAAAGTTTATTTATTTTTGAGACAGAGCATGAACAGGGGAGGGGCAGAGAGAAAGGGAGACACAGAATCTGAAACAGGCTCCAGGCTCTGAGCTGTCAGCACAGAACCTGACGCGGGGCTCGAACTCATGGACCGCGAGATCATGACCCGACCTGAAGTCAGACGCCCAACCGACTGAGCCACCCAGGCGCCCCAACTTGAGTATTTTAAACTGAACTTCTAGGTAGCTATGCAGTGGGGTTCCCTAGGGATCACGTAACATTCAACATTTCAAAACATAAAGAAATTTCAAGGAAAGTTCTCTGAGAATAACCAAACTTTCATAGATTTTCATCAAATGTCCTACCTGCTCTATTGGTCTGGTGGCTGAAAATGTTTTCCAAGAGAGAAGATCATAGTGAAAGCTGCAATAAAGAAATGACAAGAGATGCTGCACTAAGAAACAAAAGTAGAAGAAATTTCCAAACCAAAACATTGAAAAGATTTTAATGATTTTATTCAACATCATTAAGCAAAAATGAAACAATTGTCAATATGAGGTAACATGGCATTTTATACCTTTTATGCTCTGAATTCCTGATGGTAGAAGTCATGAACGTGGTGGAATTGATCTATGGGTGATAAGCCATCCTTTCCATATTCTATACATCTGAGAACTTAGCTATGTTTCCTCATAAATGATTGTTCTTGCAAAAGGAGAAAATACAGCAGTAGTGTTTGGCTTGTAGTTAGCATCTCTCTTTGTTGATTCCACTCAACCCAGCTTAAAATGTCTTACCATGTTAAAGTACTAGAAGTTGCTGTTATTATATAATTCATGACACCATTGTTCCAAAAGCTCCATCCAACCTCCAAAAACCTTGTCAGGTTGCTCTCAAACACCTCCAGGCTCTGGTTAAGTGCCCGTTTCTATTCGGCAAGGCTGTGGACAATCACAAAGCAAAATTAATCATGGTCTCTGGGCTGAAGGAGCTTGTACTCTGGCAGGGAAGACAAAATATGTGCACAAATAATTATAATACAAAATCACATATACTACAGACTGCAAAACTCGCATAAATAAAATGTGGAAGGCTATCAGAAAGGGAATGCTCACTTCTAATGCCGGGGTTGGAAGTGGGGGTGTCAGGAGGTTTACAGAGAAAGGCACATTTGATCGAGACATTAAAGGAGAGTTCTGATTTAGGAAGCCAAAAGAGGGTGAGGGGAGGAAGAGGCAGAGGAGAGGGAAAGAGGTGGGGAGGAGAGGAGGGGAGCTGGGAAGAGAGGCAGGAGGGTGGGGAGAGGGGAATCCAAGAGAATCATACTTTCTAAGACAAAGAATAGACAAACTTGGAGTCCAGTGAGAAAACAAGGGATAGGACAGAGCTACCTTTAAAGTAGTCAGAGACGAGTAAAGGAACAGGTCGTAAAGAAGGATAGGTTTGTTTGGCTAAAAGGCTCTGGTTAAAACAGTTTCTCTTACCTTTGCCTATTTTCTTTCTCCAGCTTTATTTGTCCCCACCCCATTTTAGAGCTCCCATAAACTACTGACTTGGTTTACTTGTTTCCTTATGTGTCTCTCTTCCTGAACCAGGAGCTCCCTGAGGGCAGGGCTGGTGTCCTTTTCCTCTGTGTGACCACCGCCCAGGGTGGAGCTAGGCACCCAGATGTCTGTGGGATGAGTGAATGCCACACCTTAGGAACCATGGCTGTGAAGTAGCGGTCTAGTTCTGTTCAAGATTTTGCACCGAGGGGTGCCTGAGTGGCTCAGTTGGTTGAGTGTCCGGCTTCGGCTCAGGTCATGATCTCACAGTCCGTGGGTTCGAGCCCCGCGTCGGGCTCTGTGCTGACGGCTCAGAGCCTGGAGCCTGCTTCAGATTCTGTGTCTCCCTCTGTCTGCCCCCCTGCTGCTTGCATTCTGTCTCTTGCATCGTCTCAAAAATAAACATTAAAAAAAAAAAAGATTTTGCGCTAAATGACAGTGTCTCAGTGTTGACTGAGGACTAGCTAACGTGTGCTAGACCCTTAGCACATCGCCTGGGACATAGCAAGTTTTTCATTTACGTTACCTTATTAACATTAAATACAGCCCGTCAATGACACTTGGAAGGCTGCTCAAGATGTCAGCGTGACACAGGTTTTGTGTTTCAAAGCACAGAGGCTGAATAGTAACTGCTTTATTTTGGAATCTAAAATAATACCAACATGATTCTCTTTCTGGTGTGGGTGTGTATGTGTGTATATATATATATAATTATATATATATTTAATATACATATATATATATGTATATAAATATATATATATACATATATATATATGTATATAAATATATATATATATTTAATATACATATATATATATATGTATAATTATACATATATATAATATATATAGTATATTATATATATATAATTTTGGTATATGGTACACATACAGAAGGATGGAAAAAGAATTCACATATACAGGGTAATGTATGATTATGTGGTATATGTGCTGGGCATCAAAGTCCAAGATATAAAATGAAATATTGGTTGCTCCTCTGAGCCCCCAGTCTGTACCCTCCTCATTGAGACCCTCTGTCTCTTTTTAGAGGTAACCATTGCCATGATTCTTATGGCGGTTCTGTCCCAGCTGTCATAGTTTTCCTTTATAATTTTATCCCTTAGGAAGTATGGTTTCTCCTATTTTTCAATTTTACATATATTAAAAATATACTGTGGACATTCTTATGTGCTCCGCTTCTTGTGCTCAATATTGTGTTTGTAAGATCCTTCCCCCCAGAAAAGCTCTAATTTTTTTTACATCGTTGAAAGAATTTCAGCATACTCATGTACATACCACAATTTATTCATCCGCTTCATGGTTATGGCCACTTTACTGTTAATGGACATTTGGTTCATTTACAGCTTCAGACTATTATCAAAATTCTGGTTAGAACATTCTTACACATGTCTCCTGATATGCAAATGCATGCATTTCTCTAGGGATATACCCAGGAATAGGACTGCTGCGTCCTGAGTTCTGTGGAGCTCCCATTTCATTGGAAAATGCAAACTGTATTCCAAAGTAATCGCACTAATTTCTACTCCCACTAACGGTGCGCGAAAGCTCTCATTCCTCCACATCCTAGCCAACACTTGTTGGTATCACATTTTTTATTTTGCCACTCTTGGTGTGTGTGACATTGGCTTTCTGTTCTCGGTACGACTTAGCTTGTGCTTCCTGATAATTAGTGACCTTAAGCATCTTTGCTTATTCTTATCAGTCATCTGGATTTCCTTTTGACTCATTTTTTAATTGGGTTGTCGGTCTTTTTCTAACTGACTCGTGGATATAAGTTCTTTGTGGATTATGTGTTGCAAATGTCATCTCATTCTGTGGCTTGTATTTCCACACTCTTCAAAGAGGTGTCTTTTCATGAGTTTAATTACTTTAATGTCATTTTAATATTCTCTTTTTTAAGTTTATGTATTTATTCTGAGAAAGAGAGACAGAGCACACAAGTGAGCAGGGGAGGGGCAGAGAGAGAGGGAGAGAGAATCCCAAGCAGGCTCTGCACTGTCAGCACAGAGCCCACTGTGGGGCTCAATCTCACAAACCATGAAATCATGACCTGAACTGAAATCAAGAGTCAGATGATTAACCGACTGAGTCACCCAGGTGCCCTAATCTCATCTCTGTCTATCTCATTTTAAAATGTTGCCCAATGCCCTGGAGATGTTTATAAATATATAAACACTTCACATTTTTTCTTTCACATTTAAGTTTATAACCCACTTGGAGTTGATTTCTGTATACGGTGTGAGGAAGGGGTCCGGGTTCATTCTTTTCCCACTTAGATACCTAGTAATCTTGGCATCATTTAATGAGAAGACAATCATTTCCCCAACTGTCCTGGAACATGTCCTTTGTCATATATCATATCAAAACTTACATGAGCCTGTTTTAGCTATCCCTATTCTCTTCCTTGGGGCTATTTATCTGTAACAATACCACAAAGTCATGATTGCTGTAGCTTCACAAGTTTTAATATTTGGCGGAATAAATCCTCTCTCCTTGTTACTCTACTGCAAGAGTGTCTTGAATATTCTTGGGATTTTAAAAAATTTCTTTACAAACTTCAGTATCAGCTGGTCAATATGGCAACCATTCTATTGAGATTTTTATCAGGATTGCATTGAATATGTAGTTTGATTTGGGAAAAGCTTAAATCTTTAGTATATTGACTCTTTTAATCCATGTACATGGCATATCACCCCATTTATTTAGATCTTCCTTAATTTCTCCCAATAAGGTTTTAACAATCTTTATAGAGTATTTGTACATCCTTTCTTAGATTTTTCATTAATGTGAAACTCTTTTTTTCCTTTTTACTGTGAATTACCAAATCAGTTATGCTATCTTCCATTTACTGGGCCCTGCTATTTTTCAGGTTATCATATTAGCCCCTTCAAATACACTATGTGTTTTACTCCTCACAACAACCTTATTAGGAGCTCCTATTGTTATACCCATTTTACTTATGAACACACTGATGCTCAAAAGAGTTAAATACTTCACCCAAGTTCTTACAGTTAATAAGTATCCAAGCCAGAATTTGATCCCAGGCCTATCTGATTCCCAAATCATGCTATGCAACCTCTGTGGGAGACATGCCCCTGAGGGAACTGAATACAAGCAGATATACTTTGGGGGGGATGAGTCAGGAAAGATTGGTGATGTGGGGCACTGGCCTGGGAGGGTGTGAGGAGGGAGGGATCCCAAGCACTCAGGAAACTGAAGCAAATCGTTGAGGTGAGCACTAATGAGGGAATCACATAAACTGGGAAGGTGCTAAAAACGAACATCCCTGCAGTCACTATTTTTCTTAAGGCAAAGAAGAGTCAGTCAAATAGCCTGGGGGCTCTTAGGGGCCAGGTTTGCTTTAGTGACATCACTCTTGGACCCACAGAGGCCATATTAGGAGTTTACGGTCTTCACTTGCCATTTCCAAACTGAGTTTCTTACCCAATTTCCCAGTCTCTTTCAACTGGTACCTTTCACCTGGATTTTCACCTTGACATCTTTCCCCAAATGCTTGCGGCTGTTTGTTCAAGCCAGTATTGAAGCTAATTTGGGAAAACACATCTATATTGAGTACACGGGACATAGGAGAAATATGTCTTGCTCATATAGAAGATTTTATGAACAAAATTATTTGATATAGTTCCTAACCACCAATCCGCATTTTTTTTAATAGTTAAGAGTACAACTGGCCAAGAACTCTAAGAAGCAGGTAACGCTACAGATGGTCCAAGATTCTTAACGTCTGCCACTAGACTTCAAAATGATGCTCTTTAACAGTGTTGGTGGGGGCGCCTGGGTGGCTTAGTGGGTTGAGCGTCTGACTTCGGCTCAGGTCTTGATCTCACGGTCTGTGGGTTCGAGCCCCGCGTCAGGCTCTGTGCTGACAGCTGGGAGCCTGGAGCCTGCTTTGGATTCTGTGTCTCCCTCTCTCTCTCCCCCTCCCTTGCTCATGCTATGTCTCTCTCTCTCTGTCAAAACTAAATAAACATTAAAAAATAAAAAGATAAAAAACCAGTGTTGATGAGCCTGCCTCTTGAATTCCTCAGAAAATGCATGTTGCACTGCAGTTGATTTTGAAGAGAGATATCTGTGCTAGGCGAGCGGTCATTAAGTGCAGCTTTGGAATAATTGGCCTTCCTCCATTGTTCGGTTTATAATAGCTGCAATAACTCAGACTGCTAAAATAGATCCAATTATGTAGAAAAATATTAAAGAAACAACAAACATTTCCATAGCTACCATACCTTGCCTAGAAGGTAAGCAAAGGGGTTTTTTTTTCCTTTTAGTATGTGACTATACGAAAATTAAACGTCCAATAAAAAGTGAAGTCCAGATATAAAAATACAGAAGAACACCCCACTTAGTACAGGTGCAGACAGTCCTGCAAATGACAAAAGTTAAAGTACAGCGAGATATTGCTAGACTATAAAAAGTAGGAGGCTTGATTTGTTTTATTAATTTAAAAAAATTGGGCATGATATTTAGCACGGTATACATTTGTTTCAGAAAAACGTTGTAGTACACATTTGTATATCTGTGTCTACTGCAAATACATAAAGTTTTAAATGAATATAAATCAGCAAAACAAATTCATAGATTCCATGTGCATTTTCCCTCGTGGTTAATGCATGTTATCTGAGATAAAGGCTAGTAAACAATGTAGCAAATGTGAGCATTAACATATTTTGTAAATTACTTAATTGTTTCAAAGTAAAGCCAGCTTTTTGCTCCATTTTGGTCAATTTTAGTAGCTCCTTTTGTGAGCCATTTCTAATCTCATTTGTCAGTTGTTGAATTCTTATTTGGGGGAGATTGTTAGCTTCTTTTGATTGTCCTTCTCTTAGCTCTTCAACTTTAAGCTAGCTCCATATCTTATGATATGTTGTGTGAAAAGTAAATTTTTAGGAAATTTGGAAGATACTTTTTTAAGAGACGTTTTGTTGTTCATGGTTGTTAGGTCTTCAAGACTGTTCATTAAAAAAGCAACAACCAGGGCTCCTGTGTGGCTCAGTCGTTAAGCATTTGACTTTGGCTCAGGTCATGATCTCAGTTTGTGAGTTCAAGTCCCACATCCAGGGAGCACCAGCCCTGCTTCAGGTAAAACAAACAAACGAAACAGGAGCCTGAGTTGAGCCCTGCTTCTGTCTTTCTCTCTCCACCTCACCCCCCACCCCCCGCCGCCCCTTATGGGATTTTCTCTCTCTCTGTCTCTCTCTCCCCACCCCCACCTCTGTCTCCCTCTCCGACTCTCTCTGCCCCTTGCTCACTTGCACTCTCTCTCTCTCAAAAACAAACAAACAACCTATTTCTCACAAACTCCTGCTGGAATTTAGTTCCCATAAGATTGCAGTCTATACATCATCACTTACAGTTATATTAAGGGAAATAAATTCCATTTCAAGTTCAGTTGTCTGAAATGTGTTTTATCCCCACACTGCATTGGCACACGGACATTCTCTTCATCTGTCCCTCATCTGAGGTCAGCCCTTGGTGAGAACTTCTCCAACCCAGGTCACTTAAGGAGGCTTCTGTAGGCTAGTGTAGGGGCTCCAACGGGCAGGACTCCTGACAAGACTGGCAAGAAATGAGCAAACAGGGCAATGCCTTGGGTACAAGTTTGGAGAAAGAGATACAGAGTTTCAGGGTCAATTTTCTAGGTCAAGTCTTTTCTTTCAGTATTAATGACTTTGATCAGGTTTACCTTCTTTTCAATGTCTTGTTCCTGATACTGTTCACAAGCAGCAGCCTCCCGGCCCAGAATCTCTTCTCCTTACCACTACCTGCTGCTTCTACCCAAGATGCTGCTCCTCCCTAACGAAACACGAACAAGATCAATCTACCAGCCTCTCTCCTTTTGCCCTTAAGCAAGGACACAAGCCCCTCGAGGAATTTTCAGAGTTTCCACCGCTAGTAGTGATTAAGAAACACATGGGTGGTAAATTGATTCCCGTTTTTTTCTTTGTCCTTTGCTTCCCACTCAAACACAGGAGGGAAAATCCAGTCTGCACATACATGTTCACATATATGTTAACAATGAGTCTTGCACATAAAGGGCTAGAGTAAGAATTCTCACATCTCATAGGGTCTGAGAAAAAAAACGCTTTCTGTGCCTCCCCCCACCCCCCCGCCCCAACTAAAGGAGCTAATAGCTGCCCCTTATAGGACTGCCTGGAGGATGAATAAGGTTAATGTGGGTATATTAACATAACACGGTGCTTGGCACACAGTAGGTTTTTTTAATGAATGATCATTTCTTTCCCCCTTATGGGATTTTCGAGGTTTGGTCAAATGAGGAAAGAAGTTACTTTCACAAAACCAACAACCACTGGGCAGGTTTAATTTGAAAATTAGCATCCAGTATGTATTCCACAGATCCCTTTAGCAGAGGTTGTCAAATAGTGGGTCCACTGAATTAATTACACTTGACATCTTTAACAAGTAAGCACAGATGGCAATTTGTAGTCAATGGTAATCTCAGCTCAAACTATTTTAGCATCAAAATTTGACTTATTATGAATTAATCTTCTCAGCTTTGAGTTTGCTTCTCTGTAGAAATATTTGCTCATGAATTCTTTGAACACAAACAAACCCTAAAAACTAAAGGGTAATTTTCGCAGTTAACAATAGAACAGAAGTAAGCTAATCTTTTTGCCATAAAGGGCATTGTTTTAAGGATAAAGTTCATCTTTTAGGAGAAATTATAATATAAATGATGTTGTCAGGTCATATTTTTCATGCCATTACTCTTTGTTTCATGTTGCAGGGGAAACAAAATGAAACTAACAGTTTTAGGGGGAGTTCTCCTGGGAGTGAGAAGTTCTGGTTTGTATCACTTCGGAGTACATCAGTTTTTGTTCACTGGAAAATGGAAAGCCGGTGTGAGGGGGTATCATAAACATGGAGTGGGTTGGGATGAGAAGGACCCAGCAAAAATAGAACAAAGCAAACCATGAACGCCAGGTCGTCTTGGGTTTGAATTCCAGCTCACCCCTCACCACTTCCGTGACAGTGGGCAATTTAAACTCTGCAAATCGTGATTTCTTCATCTGTAAAAGGGGAATAATATCGACATCACAAGGCTATCATAAGAATTAAGTGAAGCAACCTATGTGCCTTAGTAGTTTCTGGCACATAGAAGGTACTTAACAATGTTTATTCCTTCCTCCTACTTCCAAACCCCCGCCCTTTCCAGATAAAGAAATATACATTACATGCCTAGAGTATTTTCTTTTACTTTTTAAAGAAATGTTTATTTTGAGAGATGGGGGGTAGGGGACAGAGAGACAGAGCACAAGTGCCTGCAGAAGTGAGCACGAGCAGAGGAGGGGCAGAGAGAGAGAGAGGGAGAGAGAAAATCCGAAGCAGGCCCCACACTGTCAGCACAGAGCCTGACACGGGGCTTGATCCCGCAAACCTTGAGATCATGACTGGAGCTGAAATCAAGAGTCAGGCACTTAACCAACTGAGTCACACAGGGGCCCCAATTTATTTTTGAATAAGAACATGTTTCCATAATGTTTACTACATATGTGATACATATGTACTATCCTAAACACTTCACAAATAACTCACTTAATTCTCATAACAACCTGTTTTGTGAAAACATTATTATTATTTCTGCAAAGTGTTGTTGTTATCTCTCTTGTACAGGTGAAGAAACTGAGGCAGAGAGAGTTAACAACTTGCCCAGCTGACACAGCAGGTGAGTGGTGGGGCCAGGTTCAAAGCCTGGCCATCTGGTTTGCACTTAAATCCTACACCTGCCGTTTTTCATAGTAACAAAAGAAAAGGTTCAATGCATTCTTCATTGTCAGACTTTCATTACCAAGGGTGAAATCTAATATAAAAAATATCAAAGGGATGCTCATGTACCAAAAAAAAAATTATTAAGAATATAAATAAAAATTTATCAAGAATTTTTTATGCAAAAAATAACAGGCCTTAGGGGGTCTATGAGGCAAAGGAAGAAGGTGAAGTAGGGGGAGAAGAGAGAGTGTCATGGTGGAGGCATGGGGTAGGGGGGCAGGAGAGAAAGAACGCTAAGGCCAAGGTTGGGACATCATTTACCAAACTCCTCACAACCAAAACAGTGCTTTCCAGAGGCACCTGGGTGGCTCAGTCAGTTAAGGTACGACTTCAGCTCAGGTCATGATCTTGCAGTTGGTGAGTTCGAGCCCCACATCGGGCTCTGTGCTGACAGCTCCGAGCCTGGATTCTGCTTCAGACTCTGTGTCTCCCTCTCTCTCTCTGTCCCTCCCGTGCTTGTACTCCGTCTCTCTCTTTCTCTGAAAAATAAATAATAAACATTAAAAAATTTTTTTAATTAAATTTCTTTATAATCTGCAGCCCACTGACCAATATTTGAGGTAGGCAGAGTAAAACTCCCAACTGTCTTGTCTTAATGTTAATGTCTTCCTAGAGGGAAAACCACCTTACCTTGACAATAACAAGGCCTCCAGTATCTTCTGACTCCTCTTTAGCATATGAAAGTCCTTCTGGAGGCCTCCTTTTTTCCTTATCTCCCCCAACTCCCAAGTATATATAATCAGTCACTCGTCACAACCCCAGGGCAGGTCTTACTGCCACGGATCCTGTCTCCCTGCTTTGATAAAACCTTTTTGAGGGGCGCCTGGGTGGCTCAATCCATTGAGATCTGACTTTGGCTCAGGTCATGATCCCACTGTTTGTGAGTTTGAGCCCCGTGTCAGGCTCTGTGCTGACAGCTCAGAGCCTGGAGCCTGTTTCAGATTCTGTGTCTCCCTCTCTGCTCCTCTCCTACTCACACTCTGTCTCTCTCTGTCTCAAAAATAAATAAACATTTAAAAAATGGGTCTAAAAAAATAAATAAACATTAAAAAAAAATTTTTTTAAAAGCAGTTCTTTCCCACCTTTCAGATGCGCAGAAGTTGTGGCTTATAGCAGAGCTTGTCCCCAACTTGTAGAAAACAGCACCATTGTCCCTGGGAGCCAATGCTTCTCCTGAGTCATGAATATTTCTTTAAAATAAAACATTCTAGGGGCACCTGGGTGCCTCAGTGAGGTAAGCGTCCGACTGTAGCTCAGGTCACGATCTCACGGTTCAGGAGTTTGAGCCCCCCATCAGGCTAGCTGCTGTCAGTGCAGAGCCCGCTTCACATCCTCTGTCCCCTCTCTCTGCCACTCCTGTGCTTGTGCTCGCTCTCAAAAATAAGTAAAAAGTTTTTAAAAACAACATAAAACATTCTATCCTAACAGAGCTTTGATTCTGTAGGGTCATTAATTGAGTCACTTCTTACGTTAGGAAAGAAAACTGCTGGGTGTTGTGGCGAATGCTGCCTCCCAGATGAAGGACGGGGCATTCGGCTGGCAGACGACGCCCTTCTGGGAATGGCTGCAGCTACCAAGCCACCTTACCCTTCAGGACAGATCAATCCAATGACCGACTAAGAGAGTGCGAAGAGGCAGTGGCCTGGTTCCAATTGCGTCAACACTGAAAGACCATCCCAGCATCAAAGCTTCCCATGGGGCTGGCTGATGCCTTTGTTGAGACCTCACCTCAGCCCAGCTTCCTTTGCCCAATCCTGCTGCTGTCCCTTCTTTTCCATAAGGATGGGTCCCACGTGAAGTATACCGTCCTGTAGACCACTCTCCCTGTTAAGTCTGCTCCCCAAGAAACTCAACTTGCAATGAGATTCTCTTTCTGCACTTTGGTATGTATCTCTGTCTATCCCTATTTATCTATCTATCTATCTATCTACTTGCCTGGTAACTCCAAGTTCCAGTAATCTTAGCTTTGGCAGATTTCCAGTCTCTTCCTTCCGCATAAGCGGGATGCCCTTGAGGGAGCTGATCAACTTGGCCATATAGAAATGACAGTGGATGCTGCCTCAGGCTTGGGTCACGCTTTGCAATCCTCACTGATAGAGGTACTCGGGGGTATCTCAGAGGACTGTGCCGTCGAAGACATGATACCATAGACATGACAACCTCTGGGCCGGAGTTTTCCCTGAATGCTAAAACATTCTTAATGAAATATTTTCACTGGGAAGAAAGCTAGTTTTGTTCCGGCACGATACTAAGAATTGTAGGAATGGACTTAGGAAATAATACTCTTTTTTCTAGTTAATTGGGGGGCGTGTATTTGTGCATTTGATTTGGTTTCTGTTATTTTGTTTTGTCTCAGGTAGCAAAGGGCTGCACAGACTTTACAAGATATCTTTGAAACAAAAGCTGACCAAATTTCAGGCCTGCACATTTTTGTGGGCTCAATGATCAAATGGAGGGCTGCTATTTTAAGACGTGATTAAGAGCAGCTTTTTTTAGACCCAAAATTTAACCGACATTTTTTTTCTTTCTTTTGTCAATTGTTCTCTGACAGGCGAATTCATTTTCAAGTACATTAGGCTGACTGAGATTCCACCAGGCCCATGAATATCCTTCCAGATTCCGTCTCAACAAGGGGGACAGTGTAGTCATCTAGATTAGAAAGCCCTCTTCAGAAATCACATGTCACAAACCTGCTGGCAAGACTGAAAGCTGGTTGAGGTCTTGCCAGGAAGCTGGCGAGAGACCACGGCCCAAGAATTCAAGCATATAAACCCTGATCCGATCTGCTTCCTCTAAGGACAGCCGAAAGACACAAAATCTCTTTTAAAATCCAAGTTGTTGGTCTATTGACAGTAGAGCCCTCCTATCCTTCCTATACTCTGTCTGCCCTGTCACCTTTTCCATTTGGAGGCTTGTTAAATAAACCAAGCACTAATGAAAACTGCTCCCTTTCTGGGAGCAGGTTTGACCGGCATGAGAGGGCCACGGTCTACCTGAAATGGCTCCTAAGAACAAAATAATAGGGTGTGGAGAAGCACATGGATGTGAAATGCAATATTCACATTCAGGACAACTATAAGGCAATAAATTGTGACAGATACGAATTCATTTCTCGTTTAGTAGCTCTAAAGAAATCAGTGCATAGAAACCGACCTTAAGACTAATCATGGGCTGGGGTCCCCGGTAGCTTAGACCGTTAAGTGTCGGACTTCAGCTCAGGTCATGATCTCACAGTTCATGAGTTTGAGCCCCACGTCGGGCTCTGTGCTGACAGCTCAGAGCCCGGAGCCTGCTTCAGACCCTGTGTCTCCCTCACTCTCTGCCCCTCCCCTGCTTGCACTCTGTATCTCTCTCTCTCTCTCTCTCTCTCTCTCTCTCTCTCTCAAAAATAAAAATAAACATTAAGACAAATTTTTAAAGACTGATCATAGGCTACTCAAAAGCACTATTTTTCCATTAAAATAAAGTATATATGTGACATACTTTGGAAAAAAAACTCTAATGCACCAACATTCCTATTAAAAAAAAAAAAAAAACCATACAGGGGGCGGATTATCCAGTTTTCACAGGCCTCTTCCCCTCTCTGGCCTGCGGTGCAGGGAGGGGAGTGGACACAGGATCCCCTCTCCCATCACACAGTGTCATCCAGGGTTGGGGGTGGGGTGGGCTGCAGAGCTGATTCAAATTACACAGCACGCTGTTGGAAGGTGGCCTCGGGCTGACCGTGTGCGTATCAGTACAAATCTGTGTGTGCTAAAGAACCCAAAAATTCCTCTCACAGGCTCAAACCCACAATAAACCTGACTGCGGGGATTAGCATTGTCAATATCTCTCGGGTGGAAGACTCCACATTTGAAAAACTGAAACTTGTCTCTTTCTTTCCATTTTCACTGTCCAGCATTCCCCAAAGCATGGTCTGTGCAATGGTAAGAGGTATGACCCAATAAAATCTTCCATGATCAAGTTCATATGAGAAAACATGGGTTTAAGGAAAGCACAGATTTCCTACTGCAGATTCTACAATATGCTAACGTGCACTGTAACTCTCCAAGGGAGAAATAAAGCATTCCCTGTGCCCCAGATTTATACGACCATTTATTCATCTTCTTGTTTCCAAAGAACAACTGGTGGGGTTAGCGTCCCGAAGAATACGTTTTGAGAAGTTTTATAAGCATTTTGGGAAATCTTCTTTAAAAACCTTACAGTTCTTTCCTAAGATGCTCATTTTGTATCCATATTTAAGAATTCTTAATTCATACACGGCATAGGTGTATTCTTTTGTTTGACAGCGTGTTGATAAACACTAAAAAAACTCTAATTAACATACATGCATTCTGAACTAACCTAGCATTTAGAGAAAGAACAATTTTGTGTGCTCCAAGGCAATACATTTTTAAGTCTTCTGGAAATTTCAGGAGAAGCTTTCAAATAGACGTTAGGCAGTATTAGCATAGTTTCAAGGCTTTGAGTCAAAGACACCCATTTATAGACAGCAAATTAGTTAATTCTTACTAACGTCTCATCACCGTGATGGAAAGGAATGCCCAAGTCGCTTGCTCTCTGGGAGCCAAAGCACCCTCTATTTGATGAAGCATCTTTGATCTGCAGCCTCTGATAATGCCTATCAACTGCCAGCAGCCAACTTTGATACCCTGCTGAAGGGAGAGGGAAGCAGCTTTAACTTGAAAGGGATCAGAAACAATTACAAAATCGAATGAGGCGTTAACTGACATGTGCAGGAAAATGTGCATGAAGAAGTGAAATACCAGGAACATGCATGAATCAACCCACGAAGCCAGCAAGACTCCCCCTGAACACGGGCAAAAAAAAAAAAAAAAAACACCCAAATATCATTGCAAACAACAGAGCAGCTAGTGTGCAAAAATTACTCAGCTGATCTCCAGGCCATCGTTCCATAATCCTTCAAATGAGAGCAGACTTGTTATAAAAATTAAAGATAATGTACATAAAGCATATCATAGCACAGTGATGGGCACACAGTAGACACTCGATAAATAGTACTATTTACCATTTTTTGGAGCATAAAAAGGTAAATGACAGCATGGAGCCAAAATTCTAGCAATTTGCTAAAACTGCCAACCGTCTCAAGACTTCCTCAGCCTGTTACAAAACAATAAACACCAGAAACTTGTCCGCGAAAACACAGGCGTCTTTCAAAAGAGCGGGACGGAGGAAGTAAATTGCAGATCGAATTTCCATCCAAGAATCCGTGCGACTGCTTGTTTCCAAGGAGGACTCGGTTTTTGCTGTCTACTGTGCTGTCCTCATAAGGGCTGCCAGCGGTTGAAGTTTCCTAAGGGAGACGATTCGTATGGAGATATCCACCGAACAGTAAGAACAAAGCAAACTTGTGAAGATATGTCTTGGCATTGCAGACTGTCTCTTGCAAATTGCCTGCGAAGGGATCAGCATGAACATCTCAACCCAGAACATCAGGTAAAGACTCTCGGTTTCAGACGCCCCAAGAGAGGACGCAGGAAATAAATTCTGAGGAGCTCTTCCTGGTTATCCTGTCCCGCCCTTAAATGACCATCATCACAAATAAGGCATTAGACTCTGCCCCCACATAGAGCATATTCGGCCACGTAAGGACAAAACCTTGCTTGGTTCCCGCTCCCATGGAGATTCTTATGTGTTTTTCACCCTTAAGGCAGATGGGGTTTTGAGTTGAAAAAAAAAAAAAAAAAGATTATTTGTTTCACACTAAATTCCCATTTTTATCCTCAGGGTTTCTCTTGCTATACAAAAGCAAAGGGTTTTTTGCTGAATTCGGGTGAGGATCATTTTCCCTTCGGTAGAACATTTATACGAATCCTTGGCCGTTCATGTATTTCACCATCTACTTGTTGGACAACACATGCCTGTAACTGTACAATATTCTGTCCCCTTGGGACACCCGTTGTCTCCAAACTGGAAGACTTGACCTTCATTTCAGCAGGGAGCTGGAAGAAATGTCATTTTCTTTTGGTCTGTTAAACAATGTGACATCTTGTTTTGCATCGGCCTCTGGCTTCAGCCCATCCCACACCCTCAAAATCACTCACTCTTGAAGATATTGCTTTACCCTTTTTTCTTTTCTTTCTAAAAGTCAGTGGTGGATAATGATGCTGGAAGGTTGTCAAATCCCTTCTAGAAATAAAATACTGATTTTTGACAGTTGAAGGGGCCTCAGTCCTAACCTGAAGATCCTATGCGATGAAGAAAGCCTCTCTGCAAAGCTAGCATATCCTTGCAACGAGAACATGCCTCTCTGGAAAGCAGCCACTCTGGTTTAGTCGGGAGTGAGCCTGATAATAGAAGAGTATAACTGAAGTTGACATATTCTCATTAGAGTGGCTGAAACAAAAGCACATATGGATCTTTCTGAATCATTGAACACACACTGCTTGATAAATTATATTCTCATTTTCAGAGGCTCCGTCTCAGAATGCCTTAGCAGGTAATAGCCGTCCTTAGCTCTGGGTTTGCTACTTCTCACCGCCCATAAGTGAATTCAGCGGGCGGGTGGGAAGGAATCAGGAAAAGGTAACTATCGGCTACTGACAAGTTTGTCTCCTATAAGTCTTAGTTAAGTGAACCCCAACATCATACTGCAAGACACAGGTCCCTTTTCCAGAACTCTCGCTCTCCAAGAAAGGATAGGAATTCGGGGTGCCTGGGTGGCTCAGTCGGTTAAGCAGCAGCCTTCGCTTCGGCCATGATCTTGCGGCTCGTGGGTTCAAGCCCTGTGTTGGGCTGACAGCTCAGGGCCTGGATCCCGCTTCAGATTCTGTGTCTCCCTCTCTCTCTCTCTCTGCCTCTGCTCTGCTTGCACTCCGTCTCTCTCTCTCTTTCAAAAATAAACAAACATTAAAAAAAAATTTTTTTTAAGGATAGGAATTCACCCAATGTTGAAAGGTTGAAAAGGTGGCATTAATCTCTTCCTTGAAATTATGCCTCTTTGTGTTCTCTGTGAAGTGTTACCTCATTCTCCCTTGGGGTACTTAGGTGAGGAAAGTGTCCTGAGACACATGTGGTCTGAGGAAGCAGGTCAGACCTCAGAAAGGGGGCCCACCTCCCCTCAATGAATGTTTCCATGCTTTCTTTCACCTCCAGATCTTGAGGTCCAAATCTCAGAAAAAGCCCGTGTCAGGGAGGATTGTTTTCTTAGCACTGAAAACCCACTCTGAATGATTGAAGCAGAAAAAGAACGTGCCGGAAGCACATTGAGTAGCTCCCAAAATCGGCCAGCAAGGCCAGGGAACCAGGACCAGAAATGCGTGTGGGTCCCTCGCTGCTGCTGGTCCCCTCTTCCCAGCTCTGGACACTGAGCATGGCCACGGGCACCAGCTCCCGTAGACGCAGTTAGTTATGCTGCTTGGCTCTGAATTCAAAGTTCCAAGGAGAGCACATAATTGGTCAAGCCGAATCATGTTCTCAAATTTTGCTGGTGCGGGTGGGATGGGGACACGTACCTGGCTCTTTTCAGCTTCTTTGGTGTGAAGTAAGTGGGCAAGTGAGTTCAGATGTTCGGCGGATTCTTTCCAAAAATGAAAGGAAAAGAAAAGAAGGAGGAGGAATCGAGACAAACGTTTACTCATTTGAGAACCTCTCAACATTTCTGACAAAATGCAGCCTAAACCACTTTCTATTTTTTTTTAATGTTTATTAATTTTTAAGACGGACAGAAGGCAAGCAGGGGAGGGGCAGAGAGAGGGAGACAGAGAATCCCAAGCAGGCTGGGTCCTGTCAGTGCAGAGCCCCATGGAGGGCTCGAACCCACAAACCCCGAGATCACGACCTGAGCAGAAATCAATAGTCAGACACTCAACCAAATGAGCCACCCAGATGCCTTCTAAACCCCTTGCTGTAGAAAAGGAGCCACTGTCCTCACAATATCACCTTCAACCTCCTCAAATTCTGTCTCCCCCTTACTAAGCAAACACAATTTGAAGAAAAAAAAAAAAAAAGAAACTGGTAATACGGATATAAGAGCTAATCTTACTCCTCCAACACCCCAGGGAATACGTGCCCTAAACATTTATCCGGATTCCTCCACCATACTGAAGTTTTACATAGCCTTTTTTCTAAACTGAAGGTTATTTTAAAATAAAACTGTCTGAACTGCTTAAAAAGAACAAAGAGGAAAAAGGTAAAAAGCTATTTGGGATTTTTGAAGAGCAGTAATGAAAGTAACCTGAAATCCCCAATTTTTCTTCTACATGAAAAGGAAAAAAAAAAACTCCTCTAAGAATCTTAATTTCTCATTTCTCAGAATGGCTTTTAATTTTGTTTTTCTTCTCGTTGGCATACTTTAATGGGAGCCCTACAGGAAAAGACAACAAAAACAAAGCTAAAAATATGTTTTAGAATCATGATACAGAAAATGTTACTGTTTTTTTTTTTTTAAGTGGGAAAATGGATACTGTTCCGATTATAGAGTCTTCAGAAAGAAATAATCTTAGAAAAACAAAACAGAAAAATATCTCCTTGGTTTTTTTAAGTACATGCCACTTCCAAACCTCCTGAGAAATGGGATCCCTGCTGGCTTTGCTTCCAGATGGGCGATAAACTACGTGACCCCTAAAATTCCTTTCAGTGAGCCTCAGACATGAGTTGTTAACTAATGCAACACATGGCCAAGCTCCCCCACAGAAGCAAACAGAAAATTGGGCAGATTCCATCCTCAACATTTCCCTTTCAATGGCTGCAAAGAGTAAGCTCATTTGAATTAATTGCTTTCCTTTACTTGTGGAGATCTATTCAGGAAAAATTATTTTGTGACTTCAGGATAAATATTGAATTTGTGCTCTGCCAGTAGTAGGGTTCTGGATTTTTGGAGGGAGAATATACTCATGTATCACAAGTGTAATTAAACATTGGTTTTTCAACGGTAAGAGTTACATAGTTTGGATTGTCTGTGCAGTAGTCGAGTAAGGAATTCTATATGAATCGCCCACTTGGGGATGGTTATACTGATTATTGATGATAAGAAGAAGCAGTCTGGTAAATCTGTGTATGTTGCTCTAATGCGGATGTAACAGTTGGTTCTTTGAAACATCGTCCCTATTTGGGAGCTATTTTGGAAGGTGACTGCCACTCAATCTACCTATCACAGCACCCAGAAGTTGACTGCACCCATGGGTCAACTCCACCTGGCCCAGGTACTGCCCTTAATAAAACTGGAGAGAGTCTTCCAATTTAAAAATATGTAAAAGCAAATAACTTCTGGTTGAAAATCATTAAACCTAATTATATCGCCTCAGATATAGGCAGCAAATCACAAATAATTTAAGTGAAAGTCCAGCCTGGTTGTGGGATTAGCTCCCCATCTGTTCCCACTAGGTGAAGACCTCGGCCAAGAACAACGCAGCCAGAATGGTGTCCTCCCTACCCCATCTCGTTGTCTCTCCCCGCTGGTGTATCTTCGATTCACATTCTTTAATCAAGTGCTCCTCACTGGGGAGTACTCGTCTGGTGGCTTTCTGACACTGCCCTTGATATGTCATTGCAAAGAGTGCGGTCTCATTATCAGCAACTGCTCCAAGTTTGCTCTTAGAGCACCATGTTTTGTCTTGAGATTCTTGATATCACTAATGGCTGTTGCACAAACCTGTGCAATGTACCAATTGCAGAGGCTGTGGCTTTTCTTAGGACTTTCCGACAGAGGAGAAGTGCAGTGTCACACTTAGGAGACTCTGGTCTCAGATAAATTATATAATCTCTCAGAGTCTCGGGAATGTGGGGTCTGTGACTATGACTGGCACCCAATAAGCACCCATGGAATCATAGCTGTTACTATTGTTTCAGCAGAAAGTCCTCTCATGGAGAAGTGGGAATAAGTTCATGGAAATCTAAGGGCTTAGTTAAAAAATAAATATTGCCCAGATAAATTCCTGCCTGCAGAATAAATATTTCCTATTACCCTAAACCCTTTTTCTTAATGGTTTTCTGAATCACCCTAAATATCTTCCTGTGCAAAGAAATGATTTGCTTTCAAGACTGGGGCTCCATGGGTTATATAAGAATATATGTTATTGGGGCACCTGGGTGGCTCAGTCGGTTGAGCGTCCGATTTCAGCTCAGGTCATGATCTCCCGGTTTGTGGGTTCGGGCCCCGTGTCGGGCTCCGTGCTGACAGCTCAGAGCCCGGAGCACCTGCTTCGGATTCTGTGTCTCCCTCTCTCTGCCCCTCCCCCGCTCACACTCTGTCTCTCTCACTCTCACAAAAATAAGTTAACATTAAAAAAAAACTTTTTTTAAGAATATATGTTATTTACTATCTGTTTACCATATGAACAACAGGCATATGCAAATTCACACATAATTAATTAGCAATTATGTCTTCAGTAGCACTCATCACCTGGAAGGTTCTAGGTGGTTCTGTGTTGCCAGGTCCCTGACAAATCACCTCAGTTCCTCCAAGTAGGCTGTATGAATCCACAGCACCTTACTGATGAAAGCCCAGCAGGCCAATCAAAGGGAGGTTGCCATTTGTGCCATCTGGCAGCAGAGAGCAAGTTCAAGAGCATCCGGGGCCTTACTAAGAGATTTGTTTCAAAACACTGACAAATCTGCATTTGGTAGGGAAAGTGAAGAAAATTACCTGTCATTAACAACAACAACAACAAAAAGGGTTGTGTAAGCGCATTGGGGGAAATGGAGAATTAAGAATGTTGTGAACGAAAGTGCCTTTTCCTGAAGCATAAAATTGGTGCCAAACTAGACGCAAGGAGTGCCGAGGCAACCAGGGAAGCGTTTCAAATGAGCATGGGTCAAGGAGTCTTGAGTACATCACTCATTGGCAAGAAATCTCTTGTCAGTACACATGCAATAAAAGGCGCTCATCTGGAGGAAAGTTGATGGCAAACTTTATAAAGGAGATATTAAGTTCATACCACCTGGACACACTGCCCAGTCTCAGCATCACTAAAATAACCAGTAGAACCAGTTACTACACACCCCTGATACGATGTGATGGAAGGACTCTGCACCACCTGAGAAGGAATCCCGTCCACAAAATGCAACCTGAGGAATCCGATCAATTTTCTAGACCTAGAGTTCGGCTGCAGGAAATGCAGAGGAGAGAAGAACGAGTTCGTTGACATGATGAGGAGGCAACTGGCCAAGTTCAGAATGTATGACACTCTGAGAATAAATGACAGCTTCTCTAACAAACAAATGGCATAAATAAGGGGAGGGAGGGGAGGGGTGGTTGTAAGACTGAAAAGACCGACATGTTAATGAAATGCTGTGTGTGGACCTTGTGTAGAGCCCGATTTAAAAAAAATAATAATAAGCCGACTGTAAGAAGACATTTTTGAGTTCGAATAGTGAATTCAGAAATTCACATACCGTCTGGGTTTAAATGCAGTTAAGGAAATTATTGTTAGTGTTATTATCTGTGATAATGACAAAGTAGTTATTTTTCTTTCCTAAAAACGGAAGGGGAAACCTTGATAGTTAGAAATACACACTAAAGTGTTAGATATACAATAACACAATATCTGGGGTTTGCTTTAACCTACTGCAGCAAAAACAAAAAAAAGGGGGGGGTGGTGGAAGGATTGAAGCTTAATTAGCAAAATGTTGATAATAGCCGAAGTTAGGTACAGATTTGTTTATTATATTAAACTCTCCACCTTTGTTTGAAAATTTCTGTAATAAAAACCATAAAAACTGTTTACTTTCCCAATTATCTGTATATTATAAATGTACTTACAGCTTTTAAAATTCTGTTTATTTACAACGGACTAGGAATCATATTCAAGTGTCTCAGTCAGTTTGCACTGCTATCATAAAGATGCTATAAACTGGGGGGCTTTGGAACAAACATTCAATTCTCACAGTTCTAGAGGGTGGGAAGTCCAAGATCACAGTGTTGGCAGATTTGGTATCTGGAGAGAGCCCGTTTCCTGGTTCACTGATGACACCTTTTCACTGTAACCTCACACAGTGGAAGGGACAAGCTGGCTCTCTTGGACCAATTTTATAAGTAACCTCATGACCTAAGCACCTCCCTCAGGCCCCACCTCGTAATATCATCACCTTGGGGGTAGGTTTCAACATATGAGTGAAGGGGGGTAGACAAATATTCAGTACAGAGCAAGCTGAAGAGTAGAAATTTCCCCTAATTGTGGGATCCAATCGTCTAACTTTGGAGCTAGGAAAGTCATCAAGATCTGGTACGTTTCTTGGGCATAACTGATATTCGAATAGATTTTCAGCATCTCATGAAAAGAATACACATAATCAGTCTCCCTTGAAATGTCAAAGTGAACCTTTATAATCTCCTCATGATAAATGTACTCTTTGTGTCCTAGAGACTTTGCTAGAAGATGGAGTGGCCCTGGCAAAAATTGACGGGTTTTGTTACCAACATGCTGATAAATTGGAAGCACTGATTTAATCAAATACCGAATGGGGCGGGGGGGGGGCGCAGAATAAAAGCACTATACCTTTGAAAAGGAGATATTTCCAACACTCTCTGTCCCGCTATTATCCCTGGCTACCAATGAAAATTCAGGCTCAGCTGTAGCCTTCAGCTTAATATGTTAAATGGTTAAAGGATTAGGAAGTCTAAGGACAACGAGCAGTCTCTACCAAAAGATAGGAATACCTGGGTCGGCTGGGTAAGGCACAGGAAGAGAAAAAAAAGATTAGACATGTTTCTAAATGACCACTTTACAGTGAGGACATGAAACAGTCAAGTCCAGGATTTTAAGAGGATGTTAGGAGGCATGTCTCTGACAAGGAGCATCACTTTATGAGGTCAACTAAAAAGTGCGTCCCAGCTTGACATATACAAATGGAGGCTATCTCAGACAAATGCAAGATGGCGTTGACATTTCCAAACAGAGTCAATGGACAAGGGATAAGAAATAAGCACTCATGTGAATACACGCAGTGGTGTCGCTGTTAGGGGCAATGAATGTAAATGCTCCCAAGGTCATTTTTAGTAACCTTAGGTCTCCTGTTGCCTGATTATCAGTCCAGTGGAAGAAGCCCTACCAAAGGGCTCTACTTAGGGACGGTACTAATGACCTCATTTCCGGCTTATTATAAGGCAATATGAAGACCTTCTATTAACTGTAAGCTCACAGTTGGTAGACCTTAAATTTCAGTATGAAGAAAGGAGAAGCCACCATCCACAGCCCAAGCCACATCAAGAAATCCAAGTTAGGGGGTGCCCGGGGTGCTCAGTCAGTTAAGCGTCCGACTTCAGCCAAGGTCATGATCTCCACGGTTCTTGAGTTCGAGCCCCGTGTCGGGCTCTGTGCTGACCGCTCAGAGCCTGGAGCCTGTTTCAGATTCTGTGTCTCCCTCTCTCTCTGCCCCTCCCCTGCTCATGCCCTGTCTCTTTCTCTCTCTCAAAAATAAACATTAGAAAAAAATTTTTTTAAAGAAAAAGTCTTGCTTGCTCTTGATAGCAACCTGTCCTTACTTCTTATGGCATATGCCAGTCACCCCAGTTTTTGCCTTCTGTTGCCAAACGACCCCATAGAAGGCACTGAGCCACAGTCATCATCTCTCGTTATGAAGCATCTCCTGAGTATTTACTATATTTAAGCACGATCTTCAGTTTAGGGAGGTTTAGGACTCAAAGAAGGATACAGTAAATGCTGTGCCACGTGAGAAATCGTCAGTTCCTGTCCCCATGAATCTGCAAAGCATCATATCTTATCACATTGTAACAGTATAGGCTTTGCATTTAAATAGTCACCAACCTACAATGATACATTCCAAAGCCACGTCTTCATTAAACTGATGTGGACAGTCACTGGTGACATCTGTCACTTGGAATTTTTCCCTTAATAAAATTGATTGTGTACAAGTAACAAAGGGTTATTGCTTCAGGACATCTGGCATATAGAAATGGCCCCTTGCGAAGCCCTGAATGTTAAACTGTTTTCATTAAAATGAGACCCTACCTGAGCTAAATACAAGTTTTGCTAGAGTGAAAGACTTTTTCCGCCAGCTAAACAAAGTCGGCTGTACACAGCTCATGTGGCACAAATGTTTCATGGGAGAATGAACAAATTATGCCTCTGAAGAGTAGCTGAATATTTAGTCTGACACAGCTTCCACAGGACAACCAACAGCCCCATTTGAAGTAAATTCCTTAGTCTGTTCCAATAAGAAAAATTGTGTTGGAACTCTGTTCCCCGCTCTAAAGAGGGCAAATCCATTTACAGCTGGAGAAAAGTCTCTGGGATGGATCTAATCTATTCGCTTTGTGGGTTTTGATGCTGCTGTGTAAGCCGATGATATTTCAAGTTGGTGCTGGCTTGGACACAGTCGAGAGAGTTCTTTGGAGTGTTTTTTCTTCAACAGCTCAATCATGACTGCAGAAACACGATCAGTATCAGAGATGCAGAGTAGCAACTCATCTTGACAGCAGTGAACTAATGAACATCCATCATTAGATTGTTCGAACATCTTTCGCAATTGAATATCCGACTTTAAAAGAAATTGTCGGACAGTCTTCGGCATCTCCATAGCATTCATCCGGAGCAATCTGTAGTGTTTATCTGTAGTTTAAATGCAAAAAGAAAAGAAAAACCACTCTAATGTTTCATGCAAGGCTGCTTCTGGAACAAAATTAATAATGGCTGCAATTTGCAGAATGGATCGCTCATGTTGTGGAGGCTAAATCCAACTAATTCAATTCCATTGCAGTAATGGCTTAAAATATCGCAGGAGACACAGTCAAAACACTCAAAACGTCCTGAACAACTTACCAGTCTCCTTTAGAGAATGCCCACCAACCTTATTCTTGGCTCAATGGCTTGTTTGCTTTCCCCCATAAATCTAACCCTGTTTTTCCACATACATCCATTTTCATTGTTGGTGCATTCTAATTGGTTCCCACTGAGGTCTGGCAGCCACGAAACTGATCATACGGCAGTTTAATGGACTCCAGGGATACCCAACAAATTGTTCACTATTTCACTGGGCACTGAAGGGTAGCTGTCACTATTCTTTTTTCTTGTCATAACCGTTGCGGCCATTATGACAGCCCTGCACACGATTTATTTTGCGGCATAATTTTCTGTGCGGGAAAAATAATAATGCTTCACCACCTCCATCTCCTGTGCCACTGAAAATATGATGAGATTAAAGACAGACTCCTGCTTGTACATGAAAAATAATGATGACTAGCCTGTCAATTTGTAGAGCAAATCGTGATTCAATTCCATATAACACCGGACACCTACAAAGATGTATTGAAATGAAATCATTGTGTGATCATTCATTCCATCCTTCCAAAATGAGCATTCAATCAACTTTAAAAACACATAACAGACCTATTCATCACATGTTTAATGAATAAGTTTTAAGTAACACGGGATCATAGAAAACATCTTTGAAATATTTGAATCCACGCTTTGTGTCTTTAAAAACAAACCCATTAGAGGGGGAAAAAATGCACTTCATCATATTGTTTATAGACTACAGAGATTTAACTTCCCGGTAATAATTTATAAGGCAGTGAAATGAAAATATGCAAATTTCCAAGAAGCATTCAACAGAAAAGGCTTTTCCTACTTAGAAAAGTTTACTTTCTTTCATCCTCTCAATTCAGGGCGTCAACGCTGAGCACCGCAGACATCCCGTGTTACGGAGCGCTCTGCGAGTTACAGCTCTGGACGCAGGCAAACGCACAAACTGGAAGGACAGATGGGGGAGCAGCATGCAAAGACCAGGAGAGCCCCCTCCTAAGTGAGAATAGGCTAGAATCAGAGACGGGGAGATCATTCTTCCGCTGACCTGTGGTTACCAAGCACATCGCGACCATTACATTGTGAAGGAGCCCAAAGGCCAAATGGCAGAAGGCAGGGAGTTGCTATAAATTTTACAACCTGATCTGCTCTGCTTTCCACACATGAGAGTTTAGAGTTCTAAAGCTCCCTTTTCATGCGATGAGCACTAAAGGGCACTTCCCTCCAGAAACCACTCATTCATTTCTTCACTTTTTTTTCCCCTTCAGCTCTTCCTTTCATCCACTTCCCAACTGCACGATGTGCGGCAACTCCAGCGTTCCCTGCTCTGTTGGAGACCTGTTGGACTGGGCGTCGGATGTGTCACTGGAACTCATCAATTGTGGAGAGACGGGTGCTCTAACATTCAGTGACATTAGGGCCAATGGAATAGCTCCTGGAGTATCTCCAGGAGCTCTGTGTGGCCGGCTATAAAAATAACAGTTTACTGAGTGCCTGTTCTGCGCCTAGCACTGCGTTAGGCACTTACGATGGATTAGGGAACAGACAAGGGTCCTGACGAGTCGCACCCCGGGCCAAAACCCTACGTGTGATCCTTCAGGCCTGACGATAGCTAATTATAAGGCTTTAGCCCGGCGGTCTTCCCAGGGGAAAAGCTGCCCTCCCCACACCAGCGTTGGTCCGCAGCCCATGCGTGGCTCTCTGGAGGAAGCTTCACTCCAGGACTCACCTCCCCAGCTGGTCATGCTCTTACATATGCCTCTGTGTTCTGGGCCTCGGTGCCTCCCGTTGGAGATGCTGTCCAGGCACCTCTGCCGAGACCCCCGTATGGCGGGGAGGGTACTGGAAGAGCTCTTCCTCCATTCTGACTCGTACTCAGTACTTTTCTACTCCCGGAGCTGCTCCTTCTCCTACTCCCATTTCCCCTTCCACAAAACGGTGGGAGTCCATATGGCTCCATGCTGCCTCAGCAGTGTGCTGACCTACCTGATCCAACCCAGCTCTATTTATGAATAAATGGGATAGTGGGGAGGCCGGCACCTGTTTGCTCTTTGTGGCGTTTTCCTGACGGTATTGCAGTAAGTGACTAAAGGCTTAAGCGTTTGGCTTATTGTCTTCATTGGCCATTTTGACACTGGGCAGCCTTCTACCTAGTCCTTGCACTCATAAAGCTTACATTCTAGATTACTCTCTGATTTGGGTTAAAAACTCAATGGCTTTTGGGATGCCTGGCTGGCTCAGTCAGAGGAGCAGGCGACCCTTGATCTCTGGGTTATGGGTTCGAGCCCCACGGTGGGTGTAGAGATTACGCAAATAAATAAACAAACAAACAAACTTAAAAACTCAGTGACTTTCAAAGGTAAATGTTGGAAGAAAGGCAGCACATTAATTCATTTTCAATAATTAGCAACTTAACTCAAATTTTTACTTTAAGACTAGTTGTTAGGGAAGGTACAAGACATAAAATGCTGCCCAAGGTTATAGGTTTGGGTAAGCATGACCTGAAAAGTCTTGATAGCTGTCTTAGTTGCTTTGGTCCATTGTAACAAAATACCACAGGCTGGGTGGCTTAAACAACAGACATTTATTTCTCACAGCTCCGGAGGCTGGAAGTCCAAGGTCGAGGTGCCAACAGATTGAATTCCTGATAAGGACCTGCTTCCTGGATTGTAGATAGCCGCCTTCTTTATGTGACTTCACATGACAGGGAGACAGAGCTCTGGTCTCTGTTTCTCTTCTTATAAGGACATTACTGCCTTCATGAGAGTCCCACCTTCATGCCCTTATCTAAACCAAATTGACTCCCAAAAGCCAGCCTCAAAATACCATCACACTGAAGTTTAGGGCTCCAACATATGGATTTGGGGGTACATTGAGTCCATTCAGTAACCATGGGACATTGTTATAGGTTCCATATTTTGTTGTTATTATTTTAGAGAGAGAAAGAGTGCATGTGCCAGTGGGAGGGACAGAGAGAGAGAGAGAGAGAGAGAGAGAGAGGATATCTCAAACAGGCTCCACATTCATCACAGAGCAGACACGGGGCTCTGTCCCACAACTCTGGGATCATGACCTGAGCTGAAATCAAGAGTTGGACACTCAACCAACTAAGCCACCAAGGCTCCCCAGAACCATATTTTTGAGAGTGATGGGGCACATTAAAAAGGGAGTTAGCTGGGCATTTGTTTTGTTTTGTTTTTTGTCTTATTCCCTTTGGTTTTATTTTGTTTACCCAGCATTTTTCCTTTCATTTCTCCATTGTGGGTACCAGAGGTAGACAAATTCAAGGTTAAGGGCACAGTCATCTAGAATGCCAAGTCTACTCAAAACTTCTGACACCAACTGCAATGAGGATGCCAAACTTCAAAGTCTGAGGGAACAGTTCCCACAAAGAAGGGAAGGCCACCCTCACTTCAGACCAGCTGGCTACAAATGTAGGGTCTCTCATGACCACCTTCAGTTTACTAGCAGTATGGTTTTATTATAGCAAAATGATACAAATTAGAACCAGAGATGCAGAAGGTGAAGTGTGGGAGGGTTCTAAATATGAAACTTCTATCATATTCAGGGATGCATTACACTCCAGCATCAAAATGTTACAGCGGATAAAGAATATTGTCAACCAGGGAAACCCACCCTCGCTTTGGTCTCCAGGATTTACAATGGGATTTCATTACTTAGGCATGACTGATTGAATCATTGCTCACATGATTGAATTCGATTTCCAACCCCCACACATCCCCTGATTTTAAGCTGATATCTCATGATTTAAAGCCACAACTTTCTCATCAAATGGTTGATCTTCCTGGCTTGGCCATGCCCTTGCCTTGAATCACCTCATTACTATAAGCCATCGGATGTGGTCCAAGGAGTCCACCATGGGTAACAAAGACATTCCCATCACTTTGGAAATTCTAAGGGTTTAGAGATCACATCGCAAGGGCCACAACAAAGGCCAGATCTCTCTTTGGGTAAAATTAGCTCATTATTCTACAGTGGGATTGCCAATCACCTGACTCACATTGGTCAACTAGAACATCCCATCCTCTGACAACACTCAGTGATTGGTTCAGGGTGGAGCACACCTCAGGCTGGATTTGTTAGAAATTACGTATGTGTGTATGAGAGGTAGAGACAGACAGACAGAGACCTGAAAATATCACTTGAGTCTCTGAATTTCGCCACATGGGAAATCTTCTAGACTTCAGTTACAAGAGCTGATGGATTTCTTCTTTTTATTTTATTTATTTATGTATGTATATATATATGTATGTATGTATTGGCTTAAGCTACTTCAAGTCAGGTTTCTGTCATTTACAGTCAAAAGAGTCTTGCCTAATTCCTGAAGGATTTTTGTGAGTGCTGAAATGGAGACAAAGAATGGACACAGACCACCTGTATCTCTTTTGTGAAGCAGCCCATGATCATTCTTATTGTCTAATTTTCTACAAGTACCACATGGCTTGTTTTCACTTGAAGTTAACCAAGGAATTCAAATTGATCTATACCCCACAAAAAAGTTATGACAATTGACTGATGGACAATTCAATTATTTTTAAAATAATACAGGGGCGCCTGGGTGGCGCAGTCGGTTAAGCGTCCGACTTCAGCCAGGTCACGATCTCGCGGTCCGGGAGTTCGAGCCCCGCGTCGGGCTCTGGGCTGATGGCTCAGAGCCTGGAGCCTGTTTCCGATTCTGTGTCTCTCTCTCTCTCTGCCCCTCCCCCGTTCATGCTCTGTCTCTCTCTGTCCCAAAAATAAATAAACGTTGGAAAAAAAAAATTTTAAATAATACAAAGTACTATCTCTAACCACAAAGGAATACTGTGATCAAGTTTAATCCCTCCCACTCCCTACAACCACTCACGATAATCAACAGGAATAATCCTATCACTAAGTTTTATTGATAAGAACATTTAAGAAGCTGAATGAAAGGCTATTCTCATTTAGAACCAGCTTTTAGAATTGTAGTTCTAAATCTTAGTGAGGCACCACCCCGTGTTATAAATGTGGGTGATGCATGCGGATATATATGGATATTAAAAACTTTAGTGGTAAAGTACCCAAATTACAAAGTATTTAATTTTTAAATAAATTATTACCATTTCCTATTTTCTTTATCATCACACACTCAGACTCACATGCATTCTGGTCAGATTTCTCAAGTGAGAGAGAAGTGCATGTTATCACAGGCGGGGAGCTGGGATTAAGTACAAGCCACAGTCAGTCTTAACCAATGCCTCAGCCCACGGGGTATTTTCTTTATATAAACATCTTCTGTCACAGGTAGTAACTCAGAACAAGAACCATCAGGAACCGGTTATGTAGGGAAAACAAATCTGAATACACTCATAGTCTTGACATGAAGTCTTCTTTGTAAATGCCAGAATGGCAAAAACTATCTCTCCTTCTATTTGTTCTTACTGTGTTTCTGCAAAGATGGGATTTGAGACAAGCACACGAAGCGTGGAAGCAGAGGGAAAGATTTAAAATGTGTTCTTCAATAATCTGATGATCCTCATATTTTTCATTACTTCTGAGCCACACATGCATCGTTATTGTCACTGAACCATACATGAAATTTCTCTACAGCTAAATCTTTCTGGGATGGTTAGATTTCTTAAATGGAATGAATAAAATCTAACAAGTTTTATAATCGCCTAACATTCGATTATTCTTACCGAAAGCAGCACAGTGTATGCGCGAAACCCGCCGTGGTTTTGCATGAACATTATCATGCAAAAGGTCTCAGAGTTAATATGTCAAAGCTCTAAGCTTCCGTTGACAGGCTTCTGAAACGTTATGCTTCTTTGCCCAACAAAAAGAAACTTTCAAAGTCTTCTGACTCCGTGTTAAAACATTTTCCATTCAGACTTAAAGGTCCTATTATGTGTAATTTTATCGAAATTTCCCAACAGATAGCTACAGTCTACGAGGCACCTCCCACTGCCCCAGATATACCACCTCCCAGCCCATTCTGCTACTGCGATGACCAACCAACCCTCATTCCACACATGCCAGGTCTGGGCAACGGCCGCTCCAAGTTTCTGGCTCCTCCTAGAACCTCTGCACTTGGACGAAGCTCCACACGCTGCAGAGGCCAGAGGATGCTCCCCAGAATTAATTTCCCACCACGTTCTGTGCTTTCAAGAACTGGCCCCAGAAAGAGGTTTGGAGGAGAAGTCGGTGACAGTCTGGTCTGAAAGCTATGGCCCATGATGGGCCACAGGGAGATTCTAGGGAGTTCCACCAAGTGAAAGAAAGGAAGATGTCATTTTGTAGGTGACACGTGTTGCTGGTTGGGTGACTTACCACAGCATCTGGGCCTGCGATTGTCCCTACTTTCTCAATTCACCTTCAGTTTTTGTGAATCCTGGTCCATGCGTATGTGTTGAGCTCGATGACAAAGAGCTTCACGAAGGTCAAAGGAAACGAGAACAGATGGAGGCTTCCGTCCATCCTCATGGACTTTCAGCCTGCTCACGATCGTCTCTTCCAGACCACCTGCCCCATGGACTTCAAGCTCCAGCATCAGATACGGAGATGGCTTTATGGGACTGTCGAACCAGCCCCTACAATGGCATAAGCCAATTCCTGTGACAAATCCATATGCAAAGTCTCCTATGGGTTGTGCCTTCTCTGGTTAACCGTAACTGATATACCCCGGGTAACCCTCAGTAATGGAAAACAGGTGATGGGGGGAAAGCAGGCAAATGATTTCCTCCACTTTCCTCCACTTTTCCCGCAGAATACTCCAAGGCATAGTGCTTTGCTACAGCCCATCCAGGGAAGTCTGTGTGGACTTCCTAGGAAACGTAGCAAGCATGGATAGAGTCCAGTCTTCTCAGTAGGTCTAATAAGATCCTTCCTGATCTGGTCCCTGCTGAGCTCACCAGCCATTATCATCTTCATGTGATATTATGGCCCTAATGAAATTCTTTCAGTGACTTGAAGGTCTCTAGTATTCTCTACCCTGTGGGCCTTCACACAGGAAGTTTCCTTTACCAAGAGTACTTTCTCGTCTCTGCCCTTCCCAGCCCCATCCTTCAGTTCTCAAATTTGGCATCCCTTTTTCCCAGAAACCCTCTGGAGTCTCCTAGACTAGGGATGACGGGATCCATAACTCCCTGCTCTTTTCCTTCTGTAACACATGTCACACATGACTATAATTGCTTGTTTAGTTATTTCCCCCACCAGACTGTATTACTTGTTTGTCTTCGCTTACTGCCGTATGCCTAATGCAAAATACAAGGCCTGGCACATAGGAGACACTCCATAAATAATTGATAGATGAATGACCATCATTTAAAAAAGACAGCATGGCTCCCAGGCAGGGTTAATTTCACCATGATATGATTAAATGTATCGATATGTCTAAATAAAGAATGTATAAATCATTAAAGGAGCGGGTCAGTTAGGAAACATAGAATAAGGTGAGTCACTGAGGTAAGTGCTAGAATGCCTATCCAAGCATATCCAGAGATGAAGGAGAGTAAGCTAATGGACTTCAAATATTGTGGTCCCATTAGTAAGAACATCCCTTTTATGAAATGGATACATTCAACTCTTTTAGCCGGATGCTATTAACTCCCCATTTTCTAGCTTCATACTCATGTAGCAATTTTGTAATTATCATTTGACTTCCCACGTCAGTCTGTCCACTAGGAGTAGGACATGTCGTTTCCGAGAATTTCAGATCTCCGTGACAGTGATTTCTCATCGTGAATTCATGAATTACCTTCAGGTCGTGGTGTGATCTGATTGTGAACTGAGTTAAACGGGGTCCCATCCCCTCTTTTCTCAGTGGACATTTCAACTCCCCTTTCTTCACTTCTCAGGATTTGGTGGCCAACACTTCTAGAAACGAGGTCCTGGAGGCCCGCAACACGAAGTGAAAGCAGTTACGATCGGGGCAGGGGTCATGCCCTGTAACTGTCAATTCTTTCCAGCCCTCAGGGGACTCCTGGCTAGTTCAAGATTTCTTTGTCAAGGAACCACGGCAAATCAACAGGCAGTTTTTGTAACATTTTGTTCTCTGGCACATGGAGAGAGCTGTCATAAAATTTACTGACCAACCTGAGTGATTTCTAAGTCGCACGGACCAAAAGAACACAAAAGTGAAAGATTTTTTAAAAACAATTTTTTTTTTTAAAGTGACCATGTGAAAGTCACTGGATCTGATACTCCAGAACAATGTTTTAGATTCATTTAAAATCACAGAAAATGAGACTTCATATCAAAATAAAATAGATGGTCTTCCCTTGTTGCTGAAATAAAAAAAAGAAGCAGAAAATTCTACGAGCCCTGATTCCCATCATCACTATGCATAATAAAAGATAGTTTGACAAGCAAAATACAGTTTATTAGGTTTCTGTATATTTGAGGGAAAGCCCAATGGTTTAAATTTCAATTTTTGTAAAATAAATGAAATTAGCAGCATTTTAGTAAAAGGACGAACGCAAGTCACCCACGTAAAAATTGTACAATTCACACAGAAACCTCATAGAAATATATGCATTACACCTCACGTACACTCTTCAGCAGCATGTAAAAATGTCAGCAATTAATGCTCTGTTTCACCCAGAAAGGTACAACTCCTCATTTAGATCTTTGTCCTTTAAAACCAAAAAGGACATGAGATAATTGGAAACCGTCTTGGAACCATGCTACTTATGAATTTGTCTGTGAGTGGCTGTTGGTCTATGGCCTTGTTTCTGTTCTTATATCAGAGAAGGGGGTCCAGTTAAATTAATGCAAAGTACAAGCATGTTTAGCATCAGACTATACTTTTCATTTCTCCAATGACTTGAGCAAAAACATGAGTTTCCTTTAATTAAAGCGTGCACAGGGAATGCTAATGAAAATTTTGCTAAGGTTCCAACACCTTTTGAAAACAAACCTAATCACACACCGAAGAGAACACAGGAAAGAGAGAGAGAAGAAAGAAAAAAAGAAGAAAAAAAATTAAAACTAATCAAAAAGAAAAGCTAAACTAACTTTCATCAATCCCTTGACATTTGGCACCCTGAAAATTATAGCTTAGCATTTCAAGAGGAGGAGAAAATGGGATGAAGATATTTCACTTGCTAATGAAAACAGATTCCTGCATTACAAGAATCTGAAAAGGCAAATAAAATGTATCAGCAGTTAATCATTAGGTGACATAGAAGCTCATTCTTTAATGTAAGAGGTGGAAAACACAAGATTGCTAACTCTTACCGTTTGTGTTCCACATTTATTAAGTTGTTGTTGTGTTTTTTAACCTCCTGATTCTCAGGCTTCCTTAGGTGAAACCCGAGACCACAGCTTCTTTTGTTAGCGGGCTGGAACCGTTCTCTGACAAATACATCTGCACCCATCTGCCAACTTTGTTGGCCTGAATGTAGAATGAGTGACCCCCACGGAAGACTTGGAGGATGTTAATGTTAGAAGGGGCTATATTATAAAAAAATAGGAGACCAGAGAGAGCACTCAGAGGGTGCCCATTGGCCTCCAGCTGGGGTGAAATTTCAGATCCAGTGTTTCCTCCATTCCTCATGATGGATCACAGAAATGATACTGGGTCAAGGTCAAGATCCCTGGATTTTAGATCGGCCTTTGCTGTTCACCACATGTGTGATTTGAGGCAAATCTAGGTGGCTTTGGTGGGCCAATTTCCAAACCTTTAAAACGGGATGAACGTGAGGTCTCTAGGTTCACTTCCAAGTCTATATTAATCTTACCCTGTAGTAATTCTCCAGCTGAAAACAATCATCTATTCCCTCTTTTGTTTATCTCTCTTTTAATGAAAGTAAAATTGGATATGTATAATAAAAGAAGCTAATGGTTTTATTGTTCTTCATCAATGACTCATTCTCTTTGGATGGCCCTTGCCACACCTTGAAGAAGATTTCATTTTCAGACTATGCATCTGAATGTGATTAGACCTTGGGACACCACCCTCAGGAAGTCCTCTCTAGGAGGTCTACTTGGAATGCTTAGTTCTGGGCTGAGGTAGGGACCCTGGACTCAAGCCTCAAGTTCATACTTGAAGTTCACTTAGACTTGAAATGCCAGGGAAACCCTTGAATGTCACCATTCTCTACAGGTGATTTAGGACTTCTTATCTAAGGTCACCTTTCCCTAAACTGAAATCTCCACACATGCCTGTGCTGTGGCCAGTGAACAAGCTTTCAAAGAAAGGTACATGGGGCCGCCTGGGTGGCTCAGTCAGTTAAGCATCCGACTTCAGCTCAGGTCATGATCTCACAGTTCATGGGTTTGAGGCCCACGTCGGGCTCCGTGCTGACAGCTCAGAGCTTGGAGCCTGCTTCGTATTCCATGTCTCTCTCTCTCTGCCCTTCCCCCAAATCATGCTCTATCTCTCAAAAATAAATAAACATTAAAAAAAGTTTTCAAAGAGAAGTACATGTTCTTAGTCTTCCTGAATGGGGTCTCCAAAGGGACTAAAAATGCCCCATTGAAGTCATATGATTTTTGTCTTCTCTGACTGACTAATTTCATTTAGCATAATACCCTCCAGTTCCATCCACACAGTTGCAAATGGCAAGATTTCATTCTTTTTGATCGCCGAGTAATATATATACCACACCTGAGGACTTTAAGAGACAAAACAGACGAACAAAAAGGAAGGGAAACAAAAATAATATAAAAACAGGGAGGGGACAAAGCATAAGAGACTCCTAGATATGGAGAACAAACAGAGGGTTACTGGAGGGGGTGTGGGAGGGGGGATGGGCTAAATGGGTAAGGGGCATTAAGGAATCTACTCCTGAAATCATTGTTGCACTATATGCTAACTAATTTGGATGTAAATTTAAAACAATAAAATTAAAAAAAAAAGAATTAAAGATCTGGGAAAAACTTTTAAAAAAATGCCCCATCGGAAGGAAAAGGAAGAGACACATGGTGTCTTTATCATATAGCTCAAAAGAGTAATTGTCAAACAAGAAATATTATCAAATGGTTTCTATTATGAGCTGAATTGTCTCCCCCAACCAGGTTCATGTGTTGAAATGCTAACCACAAGTACCACAGAATATGACCGTCTTTGGAGATAAGATCTTTAAAGAGGTAATTAAGTTAAATGAGGTCACTAGAGCAGATCCTAATCCAATCTGACTGGCGGTGTCCTTATAAGAAGAGGAAGTTTGGATCCAATTACAGAGGGAAAGATCAGGTGAAGACACAGGGAGAAGATGGCCACCTTCAAGCCCAGGAAAGAGATCTCAGGTTAAAACCCACCCTGCTAACACCTTGATCTCAGACTTTAAGACTGCAGGACTGCAAAAAAAGTAACTTCTGGGGCACCTGGGTGGCTTCGTCAGTTGAGCGTCTGACTTCAGCTCAGGTCATGATCTCAGCGTTCACGGGTTCAAGCCCCATGTTGGGCTCTGTGCTGACAACTCAGAGTCTGGAGCCTACTTCAGATTCTGTGTCTCCCTCTCCCTCCCTGCCCCACTCATGCTCATTCTATTTCTCTCAAAAATAAATAAACATTTAAAAAATTGTTGTAATTAATTTCTGTGTCTAAGCCACCTAAGCTATGGCAACCCTAACAAACAAATATAGTTTCCCCTTTTGTCTTATTATTAGTCCTCTTTGTTATAAAAGTGACACATATTCAGTGGACCAGAAGTTCCGCGAGGGCGCACCCTGTCTGCTTTATTCACTACCAAATCCATGGTGCCCACCGTAGTGCCCGATATGCAGCAGATGCCCAAAAAGTATTTGTTGACTGATTACAGACAAATTTAAAATGACAAGCAAGTATTAATAAAAAATACAAATAATAGGGAATCCATTAATTGAAAACCATTATTTTCACAGCGTATCATTTCTCTCCACCATCAAGTATTTCTCAAAAATATGCTCTGCATCTCTTGGAGATAGCGACTGAAACTTAATTTTTAACTACTTCTTAATTACTACTTTCTAACTACTACTCATTTTTAACTACCGTTGGGTATTTAAATTGCTTCCATTTTTGTCATAAATACCATGAAGGATATCCTCGTAAACATATGATTGTGTCCTGTTTCCTCAAAATAGATTTCTAGAAGTGAAGTGCTTAAGTCAGGTGTATACACACCATTAAGGCTTTAACATACATGTCAAGTTTTTATTACATAGGGTTTTACCAGTTTATACTCCCCTATCAGTGTGTTGGGTTTCTAGCTTCCAATAATGATTATAATTTGAATATTAACTGAGCATTTACTATGTGTCAGATGACGCACTAAGCACTTTATAAGCATGATTTTACATAAATCTCCCAAACCCCCTTGGAGGTGGTTACTAATATTATCTGCATCTTACAGATGAGGAGAATAGTCTTAGAGAACATAAATGACATGCCCAAGTTCCCTTTGCTAGTAAGAGGAAGAGCCTAGAAGCATAAACCAGTCTGATTCTAGTAACTCCCCGGTACCCTTTGCCAACACAGGGTATTGTTGTTTCTTTTCTCTTTGCAAACCTGATAGATAAACACAGAGGGCTGTCATTTGAATTTCAGGCTTATGAATTCGTTTGGGCCCATTTTTCCATGTTTCTTGGCCATTTTCTTAACATTGCCATGTTCTTCCCGAGTGAATTGTCTCTGTTCCTCGCTTGCTCTGCTACTGAGAGCAACACCATGATAATTAAGCCTCGGAGCTGCCATGAACTCGCTGGTACTCATGCAGACCCCCCCGAAACCTCACCTGGCACAGATCTGGAACAGGTACTTCAGCTTATAGGCATTGCGGTCAAATTTTCGGGATGGTGTCCTCATCTCGGGAGCCACACGCGTTTGGAGATAACCCACCCGGCCGCTGCTTTTATGAAGCCCTTTTCCTCTGCAACGTTGTCAAGTATTGCAACGGAATGGTGTCCTGATTCTTTTCGTACTGCATCACTCTTGACCGGTCCCGACGCCTTTCCCTCCAATTGTGGAAAGAAAGAAAAAAGGAGGGAGAAAAGGCACAACCACCACTTCCTCGGGCTCACCCGTAGCTTCGTGTGATCGCCGCAGCAGGCAGCCCAGCCCTGAGCCCAGGGCACCCAGCAAGGACTCATCCGTGGGGCTGGCGGTGGTGACAGGGAGGAGACAGAGGAAGGAGGATTGTTTTTATCCTGTGAACCAGTGTTCGCCGAGCAGAAACATTTACCTTGGAGATAGGTTCAGTGTGTGGGATGGATAATTATATGTCAAGGAGCTTAATTTAGGACAAGAGAAGGCACTAAGGCAGAGTAGTCGCGCAAAGCTCCCCTGGGGCCCTGGGCTGTTGGGTCCAAGCGCTCCTTGCCGTGGGGCCGAGTCAAGGTTCAGTTCGTTAAGTGGAGATCACGTCTGCAAACCCACTCCTCGATGACACGGCAGCTTGAGTCTGGAGAGGAAGAGGTGCCAATATTCTCTGTTCCGAATTTAGAGTTAGGAGACAGGGGCAACCCTTTAGCTCCCCCCCCCCCGCCACACCCCCGACAATTGCTTCGTGTGTTTGTTTTTGCCAATTTAAAGAGAAG
This sequence comes from Lynx rufus, assembly GCF_022079265.1. Taxonomy (NCBI): domain Eukaryota; kingdom Metazoa; phylum Chordata; class Mammalia; order Carnivora; family Felidae; genus Lynx; species Lynx rufus. The sequence continues at coordinate 21,865,228 of NW_025814889.1, read as the reverse complement.
GAGAAGACTTCTCTCCCCGAGCCCCAGTTCTCTGGCCTCCCCGGTGGATGCGTGCATTAAGACGTGTTGATCCTTTAATAATTAAGAGCAGTCTCCGGATTGTTGACCTCCTGCCTTATGCAGCTTATCAGCAGTCGCAGTCAGCAGCGTCTGTGGGAAAACCAAGCCGAAGGGAGGGAAACTGTTTAGGCAGCGGCATTATGCTGACGGTGACAGTTCCCCGGGCATGGCTCCTTCACCTGCTGACGAGCTGCCATTCACGACAGCCAGGTGGCCGATAAAGCCCATGCCTGGGAGTTACTCTGTGCCCACGTCCCCCCCCCCCCCCCCGCCCCAGGGGTGGCCGGAGGAGTTGTGTCCTGCGCTTAGGACCTTCAGTTTAGATCATTCTGTTGCCACTATCAAATCATTCAAGTATCAGAGGTGACGCTGCTTTAAAGTCAGACTCCAAAGACGGTGTTATTAACATGCAGCTGGGAGCCAAAGAATGCGTCGTTAGTCTCTTTGAAAGGCCTTATAACACAAAGGAGCCAATTAGGGTGACCTTAAAGTAGTCAGAGAAAGCGGTTCCCACTCATCATTAGTGCCTCCAAGAGCGAACTTGCAAAAGAACCCGGCTGGCAGAAAGGCAGCGACTTCTCTTCCTCCCTTCGGCCTTGCGGGAAGGCGAGGGAAGGAACCGACTTCACCACACCCCAGCAAGACGCCCCGATGCTTCTGCACCTCTCAGCCGGGGCTCCGGGAGCCACACAGCTGCCCACGCACGCAAAGAAGGATCAGCTAAAGCCCTGCTCAGCCCCGCTCTTCTGTTGACCTGGATAAAGCCAGATAACCGTTTCATCTTCCCTGCCATCCCTAAGGGGATAAAGGGGGGCTGCTCAGTACCAGCTGAAGGCCGCGGTCCCTACGCATCTTTTATTGGGGTCTGCGACACAGGTGGACGGGGACACTATCCTCTTTTTTTTTCTCTCCAGACGCCAGATTTGGCATAATTAGGATTCTAAAAAAAGATTAATCTAATAAATGGATCCCAAAGGCCGACTCACTCACATGCCTCCCCAAAGAAAGGGTTACTAGAGCCTAGACTGATACAAGTTTTATCCAGCAAACACTTTGTTGGAAAACATTACTTTCGATCTTTAAAAAAATGTCTGTTTCTTTTAAGTGAGAAAGAGAGAGCATGAGCGGGGGAGGGGCAGAGAGAGGAGAGAGAGAATTCTAAGCAGGCTCCTCACTGCCAGTGCAGGGCCTACGAAGCGGCCTGATTTCATGAAGCATGAGATCGTGCCCTGAGCCCAAATCAAGCGTCAGACCCTCAACTCACAGGGCCACCCAGGCGCCCCAACGTTACTTTTAAAACCACAGCCAGGGTTGTAGGTCATTTCATAAGCAAAAACATACTTGATATTTTAAAACAAAATAAAACAGTTCTTCCATCAGAAGAGAGAAGTACTACAGGTTCGGATACATTGTTCTATAATGACCTGGAAATTATAAATCTAGTTGAGCTTAATGAGGATACTCTTTATCCAGAATTACATCAAGTATGAATACTGCGACTAAATTCTAATTACCAGGAAAAGCTAATGACTCACCAGACAAATAAAGCTCATCGAAATCGTTAGTAAAACTTGCTATTTGGCCATCCAGAAACCCAAGAGTGTGAAGAGGCGGGGGTGGGGGATGGGACATGAAACAAAAGGATACTTCTGAGAATCCCAAAGAGTGACAGAAGGATGACAACGTCCATGGACATCTGCAAAAGTGAAATTAGAGATAATGCCATCAGCCGCTAACATGCTAGTTTCTAAAACACCATGAACAAGGCCAGCCACTTCCTGATCGTTCTTCAAGGTGTTTCTAGCAAAGTTTATCTATTTATAGCTTCTGATTGCCACTACTCCCATTCAAGTGGCTAAGGCAGGGAAATATGACCTCAAATAGTTTTGCACTATTTCCTTTCCTCGGAGGAAATGGGTTTCAGTCTTCAAAATCAGCTCCTCGGCTAGTCTTTCCTATTGGCCCTTCCACAGTCAACTTGAGATGCCCCCCTGCCCCCAGAGGGAGGTGTCTCCAGGCAGGATGCACTGACTTGCACTTCTCAGCACTTGAACTTAACCCCCTCTTTGGTGGTTGTTTATTTTAAAACTGAAACGCTCTGAAAAGAGCACCTATGATACAGACATTCAAAAGGAGTAAACACTGAGAAGCAAGGCACAAAGGAGGAGCAAGAGAAGCAGAAACCGCTGGAATAAAGATAGGAGAAAACAGTAGCTATATATGAAAATTCACCATGAGTGAAGAAAGCATCTGGACAGCTGCCAGACCCGAACAGGTAGAGAGACTTACTGAAAAAGAAAAAAAAAATTAATCAGCAGGGAGATGACAGAAATGGAAAGCTCAGAAGTTCATTAAGGAAGCTTACTTTTATCTTTTTTTCTATAGATAACGAATATATATTTTTAAACATACGAATATACCCCACTGGGGTGGGCATCAGAGGCCTCGTGGGCAGTCAGAAATATCACCGTGGCCCAAGGGTACCAAAGCCAGCCCCATTGCAGTATCCGTGCAGTCCACACGGGGGAGCCAGAGCTCCCATCCCTGTTCAGGTGTAACAAGGAGCCTCCCTGTTCTGGAGAGGCCCAACAGGAATCAGAGCTGTTACCTCCAGCTTAGTAGTAATATGGTAGTGCTCCCTTTCTCCTTCCAGAGAACAGTCAGAACTGCCAATTAAAACCAGATTTGAGTAAGATCCGGAGACTTCTTTACACTATATGAAAGTGTCCACATTTCAATAAAAAAAAAAAAAAAATCAACCATCATACCAAGAACCAAGATCGCAAACCAAGTGCAAAGAGACAAAGATAGCCACCACCAAGTGACAGAGACGTTGGAATTACTTAACAAATATTTTGAAGCAACCATCATAAAAATGCTTCAAAAAGCAACAATGAAAACACCGAAATGAAAAAACAGAAAACTAACAAGAAAAATAGAAAGTCTCAGAAAAGAATTAGAAGATAATAAAGAAGAGCCAAATGGAAATTTTAGAACTGAAATTTATACAATAATTAAATAGTAAGCCCAGTGGATGGACTCCACAACAGAACAGAGAGGACAGAGGAAAGAATTAGTGAACTGAAAGATGGAACAGTAGAAATTATCCAATCTGAACAACAGAGAAAAAAAATGAAGAGAGACTCAGACCTGTAGGGCTATAAGAAATATCCAAGATTTGGAGCGCCTGGGTGGCTCAGTCGGTTAAGCGACTGACTTCGGCTCAGGTCATGATCTCACGGTCCATGAGTTCAAGCCCCACATCGGGCTCTGTATTGACGGCTCAGAGCTTGAAGCCTGCTTCGGATTCTGTGTTTCCCTCTCTCTCTGACCCTCCCCCATTCATGCTCTGTCTCTCTCTGTCTCAAAACTAAATAAACATTTAAAAAAATTTAAAGAAATATCCAAGATTCATATCATTGAATCTCAGAAGGAAATGAGAAAGTTTGGGCTAAAAATGTCCTTGCAGAAATAATGGCTGAAAACTTCCCAAATCTGCCAGGAAACATAAAGCTACAAATTCAAGAAGCTGAGTCAACCTCAAAAGAGATAAACTTAAAGAAATTCGTGCCAAGACATTTCATAATTACACTTCCAAAAACTAAGGCAAAGAAAAATCTTGCAAAGAGCCAAAGAAAAATAGCATATTCTTTGCCTATAAAGAAAAAAACCTATTTGAACGACAGGAAGTTTCTTATCAGACCCCATGGAACTCTGAAGGAAGTGACACAATTTTCAAGTAGTGGGAGAAGAGATTGACAACCTCAAATCTAACACCCAGCAAAAATACCCCGGAAGCATGAAGAGGAAATCAAGACATTCTCAGATTAAAGAAAACAAAAAGAATTTGTCACTAGCTGAACTACCCTCGAAGGATGGAGAGAAAAAAATTCTCTAAATAAGAAAGAAATGATAAAAGAAGGAAATCTGGAACATCAGTAAAGAAAAAAGGAACAAAGTAAGCAAACATATAACGTAATGCAATGTTTTTCTTATCTCCTTGAGTTTCCAAATTGTTTTATGATTTTAGCAAAAATCATAACACTGTCTGATATGGTTCTAAATGTTTGTAGAAAAACATTTAAGGCATTTATAGTCTATGCTCATTGTTTACAGATTCTATATTTGCCAATTCATCAGCTCATTAAAATGTATTTGTAGCTCTCAAATTAATACTCGTGCCATTTTTACAAGTGCAGACTGGCAAAAAATTTGAGTCACTGACATACATGTTCTTTTTTTTTTTTTCAACGTTTATTTATTTTTTTTGGGACAGAGAGAGACAGAGCATGAACGGGGGAGGGGCAGAGAGAGAGGGAGACACAGAATCGGAAACAGGCTCCAGGCTCCGAGCCATCAGCCCAGAGCCTGACACGGGGCTCGAACTCACGGACCGCGAGATCGTGACCTGGCTGAAGTCGGACGCTTAACCGACTGCGCCACCCAGGCGCCCCAGACATACATGTTCTAAGATGAGGTCAAATAAGGTGACATTCTGTCCTCTTAATTCTCATACTGTAAGCAAATGCTCTTTGTCTACCTAGTGTGACATATTTTTTTGTGCTTTTTATTTATCAATTTGCTGTTTAAAATGGCCTCCAAGTGTAATGCTGAAGTTTTGTCTCATGTTCTAAAGTGCAAGAAGGTTGTGATGTGCTTTATGGAGAAAATACATGTGTTGGATAAGCTTCATTTAGGCATAAATTATAGTGCTGTCGGCCATGAGTTCAATGTTGCTGAATCAACAATATATATTAAACAGAAACATGCATAAAACAGATTATGTATTGATGAAAATGAAACCTGAGGCTCAAAGGAATTTAACTCTGTATTTCCCTTGGGAGCAGTGATTTAGTATTTGCTAATTCAGTGTTCACAGAGACCTTATAGAATGTAACTACCGTGATTAATGAAAATGAACCGTACATTTTAAGCAAGGGAAGGTGAAGGAATGTAAAGAGAGGTGGAGTTTCTGTACTTCACTTGGACTGGTGAGACAATGACACCTCATTATTAAGTGCAATACTTAAAGAAACAAGCAAACAAATGACCTAAGAGGATATACTCAAAAACACTAAACAGAAAAATCAAAATGCAAAAATTTTCAAGTAACCCACATAGGGAAAAATTGAGAAATCAAAAACAGAGAGCAAATGAAAAACAAAAAAAATAAAATAGTGGTAGTAATCCCCAACATAGAAATTGTTATATTAAATGTAAATGATCTTTTAAAAGCAATTAAAAGACAGAGATTGGCAGAGTGAATTAACATTTGCTGGCTATATGAAACTCACTTCAAATATAACAGTATAGGTAAGTTGAAAGTAAAAGGATGGAAAAAATATGTCACATACACATTAATATCAAAGTAGATTTAACAACAAAAAAAATTACCAAAGACAGAGAGGAACATTATATAATGATAAAAGGGTCGTTCCACCAAAAGGACACAGTGATCCTAAATATGCATGCATCAAACAACAAAGCTGCAAAATGTGAAGCAAAAACGGACAAATCTGAAAGGAGAAAGATAAATTCAATTTATAGTCAGAAATGTCAACACCTCACTCTCAACAATCATTAGAACAACTGCACAGAAAATCAGCAAGGATATTGGAGAACTTAACCACACCATCAACCAACAGGATCTAATAGACATTTATAGAACATTCCATTCAACACAGCCAAATGTACATTCTTTTCAAGTGCCTATGAAAGATATGAAAATAGACCAAATTCTGGGTCATAAAACAAGCCTCAAAAAAACTTAAAAGAATTGAAGTTTTGTAGTGTTTTCTCCAACCACAATGAAGTTAAACTAAAAATCAATAACAGAAAGATAATAGGAAAATCTCTAACACTTCAAAGCTGAGCAATGCATTTCTAAGTAATCTATGGGTCAAAAAGAAAGTTTCAAGGTACACTTAAAAATACATTGCACTAAATAAAAATGAAAATGCAATGTATCAAAATTTGTAGGACATAGCTAAAGCAATGTGAAGGGGAAAACTTAGGGGTGCCTGGGTGGCTCAGTCAGTTAAGTGGACGACTCTTGTTTTTGGCTCAGGTCAACATCTCATGGTTTGTGTGTTCAAGCCCCAGGTTGGGCTATGCACTTACAGTGCAGAGCCTGCTTGGGATTCTCTCTCTGCCCCTCCCTTGTTCTCTCTCTCTCTCTTTCTCTCTCTGAAAATATAAATAAAGTAAAAATGTGAAGGAAGAAATCTATAGTACTAAACACAGAGATCAGAAAAAAAGAAGTCTCAAGTTAATGATCTAAGCTTCCAACTCAAAAACATAGACAAAGAAAAGCAAAATAAATAAAATAGATTTATAAAATAAAAATATTTATATATATTTATATATATTTTATAAAATAAAAAGCAAAATAAATCCAAAACAAGCAGAAGGAAAAGAATATAAGGATAGCAGAAATCAATGAATTGAAAACAGAGAGAGAAAGAGAGAGGGGAGTAAAACAAAAACCCATTGAAAAAAATTGACAAACTTGTAGCAAAACTGAAAAAAAAAAAAAGACACAAAATACCAATATATGTAGGAATGGAACATGGAACATCACTACAGAGCCTGCGGACAGCAAAGTAGCAGCAGGTGGATGCCATCAACTCTACCCACATACATCTGACAGCTTAGATGACCTGAACCCCTTCCTTGAAAAACACAAACTATCAGAACTCATCCAACAAGATATAGATCATTTGGACAGCCCTCTAACGATGAAAGAAATTGAATTCGCAATTTTAAATCTCCAAAAAGGAAATTCCCAGGCCTAGGCACCTCACTGGAGTATTCTACCAAACTTTTAAAGAAGAATTAACACCAATTGTACACAATCTCTTTCAGATAATAGAAAAGGGGAGAACACTTCCCAATTGATTTATGAAGGTAGTAGTACCTTACTGCCATAATCAAAGACAGTACGAATAAAGATACAGAATACAGTACATTAATATAGATGCAAAATATTAGTAAATAGTAATATATAAAAAGAATTAGACACCAGAAACAGGTGGGGCTTATTCTAGAAAGGTAGGGCTGGTTCAACATTTTAAAATAAGTCTATTAGCAGGCTAAAGAAAAAGTTACATGATTATATCAACTGGTGAAAAAGACATTGATAAAATTTAAGACACGTTCATAGTAAAAGCCCTCAGAAAACTAGGAATAGAGGGAAACTTCTTCTACTTGATAAAGTGCACCTAAAAATAATCCAGAGCCAGCCTGTACTTAATGGTAAAAGACTGACTGTTTTCCTAAAATTGGGAAAAAGGGAAGGATATTCAGTCTCACGAGTCTTACTCAACATAGTGCTAGAAGTTCTAACCAGGGTATTCAGACAAGAAAAATGAAGAAAAAAAAAAAGATTACAGACAAGAAAGGAAGAAATAAAACTGTCCATATTTGCAGACAACATGATTTTTACACATAAATGTCAAAAAAAATCTACAAGAGACTCCCAGAGCTAATCAGGATACAAGATAAACACATAGAAATTCATTTTAAAAAACCAACAAATCTAATTTATAGAAAAAGAGATCAGACTTACGGTTTAGCAGAGGCAGCAAGTGGCAAGAAGGGAAATCAGAGGAAGGTGATGAAAAAGTACAAACGGCCAGTTATAAGATGAGTAAGCAGTAAGTATGTAATTACAACATGAAGACTACAGCTAACACTGCTGTATGATATATAAGAAAGTTATTAAGAAGGTATATCATACGAGTTCTCATCCCAAGAAGAAATGTTTTCCTTTTTTCTTTCTTTCTTTTTTTTAATTGCATCTATAGGAGAAGATGGACCTTAGCAGAGCCTATTATGTAGTCATTTCACAACGTATGTAAATTGAACCACCATGCCACACACCTTAACCTTAAAACAGTGATGTATCTCAATTATTTCTCAATAGAGGTGGGAAAACATCAGGTGTATTTGTACATACCAGCAATGAACACATAGATACCCAATACAAAAATGCGATATCGTTTACAACCTCTCAAAAAATTCAACATCGAGTGTAAATCGAACGAAACGTGTGGGACTTGTACGATAACAACTACATAACACTGATGAAAGAAATCAGAGATCTTCCGTGTTCATGAATTGAAAGCCTCAACAGAGTAAAGGTGTCAATTCTCCCCAAATTGATGTAATATAATTTCTATCCAAATCCCAGCAAGATTTTTTTGCAAACATTACACAAGATTATACAAAAAGCTATCTGTAAAGGCAAAGGAACTAGAATAGCTAACATCATTTTGAAAAAGAAAGAAGAAAGTAAGAGGGATCCATCTACCTGATTTCAGGACATACTGTACAGATACTGTATTCAAAACAAGATGCTGCTGGTGAAGGAATATATACATAGATCAATGTAACGGAGTAGCGAACCCAGAAATAGACCCACACAAATATGCCCAACTGATTTCTGACAAAGGTGCAAAAGCGATTCAATGAAGAAAAGATAGCCTTTTAAACCAGTGGTGCTGGGGCAATTGGACATCCACAGGCAAAAAAATAAACTTCAATCTGTCTCACACTTTACTGAAAAATTAACTAAAAGTGTACCACAAAATTAAAAGTAAAATGTAGTACTGTAAAATTTTTAGAAAAGAAAGTAGGAAAAAATCTTCAGGATCTAGGCAAAGATTTCTTAGATGTGACACCAAAAGCATAACCCACAAGGTAAAAATTGATAAATGAGCCTTCATAAAATTTAAAAACTTCTGCTCAATGAAAGACTCTGCTAAGAAAATAAAAAGACAAGCCACAGACCAGGAAAAAAAAATATTTGCGAATAACATGTGACAAGGGACTAATATCTAGACTATATTAAGTACTCTCAAAACTCAACAGTTAAAAAAAAAATTAAAAATCCAATTAAATCATGAGCGAAAGACATAAAGAGACACTTCACCAAAGAAGATATAAAAATGGCAAATAAGCATATAAAAAGATGTTCAACATCATTAGCCATTAGGGAAGCGCAAATTAAAACCATAATGAGATAGCCCTACACACATATCAGAATGGCCAAAATAAAAAATAATGACAACACCAAATGCTGCCACAAAAGCTAAGAAATTGGATCATTCACACATTGTTAGTGGGAACGTAATATGGCCCAGCCATTTTGGACAATGGTTTGGTACTTTCTTTAAAACAAAACAAAACAAAACAAAACAATCCTAAACGTGTAACTACCATACCGGCCAGCAATCAATATTCCTGGTTATTTATCCCAGAGAAATAAAGATGTAGGTTCACAGCAAAGCCTACACAGAAATATTTACAGTTGATTTATGTCTAGTAGCCCGAAATTAGAAATGGATGGATGGTGAAACAAATCGCAATACGTCCATACCAGAGCACTAAAAAGGAATGAGCTACACAGCAACCTGGATGAATCTCTGGAGACTTATGTTGAGTGAAAAAAGCCAATCCCCAAAGGTGACAGACTATATGATTCCATGTATATAACCATCTTGAAATGGACAAAATTACAGAACCGGAGAGCAGATTAGTTGCTGCCAGGGATTAAGAAGGGGGTGGGGCGCCTGGGTGGCTCAGTCAGTTTAGCGACCCACTTCGGCTCAGGTCGTGATCTCACAGCTTGTGAGTTCTAGCCTTTCTAGCCCTTCGTTCGGGCTCTGCCTGACAGCTCAGAGCTTGGAGCCTGCTTCCGATTCTGTGTCTCCCTCTCTCTCTCTGCCCCTCCACTGCTCATGCTCTGTCTCTGTCTCTCAAAAATAAATAAACATTAAAAAAAATTTTTTTTAAGAGGGTGAACTGGGGAGAAACTGGGGGTGGCTATTTTTATAGCAATATGAAGGACCTTGTTGGGGATGGAAATGTTCTGCATCTTGACTGTATCAACGTCAATACCCTGTTGTGATACTGTAGTGTAGTTTTAATTTTTTTTAATGTTTTTATTTTTTTTAAGAATGGGGAAGGGGCAGAGAGAGAGAGAGAGAGAGAGAGAGAGAGAGAGACTCTGAAGCAGGCTTCAGGCTCTGAGCTGTCAGCCCAGAGCCTGACACGGGGCTCAAACCATGAACAGTGGGATCATGACCTGAGCCAAAGTCAGATGCTCAATGGACTGAGCCACCCAGGTGCCCCTGCATTGTGGTTTTACAAAAATGTTACCACTGGGGGGAAACTGCATAAAGAGTACATGGATCTCTCTGTATCATTTGTTAAAAACTGCATGCGAATATACCATTACCTCAAGACAAAAGTTTTGATTACAAAAAATATCTGAATACAGCGTCCTCCATAGGAAAAAAAAGGGGGAAAGAACCAACACAATGCATTTCAACAAAAGAAACACTGAAATGAATTTTTCTGCAATAGAAAACCATTCCAGTATTCCGGAACAAATTTTAGAGATTGTTCAGGGCAACAAAATTTTCATTCTCCCAAAAGCTTTCAGTGGTCCCCTGCAGCACATATCTTGTGTAACTCCATTTCCAGTCTTGCCATATAGTGGGCGTGTTCAACATTTGTTTGCCTCTATTAGCGACTTGATTTTCCCGCTGTAACTTGAACTTAAGACTAGAGCGCTTCGTAAGCATGATGATCCCCGATTCTTTCTTGCTCAGGTGATACTGGTCAGATGGCGGATTTCTTGGTCACTCTGAACACCATCAGAGTGGATGCCAGGATTTCAATAAAAACAGCGAAGCAGAGACAGCCGTAGAGTTCACATGCGAGGTGAGCCTGCTCAGACATACTGGAGGTGATGTGCAGGAAGATAGAAAGGAAGGGGTAGGGAGACCCAAATCTGGGCAGAAAACAGAAAAGACTTCACAGGAGGGTAGTTTACCTGAAGCAACAAATGAACACAGAATTACGAAATCCAGACCTAGGTTAAAACAACAACAACAACAACAAAACACCAGATACTGTTCAATGCCTCCTCGTTTCACTTTGAATATCCCCTTTACCTCCACTGACTTACTTATTCATTCAACAGGCATTTATTGAATGCCTCCTAGACACAAGGACGGCACTCGGAGGGAAAGTGAGAGATATGAAAGGGAAGCTCCTTTCCCTTGAAGATTTTATAGCCTAGTGGGGATGACAGAAATATGAAAACAGTAATGTCAGAACGAGGCATAATTGACCCAAATACCAGCTGAAACTCAAACAGTGTTCTGGCAGCTTGGGGTAATAAATAACCCCTCAGCAGCACTTGCTGAGCCCCTGTACCCCACCCACCTTTTCCCAAGGGTTCTGCCTCTCCTACTCTGACTTGTTCTTCCCCCAAACTACTTACCCCAGGACTGTACTTTCTGCCAGGGTTAATCAGATGAATCACTGCCGATTAAGGTATTAATGCCTGAGTCTGGCTTCATCTGTGATTCTCGCAGATGACTTAAATCATGGAAAATAGGTAGGTGAAAGCTTCCATCACCTCGTTGCATCCCAAGAGGAAAGAAACAGAGCAGGGTGTTTGAGAATTGGAGGGCTTCTCGCCAGCCCTGAAACTGCACCCTCGAGGGCTCTGTCCCCAAAGTGGCCAGTCAGATGATAAGAATGACCTCACCTCTGAGAGGAAAACTCTGGGTAAAGGCCAATTTGCTAGAACAGACTTTGAATATAATGCTGTTATTGCACAAATATTATTAAATCAACTCTAGCTAAAAACCAGAACATTTTCATTTGTCATTAGCTTGAGCTGATTCTATAATGTGACTCATTAATCTTTTTCACTGAACTAATCTTAGGTTGCAAAATAATTCCATCTCCTGGAGTCCAATCTTCAGGCTGTAACTCGATTTCTAAAGACTTCCTTAATTGTAATGAACTCTTTCCTTGCTGACGTCACCTGCTACACAAGCAACAGAATCAATGCAAATTAATTACTTGGACATAGGGCATATCTGAAAATAACACACAGGTCGAGGGCATTTGTTGAACGCATAACGCATGCCAGTCACGGTCACATCTGTCATTTCATCTAACTCCTATAACTACCCGCGGCGATCGGCATTCGATCTCCACTTTGAGCTACGAAGAGCGGGACCCAGAGCGGTTAAATGACTTGCCCTAGGTCACACAGCTGGTAAGTGGTGAAGCCAGGATTCAAACTCAGGTCTATCTGACATCAGAGCTTATACCCATTCCTTTACATATCATTCCACATGCAATTTGGGACTGGGAGGACTCAACGACTGTTTGTCATTTTTACTACAGATGGCATAGGAATAAGTGACTTAGGTTTAAAACGTTGGAAAACTTCTTCTACACAAGATGCCTGTGAGGCATGGGGATATGTGACCACAGGACCTCTTTGAGACATGCGTGAGATTGGAATGAACGGCCAACTGGAAGACCTAGCTAAAAAGCAGGGGTTGAATTAGAGCAGCATGCTTCTCAAGCTTATGTCTGAGACTCATCTTTCTAGCTCCTTCTACTATTGCGTGACTTTAAAATTTTTGTTAATGTTTATTCATTTTTGAGAGAGAGACACACAGAGAGAATGGGGGAGGGGCAGAGAAAGAGGGAGACACAGAAACCAAAGCAGGCTCCAGGCTCTGAGCTGTCAGCCAGAGCCCGATGTGGGGCTTGAACCCACAAACCGTGAGATCATGACCCGAGCAGAAGTCGATACCGTGCGACTCCCAATCATTAAGGTGGTACTCTCTAAAATTACATCTTACGTTCTCAGTGGCTCAGATCAATCCAAACCAGAGAAGTCATAATGAGCGTCATCTACCATAGGTCCTAAGGGGTTGGGCAACTGAAGGCAACAAACCTCATCTTTTTGAAGTCAAGAGAAAGGCAAATACAGGGGAGGTTGGGGTGCTTGGGTGGCTCAGTTGATTAAGCGTCTGACTCTTGGTTTTGGCTCAGGTCATGATCTTGTGGATCGTGAGATCAAGCCCCATGCTGGGCTCTGCACTGACAGCACAGAGCCTGCTTGGGATTCTCTCTCTCTCTCTCTCTGCTCCTCCCTCCCCCAAAATAAATAAATAAGCTTTTTTAAAAAATACAGGGGAGGTAGTTACCAAAAGGCTCACTACTGGCTGAGAGGAGGAATGACCATCCAAGCATCCCCTCCAACAACTTCCTGCAACTCCTGAAAAAACAAACAAACAAAAAAAGCCAAGAAATAATCTGGTCCATGGCCACAATTTTCCCCCATGCCTTCACACTTATTCCATTAGTTTGAACATCAAATTATCAATATACCTTCTATAACGTTTCATTGTACATTTAGTCACATGCGATAATGATCCCTTAGTTTTAAACAATGTGTCATTTTCACCATTAAGAGAAGACAATAAGGCTTAGTAGCAAAAGCCATATGCCAAAACCACAATTTGTCTCTTTCCTTGCAAGTATGAGCAGATGGCCACAGGCCTACTGGGATGATTCAAACTTAAGGCATGATTCTGAATCATTTCCTTAGTTGAGCAGAAGGGCTTCCAGCTTGAACCTAAACCATAGTCATCCTAGGATTCAGACCTTCTGGTGGTATTTGGAAGGCCCCGGTGGTGGGACACCAGAGTTCTGTGTATGCATGGGACCAAGACCGAAGACACTGATAGCAAGCTTGGCTCAAGGTCAAGGCCCCACGCACAGTTGGACAACTGGAGAGGAAGGAGATGTTGGACACAGTGCGGTCACTTGGGACATCCAGCTACCCAATCCCACGCAGACGGGTGTTTGCTGAGAGCCCCGGACGGCCCTCCTCTGACCAGGTATCAACGTTACATGATGGTAGAGAAAGAGGAAGACTCTCCCCACTTTGGTAGAGAATCCAGCAGGGCATTTGTTCTCCTGCTGCAGCATCTTTTTTTTTTTTTTTTTCAATGTTTATTTTTGAGAGAAAGAGATAGACGGGGCCAGCAGGGGAAGGGCAGAGAGAGAGAGGGAGACACAGAATCTGAAGCAGGCTCCAGGCTCTGAGCTGTCAGCACGGAGCCCCATGCAGGGCTCGAACCCATGAACCCGTGAGATCGTGACCTGAGGTGCAGTCGACGCTCAACCGACTGAGCCACCCAGGCGCCCCATGCTGCAGCATCTTTGACTCAGCACGTTGAAAGTCAGTGTGGCTCAACTGAAAGGCAGCGTGACCCCGTCCTGGTCACAAAATGGGAAGTGGCCATGAGTCACCAGTCAAAGATCTCCAGTGGGCATCAGAGAACACTGCATCAGATCAGCATGGGAGAGACTCAGCAGGAGAGGGAGAGATGTCAGGCTCTGCAATGCCGTCCTTGGAAATACACCACGATGCCCCTGGGGGTTTCCTGAAGTATTGGGGGACCTCGTACTGAGAACGTAGGTGTTTTATAAGAGTTCGTGTGTACAGAGAGAGTGGCCCCTGTTATCCTCCCTTCACTTTAACCACTTAGGCTGCCTAGGAAATTCAGGTTACCACGGGCCGTGCTGAAACCTGAGACAACGGAAGGATACAATTGCAATCAGACCTTGGAGAAAGGAAGGCTCTAGAGAGCATGGCCAGCCATGACTTCAAGAATTATTTATCCCGGGAGCCTCTCAACATGAGCGAAGCCAAATGAAACAGTTAATTGTGCTTTGTTTCCCCTTTATTAAAAACGAAATTTGTGGGGCGCCTGGGTGGCTCAGTCGGTTAAGCGTCCGACTTCAGCTCAGGTCACGATCTCACGGTCCGTGAGTTCGAGCCCCACGTCGGGCTCTGTGCGACAGCTGGGAGCCTGGGGCCTGCTTCAGATTCTGTGTCTCCCTCTCTCTCTGCCCCTCCCCTGCTCATGCTCTGTCTCTCTCTGTCTCAAAAATAAATAAAAACATTTGAAAAAAAAAATCGCCACTATAGGTTAGAAGCTCTGCCCTTTTCAAGTCTAATCGTTTCAGACATTTTTGGTCCAAACACCATATTCTCCTTCAGAAGGACATCATGTATCACCGGCCTTCCTATTGCCTTTCTTAAAAAGTCACCAAAACGAACGGCGCAACATTCGGCATGTGCGTCATTTCTCACCAACGTTTCCAGGCAGAATGCATCGAAGCAGATCTCATTACCTTTTCATCAAACCCTATGCCTCCCTCTGCAGCTCCTACCACAGCAAGTGACCTTCCTATACATCAATTTAAAATGCTGATTCCAGGTGGAACATCTACAGTCCATCTAGCGAATAAAAAAAATATGGCTGTGAACTGGATAAAAATATAGGAAAACCCAGTCTTACAAAGATGAACTTTCTTCACAACTTGGTCTACTATTTCAATGAAATTCTAATCACAGTTTCAGCAGTATTTTGATGAAATGCAACAGACTGATGCCAAAATTTCAAGGGAAGGGAAAGTGCGGAAGAATAGCCAAGAAAATTTTAGGAAAAGGAAAATGAGGGAAGACTTGCCTTACAAGGTAGCAAAACTCTACTGTAAAGCTACAGTCCTTAACGCCTTAAAGTCCTTAAAACAGAGTTCAGAAATCGGTCCATACTTATGGATGGGGAGACTTATTTTATTTTATTTATTTTATTTTATTTGAGAAAGTGTGAGTGGGGGAGGAGCAGAGAGAGAAAGAGAATCTTAAGCCACTTCTGTGCTCAGCACAGAGCCCCACACAAGGCTTGATCCAATGACCCTGGGATCACGACCTGAGCCAAAATCAAGGGTCAGACACTTGACCAGCTGAGCCACCCAGGCATCATCCCAAGGCATTTTAATTAGTAGGACACTCTAATTGGTGAGAAAAGGACGGAAGGCGCCTGCGTGGCTCAGTCGGTTAAACATCCGACTTGAGCTCAGGTCGTGATCTCACGGTTCGTGGGTTCGAGCCCTGCATCGGGCTCTCTGCTGACACCCCACAGCCTGGAGCCTGCTTCAGGTGCTCTGTGTTTCCCTCTCTCCCTGCTCCTCCCCTGCTTGCCCTCTGTCTCTTTCTGTCTCTCAAAAATAATAAATGAATATTTTAAAAAGTTTTTTAAAAAGAAGAAGAAAAGGATGGACCAAATCTTAAATAATATTATTACAACTGGCTATGATTTTTAAAACGATTAATAACTTATATATGATTATTTACCCAATTTATACAAATCAATACATTCCAGATGGATTTAAGAGCTACTTCTAAAAACATAAAGTTACAACGTGGAGAGAACTTGAGAACATTATGTTAAATGAAAGAAGCAAGTCACGAAAGACCACATATGACATGACTGCATTTATATATGCTCAGAATAGGTAACGCTACAGATACAAAAAACAAACTAGGGCTTACCTAGGGTGGGGGGAAAATGGTGTGTTGAAGGAAAATGAAGAGTGACTACAAATGGCTACAGTGTTTCTTTTTGGGCTGATGAAAACGTTCTAAAACTGGTTATGGTAATGGATACACCATTCTGCGAGTATACTGAGAACCAGTGAATGGTATACTGTATATAGAAGAATTGCACGATATGCGATTTACATCTCAATAAAGCTATTAAAAATACATCAAGCTAAAAAATTCAAGGAAAATGTGCTTATTATCTTGCACTAGATAATGCATTCATACACATACACACACACACACTCACTCACTCACACATTTTTAAATAAATTGTACTACATAAAACTTTTGAAACCACGCAAGAGAAGACCACATAAACAAAGTTAAAAATCACACAATAAACTAGAAAAAAAAATTTGCAACAGATATAAAAGAACAGGAATTGCTTATATGGATGAACTCATCTTCATACCCATATAAAAATACGTGTAAAATAAGCTACAGTCTATAAGGATCCCAATAGAAAATTAGTAATAGCTATGGATGGGATGTTGAAGTTAGAAAATCATTCAATTCATTATTAATTTAAAATATGATTTAGGGGCACTTGGGTGGCTCAGTCTGTTAAGCATCTGACTTTAGCTCAGGTCATGATCTCACAGTTCATGGGTTTGAGCTCTGCGTTGGCCTCTGTGCTGTGCAAAGCCTGCTTGGGATTCTCTGTCTCCCTCTCTCTCTCTGCTCCTCCCTGACTCATGCTTTCTTTCTCAAAAATAAATAAACTTAAAAAAATGTTTTAAATATATATGATTTAAAATGGCATTTTTCACCCATCAAATTGGCAAAAATTATTTTAGACGGATACCAATATTAGCAAAGGTGTGAGGAGATGACTATTTTCATATATTATTGTAGGAGTAGGGATTTGTAAAACTCCTTGGAAGGTTATTGTGCAGCATTTTATTATAGCTTTACTTGTGCATACGATTTGGCCCTGCAACTCCACTCTTGTTACCTGTTTTAGAGACAGTCATACATGTACATAACAAACATGTATAAGGATTTTAACTGGCATCTTACTTGCAAAGTGAAAAATTTTGAAGTGTTTTGTATGTCCATAATTTGAAAGATGGTTAAATTGTGGTAGGTCTATATCCGGTAGTTTCATTTACTGTTGTAAAAACCAGTGGTACTTGTTTGTTTTTAAGGGGACTGGTGTGGTCAGTAGTTTTGCTGTATCTGCATAGATTTTTACAAAAAAACTATGTATTACTTATATAATTAAAAATAAATGAAAACAAGAATGTGTGATATGTTAGGGAGAAACATTTTGAGAAAATTGTCAAAACTACAATTTGTATTGGTCTCAAGTATAGATGACCAACTTTTTCAAAGTGGACCAATTTAATTAAAATAAGAGTGTTTTAAGGATCCTGGTCATCTCACTTTTTCATTTTACCTTGTATAGAAAAATGAATATATATATATATATATATATATATATATATATATATAGCACCCTCCTAAGGATATCCATTCCAGAATTTTTAATTTAAAAAAAAATGGACACAGGGGCACCTGGGTGGCTCAGTCAATTAAGAGTCCAACTCTCAATTTTGGCTCAGGTCATGATCTCACAGTTCGTGAGGCTGAGGGGGGACAGAGAGAAAGGGAGATACAGAATCTGAAGCAGCCTCATAGCCCCTAGCTGTCAGCATAGTACCTGACACGGGGCTTGAACCCACGAACTGTGAGATCATGACCTGACCTGAAGTCAAACACTTAACCAACTGAGCTACCCAGGTGCCCCAAGATTCACAGTGTCTTAGTTAAGAACAAAACTTATTCAAAGGCACAGCATTATAATAAGATACTGCAGTGCAAGCTGTTATGTAGAGCTAGAAATTTCAGCAGAAAAATCATTATGACTAGCAACATAGTACATAAGAAAAGGAGAAAACTTTAAAATGAGACCTCCCCTACAAATGACCCAAGGGAAGATGATCCCACAGTGATGCTCAAAGTTGACAAGCTCCAAACACATTTGCAGGGATTCCGATCAGAGTTTTAGTTCCCGCATCTTGATCACAAGCACACAAACAAGGGCAGACATATGAGAAAACCCTCGAATGTGGAAGATAAAGATCAGAGCAAACAGAAAAGAGCAACTGAAACCATCCAAAAACCAAAAGTGCAACTCGTATCCTCAGAAACACAAGAAAAGATAATGAGTTCCTGAAGCAAGAACAGAATCCTGTGGAAAGGGGCATTGGGAGAACAACAAGCATTCTTGAGAGCTAAAAACATAAAAACAGAAAGAAAAAAAGCTAAACGAGTTAGAAAACAGGGGGAAAGATAAAAAGGAGGACACCTAGAGACACAAGACAATTAGAAAACAATTCCAGGAACTCCAACATTAGAATGATCAGATGAACAAAAAGAACAGAGAAAACAGAGGAGAGGACATTAGAAGCAAAATTTCCTAGAACTAAAGACATCAGTTTCCAGACTGAGGGGACCACTAAGTACCCAGCATAGGGGCAGAAACAGACTGACTGCAAGGCATATCAGTTCAGAACACTGTGGATTAAGAAAAGCCACTGCATGACTCTGTTCTTCCCAATACCAACATCGAATTCCAGAAGACCATGGAGCAAGGCCTTCAAACTTCTGAAGGAAAATAACTTCCAACTTAGAATTCCATACTCAGACATAAATTATAGATGAGGTAAAATTAGAACAGTTTTAGAAATCTAAGATTTCAAAAAATTTGAAATACACACTTGCTCAGGAAACAATTGAGGATGCCCTCACCCGTGTGAAGGAGTACACAGAGGAAAAATATATATGATAGGAGAAAGAGTCAATTCAAAACAGGAGAGGGCATCTGGGTGGCTCAGTCGGTGAAGCATCTAACTTTGGCTCAGGTCATGATCTCACAGTTCATGAGTCCAAGTCCCAAATCAGGTGAGCTCTAGCCCCGTTTCAGGTGAGCCTTGCTTTTCTCTCTCTCTCTCTCTCTCTCTCTCTCTCTCTCTCTCTTCCTCTCTGCCTCTCACTCACTTATGACCTCTCTCTCAAAAACAAAAACAAAACAGGAGAAAGAAAAAGGACAAATTTCAAGATGATGGTAGAGAGATTTCTTTTCTCTTTTCTCTTTTTTCTTTTCTTTTTTCTTTTCTTTTCTTTTTTCTTTTCTTTTCTTTTTTAATGTTTCTTTACTTCTGAGAAGGCCATAGAGAGAGGGAGACAGAATCCCAAGCAGGCTCCTCAACGTCAGCATGGAGCTCGACACAGGGCTCGAACTCCCGAACCATGAGATCATGACCTGAGCCGAAACCAAGAATCAGATGCTTAACCAAATAAGCCACCCAGGTGCCCCGATGGTACAGAGATTTCTAATGATAACTGGGCACAAGTGTAAAGTATGAATGAAGCAGAGAGAGGCAGAGACTGGCATGGCCAAGACTGCTATCCTGATTCCCTTTGCTACTATAACATCTACTAGATGAAACTCCTGGAGAATGTTCTTTAATAAAAAAGAAAAGGGAGAGGAGGAAGAGCAAGATATGAGATCAGAAAGGCCATCCAGGCCTGGAATGGGAGCAAAAGTAATCCAAAGGTGACCACAGTCCAGCCAGATTGCAGGAGCGAAGGAGCAGTGTCTCAGAAAATACATACAGGAACTGAGAGGTTAGCTGTTGTGATTGACCTTAGCGGAGAGCTTTACTAAAAGGCCATTAGAAGAAATGGAAATAATTTAAAACATACAAAGAAAACTCAGTGAATGAAAAGACCAGCATTTTTAACTCTATGAAAAATATAAACAAAGGAAGGAAGAATAATCATGGTATGTGACAATGCTCAGTTATAAAGAATATTAGGATAATCCTAATACTAATTTAACCCAAATTGTAATAGGATTATACTGCGAAGATGAGAAAGGAAGCAAAATGACATCCAAATAAAGAGTTAGCTCCATTTTCCATGCTAAAATTGACAATTAAAGAGATAGCAATATATGCATCGTTCTTAGAACTTGGGAAAGTTGTAAAGGTCAGGAGGAGCTTTTAAAAGGGTTGAAAGCTGTTGCCTTTGAGGAAGGGGACAAGGGAAGTGAGAAGGGGCAAGTCAGGAAACTAAATTTCGTAATGGCTCTTTTATTACTATTCAACTTTGGGTTTTGTTTTGTTTTGTTGCTTTTTTGTTTTTTATTTTATTTTATTTTAATCTTAATTTTATTTTTAATGTAATTTGTTGTCAATTTGGCTAACATACAGTGTATACAGTGTGCTCTTGGTTTGGGGGGTAGATTCCCGTGACTCCTTGTTTACATGCAACACCCAGTGCTCATCCTAACAAGTGCCTTCCTCAACGTCCATCACCTATTTTCCCCTCTCCCCCACCCCCCTCATGAACCCTCACTTTGTTCTGTGTATTTAAGAGTCTCAAGAAAAAAAAGTTACAAACAGAGAGGGAGGGAAGCAAACCATAAAACTATTCAACTGTTTAAACTATATGCCTATAAATTATTGATTTTTAATTCAAAAATAAAAATAAATTCTGGATTTCTAACATAAACAGGTAGCCTTTCAGGTGACTAATTTTGAATATTAAAAAGAAACTAAGGGGTGCCTGGGTGGCTCAGTTGAGTGTCCAACTTCAGCTCAGGTCATGATCTAGCGGTTCATGAGTTCCAGCCCCACATCAGGTCTCTCTGCTGTCAGCACAGAGCCCACTTCAGATCCTCTGTCTCCCTTTTTCTCTGTCCCTCTCCCCACCTCAAAAATAAATAAAACATTAAAAGATGTATGTAGGGGCGCCTGGGTGGCTCAGTAGGTTGAGCGTCCGACTGCGGCTCAGGTCATGATCTCGCGGTCCGTGAGTTCGAGCCCCACATCGGGCTCTGCGCTGACAGCTCAGAGCCTGGAGCCTGTTTCAGATTCTGTGTCTCCTTCTCTCTCTGACCCTCCCCCATTCATACTCTGTCTCTCTCTGTCTCAAAAATAAATAAACGTTAAAAAAAAAAAGATGTATGTAAAAAGAGAAAGAAAGAAAAGGAAAGAAAGAAATATTATATATTATATTGTATATTATATTATATTATATATTATATTATATTATATTATAATATTATTTGAATATCTCTTCTGGCTGGGGAGAGGTATAATATAGATTACATCCAGGATAGCTCATCTGTTTTCACCTTAATATTTTCATGTGACTTCTGAAGCGCTTTTATCCTTTTTAATTGTTTCAGTAGTCAGGGATCAGATCTTCTCCAGAAAGGTCATCCACAGGCATAACAGGATCTCCTACATGCTCACATAATTTCTCTAAAACACGATGGTACAGGCAATGGTTACCCTTTCTTGGGGAAGAAGATACTCCTCGCTGTGTACGTAAGCCTCACTGCCTTGAATAATCAAAGTCCCTCAGAATTGTGTAGTACTCTGGACTTTTCAAACTACTTTCTCATGTCTGTATTCAGCCCTGCCACAGTCCTGAAAGGCAGGAAGGACAGAAGCTCAGAGAGTTTGAGTGACTTCCCTAAGGTCACTCAGCTGGTAACAGCAGAGCCATGAGTAGAACCATCAACTCGTGACTCTCTCCACCTACCACGCTGTGCAGCAGTCTTGTTTTCAAATTTCATAAAGTCTCCATTTGTTTAATAGCTCCAGTCGCTGGCAGCCAAAAGACCAGATGGTGGGAAAAAGAAAGAGGGTGTGTGTGAATTTCCTTCTCTAAAGCCCAGCCACTCTGCCGAGAGCCAGCCTTAGAACAATCTGCCCTCTGCCCAGAAGATTAACCCCAGATCCTGGCTTGCAAACAACACAAATTTGGGGTCTTGGGATTCTTCCACATTCGAGGGTCTCTTTTAAAATTGGAAATGCCCCGGAGAAGTAGAGAAATCCTCAGACAGGGGTGGTTGGCAACCAGCTAAAATTAAGCCTGAGATACTGTAAGGCAGTTAAGGGAGGAAGAAAGAGACACCAATTTATCCTAATTCCAAATTGTTCCCAGGACTAACCTTGCCCATCCGAGCCAGAATTATTAGAAAAGATTCCTTGAGCAGAAACGCCATGAGGTGCCCACCCTCCTTTTGTCTACCGGTGAATACATAGTGATTGGAAAGCCAACAACCGAAACACAAAAATCTCCACTAAACCCAGTTCACTAAGAAAGATTTAAGCTAAACTGGCATTTAGAAACCTAACAGTTATTTGTGCGTCAATTCTAAAGCAGTTGGACGTTTCATCTTGTTTGTCAGGGACAAGATTTTCTCTCTATTTTTAGCAAACATTGCAAGCTGGGCACGTGCAGCCTTTGCTGAACAGAATGCGAAACGGGGTTTCTTCTGGGTCCTCAGTGTGCGGGAGTCTGACAAGGCCCAGAGCAGGGCAGAATCAAACACAGGCTGCGACTATCACTTGGAGATAAGATAACCAAACAATGGGTCAAACTCAACTCTGGCATCCGAGGCGGACTCTACTTTTTTTACAGCATGAATGACCGCAACACATCCATTTAGATTTGCAGCCTATTAGAATCCATTTGTGCGAGCTCTGTGTGCAACGGGTAGCAAACTCTATGCAGATTTAAATATAGAGCAAAGGATAATTGTAAGACGTCTCAATCAGGGTTTCTGCTAGACTTCACATATTTTAAAGGCATAACACACAGAGGTTACATAACTGCCTTTACAGAAAACCCTGCATTCAGAGTTGTTTTTGAAGCCTGTTTGCAGCTGAGTGTTTACTAAATCAAGCACTAAAAACTAGATTTACACTGGTTTTTGGAAGCTGAATGCCAGCTGCAGCTGCCATTAGAGCAATTCAATTTCTTTTTTATAAAGCACAAGTAAGGCTCAATTTACTAAAGTTTTATTTCCTTTTTATGCATCCCATATGCTAGGGGAAAAAATTAAGTTTATGAGATTAAAAATGAGTTTTATGCTAAATGTTTACAAAGTTTCAGCTGGTTGCATTTGCGAGCCCTCAAACCCACCAAGTTCAGCTTCTGGGTTTTTTCTAGCAAAAGAAGGTCTTTGTGTTTACCCAAGGAAATGGCCCAGACCTCCTCCTCTGTTCCCATCTAGCTCTGGCTTCCCTTTCACATCGCATGATTTTATAAGAGGTGAGGTAGACAGAGAAGTTCCTCAGGATGTCAAAGTCTTCAGAAGGAATGTCCTGTATGGACACAATTGCTTTTTTAAATGATTCTCCACCCCACCCCTTCCCTCTGTCTTGATTTAGCTAGTCTGGTGATGTTTTTCATTTCTGTGATCATCTCTAAAAAAGCAATATAGCTTTTACTTGATAGAAAGAAACATCTAGATAGCTAACAGCTGCTGAATCTGGAGAAGACTGCTTTTCATCACCTAATTACAAACCACAGTAGATTAGAAAAGTTGCATTTCTTTGCTCCAAAAGTAATGGGCACAACGAATTTTTTTTTTTTTAACTGTACATATGTCACTCGGAAGAACCCAATATATCCCTTGTGAAAATATTTCACTACACAAATTCTTCCTCCCTCTGAAATACTTTGGCCTTTCTTAGGATTGGTTTTTTAAATTACTCTAGTTCTGATTAAGCTATCAAAGAACCTATCATCTTGGGAAGCATTCATTGAAAGAGACAGGATAGAAAAAAATTTTAAGATAAGAAAGCCTTCTAGAGATAAGGTCAGAGAATCCATCCAAATGACCAATGGAAGAAATCCATTTATATTCACTAACTTATGCTGTTTCTACTTAACTATTAAAAGGTCGAGTTTTAAGCTTTCCTAGAAGTGGTAAAGGAAATCCTAGAGCCTTACAGTATGAGATTGGAAACGCAAAGAGAAAAAAATCAATATTGTAGATATCACAGTAGATGACAGATGGATGTTAGGGTCCTTTGAGAATAAATTGTTAATGGTCATTAAGGGAACTCATGTCCTAGCATGTCACAGTGTTCCAAGGAGGGCTCTTGTCTGAGAAGAGCTCACAGAAAACTCCAGCACTGAGATTTCCTGAGCAAAGAACAGAAGTGAAGATCATCTTCCAGGCATTGACCTACATGATGGAAAAGTTGATATGGACCAATTTTGGTCAGAAATACTAGCTAGGGGTCAGTATATTGGAGTTCTCTCGGTGTATGAACCAAATAATCCTATCCCAACAGGCAACTGCTGGCAAACAGGATGGTTTATACCAAAAAGGATAAAGAAGAATGACAACCGTGTGAAATGAACGGTCTCCAGAAGGAAAGCTGAAGGATGCATACAGAGCACGGATCGATTTTATTGGTCTGTAGGCCTGCAGCCTCCAAAAGCAAAGAGTGGACACAGCAGAGATACCCCCGGGCACTTAATCTCAAGTGCTTCTAGCAGCAAAGGGGATCACTGGGGACCCTGCCAGGAGAGGGAGAGACTTAAAAGCCGGGATCACCCTGATTGTACAGCAAGGGGCTTAGAGCATAAATTACTTTTTGTTGGCATGTTAACCATCCCCACACTGTTTTAACTGTACCCCTTCAAACTATTATAGCGTAGAAAATAAGAGTCACACTGATGAACCATTGACCATATTCTTGATTTGGGGATCTTTATCCATCAGTTAGGAGAGACAAGGCACATGTTTACAAAACATCTAGAAAAGACTTAATTGGTAAGGTGTTTTCCACAATTCAGCAGAAACTTGGAAAGATAGAAGGACCCATGTATATAGGAGCGGTCTGAGAAATGTTTACAGAGAGATAAGTCTTGAAGGATATATAGCATTTGGATAGAAGACCGAAGAAGGCATTTCAGGCCTAAGGAAGGATATGAGCCACAGCACGGGATGCAGGTGTAAGAGGGGTATGTTTATGGAAAGGGGGGCAGCAATGAGGAAGCCAATTGGAGCAAAGTGCTAGGAGAGTAACAGAACACAACATTTGAAAGAGGGATTAGCCTCAGGATTTGGAGCACTGTCCATAATAGACTGGCAAGCAATGACAAGCCTTTGAAGGTTGTGAGAAGAAAAATCACACAGTGAATGTGGCACCTTAGAGAGACTGCTCTAGCGATAGGGCAGCACGATAAAGTGGAGAGAAACGAAGTTAGATCACTGAAGAGAGAGCAACAATGATCCAGGCGTGAGGTAATGAAGCACAAGTAGAAGCCATAAGGAGAGAGAGTTGGGGTATTTGTTCTCTCCACTCCCCTCCCTGCCACCCACCATACCTTACTGGTACGTGGTCCTACTTCCATAGACCCAGCTTTCTCTGGACTCCCATAGCATTGTTTACCAATGTGTTAGCCCCAGGGAGGTCCCCCAGCCCTTGCTGGTTTCCTTAACCATACCACTGGGTTTTGTCTGTTCGGTTTTGAATGGGCCATTTGTGCCTTTGCAGAGCCTGACTTATACAGACCACAAAAACATCTTGAAAGAAAAGTAAAGAGCTGTGAATTGGACTGGAAGAAAAGCAACATTGATGAATACAATTTTGACTGTGGGAAATCAGAAAGCATGGCATAGAAATATCAAGGGCTGGCTGGGAGTAAAGATTCTCAGAACTGCCTAGGGTGAACCTTGGCTTCTCCACTTGGTAGCTGCGTCATGTCAACTGGGGGCAAAATGCTTTGCATCCCTAGGCCTGAGCTCCTTCATCTCGTGAAATAAAGAGGATAACTGGAATGGTTCCAGACTTACTGTACATACTGCATAAGTGCGTTCTATTTACTGTTCTCAGGAGAACTCACGTGGGAAATAGTGATTATGAACCAAATCTTGTTCACTTTGAGCCAAATGGTGGTGGTAGAATCCTTAGGTGGAAATTTCCCGGAAGCGCTTGGAAGTAAGTACATTTGGGCAAGAGGAAATTACTAAGGCAAAGATAGATACAGAGTAACCTGTGTGAAAGGGAAAGGGGAAACTTTGAAAACGGATGACCTTTTCAAAGGGAAGGATGCATCAAAAGAGTAGCAATGTTCTCAGAAATACATCCTGGACAAGCCCACAGTGAGTGGGTAGGAGGAAGATGAGAGGCGAAAAAAGGAAAAAGAGAAGCGGAAGAGCGGGATCTCGCGGTAACACAGAAGCTAAAAGAGCCAGAAGCAATGAAAATGACAGATGCCTTTGAACTTCGAAAAGAGATTACCTGGAGCTTGGGGAGACAAATCTTGAGGCAGTGGAATTTGAAGGAAGAAATAAGTCTTTCTAAAAAGCTACTGGAGGGGGGCCTGGGTGGCTCAGTCGGTTGAGCCACCAACTCTTGATTTGGGCTCAGGTCATGATCCCAAGGTTATGGGGTCAAGACCCTAGTCTGCTTCATGCTGAGCATGGAGCCTGCTTGGGATTCTCTCTCTCCCTTCTTCTACTCTTCTCCCCCACTCACATGCTCTCTCTCTCTCTCTCTCTCTCTCTCTCTCTCTCTCGGAAATAAAAAATAAAAAAAAAATTTTTTAAATAAAATAAAAACCTTGAGGAAGCAGGTGCAGCCAAAGGTAGTTCACTCTGGTTTTCCCCCATGATGCAGTAGTCATGGGCATACCCAAATTTTGGAAAGAAGAAAAAATTAAGAGAGAAAACTGAAATTTTTAAGGAAAGAAAAAACAAGTAAAGTTGCAAAATGCTTCTGTGAAGACAGAAGAGGCTAGGTTGAAAAATCAAATCGGGGGACACCTGGGTGGCTCAGTCCTCAGATCATGATCTTGCGGTTGACGAGTTCGAGCCCCGCATTGGGCTCTGTGCTGATGGCTCGGAGCCTGGAGCCTGGTTCGGAGTCTGTGTGTGTGTCTCTCTCTCTCTCTCTCTCTCTCTCTCTCTCTCTCTCTCGCTCTCTGCCCCTCCCCCGCTCATGCTCTGTCTCTCTCTGTCTCAAAAATAAAATAAATATTTAAAAATCAAATTGGAATTTTTTTGGGATTGAGAAATCAAAATTCCAAGTGTCTGCAGGGTTTTCCTACCCCAATGGCACTCTTCTCATTTATAACAAAGCTAGCTACTCAGATTTTAGTTATTACCGTCCAGCTTTGAAGTTGGGTTAAGCTGTGAATCTGAGCTAGTTTTACAGCAACCCCCTCCCCATCACCAAACAAAAGACAACCTATACTGCTTCGCTTCAAAATAACATTGTGGTTAAAATCATGGTATCCAGAGTAAGACTGGCTGAGTTTCCGCCTCCAACTTTGCCACTGAGTAGCTACGTGCTCTTGGGCAAATTACTTTACCTTTCTATACCCAAATCTCCACATCCTAAAGTGGAGATAATAACAGGGCAGTCTTCCCTGGGCCACTGTGAGGAATAAGTGAGATAACACAAATAAATAATTGAAAACGACGCCTGGCATATAGTAAAGAATCAATGATCCTTGGTTATTATTATCCTCATACATCCACCTTATACAATAATTATATATTAATTCTTTCTCCTCAGGGCAGTACTCTGATTTCTTTCAACTCAAAGAGAACATTATTATAGAAAATTCCCTTGATAATCATGCCCCAGGATAATGTAAATTCAGATATAATGCAATTGAAAATTGGCAAGTGTCTTCATCTGTGCCCAATCTCAGGTCTCAAACAGAGCAAAACAAGCAAAGCTCTCATTTTCTGAGAGGAAAACACATGAGATGAGGAGGTAAGACTGGTTGGAGAGACTGTAAAACCCTGTTTCAGGAAATAGGGATGTGAAGGGAGGGTGTCCATATCCCCAGTAATCTCTCAGCCCAGTTTCCCCACACTGGGCTGAAGAAAGGGGCATTCAGTGACCCAGAGATTTCTGGAATCCCCACTGCTGCCCTGAAAGCCCAGCCATGCCCACAACCCAGAATCATCCCTACTGATGTTTAACCACAGAGCAGACACAATGACCACCAAGTGATATCAAAGGGCACCTGGGACCAGGAAGGATTAATGGTGTCGGCAAGACTAGAACTCCTGGTCAATCAGTTGCACAGACTGGTCTCCAGAAAACTGTTTTGGGTTGATGAATAGTGTCTTTTTATTTTTAATTTTTTTTTCTTAGTAATTTTTTTTTTAAGTAGGCTCCATACCCAACATGGAGCTTGAACTCACAACAGAGATCAGAGTCACATGCTCTCTGGATTGAGCCAGCCAGGCACCCCTGATTTAATAGTCTCTTAAATCTGTTAGTTTTTCTGTCTCTCCCGGCTGGACTCCAATTTCCTTTAGGGCAGGGTTCATTTTAATCAAGTGGTTTGCTTTGTTTGTTGTTCTAATTTCCCACAATGTCCAGCACGATTTAGTGAGAGAACCATTACCATAGTAACACAAACAGGGGGCTCTGGAGGGATTTAGCTTGACCCTACCAATCCATAATCTCCATGTCTCCTTCAACCCCTTTCTACTCCCCTTTACTAATAAATTGTGCCCCCAATCCCCTTTCTTATGGAGATTCTGAAGCAAATTCTGAGTTGGTATTAAACAAATGTTCCTGGAATTTTCTGTTTGATGGTTTGATAGATCCCTTGTTTTATGTCCCTCAAGTGTGACTCTAGCTCCCCTTTGTGGAGGGTAAAGACCATGGGATCTCCGACAGGTAGTGCAGCTGGCTTGGGGTCCCAGGAGAAAAGGAGCAAAAATCCCACAACCACTTCAGTTGACCTACAAAGAAAGGCAAATGCTCTTTTGCGAAATGTTACCAAGACAGAAAAATCCTAAACAGAGCCAACAACAGGAAACAGACTGGAAACAACTACCTGGCCAACTCCTTTGAGTTGGACGCTGGTATCTACGCTTCTGTTTGAGCCTTCATAGGATCCCACATAGCTCCTCTTCTCTCTTGCTTCTAGAAAGGCCTTTTCCAGTCTCTTGTTGGGCAATCAAAAGCTTTCAAGGTTCATTCAGATACCTGCCAATGTTCATTAGAGCCGTTTAAAAAGTTAACAGTGGAGGGGCACCTGGGTGGCCCAGGTCATGATCTCATGGTTCATGGGTTTGAGCCCCGTGTCAGGCTCTGTGCTGACAGCATGGAGCCTGGAGCCTGCTTCAGATTCTTCTCTCTCTCTCTCTCTACCCCTCCCCCACTTACCCTCTGTCTCTGTCTCTCTCAAAAACAAATAAACATTAAAAAAAGTTTTTTTTTTTAAAGCTAACGGTGGAGCAGAGTCTCTATGTAGGTTTTCCTCTATCAGAATGAAATGACTGCCTTCCTCCCACCCTCGCTTATAGCAGTTCAAGTTACCATATTTCGTATTCTCACCCACCAATCTGTTCTGCTAGAAGTGGGCAGATAATGGCAGGAGGCTCCTCCTTTGCAGTCTTTTAACAATACTAACATACCACTGCCACCTTCATTTTTCTTATTTATTGCTTCAGAAGTGATGCTGCCCAGAGTGTAAACTCCAAGCAGAGTAATTGGTAAATGGTTCATGGCTGTGTTCATCTTTGAATTCATCGGTTGGATAAAAGACTCTATTTGTTTACTCATTAGATATCCAGGTGCTTGTTTTAGCTTCAAGGAGTTTCACAGCACATTTGGGAAGACAAGGGAGTAAGCAGATGATAGCAAGAGGCTGTGATAAGTGTTGTAGCAGAACTAGCCACAGAGTAGAAAGGTTAAGAAAGCCTTTCTGAAGAGGGGAGTGGCTGGGCTGAACTGGGAAGCCATGCAGACAGAAACTGCGCAATCAGTCTCTACAGAAGGAGCAGTCTACTCACTGAGACAAGCAGGGGCACAGCCCATTCGGGGAGAAACGCACATGGCTGGGAAGTAGAATCGCAGGAAGGGACTGGCTAAAGATCATGTTGGAGGAAGAGGAAAAACCATATGGAAGAACTTACAGATCTTTGGCTGGCATGGGGTGGGGGGGAGCGGTGGGGGGAGGGATGTCATGAAAGATTTTTTTTAAATGACACTACGAGATCTTCAGTTGAGAAAGTTAACTCCAGAAAGAAGAATGATATCAAGTGGTGAATAACCCAAGGCTGGGACAAAAGGGAAGAGGCTATTAAAATAAGCCACACAAGAAATACTAAGGCTCTTAACTAAGGACCTAATGGTGAAGGTGGAGAGAAAGAGATGCATTTGAGGAATAATAATGAGATTTGTGGAAAAATCATACTGACCGATAAGATGTAGGGGTCAAAAATGAAGGAGTCACCTATGATTCATTCATGTGTTTCCGGCTTAAGCACCCAGGTAGATAGTGATACCACTCTCTGCCCCAAGGAATATGAAGAATTCAGGAAGAGTTTATTTGTTAGATGCACTGACTTGGAGGTTTCCATAGAACTAAGAGGAAATGCCCAATACACAATTAGATAGACAGCTCTTGAGTTCATAGAGTTACAAATTCAGGAGCCATTCATTGAGGAGGACGCCTGTTGGGATGAGCACTGGATGTTGTATGGAAACCAATTTGGCAATAAATTATATTTAATATAAAAAAATTCAGGAGCTATTAGCAAGCACATTGGTGGGAGCTAAAATCATGAGAGAAAAGAAGTTCATTCGAGGAGCCTATGAAGAATGAGAACAGGGCGGGGAATCAAGACCAGACTGAACACCAGCAGACCGTAGCTTTAGCTAATGTCCACCCTTCTACATGAAAAATGCAGAACAAAGGAAAGTCTTATTCCTCCATATTCTCTGGATGGCTTTATTTACTGTTCTAAAGTTCATTTTGGGACTTGTGTTATTTCACGAACGCTACATCTTCCAATCTGAATTGGTCTAAGGAGCTAAGTAAGAATGGGGGTCAAATTAGTTGATGCAAAAGGAGAAGTGCATTCCAAGAAGCTTGGTTCAGACTCTCTCCCTGTCCTGTATGTCTGCATCTTGGCTTCTATCTCTCCTCTCTGAGGCTGATTTTCTCCACAGAGCAGCAAGCAGTACCACACAACTCCCGAGACTCACCCCAGAGAACAAGTCAGACTCATTCTCACTGGCCCCAAGTTCAAAATGCCCGAGGAAATTCTCTGGCTGGCCCAGCCTAGGCAACATGTCTACTCCCCAAGCACACATTCTGCCCAGAAAGATGGTATCCCCTGAAGGGAAGGCAAAAGAATAGGCCTTCACCCCCTCGCTTAGAGCACAATCCTCCCTTTGTTACCTCGTTCCCCCACCAGATCTGCCTGGATGCCTTATACATCAGGGAAGCTTCTCCTCTTTTAGAGCCTATTTCATGTTCATTCTGCTCAATCATCCCTTAAAGATCTTATCGGCTCTCAGGCTGACACTCTTCACTCCTCCACCCTTCCATAGACACCTTTGCTTCCAGGACCCCTCGTGAAATCAACCTGTCTTCTGCTCACCGAATGCAAACCAGATGAGATGGGGGGTGGTCAGAGTTTACGTAACACTGGATCAGCCAAAAGACAGAACATTGGCCCTGCTGGTTTCACACTATGGCTTTGCAATCCTACCAAGCAGGAAGCTTGGTGAATTCGAAGAAAACAAATTTATCGCTCCTTTGTGCTAATTCTGATTTTTAAAAACACATAAACACATACAAATGTCTTTAGAGACATATGGCAATTTAAGACAGCAGGAAACCAAAGAACCTGACATTCTTGGAACAACAAATAAAAAGCTCCTTAAAAGTTAACAAGGCAAAGACGAATGTGGATTCTAACACGTGAAGTTAGTAAGTATTTTGTGATTTGGCTCTGCTGGAGGTTATTACACCGGAACAGAGCCAACATGGAAACTTAGTTTGAGCTACAATTCCCAGTGAAAGAAATCTCAGATTAGTCACCGTGTAATCTGGGTGTGGAGTATTTCTAATGGACCGCTAAACAGATCGGTAATTAATTTTTGTTCTTTGAATGTAAGAAGAAATGAGACTGATGATGTGTCGAAGACAGATTTGGAAAATATGGCTCTACCCAGGACCATTTATTAAAGGTTCCATGTGAATACAACAAGTTCTAAAATGTATTAGTCATTTTTAGTTCACTAAATATTTGATAGCTATTTCTTTGTTATACCTATTGAAAATTTCCCTTCCATCAATTACTATTTCCTATAATTTTTATTTTCTTGGCTATGTGGACTTTACTAGAGGAAACAAGATAAGCAAAGAGTTACGTTTTTATACTTTATTTTTTATTTATAAATTAAGAATAAATGAATTCATTAATAAATATTAATGTTAAATTGGTAAAAGATTGAATATTAGAAAACAAATTATAAAAACATAATGCTTTGCTTACTTTGTTAGTTAATTGTAATTTATTTATTAATAAACACTAATTTGGAAATCTGAATGTATACAATGGTTACAATTCATTTTCCTTACTTCAGTCCTGTTAAGTTGGAAACAGCTAAAAGGTTTTTTTTCCAGTCCATACTACCACTTTTATTTCTTTTTTTAATTAATTTTTTAAAATTCAAGTTAGTTAACATACAGTGTAGTATTGGTTAAAGGAGTAGAATCCGGTGATTCATTACTTACATATAACACCCAGTTATATGTAAGCTATATAATATGTAATATTATATATTATGTATATAGTATACATAATAGTATGTATATATTATGTATATATGTATATACATATATACATATATGCATATATAGTATGTATATATTATATATGTATATATAATAGTATGTATATATTATGTATATATGTGTGTACATATATACATATATGCATATATGCATATATAGTGTATATATATTATGTATATAGTATATATACGTAAGTTATATAACACCCAGTGCTCATCCCAACGAGTTAAAAGCTTTTATATTCCTTTTCAGTATAAGAAATCATATTTCACAGATATTACCACTAGGTGGCTCAAGTGGCTAAAATAACAGATGTGCAGGGAAAAGAAACCCAAATATTTATATCTCTTTCTGCAGTTATATGCTTTATAGTTTAATTTTCTACCAATTTTTATACTATTTGTAGATTATCTCTGTAACGCTGCACACAGTGGGCAATAACTTTAACATAGGTCATCATCATGTATGCCATTTATATGAAGGAGAGAGAGGATTAGCGGACAAAATGAATGAGTTGTGTTACATTTTGTCACAAAAAATGTAATAATAAAATAAATTAAAATCTTATCAGCTGACTGAGAGCACAGCATTCAATGGGTATGAAGGGCTGACGTCTTGGGCTATCTTTCATTTTAATTTATCAAGGCATTTCTAGAGATTACCTTATTTTCTGGCACTTGTGGTTCTTATTTATGTCTCTTCAAGGCAAATGATTTGCAGCCAGGGCTTGAGCTCTCTACAGTCCAGGGACCTTGAAAATCAAACCATTTTTCCTTAATAATTAGTTATTAAAATACAGGGCTCCCAATACTGCATCCATTATATCAGATACCTCGGGACCCCCTGCTCTTTCTGATACACAAAAAAGAGCAGAAAACGGTTACTTTTCCCCCAACTTTAATAAACATCTTATAATTCTGTTTGTTCAAGATACAGTGCCAGGAGGTCAAGAAAGAGGAGGTAGTCTACCAAGCTGGAAAGGAAAGTATTAAGCCTGTAGATTCTGCCAAAGAAGGAAAACAGAACAGGGACCTTAGAATAGGAGGCCCTTATAAATTTCTTAACCAAGAAGACCCGGTATTTACTCTTAAAGATAGTTCTCTAGGCTAGCTTAGTACCAACAGAAGCCCTTCCCTTCTAGTTTAAAATTCAGAACCACTGAGAGGTGCCTGGGTGGCTCAGTCCGTTAAGTGTCTGACTTCAGCTCAGGTCATGATCTCGCGGTTCGTGAGGTCAAGCCTCACATCAGGCTCCGTGCTGACAGCTCAGAGCCTGGAGCCTGCTTCAGATTCTGTGTCTCCCTCTCTCTCTGCCCTTACCCCACTCATGGTCTGCCTCTCTCTCTCTCTCTCTCTCTCTCTCACACACACACACACAGACAAATAAATAAACATTAAAAAAATATTTTAAAATTTAGCACCACTGAAATCTTAAAGAAACGTTCTTTCAAGATACTAGTTTTATCTTTAGATTATTTGTCTTTTTCCTTGAATTACTCGTCCTTATATTCACCAACAATCAAAACTTCCATTCCAGAAGTTATTTAGTGGACTCTACTTTAGGGGAGAAGTAAAATCCTCTGTATGAGAGGAGTTAAGGGAGGATGTTCCTAATTCTCATAAGAGGCAAGTCGCATTTTTTCATAATTTTTAACCTCTGTAGAGGTATTTTTAAAAAATATTTTCCTTGGCCATTTATTACTTGTCATTTGGAAGTACATGTGGGAATCTGAGCTTGGCTTAAAAGAGAAGTATTGATTTTCCCTAAAGGAGATAATTTAGGTTCAGCTGCAGTAACAGCAGGTTCTGATATTTTTATATTCGTACTCAGGCACCTGACATTTAGGTTTTATTCAAATATAGAGTTGTAAATATAACATGAACTAGTTATCACACAGCTCTTAAATACTGAGATCTAATTACTTCTTTCCAAGTTTAACAACTCTACTTGGTCAAGGTTCTGACCAGTTAGCTTCTTGACAAAGGCACGAAATCTTACCTTCCCAAATTATGGCCATGAATAGTTTCCACTGAGTGATTAAAAAAAAAAAAATTTGTGTTTGGATGCCTGGGTGGCTCGGTCAGTGGAGCATCAGACCCTTGACTTCGGCTCAGGTCATGATCTCACGGTTCATGGGTTCGAGCCCCACATCGGGCTCCATGCTGTCAGCTTGGGATTCTTTCTCTCTCCCTCTCTCTCTGCCACCCCCCCCCCATGCTTGCTCTCTCTCTCTCTCTCTTTCTCTCTCTCTGTCAAAACAAAACCAAAAACAAGCAAACAAAAAACAGAACAAGCAAACAAAAAACTCAAAGTAGCTGAAACAGTAAGAGATGAATGGCTAACATGACTGACTGCTTAGAGGTAGGGTTGGCTTCAAGGGTGGTTTGACTCAGTTACTCACCAATGTCATCCAAAACCAGGTTTCCTTCTGCACCTGTCTGCCCTTGTCAATGCCAGCTTTACTTCCAGTGGCCCTGCTTTGGCCATCCACAGCTGCCCGCTCCCATTCATATCTAAGGAAAGAGAAAGAAAATGGTCATCCAAAATTCTTCCAGAAGACAGAGGACACTTCCCTCCCAGAAATGCCTCAGCAGACATGGTCTGACGGCTTACTGCCCACCCCTGATGCAGTAAGTCAGGCCACAGAAGGGGACCCCAATTGTGACTTTAGGCCCAAGCTACATGCCCCATCTCAGTAACTGGAAGTGAAATCAACTGCCCCCTAGTAAATGAGCTGCATGCAGGAGGTATGGACACCCGTGCAAAACCCAGGGCTCTTGAAGGAAAGGAAGACAGTAGCAGCTGCAGCAGGAGGGCGGAAGGGATATACACTGTTTCATATACCTGACTGTATACGGGGAACTCTGGAACCAAATTGCTTAAGTTTGAATCCAGGCCCTCCTGCTTGTTAGCTGCCTGACCGTGGGCAAGTCGCTTGTCTTCTCTTGTCAGGTAACAAATGGGTCAGTGATGTGCTTCATCGCTCATATCGGCGTTTTTCTAAAATCCACATTAGGGAGCCCGGGTGGCTCAGTCGATAAGCATCTGACTTCGGCTCAAGTTATGATCTCACAGTAGTGAGTTCAAGTCCCACATCGGGTGAGCACCAGCCCAGCTTCGGGTAAAAACACGAGCCCTGGGTGAGCCCCGCTTCTCTCTCTCTCTTTCTCTCTCCCTCTCTCCCTCCCTCCCTCTCTCTCTCTGCCCCTCACTCACTTGTGCCCTCTCTCTCTCTCTTTAAAAGGAGTAAATAAATAATAAAATCCACGACATTTCACCAAGATTCATCATATTCTTCCTTTGCGATAGGCATTTAGAATTAGAAAGAACACAAAAGTGAACCAAATAATGTTCTACTTCAAAGAGCTAACAACTCAGGAGAGGAAATAAGAGGTTAGAAATGGTAGTAAAAGAAAGGATAAATTACATTAAAAAGATGTGTTTCCTAAAATGCATTCTTCTCTTCTTTTTTAATTTTTTTAAAGTTTATTTATTTGCTTTGAGAGAGAGAGAGAGCACAAGCAGGAGAGGAACAGAGAGAGAGAGAGAGAGAGAGAGAATCCTAAGCAGGCACCATACTGTCAGCACAGAGCCAGATTCCGGGCTTGAACCCACAAATCCCTAAGATCATGACCTGAGCCGAAATCAAGAGTCAGAGGCTTAACCAACTGAGCCACCCAGGCACCCCATAATGCATTGTTTTTTCTAATTAAATAGTCTTTAAGTACAAGCATGTTTTTTAGTGTTTTACAAATCCTATACAAAACTGATATAATTTTTTTCTGGATAGCCATTCATTGAGAGATGTCAACAATAATTAATAATCAGACAATAAACCTACCAAAAATCAACAAGGAGTAACCAAATTTCAGCTATAAAGTATATAAAATATAATGTTCCCCATTCCCTAATATTAAAGAAAATGGAGAGGAGCAGAGGTGAGGACCGTTCAAAACTCACTGGCCTCTTTCCTTGGAAGTATAATCGTGCTTACAGGAAGTATGTGACAATTGGAGACTCTGTGACTGTGACGTCACAAAACGACCCTCGCCGTGGAAACTTAGGAAGTTGCCATTTCCGGGCCTCGAGTCTGGCCCAGCTCTTGCCGAGGGTGCGAATGGACAGATTCCCTTGGTCCTCAAGAGTTTATTCTCTTGGAGCAAAACTGGAGCTAAGAGTTTGCTTTTTAAACACCCTTAATGGGCAAACAGTATGTCAGCAAAGAGACTCAGTAACATCACCCTTAGGGGGAGCTACTGCGCCTCTCGCTCGCGGGGGTGACCTCCCTCCCTCAAGGCCGGGCTGGCCCCAGGACTCCACACAGCTCGCAGCCACTGCTTTCCTTTCAACCCCAAGTCCTCAGAATTGTGAACACTGTCCTCTTTACTGAATATTTTCCCTTTGTTAAAAACTAGAGTCATGGTAAGCTAACAGTCCTGCGGGGCGGAATAGTCCAGCTAAATTAACACCAGGTGGAAGGTGCATATTGTCTTTGCTCCAAAAGAGCAGAGAAAAATGTTCACCGCCATTTGCATTCACTGATACTCCGCGTAACTTCTTGATAGCCTTTTGGCAATTCATGAATAAAATTTGCAGGGCAGGAGAGACAGGTAATGTTCGTGCGCACCTAAGATCTTTAGAATGGAACCCACAGCACAGAAGCTAACTGGCATTATTTCTGCCAAGCTGTGAGAGCCCGGGGGGGGGGGGGGACAGAGCTTTTCCTGTTCTGGGTCCCCGGTGCGTGGCTCAGATTAATACCTCAATAAGCGTATGCCGAGTGGAGTTCAATTTTGCCAGAAGGCTTGCAAACCAACCCAGAGTAGATGTGACCGAGAAAACAATGACGTGAGAGATACAAATGGGAGGACTGAAGTGGAGCCTGGAGACTGAAACGTTATCTCAAGAAGGGAGTGTCTAGGCAGAGGTCCCTCAGAGCCAACAACCACGACCGGTGTGGGGGGAAAAGAAAAAGTCCACAGCATTCCGGAAGTGAGAATTGCAGAAGACCGTCTGGGTCCTCTTGAGTCAACCCTTGATCTTACAGGTGAGAAGAGAGAACGAGGTCCCCAGAGGGAAGCCACTTGCCACAGTCTCTTAGCTGACTACAGGCAAAGGCGAGACCATGAATGATTTCATCCTGGGGTGAATCCCAACTCCATGTTACAGAGGCCACCTCACCCATCCCGGGCATGGAGGACAGGCCTGGCTTGTCAGCAGAGAGGCTTCTTGAAAAACCAAGCGCCAGCTCAGAGTTCACGTCGGAGTTTCACTGATCATTTCCGGGGCTAGGGCAAATGGCTCAGCGTCCAGTTAGAAATGCAATATTGGGGCCCCTGGGTGGCTCCGTCGGTCGACCGTCCAACTGCATTCAGCTCAGGGTGTGATCTCAGGGTTCGTGCGCTCGAGCCCCGAATCGGGCTCACTGCCGTCAGCATGCAGCCCCATGTGGATCCTCTGTCCCACTCTCTCTCTCCATTTCCCCCACTCATGCACTCTCAATCTCCCTCTCTCTCTCTCAAAAATAAACATTAAAAAAAAAAAAGAAATACGATACAATAAAAAATAACACTTTATCCGTTAGAAATAAGGAAACAGTGAGTCTCCCCCCATTCCCCTTGTGCCCTGACTCACCAAAGTCCATTACAGGAGACCATGGCCAGAACCCCCTACAGAGAAAGACAAGGCCAAGAGAGAGGCTTTAGGCTCTCTTTAGGTCTTCCTGTAGGAAGACCTAAACTCTTAGGAAGACCCAAAACTCTTCCTTTAGGTCTTTTGAGGACTCTGGGCTCCAGAGTTTCTAAAAGACCTAGATTATTAGAAATGCTTTGATGGGGTAACGCAAGTTGAAATCAGAAGCCGTGTGAACGCGCAAAGAAGATATTGCCAGACACATGTATGAGATTCATCAAAATCCCAGAGTGAAAAAGGGATGCCATTTAGCAAAAGCCAACCACCCTGTCAGCCTCGTCAGGTGATTCCTCACATTCTCGTTCCAGCGTATACTTTTTTGTAAATGTTTATTTATTTATTTATTGAGAGAGAGAGAGAGAATAGGAGCAGGGGAGGGGCAGAGAGAGAGAGAGAGAGAGAGAGAATCCCAAGCAGGCTCCATGCTGTCAGCACAGAGCCTGACGTGGGGCTTGAACTCACAAACTGTGAGACCATGACCTGAGCCACAATCCAGAGTTGGACACTCAACCGACTGAGCCACCCAGGTGCCCCCCGATGTATACTTTAAATATCTACAACAAACTCCTAAGCTGTACAGTGAACAACAACCTGTCAAGATGGTCATTTTTTAACAGACACTGAAGCAAATAAATGCATGGCTCCTGCTTCCATTCATACACTCAGTCTATCATTCAATCCTGAATTGATGAGCCATTTATCAAGTGATCAGTGTATCAGGCACTGGGATTCTAAGCTTTTAAGATAACAAACAATCCTTCCCTCCCGGACTTCCAATTCCAGACAGGGTGATAGAGAAGAAACCAAATTACGACTTTGCGATGAGAAAGTGCTTTAACAGCAGGATGATGGCAAGGTCAAGGGAGAACAGAGGAGTGAGGGAATCCTCTCTGATAATACGTGGGGATGTTCACTCAATTAGATTTCTGGGGCCGAAGACTCCCTGTTGACTCATTTCATAAACTAACAGTCATGCAATTTTCTCTCTAATGGTAAAACCTCCAACAACGTTAATTCCAAATTCGCCGGGTTGGTACTTAATAAACACTTGTGGAATTGAATTTTGTCTCTCCCTCCCTCCCTGACCTTCTACCTCTTTCAACCTAACAAGACCCTTGTTTAACTTGCCAGCTATAAGAAAATGCCCTTGCAAATTAGCAAGATCATACATTACAACCTGAAGTAAATAAATTTCCTTATATGGTCGGAAAGCTGGAAATACAGGTCAGCTGTTCTCCAGTTAACAGAAGAGTCTTCCAAGATGGTTACACACGTTTTAAAAAAATTTTTTTTTCAACGTTTATTTATTTTTGGGACAGAGAGAGACAGAGCATGAACGGGGGAGGGGCAGAGAGAGAGGGAGACACAGGATCGGAAACAGGCTCCAGGCTCCGAGCCATCAGCCCAGAGCCTGACGCGGGGCTCGAACTCACAGACCGCGAGATCGTGACCTGGCTGAAGTCGGACGCTTAACCGACTGCGCCACCCAGGCGCCCCACATACGTTTTTAAAATCTGTTGTTGAATCTTAGAACAGGGGGAATTTGGAGATGACATAGACCGACTTTCTTATTTTTGCACAAGTATACTGAGACCTATACTGATTGAATGAAATAGCCAAGCTCATAAAATTAGCATTAGAAGGTACCTGGCAACCTTTCATTATTGTTGTCACAGAACTCACAGTCACTGCCTTCCAGTTACTCAAGGTTTTAGAGCCGTCAGCAAGAGCATTCTTGGGGATTCTTGGGGATTCTTGGGGATACTCCATATGGAAGTTACATTTAACTCATCAGCCTACCAAGCTTTGACTCGTCACCAGCAAGGATCTGGTTCCAGCTCACCTCGGCCACAACCCTCTCCGTGCTCGGCCCCTAGTCCCAATCACTACCAACAAGGGCATCTCATCTAAAACCCCACTTTCAGACACCCCACCTACCTCCCATCGGCTCGCTCTCCCACACCCCAACTCCAGCAGTGTTTGACTCTATTGGCACATCATTTCCATTGTTCGTTCCCCCTCTCACAGCCTCACTTTTCTTCACACTCGGCTCAAATTCCGTGATCGACAGGGTAAGCGCCCCTTGCCAAACACCCCCAACACCATATTCATTACTCCTTCACTCATAACTACCTGAAAAACTCCATCCTTGACCACATCTGACTCTCTCTGTCTCCACTCCTCACCTGCACCTGTGCAACTAAGGAAGACACAGTCATGCCGACTGCTCTTTCTGCAAAATCACGACCACAAGCGACAGGCTGACCCTCAACACTGCCTGCCAGTTGTGCGCTTTTAGCAAGTGTGCTCTCCTAAACAAATATTCCACACCTTCTCTCTTCTCAAACCTCCCAAACCCCTTACCCTCTGCAAGATCAGCTGAGTGCTTCTTATTTCAATGAGACAAAATGCGATCCCTGTCCACAAATCTACTAACTTTTTGTAGCTGTAGCCATATTCCTCGTCTTCGCTTTTGAAACAATGAACTTGGTCCTTGTGCATTAGATCTCACCCCCTCTTTCCTACTCCACAATTTCAGTTCTGCAAATATCTCCTTTCTCCTGCGTCGTCAACTTTTCTTTCTCTACAGAATCTTCTCCATCAGCATTTACACATGCTTCCATCTTAAAATGTCTCTGTGGTCCCCACATTTCTGTCTAGGTACTATACCACTTCTCTGCTTTCATCAAAGTCACCCACGACCTCTAAATGATCAAATCCAGTCATCAGTTTTTATTCTTTCTCTTCATTATCAGCAGGATTTGACACATATAACCTCATTTCCTCCTTGAAATATTTCTTCTCTCGGTTTCTGGACAACACGCTCTTGCTCTCCTTCTTCATCCTTGGCCCCTTAGTCTCAGCCTCTTTGATGGATCCTCTTCTTGCCAACTTACAAATGCTACAATGTCCTAGGGCTTTCTTCTTGAACCTCTTCTCTACCTACCACTTTTTTTTAATGTTTATTTTTGAGAGAGGGAGAGAGAGAGAGAGAGAAAGAGAGAGCAAGGGAGGGGCAGAGAGAGGAGACACATAATCTGAAGCAGGGTTCAGGCTCTGAGCCATCAGCACAGAGCCTGATGCGGGACTCGAACCCATGAGCCGTGAGATCATGACCTGAGCCGAAGTTGGATGCCCAAATGACTGAGCCACCCAGGTGTCCCACCCCTTTTTCTTTTTTTAATGTTTATTTATTATTTTGAGAGAAAGAGAGCATAGGCAGGGGAGGGGCAGAGAGAGAGGGAGAGAGAAAATCCCAAGCAGGCTTCATGCTGTCAGCACAGAGCCCAACACAGGGCTCCGTCTCACAAATGGTGAGATCATGACCTGAGCTGAAATGAAGAGTCGCACGTTTAGCTGACTGACCCACCCAGATACCCCTCTACCTATCACTCCTGCGATGATCTCAGCCTGCTGGCTCTAAATACCATCTAAATGTTCATGGCTCATCGATTTATACATCTAGTCAAACTCTGAACCCCAGACATACCTATCTAACCTATATTTCCCCTTGGAAATTAACTTAAGCTTTCCAAACAGAACATTAGCCCTCCCCCCAAAACAAGCCACGAATCCTCCTCATTCTCCTCCCCATCTTAGTAAATACCAACTTGGCTCATTTCGTTGTTTGGGCCAAGCCTTACAAATCGTTCTCAGTGTATTTTTTTCCGTCATTGCAGCTCACATCCAATCTATAAGTAGATCTTGGTGACTGTAGTTTCAATCCATTTCTAGAATTCTATCAGTCTCTATCACCCCCAGTTTATCCCCTGGACTATATAAAAGTAATCTCTTCACTGCTCTTTTTCTTCCACTCTTGCCTCCCTACAGTTTTTTTTTTTTTTCTCCACAGAACAATCAGACTGAGACATTTCAAATATAAGTCTAATAAATGATGTCATTTCAATGGTTAGATAAGTCTTTTCAATGACTTCTCAAAGTAAGTCTCAAAGTAAAGTGGAAACTTTCTTGGGTTGGTTTGTTTGTTTGCTTGAAGTAGGCCTCATGCCCAGCATGGAGCCCAACATGGGGCTTGAACTCACAACCTTGAGAGCAAGACCTGAGTTGAGATCAAGAATCAGATGCTTGACCGACTAAGCCACCCAGGTGCCCCAAATTGGAAGTTGTTATGATTATTTCTAAACCCCAACATTATCTGGCCCCACCTCTCTGCCTTCATCACCGACATTGCCCTGGCTCTCTTCCTTCGATTCATCACCACCCACCTTGCTATTCTTCCAATTCGCCAAGCATGCTCCTATTTCGGGGCCTCTCAATTATTTCTTTTCTATTGCCTGGACACCCCTTCCCTCACATGGCCAACCCCCTGGTGGAATGTTATCTTTTCAGAGTATCTGTCCCTGACTTCCCATCATCTGCTGTGGGAACTGTCCCCAAATTGGTGATTTACACACATTACTATTATCCCTTATAATTCTGGAGATGAAATGAGCATGAAGGAGAGTGAGAGACCATGCAGCCCTGTGGTAGCCAGCCTCTGCGATGGCTGCCCGTGAGCCTCACCTCCTAGTACTAATACCCTTGTGTGGTCCCCTCCCACACTGAACCTGACT
Organism: Lynx rufus; assembly: GCF_022079265.1. Taxonomy (NCBI): domain Eukaryota; kingdom Metazoa; phylum Chordata; class Mammalia; order Carnivora; family Felidae; genus Lynx; species Lynx rufus. The sequence continues at coordinate 21,822,232 of NW_025814889.1, read as the reverse complement.
GACCTGTGTGACCAACGGAATATTGTGGAAACTACATGCATGATTTGGACACCAGCTTATAAAAAACATTGAGCTGATACTTTGATGTGTTTGGGATCATCTCCAAGGGAAGCAAACTGCCATGCGCTGAGGCCATGAAGCACCCCGATGGAGAGGTCCGCACGGCGAGGAACTGAGGCCTCCTGCCAAAGGCCAGAACCAGCTTACCAGCCTGTGATGGAACCAACTCCGGACCTACTCACACTTTCAGATGGCTGAAGCCTCAGCCGACATCTTGAATGCCCACTTATAAGAGGCTCTGAGCCAGAACCACCAGGCTAAGGTGCTCTGAAATTCCTTACCCACAGAAACCGTGTGAGCGAAGAGTATATTACTGTTTCAAGTCTAGGAGGAGAGGTTTGTTGCATGGCAATAGCAATAATTTACTAATACACAGTGCTGTCTGAAAGAGCCTCCCCTACCAAACCTGAGCACTCTTAATCTCTCTCCTCTACCTTATTTTTTTCCATTGCATTTATCACCATCTGACATAGTATGTATGTTTGTTCGTCTATTTGTCTCCTTCCCCTTTCACCCTCTAGATTGTAAACTTTGAAAGAAAAATAATTTTGTCTGTATTTTTCCCTGTTATAGTCTCAGTGCCTATAACTGTGCCTGGTACGTAGTAGACACTAAAATAAACCGTATTACTCATTCTCTTTATCATCAACATATACTTATTATTGCTGACTCCTTAAGACAGCATATTATTACCCTGGTGATTTACTGTAATATTTATTTATTTAACAAATATTTATTGAATACCTATTCCATGCAATTATAATAATAGGTAAAAATCCAAATGCAGTATATGTATGGTTTCACTTGATTTTCAAAACAGCCACATGCCAGCTATTATCAAGAGTCTGATGTCGGACGTACGAAGTTTGAGCTGCCTGTGAGACATCCAAATGGAAACCTCAAGTGGACAACTGGATTATAAGTCTGGAAAACAAGGCAGAGGTCCAGGGTGTGGACACAATTGGGGCATTTAAACTCATGGGACTGAAGAAGCATAGTTAGTTAGAGAAGAGAAAATGAATGATGGAGAATCGCGGAAGTACTGTAATAGCAACCCGGAGGAAGGGGAGGGACAAGCGAAGGAGACTGAGAAGCACCAGCCAGCAAGGTAGAAAGAAAACAAGGAACCTACAGTGTCTTGGAAGGTGAAATAATATACTTTAAGGAGAAAGAGATCGGCTTATCAAATGCTGCTGGGAAGTAAATTCAGATGAAGACACACAACAGGCCATTGGAATACAATGTGAAAGCCTTGTTAGTGAGTTGGTGGGGGAGAGGAATGGAAGCCGAATTGCAGAGGGGTGAAGGACAGGAAAAGGAGGGAATGACTAGAGACAACTCTTCTGAGAGGTGCAGAGGAATGTGGCAGTACCCGGAAGGATACGTGGGGTCAAGAGAGGCACTTTAAGATGGAAAAAACGACAGCATGTTTGTTTGCTGATAGTATTAATATATTAAACAAGAATCCAGACAGATATTGGAACAGAGTCCTTGATTAGGTAGGAAGGAAAGGATCTACTACACCAGAGGGGGGCGTGAGATATGACTTGAGATAGAAACAAAGTCAGTTCTTCCACAGGACCAAGAGGACTACAAGGGATCAGATGGAAGGGGGAATGTGTGGAAAGAATCTTCTCTTTGCTCCCATTTCCTCAGTAAAATACTATGTCATCCAGCTGAGAGGGAGAAGATGTTAAGAGTTTGAAGGGAAAGGAGGAAGTGTGGAAGATTTATCTAGAACAGCTGGAAAGGAAACAGACTACATAATTATGGTAGTCATGACCTATAGCTCTAGGACCTCACCTAAGATTCATGCCGTGTATAAATGTCCCCAAAATTCATAGGTTGAAATCCCAGTGTCTGATGTGATAGTATTAGGATGTGGGGCTTTGGAGAAGTGCTTAGGTAATGGGGGTGGAGCCCTCACGGGCTTAGCAGTCTTATAAAAGAGACCCCAGAGACCTCCTGGTCTCCTTCTACCATGTGAGGATACAGCCAGAAGGCACCAGGTATGAGCCAGGGAGAGGGCTCTCACCAGAATGACCATGTTGGTGCCTTGATCTCAGACCCTCCAGCCTCTGGAACTGTACAAAATAAATTTCTGTTGTTTATATGCCACCCCATCTGTGGTATTTTGTTTTAGCAGCTAGAATGGACTAAAACAGTCCATGAATTTAACAAGCATGTTTTTCTCAAGCCCTGTCCAGCTGCAATGGGTGAAGAGTTGAACTTTTCACCAGGGGGAACAATGCAATGGATGTTGTGTGCATGATGGACCACGGATCCTCAGCCGGGCAGAGTGGGACAGAGCAAAAGTGGTATTGGAGGTCCCAACGGGGTCCAACCATTATTGGAGTTAGAATCCCAAAACCTTGGGGTGCCTGGGTGGCTCATTCAGTTAAGCGTCTGACTTCAGCTCAGGTCATCACCTTGCGGATTGTGGGTTCAAGAGTCCCACGTCAGGCTCTGGACTGACAGCTCAGGACTGGAGCCCTACTTTGGATTCTCTCTCTCTCTCTGCCCCTCCCCTGCTCACGTTCTGTCTCTCAAAAATAAACATTAAAAAAAAAAAAAAAGAATCCCAGAGGAAATGAGTTAGACAGATACAAGATGATGGTTAGAGAGTGGGGCTGCTTACAATGGGAACTTTGGAATGTTATCACTGGTAACAAGAAGATCAAGACAATGAACAAGGGGAACGTGATGAGGAAGGGTTGGACCCAAGGCCATTCCACGAGGGGAGGTAACAAACTGGGAGGTCAAGGAGTTAAAAGCACAGACATTTATGTCACAAGAATGATGACAGGACTGTCCTTAAAGGAGTTAGTGTGTCAGGAGCTAATGTCCTCAAGGAATGAGCAGGAATGACCCATGGTCTGCAAAAAGGACCGGCAGTGGGTGGCAATGTCTGTCTTTTTTTTTTTTTTTTTTTGATAATTTTTTTTAAGTTTGTTTATTTTTGAGAGAGAGAGAGAGAGAGAGTGAGGGAAGGGCAGAGAGAGGGGGATAGAGGATCTGAAGCCAGCTCTGTGCTGACAGTACAGAGCCCTATGTGGGGCTCAAACTCAACAACCGCGAGATCGTGACCCGAGCCAAAGTCAGATGGTTAACCGACTGAGCCACCCAAGCCCCCTGGCAATGTCTCTTGATAGGAGATTCGGGGCTGAAAGTATTAAGGTGGAGGGGAGGAGAAAGGCCTGGAAGTGGCAGTGTGGGGAAAAGGAGGATATCCTTCCACCCGTTGTGTCCAAAGGGAGCCAGGGTGTAGGCAAGAAAAGCACGTCCTTTGAAAGATCTGCTGAGGCAGCAGTGGCCTCAGGGAAGAGCTAGGTTTCATTCAGAGCAAGAAGATGAAGGGGATGGTTTAGAGAAGAATTTGCAGAGATAGAGAAGTGAACAGAGTGAATTTCGAAGAGCACAGTTGGAGTGTCAGGGATTGGGGAGAGGTAGGTGATTGTGAAATCGTGCCCCACAGGGTTGATGAGGTTAAAGCTGTCCACCAGCAAGACCATCACTGACCTGCCTTCTTCACGGGAATGTTAACCTTAACTTTAAAAAAAATTTTTTTTATGTTTACTTATTTTTGAGGGAGAGTGAGCGAGCGAGTGGGGGAGGGGCAGAGAGCGAGAGAGATGGAGAATTCCAGGCAGGCCTGCAAGGACAGTAGAGAGCCCCATGCGGGGCTTGAACTCACAACCTACAAGATCGTGACCTGAGCCCAAGTTGGACGCTTAACCGACTGAGCCACCCAGGTACCCCGAACCTTATCTTTTAGATGCAAACAGGAAGAGCTCTGGAGTTGCTACACCAGGTTGAGCTCAACTACTGACTCATATCTGCCAGATGGACCACAGGTTGTCGGACAGCGACCTCTACCTCATTATAGTGTTACAATTTCCGCCCATGCAGGAGCACAAGCTTCTCTGACATAACATATGATATGAGTAGAGGCATGTTTTTTAAGTACACCTGTGCAACCTTATGCCCGCCTTCATATGTGATGTCAAAACTCCCCTTTCTGAATATTCCTCCTAACCCAAAATGAAAGAAACCCAGTCACACCCACTCTAGGAGTCATGGCTTTGGAAGTTATTCCCCGTGACCTCCTTATCTTCTACAGATAAAGTTTCCTTTGTGTGACAACCCCACCTGGTGCAGTCTCTGTCTGTAACTCACCAGGGAGTGAACTCATGTTTAGTTCCGTTAGAGCTGGGACAAAAGAGGGCATGTTCAGAACTGAATGGAGAAGAGAACCCAGGGGCCGAGGAAAGCCTGGACACCCTGAGTCATGTCCCTTTGAGGGTGCTTGAAGTAGGAGCACCTGGGTGGCTCAGTCGATTAAGCCTCCAACTCTTGATTTCAGCTCAGGTCACGATCTCATGAGTTCATGAGTTTCAGCCCCGAGTCTGGCGCTGCGCAGACAGCATGGAGCCTGTTTGGGGTTCTCTCTCTCCCTCTCTCTCTGTCCCTTCCCTGCTTGTGCATGTGGGCCTTAATGTATGTCCTCCTTGTAAAAAAAAAAGGCCAAGGAGTTAATGATTTCTTTGGAGTTTTCCAGCAGGATAGATAACACCTAGGTAGTGATTATGCAGGGTCTCCATAAACGTTCTCCAAGACCACTGACCGCAAACACCTTGACATCAAACCCCCCCCCCTCCGGCTTCAGGTGTTGAGTGAGCTCTGAAGGACACCTGGCCCCTGTCCATGTTCGGATCAGTTCTTGGATGCCTGAGTGGACAGGTGCACCAGACCACAGTCACCAATAAAAACCCAAGACCCCAAGCAAAGATGAGATTCATGCTCCTTTTCCTTTCTGAGTCTCCTGGATGGTCCATCTGTATCTGTACTCTCTATACATCCTCAATAAACTCTGCTCTCACCTCCTGCTGGCTCACATTTGATCTCTATCCTGTGTAGAGCCAAGGACCTTCTTGGTTGGTCCCATAGGATCCTCTCTCGGTCCTCAGACCCAGGCTACAGCATCAGTTTTAGGAGCTATCATGATTCCACACCTTCTTTCCGTTCCCTTTTTCCTAAGTCAAGACTATTCCATACAGGAGCTGCTCCTTCAGCCCAAATCCTGGAGTGAAACATCAAAGCTCACCTTCAAAGATTGCATCATGTGAGTAAAAACTAGCCCTTTGTTGTAAACCACTGAAATTTGGTTTTTTTTTTAAGTTTTTTTTTAATGTTTATTTTACTTGAGAGAGAGAGAGAGAGAGAAAGAGAATGAGGGAGGGGCAGAGAGGGAGACACAGAATCTGAAGCAGGCTCCAGGCTTTGAGCTGTCAGCACAGAGCCGGATGTAGGACTCGAACTCACAGACCGCGAGATCATGACCTGAGCCGAAATCGGAGGCTTAACCAGCTGAACCACCCAGGTGCCCCTGTAAGCCATAGAGGTTTCCAACCATCTGCCACTGCTGCATAATTTAGCCTCAGTGAATTAATACAGACACCTAGAGCAGGGTCTACAAGCTGTAAAAACCAGAAAGTAAATATTTTAGGTTCTGCAGGACCTACAGTCCGTCAGGGCCACTAAACTTTGCCGTTGCCGTGCAAAAGCGTTCATAGATTCCAGGTAAACAAATGAGCATGGCAATGTTCCAATAAAACTTTCTTTACAAAAACAAGTAGCAGAACAGGTTTGACCCTCAGGGACAGATGGATGGATACTCCTGAGAAAGCGCTTTAAGTAATTTAACCAATGGCTAGAAGTTCTACAGGCAATTGCTTAAAATCACATTTGTTAATTTTACACAGCCAGTATTATTTTTGTAAGTTTTGTATTAAAGACGATACAGAACATACTTTATTGCAATAGTTCTGTTGAAAAACAAAATTCAACTGCGTAAATCTGAAGACCTAATTGGTTCTATTAAATAATTCATGAATAGGGCAGCATCCCTTATATCAAATCAGAGGGGAGCCCTGAGAAGCTGTACAACATGGAAGGTTTGGGTGGCTCCATCAGTTAAGTGACCGACTCTTGATTTCAGCTCAGGTCATGATCTCACAGTTCGTGAGTTCAAGCCCCATATTGGGTTCCATGCTGACAGTGCAGAGCCTGCTTGGGATTCTCTCTCTCTCCCTCTCTCTCTTCCCCTTAAACACACATGCTTGTGCTCTCTCTCTCTCTCTCTCTCTCTCAAAAATAAATAAATAAACTTTAAAAAAAATGGAAGGTTTCTACAGGAAGGAGGGTCAGGCAAGAGAGTTATTAGCTAAAGACAAGAAAGAATTGTTTACGGCAAGATCACTTCCCTTAGGAGGAAGGGCAGAGGGTCTTAGTATGCAAATAATCTCCTCTTCCTCTGGGGGACAGAGAAGGCCTACAGACAGAAACCTCTCTGGTGAGTATCCGAAAATTCCTGACTGACCCGTTAAGACTTACATTTCTGGGATGGGTTGAAACTGCAATTAGGTTAAGCCTTAAGCCCTGGGTTACTGACTTAAGCCTTAACCTGAGTGATGCCATTTGGGGCCCTTTGTTTTTGCTTTTTAACACTCCCTAGAGCCCATTTATTTCGTAAGATTTAAAATGGATAAAAAAAAAAAAGGCAAAGGATGGCAAATTTAATATTTCGGGATGGATAGGGAAAAAAAAACCAACTAGAAATTATCTCTCTGCTTGCACAAAGCCTTCAGAAGCAATTGGGAAGACTCAAAAAGGAAATGAGAAGGAGAGAGAAACAGATGAATTAGGGATAAAAGGGGAGAAATGAAAACATGAAGAAAAATAGCACAAAGGTGAGAGAAAATTGGATGTAGCTGGGATTCCTGTATTGGTTTTTCTTCCAGCACCAGAACCAGAAAGCATGCTTGTTCCTCTACTGCCCCCTTCAGTTCTTTCAGGGTCCTCGCTTGATTTTGTGCAATTGGCCACTAATGGGTTACACCGTGGGCCGCCTGGGTGGCTCAGTGGGTTGAGCATCCGACTTCGGCTCAGGTCATGATCTCACAGCTTGTGAGTTCGAGCCCCGCGTCGGGCTCTGTGCTCACAGCTCGGAGCCTGGAGCCTGCTTTGGATTCTGTGCCTCCCCCTCTCTCTGCCCCTAACCCACTCGCATTCTGTCTCTGTCTCTCTCAAAAATAAATAAACATCAAAAAACAAAAAATGTAATGGGTTACAACCCCCAGGATGCAACTCTTATGAGTGATTTTCCATTTTTTTTTATTTTAGCTCCATGTTGCTGAAGTCTACAGGGGTTCAAAAATGGCAGGATATATGTAAGTCATTTGAGTAAATGAGATTTTGGATGGGCAGGGTGTGGTAGGAGATGAGGACAAGACCAAAGACTGAGGATAAATAGGGGCCAAGGTTAACATGGGGAGGGGGAGAGATACTGAGCAGGAGTGGGGGTTCAGGGACAGAGGTAGTTTAGAGACTGAGTCTGATTCTATAAATTAAAGAACCGGGGTTGCATGTAGCTGAGCAATTCCACGAACGTGGCAAGGTAAATTGATAAAATATTAACTACGACTGGGATCTGGAGGTAGGAAATGCAAACAAAATGATGGCATGACAGGCAGTTCCGGGTAGATCTGGGATGGAAAATCAGGGCCTGCGCTTGATCAGTCTGGTCGGGGAATCAGTGGGAATAAGATCATGGGCATATAATCTTCTCATAAGTTAGCCAAATCCATGCTATCATTGCATCATGGTCACCTGTCTAAGAGTCTGTCTACAGTGTGAGCAACTTGAGGTAGAAACAAGTCTTTTTCCACCGTTGTAAACCCACCACTCATTACAGTAGCTGTCCAAAAGCTAGCACTCAATGAATTTGTGTTGAATTACATTATTTCCTTTCAATAATAAAGAATTTCCGGGGCACCTGGACGGCCCGGTCAGCAAAGCGTCCGATTCCTGATTTCAGCTGAGGTCAGGTCGTGATCTCACCATTGGTGGGATTGAGCCCCGTGTGGGGCTCCGCAATGAGAGCACGGAGCCTGCTTGGGATTCTCTCTCCCTCCCTCTCTGCCCCTCCCCTGCTCACCTGTGCGTGCACGCTCTCTCTTTCTCTCCAAATAAAAAATCAATAAACATTTAAAAAATTTCCTAATTTTTTTTATAGGAAATTGTCAGTTCGTTGGAATGGGGAGGGAGAACGCTTTGTCCTTGGAATCTCTGAGAGTTTGCCACCGTTTTCCATGTCTTCATCCTAAAGCTACCCTCCTTCCTGTCAATCGACTGTCGGCCGTCTACTACTTACCAGCGCGGGAGTCCAAAACAAATGGTAAAAGCTTCGCTCTCATCACTGCAGCCGTAATGTACATTTGGTTTCATGCTGAATCCACGCTGAAATTCAGGGCTATGGCCACTCCGAGTCTCCCAGCTGATGTGTTTCCTGAGCACAGGAAGTGCCCATTGTCACCCTGTGAGAAGTAAGGGAGATGATTCTTTTTCAGAAATACCAAATAAAGGCTGTGCTATCTAATTAATAGGTTTACAACCTATTGAAAATATGTGAGAACCCCCTTCCCCCCCCCCACCACCACAATGAAGTCCCAAACCCTTAGACACTTCACTTCCTATTTCTTCTTCCCCTCTCCGATTTGTGGCCTTATTTTTGCAGGCTTTGCAATAAGCAGGCACCAAAGAACACAGAACACTGAAAGTCTCTGCCTCACCTCCGGAAATGTACACTTGTTCCAATCAGACTACTTTTTGCCTTACATGGGCGCAGGCGACATCCGGGTAAGGCTGTATGTAACCTCTGTAGCATTCAGCCAATGAGGGACCAGGGGAGGGACTTACCTCTGTAGTGCCCAGCCAATGAGGGACCAGGGGAAGGACTTGCACACTAGGAGATAAATTGTCTGCCATAACTGCCCCCAGTGTGCCTGTCCATCAGACACCCACTCTTGCAAGAACATTGATTAAAGCCTCGCCTCACTGTGCTCCAAGTCTCTGCATCCTTTCTTTGATTGGGTCAGTGGGCTTATTTCTCATAACCCCCTCATGGCGTCTCTTCTTGGCAAGTCAGGCCCAGTCCAGGAGTGGATGACGGAGCAAGCACTTACTAGGTGTACATTATGACCTACAACATCTAAGCTATTCACATGGTGAGATGCTTTTGCTTCTAAAAACAACACTGTACATAATAGTAGAGGCTATGTTGTCAAGGTAAGAAAAATTAAACAGGGGCACCTGGCTGGCTCAGTCCATGGAGGGTGAGACTCTTGATCTTGGGGTTGTGGGTTCATGCCCCACACTGAGTGTAGACACTACTGGAAAAATAAAATCTTAACAAAAATTAAACAAAAACTAGGATAATCAAATGGAACAGTTCACTACAAAAACAGCCATGCCTGCTGTATTCCTAAGTTTTGCTTTTCTCTGATGATTGAGAATACTTCACTTGACTAACACATGGGCAATTCCCTTCTTTTGTTAATTGAGATAAAAACGACATGTAACGTCGTGTAGGTTTAAGGTATACAATGTGTTGATGTGATACACTTAAATATTGCAACATCATTACCATCGTAGCCTTAGCTGCACATTGCAATTCCCTTTTTATTCAAGTCAGAGGTCCCTCACCCAAGGTCCCTCCCTGAGCCTCTCCTCCACATTCCCACAACTGGACCTGTGCCCCTGCTTCATCCACATGACAGCCATCTATTGCATTGACCTCCATCACCACCCTGTGAATTCCTTCCGGGCAAGAACTCGTTCTTAACTGCCTCTGTCGCTTCCACCCAAACACCTGGTAGACTCTCGCTAAGTGTGTTTTAAATCACTCATTCATTCATTGATGATTTATGGAGTCAAAGAAATCACAAATTCAATTTTAGGCAGCTTTGGAGTCCTGCTCGTCACATCAACTCTGAGAGAAACAAAGTAGCCCCACAGACTTTTCTATCACCCTTAGCTGTTGGGATCCCATGGATTGGGATCCCATGGACCTCTCAGGCATCGATGAGAGAAATGTCAAAGAAGTCATAACGATGCAGTAATGGATATTTTTCCCTTCTGGCTTCGTACTCAAGGGATGTCATTTGTGGTTTCTGAGCTTAGGACCATGGAAAGAGCAATGTGGAGATTGCTTGTGCTCTGGCTTGCTTTAAGGTCACAGTGACCTTGGAACAGACTTCCTATGATCTCTTTTGCCCAAGAAGTAGTTATTGTTACTTGATCCTTATACCCTCGGCCGTGGAAAGGCAGAGAAACTTTCTGGAGTAGCCGTAAGATAAAATAATAGTTTAAAAATTTTTCTTAATACGGTAATAAAAATAGTAAAATTAGTTTTTAATTTTGATTCTTTTCTTCTCAAAAGAACACTTTGTTTCTTTTTTTAAATTTTTTTTTTCAACGTTTATTTATTTTTGGGACAGAGAGAGACAGAGCATGAACGGGGGAGGGGCAGAGAGAGAGGGAGACACAGCATCGGAAACAGGCTCCAGGCTCCGAGCCATCAGCCCAGAGCCTGACGCGGGGCTCGAACTCACGGACCGCGAGATCGTGACCTGGCTGAAGTCGGACGCTTAACCGACTGCGCCACCCAGGCACCCCAAGAACACTTTGTTTCAAGATCCCCTGCAGCAACCTTTCAGGAGAGGCATACGTAAATGAACTGCATGACCGTACTCTTTATGTGTCCACCAAATCGGTAGAGGTACGTGGGTGCTTTTACGCATTCTCTTGCCAACTAAACCACGCTTGCCCAACTGGAAAAGTTCATTTTTGAGAAAATTGGTACAAATTACAGGATACTGTTTCTCAGGGGAAAATATGGACATACACATACGTATACTTGCAGATACATCTATTGAGTCTTCCCTTGAGTCATAATTACTCGTAAAAAGAGATCAAATCAGATTCAGACCATGAGCCCTTGGAGCCCCATTAATCGGCATGTCCAGTTAATAAAGAACAATGAGCTAATTGCTTTTAATTGGCAGCGGTTCATGACAACATTGTCAAAATTCCAGCACCACTTAATCTGGCTTCTGTTTTGTTCTAAGGAGACCTTTTCCACATAGAAGATCTGCGTTACGTTGGTTGTCATGTTTCCAATGCACACGTGGGCTTGTGTAACTCTCGGCCAAGCGAGAAATAGGTCAGTAGTCACTGCACTGAAATCCGAAGTACATCCCACGCTGTCAGGCAGATCATAGACACGTACCACTCACCTGTTGAAAGAAGAAAAACATTTTTAGTCAAGAGCAACTTATTCTCCTGAAGATACAGTCTAATGCAGGCAAAAAGCACGATACCAATTTTTAAAGTACACATTTAAAAAAAAATAAAAAATAAAAAAATAAACACATTTATATTAGACTCTGTGATCGTTTGGCTCTGTTACTGGTTAAATCATTTTCTTCTGACCCCAAGACTGTTATTTGAATAGCTTAAGCTTCAAGAGTTAAACACACAGACTTTGCTTTCTGGAGGTCTGGGAGTTGAAAATGCCCCTGCTATAAAACCAAAGGTAATTAATTACACAAGAGAAATTTACAGTGGCCAAAAATGACTGAAACACTTAAACTGGAAAGAATAAACTGATAATACTAAACAGTTCTACAGGGTTTTGTATGTCTTTGGAACCAAAAGTTTAGGTTCTCAGTCACCACATGAGCAACAGATAATGCCTGGAGACTTTCTGAGGAAAGGGAGGTAAAACTAAAAAACTTGAATCAAAAGAGTTTCCAGAAGGTTTCACCCCCTCTGTAAAAGGTAAAAATTAAAAATTAAAAAAATTTTAAAAAGCCACCCAAGAAAAGAAGACTGTTTATCTTGGCTTCAGTTGGAAAAAATAATTATCTCCCCCCAAAATATGTAGTCATGCACCTATTCCATTGTCTAGAGATGTCTGAGCCAAAAAGGTACCAAACAAACAAACAAACAAAAGTCCTACCAATCTAGAAATATCCTCGGCAGCAGGAGATTAGAAGTCACTCTGGAAGTTGTGCCAGATTCCCACCAAGAAGTCCCACTTGAGATGATTTCACAATCCAAAATTTACGAATAGTCAAAGAAACCATACTGAAAATCATCATAACATCAACACATAGTGGAAGAACTTCAGATAACAAAATTATCAGAGACATAAAACAAGTATGCCAAAATCAAAGGCAAAAGAGAACTTGGACATGAGAAAAGAATAACACTGTTTAAAAAGATAAGATAGATTTGAAAAAAATAAAATACAAGTCATACATATGAAAAATATAATCATTGAAATTAAAAACTTAGAAATGTGAAGCAGCATATTAGACACTGCTGAAGAAAAGATTAGTAAGAAAGAAGTTAATTGTGAGGAAATTGCACAGAAAGCAAGACAGGGAATCAAGGATGTGAAAAACAGGAAAAAGAGGTCAAGAAACATGGAAGATAGAAGTTCAAATATAGTTCTAACATGAGTTCCAGAAAATGAAAATAAAGAGAATGCAGGAAAGAAAATATTCAAAGAGATATGTCTTATGTTTTACCAGAATTGAAAATAATCTAATCCCTTAGTTTCTAGAAGAAAAACAAACCCAAATGGGATTAATAAAAATGCACCTTTTCCTAGCATAGAAAATTCCATTCAGTGAAAAAATAAAATAAAATTAGATCCTTATCCTACACCATTTATAAATTTAAGTATAGATAAATTAAGAGCTAAATGGGGGTGGGGAGAAATACTTTAAAGCATTTAGGAGACAAAATTGGGGGAAATAGCTTTATGACCCCAAGATATGAAAAGCTTTATTAAAGAAAAAATTAGGGGCACCTGGGTGGCTCAGTTGGTTAAGCCTCTGACTTCAGCTCAGGTCATGATCTCACGGGTTGTGGGTTCAAGCCCCGAGTTGGACTCTGCACTGACAGCTTGGACCCTGCTTGGGATTCTCTCCCTCTGTCTCTGACCCTCCCTCCCTCCCCTCTGTCAAAATACAAAAAAGTAAAAATTTTTAAAAAGAGAGAAATTCAGCACAGAGCCCACTTCAGATCCTCTGTCCCCCCCCCGCCCCCTCCAGCTCATGCTCTCTCAAAACAAATAAACATTAAAAAAAATAAAAATAAAGAGAAACTTTTAAAAGAGTTACCAAATTATTTGCTAATTAAAAGATAACATTTAAAAAACAAGAAACCACAGCCTGGGGGAAAAAATATTAGTGGCAAAATATTATAAGGAACTCCTATAAACCACCAAGAAGATAAACAATTTTTTTTTTTATTAATTTTTTTTTTCAACGTTTATTTATTTTTGGGACAGAGAGAGACAGAGCATGAACGGGGGAGGGAGAGAGAGGGAGACACAGAATTGGAAACAGGCTCCAGGCTCTGAGCCATCAGCCCAGAGCCCGACGCGGGGCTCGAACTCACGGACCGCGAGATCGTGACCTGGCTGAAGTCGGGCGCTTAACCGACTGTGCCACCCAGGCGCCCCGAAGATAAACAATTTTTAAAAATAAGCAAAATGTGGGAAGCCTGGGTGGCTCAGTCGGTTAAGCAGCCGACTTCGGCTCAGGTCATGATCTCGTGGTCCGTGAGTTCGAGCCCCGCGTCGGGCTCTGTGCTGACAGCTCAGAGCCTGGAGCCTGCTTCAGATTCTGTGTCTCCCTCTCTCTGCCCCTCCCCCACTCACGCTCTGTCTCTGTCTCTTTCTCTCTCAAAAATAAATAAACATTTTAAAAAATAATAATAAAATAAAAATAAGCAAAATGATATAATAATGTAATTCTCAGAACAGGAAACCTGAATGGCCAATAAACATATACAAAGGTTTTTAACTTCAGTACCGATCAGGGAAATATCTATTAAACAATAAGGTATATTATTTCACACTCATCAGATTGGTCAAAATAAAAAGTTCTGGTAACTGTCAGTGAGAATGCAGAGCAGTAGGGATGCAGTTCCAGAAGACCGTGGAAAATGGGCACAACCACATTAAGGAACAATTTGGTCATAGCTGGTCTTAGTAAAGATGTGCCTACCTTATGTAGGAGCAATTCCACTCCTACATATTTATCCCTAAGAGATTCTTGCATAAGAGATTTGGAGAAATGTCAGAGAATGTTTAACCTGATGGCTTTTGAAACTGAGAAAAATTTGAAACAACTGAACAACAGGAGAACAGCTGAAAAAGAAAATGTTTGGTCTGTTCACCTAATAAAATGCCAAACATCAGTGAAAGTGAGCGAAATAGAGCTTACCTCTGCCAACATGGTTAAATGTCACAAATATATGATTAAACAAACAAAATTTTTTTAATGTTTGTATTTGAGAGAGAGAGAGGGAGGGAGAGAGAGAATGAGCAGGGGAGGGGCGGAGAGAGAGGGAGACAGGATCTGAAGCAGGCTCCACCCTGACAGCAAAGAGAACCGTGTTCCGGGGCTCGAACTCACAAACGTCAGATTATGCCGTGAGACGAAGTCGGATGCTCAACCGACTGAGTCACCCAGGCGCCCTACAAAAAAAGTTTTTGAAGAAGGACATATGTGGTATGACTCATATAAATTTAAAGGTATGCCAAAAAGATCATAATTTTAAGGCTGTATATGTATAGAGTAAAAGTATGAAAACTGAGGAGGGGTGACAGGGTTTCATGGGGACACCCACTGTCTTTGCAATCTTCTTCTTAATCCAGGCGGCCAGTACTTTGAGTGTTCATTATACTGTCATTTATACTTTTTATAGGTCTACAACAGTTCATCACTTAAAAAAAATAACTCAAAAGAGATGCAAACACCCTCACCCTTCATGGAGAAACCTTGAAACAATTTCTGAATCATGATGAATGAGCTGATGTGTACTCTTGGGCCTTGCAAAGCTCTTGGGAAAAATGAAGAAAGCATGTCTGCAACCACTTGGCTTATGAGTAAAGGAACCCTTACTACTTTAAATCATTTTATCTGCTTCATGAAACATTTTAGATTTTAGCATCCCCATTGGAAGCTCCATGAGAGCATTCAAGCCTAAGAAACGGGGTCGGGCGTGGGGGGCAGGGAGAGATACTAACTGCACTAAGAAAATTTCTTTTTTTTTTTTTTTAAGTTTATTTATTTTGAGAGAGGGCGCAAGTGAGAAGGCAGGGGAGGGGCAGAAGAGGGAGAGACAGAACCCCAAGCAGATTCCACGCTGTCAGCACAGACCGCAATGCGGGGCTCACGAACCGTGAGATCATGACCTGAGCCCACATCAAGACTCGGAGGCTCAGTTGACTGAGCCACCCAGACTCCCCCAAGAAAATTTCTTGTTTTATGCATTCTGATATGGCTTAAATCTTCCAGGTCCCCAAACCAGAATGATAAAATGAAACTAGAACATTTTAAAGAAGTAATTTGCACAGGAGTATCTATGAGGTTCTCTCACAGGCAAGAGGGCCACATTTTTATTTAAAATATTTCGAGAACACACTATGAAATTTATTGATACATATATAGGTGTCTCCTCTCTTCATTTCAAAACACATTGGAAGCACCTAGACCTTTATTCTGAGTGTAATAAAGTCAGGTGCTTGGGATCAGGAAACACGTATTACACAATGCCTACCCACGAGAAGTTTATGAAATAATCTACAAAACCTTTGATCCAAACATTCCAAGTCCATGTTCTACATTTTATAGACTATCTGCACACTTAAATGGCTGGCTGATGCAAGTACCTAGAGAGTAAATCTCATCATCATCAGATATAATATCCATGGGCCCATTTATGCTCACCCCAGAGTGTCCCAGCCACTGACAGAGTCAGCATTAACCTTTCTTGCTGATCATTTTGTGATCCTTAAAATACATTAAAAAAAAAATGCAGTTTTGCAATTTCACAGCAACTTCATAGTCCGCTTAGGCATTTTCTTTGCATGCCCTCTCTCCACAGTTGCTAGCCACCTAGAAAGACGTTGTCATGATCGCGTCTGGAAAATGACCCTATTCAAAGTATTACGGAACAGTTTTTACATCAGCAATCGCCAATGACAGAAGAGTCCCAGAGGATACTTACTCAGAACAGTCTCACCCGGGTCAGTCTGATCCTGTCCAGGCTGGAATGAAAAGCTTTCATTTCCATGAAGTCTTGTGAGCCCAGGAATCTTTCTGATGAACTGGTTTGAACTTTGGGAGCCTTCAAGAAGCAAATAACAGCAAAGCCTGGTCAAGTAAAGTGAGGGTGTGGGGAGGTCAGACGAGACAGCATGGAGCCCAAGGGGAAGTCAACTATAATAGTGGCTTCCGGGTCACTAGATCCAATCTCCTTGAGATGGTTATTGAGTCGAAGGGGGTTTGGTCAAATCACTTTTGTGATTGGTATGTAAGAAATACGTTAGCGGCCCAAAGTCAGTCAACTTCTTTGTGACTGGGGTTACCTCTATCAAATATGACGGCACACCTTGAAGGAGTTTACAGGCTCACCCAATACCCTCATTTTACCTAAGGAGAGAATGGAGGCCAGGTGACTTGCCCAATTACAGCAAAATCGGAAAGCAATTAGCAGGGCTGCTGATAGCAAAAACGGGTCCTTCCCCCGTCCTTGTCCCCCCACCATGCTGGCACAGACGTGTGCGATGAGCTATCGGAAGAGTCTCACCTTCAGGCTGCAGGAGCCAGATGACAGAAGCCCAAACAGGAAACAGTGACCATGGCAACATTTCTAAATATACATCTGGAGGAGGCTCTGTGATTCTTTGATTAGAGAGGTCCGTTAAGGAAAGTATCTGTCCATACACGCTTAAAGAGGCAAACAGCGTGCTGTTTTCCCAAGGGAAGGCAAGAGCCGAGAGCACGGGTGACAGGTAGAGTCCCTTCTACTTGTAGGTGGACCCTGAGTCTCGAGCGGCAGAAAGTAGCTTCCTTCAAAGGCTGCCCAAGTTAGAGCTTGTGCTCAGAGATGCCAAAAGTCCAAAAGCAAACACCTAGTTTGAGTAAAGGGAATTAAGAGGGTTGCCCCTGCTCACCCTGACCACCCCACTGGGAGACACCATCCCCGCAGGAAGTGCCTTCCCGAGCAAGCAGGATAGATCTCCTTTGTGATGTGCCCCTCCACATCATCTGCCCCTTCACCGCCAAGTTTACCTGGCTGAGTTGTCTCCACCTTTTTTTTTTTTTTTTTCACTTGTTGCTGACAGTTGCAAGAAGAGGGCTTATTCCATTTTCCCTTCTAGGTAATAAATGTCTTACTTTAATTAGGGGCTTACTCTATGGCAGGTATAGTTCTAAGGGCTTTACATGCGTTAATATTTAAGCTTCATCATAACTCTATAAAGTGGATATTACTATTATCCCCATTGTACAGATGAGACACCAAAAGGTGATGGTTTTATATATATAGTACATTCAGGTGGCCCAGTACCTTCTATATAGTATAGAATGTACTATATATATATATATATATATATATATATATAGTACATTCAGGACCCAGTACATTCTATATAGTATAGAATGTAGTGTGTATATATATATATATATATATATATATATATATATGTAGTACATTCAGGACCCAGGTAATTCACCTGTTCAATCCATGTGTAACCCAAAGCAGTGTTCTAATATTTGTGATTTTTTTTTTCAGGTGACTTAGAAGAAAAATAGTGCCAACGTTGGCCTGTAAAACACTTTATCTCTCTCCATATCTGTATTGGAAGCTGCTCGCGGTTCTCAAATCTTGCGTGGATACCTGTTAAATTTCACCTACACACGTGGTCGACTTTGTGGAAGTCCGAAGGTCCGTCTGCTCTTGAGACATATAGCTGCAGAATAAGAGAAGCACAGCTTCACACACTCCTCGTATTTACCCGCAGGGAGCATTCCTAGCACTTTCAAAACTCTGAGCTAGAATCGGCTTCAGCCAAAAGAAAAACCCATAAATCATTTCCAAAATGTACTTCGATTCATAAAACCGTGTGATATCTGCAACATCATTTTCTCTTCGATACGAATTCGTATCTTTGTAATGTATTCGCGATTGTATAGTCTGCCTGATAGAAGAAGAATTTCAGGCCCATGCGCATGCTTACCATGCTGCTCGTTCTCTCGGCTCTACCTGTTACCTATTTGGGAGCTCAGTAATACATCAGCTAAGAATCTTTTCAGTCGTGCTGCGGGGGGAAAAAAAACCAACCCTGTAGCCGTTTATAATTCATCTCCACTGTAACTTCAAAATCAAAAGATGAAATGAAGTCAGAGCGGAAATGAAACAACATGTTACGCTCTCTCGTACGTGAATGGACTGGCCCGTAGGAACCAACAAGTTGATATTTCATTCATTTCGGACAGCTCTCGACACACTTCAGAGACCTGGATATAACAGAGCTGATTTCCTTAGTGTGAAGTGGTAAGGACCTCAGCCCTGAAGCTCAAACTAAAACGGAAAGCCATTTGAGTCACGCTTTTAACACCGGCTCACCACCTCACGTGTCCCCTGCACACAAGCAACAGAGAGGTAGCCCAGGCCAGGTTGATAAATGACAGAAAAACCGGTTCTTGTGTAAGAGGCACCGCACACCTCACCCAGTTGCATAATTAAGTATATTTGGCAAGAGATGCCTAACAAAACTGGAGGACCCTGCTTGTTTGTAAGTGTTCCCACAGAAGTAGGGATGGGAACAGACATCAAGAGACACCAGTTCCACCTATTGAAAACCCTCGGAGCAGCCTTTCAATGGGCCATGTCTGAATAAACACCCCACCAATTTGCATGGGTGCTGTCTTAGCCCAGGCGGCCACAGTAAAACACTATCGTCTGGGTGGCTTGCACAACAGACACTTACCTCCTCACAGTTCTGGAAGCTGGAAGTCTGAGGACAGGGAGTCCATATGGTCCAGTTCTGGTGAGGGTCTTCCTCCTGGCTTGTAGATGGTTGCCTCCTTGTTGTGTGCTCACGTGGCCTTAAAGGGTGCATGCACACAGAGAAGCAGAGACATCTCTCTCTCTCTTCCTCTTCTTACAAAGGTACTAATTCCATCATGGAGGTGCCATATTCCATCATGGAATCCCCATACACGGAGAAACAGAGACATCTCTCTCCATCTTCTTACAAGGGCACGAATTCCATCATGGTGGTCCCATATTTATAACCTAATCAAAGCCCAATTACCTACTGAAGGTTCCACCTCCAAATAGCATCCCACTGGGGGTTAGGACCACAACTTATGAACTTGAGTGGGACACAAACATTCAGTCCATAATAGGTGCCTATATTAGGGAAGACCCTTAATTAGGGAAGATTCTTTAAAAATCATTCTTTTGTCTTTTTCCTTTTAAAACCAATCTTCAAAAAGTGAATCTTTGCTCATTGCCTCTCCTTCCTGGCCCTCTGCAATTGAGGGACTTACACCATCAGCCAAGATTCTGGAGGCTTTCTTTTCAGACAGCAAATCTAAATGGCCTTCTTCAGGCTTCACCGTCCTTGATCCCTTTGTAGGGAAGCCTACCTTCCTTTCTCAAACTCTCTCATCCACAAATATAATAGAAAGTTCAGAAACAAACCAATTGGGGTTCCAATTTGGGTCGTAGACAATTACAAGTTACTTAATTCCTGAATCTCAGTTGCTTTCTTCACCTACAAAAATAAGAATATTTTTTGCCTACGCTCAGGAGATTTGTGTGGGTTAAATGAAATAAGGCAATGAAGGCACCGACCACTAGGTCATCTGTAAGTGATTAGTTTTTCTTCTCTCTACAGCCTTGTTCTTGCCTCTGAGTGCTGGCCCATAATTTCCATTCGCCTTTGGCACACCTCCACCTGGACTTCCAACTCAACTTGTACAAACCTAAGCTAATACATTCTTCTACTCTTGCTTACTCTCCCATAGCTGATTTGGGGCTAATGGCATCAGCCCTCTTCCTATCCCCTGGGCCAGAATTCTAACGATAATGAAATTAATGGAGATGTAAGAACAAAGGACTTACTTAGAATTGGAACATCACCCTGTCTGTGTCTATCAGCCACAGAAACATGCCAGCACCCAGGCAAGCCTTATGAATGTGTCCCTCTGAGTGTTTAAACCAGTGGTTTTCCAAGTGGGGTCCCCAGGCCAGAAGCAACAGCATCACCTAAAAACTTGTTGGAAAGGTGAATTCTTGGCCCTCCTCAGATCCACAGGATCAGTTACTCAGAATGGGACCTAGTATTCTCCAGGCAATCAGGGTACAAACTAAAGTTGGAGATCTAGTGGTATAAACAACCCACTATCCTGGGCTTTAGCAGAAAACAAATATTTAAATATTGCATACAGTCCATGAATATTTAAACATTAGTGTACTTTAATTCGGTCAGTATACAACAATTTATAATTGTATGACAACCCGTAAAACAGACATTATCTTGGTCTATTTTATTCCATTATAAAAAATTCAGATGTAATCTTGGTGCTATGAGACCAAAAATATTTCCATTTCCTATCCATAAATGCAAACTATTTAAAGAAAGACTGAAAACGTACCTAGCTTAGCTCTGCGAGAAGAGTATTTGCAAGAAACAAAAGGTAACTTACAGAAGCAGATTCCCACTTGAACCTCTTATACAACAACAAAGTAAAACTACCTTTAGGAATGGAAAGGCTGAATTTGTTTTTACTTTAATGTGAAACTCCTCCTCCCCATGATCTAAATAGCATGCGATACACATGATCGGTGACATTTCAGAGGCCAGGATATGCAGAGGAAGAACTTAGCTATTTAAATATACTGTGTTAATTGCTGTCTCCAAAGAGATTAGGTTAAAATAATTGGTACATAAAAATGCCTTTAGAGACTCAGGAAATCTCAGCTCTACTTTCCAACTAGTAGAACGAGGACGCATTAACAAGATAGATTTAAATTGGAGAGCTGCAAGTTGCTTCGCAAGATAATGGATCATACAGCAAGGGGCAAGGCAACATCACCACCAAAGGCACCCTGGAAATATTGAGGGGGTGGGAGGGAGGGTGACTGCTAACCACAGAAACTGCCCCACCATCCACATAACCTGGGAATGACAGTCAACAACGAAGGGTTTCAGAACAATGAAATCAAACAAAGAAACGTGACCACCCGTTGTTTATGAAGGCTTGTTTTCTCAAAGGATTACCATCTAGCTAAAAATCAAGCGGGTAGAGAAGATTTTACCTTTTTAAGGTCATTCAGGTTAAGTTATTTCTACACACAGGATTGTAAGACATGTAGTACGAGTAAATTAACACCCATCAGGGCTGAAAAGGTGCCTCTTGTCTGCCTCCGATTTACTCGCCTTCTATTACTACTGACTTCAAGTCACCGAGCAGATGCTGAATATATTTCAACAACATTTACTTACTGGTTGCCTTTAGGTATGCCTTTAATTTTTTTTAAATGGTTATTTATTTTTGAGAGAGACAGAATGCAAGCAGGGGAGGGGCAGAGAGAGAGGGAGAAACAAGAATCCGAAGCAGGCTCCAGGCTCTGAGCTGTCAGCACAGAGCCTGACACGAGGCTCCAAACCATGAACCTAGAAATCATGACTTTAGCCAAAGCCGGATGGCTCAACTGACTGACCCACGCAGGCCCCCCGTGTAGTCATGTAATTTTGTCTCAAGTATCAAATGGACCCTTTCCCTTATTTCCCCACAGTTCAGCGGGAAGCAGGGTTACAACTTCACGGAGTCTCACTGTCATTTTGGGAACACTGGGAAGGAAGAACCACACGCTGAATACCTCAGAATTCCTACTGCACATGCCCAGAACGTATCCTTGGTCTTTAAGAAGGCTAGTTTGCTCCCAATTTCCCTGTGTAGCCATTGCTGTTAATGCACTGGAAATATCCTGAAATCCTCAAAGGAAATTCTGGTATTAGAGAGATAAAAGCTTGGGGCGCCTGGGTAGCTCAGTCAGTTAATCATCCAACTTTGGTTCAGGTCATGATCTCCCGGTCATGAGTTCAAGATTTGCGTTG
Source organism: Lynx rufus (assembly GCF_022079265.1). Classification (NCBI taxonomy): domain Eukaryota; kingdom Metazoa; phylum Chordata; class Mammalia; order Carnivora; family Felidae; genus Lynx; species Lynx rufus. Next base: position 21,800,334 of record NW_025814889.1, on the reverse strand, counting down.
GGCTCTGTGTGGACAGCTCAGACAGAGCCTGGAGGCTGCTTTGGATTCTGTGTCTCCCTCTGTCTCTGACCCTCCCCTGCTCATGGTCTGTCTCTCTCTCAAAAATAAGTAAACATTAAAAAAAAATTAATAATTAAAAAAAAGAGAGAGAGAAATAAAAGACTTTTACCACACCTCAGCTTACCCAGGATTGGCCACTCCTTGGATGACATCTATTTCTTTCAGGAGAAACCATAACCTCAACAAAGGTATGCGATTTGGCCATATGTCCTTTAAAATGAAATCGACCAAGAATCAATCACCAAGCAAGGGTCAGACTCCATTATATCAGCACAGTGTACGGACCATTAGTTATCCAGTATATATCAGACTGCAGATCTTGGCTGTTTGTTTTTCAATCTCACCACAGCTAGGATTCCAAAACTCCTGGGGTTCAACCTTACAGCATAGTCTACTATTTAAAAGCTTAAAAGAGTGTGGAGAATGGATGCCAAATTTTAGTAGTGGTTTCGTCTGGCTAGTGGATTACAGGTAGCTTTTCTTTCTTTTTTTTTTTTTTTTTGACACATCTCTATTTTATGATATTTCTACAAGCCATTTTGGGTGTAATAAAAACGTTAAAAGAAAGTATCAAGAAGAAAAATATTCTCTTGGCTTTGTATAGGATCTTGCCTTAGTCTGGAGAGAGTTGATGCTGGAAAGGGGGAATGGCTAGTTAATAGTAGGAAAAGAATGGGGACCCGAACTAGGACAGTAGAGGTGAAAAGATATTCAAGTGGCAGAACTGACAGGAGTAGGTGACAGGGTACAAAAATGGGAGCGAATGTTTAAAGATGACCCTCAGGTTTCTGGCTTAAGAGAGTTAGTGAATGGTGCTACCCAGGTAGGAGAGGCAACAAGTTACCGTGTGACAGGAAAGATGGGGCGTTCGGTTGCAGACCTGTGGAGTCGCTGAGGTAGCTAGGGGACCGTCAAGCAGAGATTACTAGCAAAAAGTTGGATTTGGAGCCCAGGAGAAATGCTGAAGAGAGGGTCAGGCTACAAAGTTGTTGCTGAGGTGAGGGCAAAAGTCACTGTTCTAGATGAGATAGTTGGAGAGAATGTGCAGAGAACAAAAGGCGTGAACAGAAGACGAAGAGCCTGAGGAAAAGTTTTCCAAGAAGGAAAAAGCAACCCGGAAGAATAGGGCCACAGAAACGAGGGGGATGATGGCAGTCCCTCTCAGCGACCACACACTCCCTGTGGGCCAGCTGCTGCGTTTCACCCCGTTTGGCAACTCGGCAACCCTACATGGACGACATGACCATGCTCCTTTAGAAAGAACTTGTGGGTTATCTGGGTGGGTTAAGTGGGTTAAGCGTCGGACTTTGGCTCAGGTCATGATCTCATGGTTCGTGAGCTCAAGCCCTTGCTGACAGCTCAGAGCCTGGAGCCTGCTTTGGATTCTGTGTCTCCCTCTCTCTCTCTCTCTCTCTCTCTCTGCCCCTCTCCCACTTGTGCACCCACGTGCTCTCTCTCCCTCTCAAAAATAAATAAACCAAAAAAAAAAAAAAAAAACAAACCACACATTAAAAAAAAGAAGGCAACTTGTAACACCCAGAAGATAAGAAGTTTCCCCAGAGTCACACAAGCCATAAAGGCAGACGCCAAGGGCACCTGGGTGGCTCACTCGGTTAAGCGTCCAACTTGGGCTCAGGTCATGATCTTACAGTTCACAAGTTCAAGCCCCACATCAGGCTCTGGCTAGCTCAGAGCCTGGAGCCTGCTTCTGATTCTGTGTTTCCCTCTCTCTCTGCACACCCCCCCCCCAACTTGTGCTCTCTCTCTCTCTCTCTCAGAAATAAAAACATTTAAAAAATTTTTAAATAATAATAATAATAATAGACAGAATCCAAACTTGGGCTTTCTGACTTTGAAGTCTTTCCTCAGTGTCGTGCTGCTTTATTAGAATGTATGGTAAATCAATCACTCGGGCGGCCTCTACCAAGATGGAATCTAGAATCTAGAATCACAGTTCTTCAACGATAGGAGGGATGGCTAGTCGGGTTTTCCTTGTACAGCTGCATCAACTACCCCGGGAGCCCCCTCTTTGATATCCGGCAGTTTTCAGTAGCTCTGAGACCAATGCCCTGTTGTCTCTTGGTACTCATACCCTACAAATTGTTAAGTGGGTTGAATATTACCCCTGCAAATAACTGAGGGAGCTAGGTAACGCTACTGACGTACGTGTTAAACACTCATGGGGCACGACGCTGATTTCCTAAAAAAAAATTTATCTTTTGAGGAAAATAGCTTTACTTTCTTATCTAAAAAGCAAGACTAGGGGCGCCTGGGTGGCGCAGTCGGTTAAGCGACCGACTTCAGCTCAGGTCACGATCTCGCGGTCCGTGAGTTCGAGCCCCGCGTCGGGCTCTGGGCTGATGGCTCGGAGCCTGGAGCCTGTTTCCGATTCTGTGTCTCCCTCTCTCTCTGCCCCTCCCCCGTTCATGCTCTGTCTCTCTCTGTCCCAAAAATAAATAAACGTTGAAAAAAAAATTAAAAAAAAAAAAGCAAGACTAATCGAAAGATGAAATTATAAACAATACTTTTAGAGATCAATAACAATCGTTTAAACAGCCAAAGAAATATGTGCGATTTTGGTGTATCCAGTATTTCCAGGATGTTCCACTTGAACAGAATAGAGTAAACATTTGCCAATGGATTAACAAGAGAGCACCCGTTAGAAATCATACAACTGTGGGACACAAAAAAGCCATGCCATAGACTCATAGATATTTTATGGGCCACGGAAAAAAATTAATAAAACATTATGGTGGAAATAAAAAAGTTCAAGGGTACAGGTGACCATACCTAGTTTCTTAGGCATTTGCTAAATGCCTCTGTGACTGGCAGATTGAGATGCAAGAAAAAAACTCGGGGATAAAGAAGATGTGGTATATATATACAATGGAGCATTACTCTGCAACCAAAAGAATGAAATCTTGCCATTTGCAACAACGTGGATGGAACCGAGGGTATTTTTTTTAACGTTTATTTACTTTTGAGAGAGGGAGAGAGACAGAGTGCAAGCAGGAGAGGGGCAGTGAGAGAGGGGGACACAGATCTCAAGCAGGTTGCAGGCTCTGAGCTGTCAGTACAGAGCCCGACGCGGGGCTCAAACCCACAAACCATAAGATGTTGACCCGAGCCCAAGTCAGATGCTTTAACCAACTGAGCCATCCAGGTGCCCCTGTGTTTTGAAATTTAAGGCAAAAATTAAAAATGGCCTGGGGCGGGGGAAAGAGGTGCCTGGGTGGCTCAGTCAGTTAAGTGTCTAACTTCGGCTCAGGTCATGATCTCAAGGTTTGTGAGTTCGAGCCCCGCATCGGGCTCTGTGCTGACAGCTCAGAGCCTGGAGCCTGCTTCGGATTCTGCGTCTCCCTCTCTCTCTGCCCCTCCCCAGCTTTAACTCTTTCTCTCTTTCTCTTTCTCAAAAATAAATAAACACTAAAAAATTTTTTTTAAAAAGATGCATTCTTAAGGGAAGACATCACCACAGGGTTTTTTGGAATGCAAGGGATAGTGTAGACTGCTTCACGCTGTATCAGTTCTGAACAGAACAGGACAACGAATGTTGCACTTCTAGAATTCTGGAACATTCTTTCTGACTCTAAGATCTCTCCTCTGTGGTGTTGTTCTTGGCTGGCTCTACTCACGCCACAAGAGAATTTGTTAATTTGAAGAAGCTCTTGCCATCCCTGGTGCAGCTGGAAGAACCCCAGCTCCTTGCTGCCCCCAGTTGTGCTGAGACATGGTACCCCCACCTTTACCACCAACCTCTGAACTCCCGTGTGAAGCTACCTAGATTGAAGGCTTCTGGCTTCTGTTGGCTCTCTACTTGTATTATTTTTTTAATAGCCTTTATTTTTTACAGCAGTTTCAGGCTCACACAAAAATTGAGCAGAACCTACGGAGATTTTCCTCCTCCATCCATGCATACCCTCCCCCACTACGGGCATCCTACACCAGGGTGTTACATTTGTTACAACCAATGAACCTACACTGACACATCATCATCTCCCAAAGTCCATAGTTTGCAATAGTGTTCGTTCTTGGTGTTATACATTCTATGGATCTTGACAAATATAGAATGACTCGGGCCCACTGCGCTAGAATTATACAAAATAGTTTCTTTCGCTGCCTGAATTTTGATTAATTCTTAAGTTAGAAAAGCTACGAATCAAATTTAATTAATTGAAGAGACACTTGAATAATAAAAACAAATTGCTTAGGTCACTGCCACATGGAACAGAGATGGTTAAACGATATATAAAAAAAATGTCTGTTTGCTTAACTCACTACCAAATTATTCTTTGTAGGTAACATAATTGTATAAGGGGGAGGGGGTTACAAGGTCTTAACTAAAGTTCAGCTGCTAGCCAATTGGTCCGTGTAGAGCTGACCACAGACTGTATAGAATGAAAAAAAAAAAAAAAAGAACAAACCACGGGTGAAAATCAGAAGTACAAATCAGAGTTTAGTGCCTTCTAAGGTCATGGTCTCCCCAAAATACATCACTCAGAGGACCCATGGGAAACGTCACTGATCAGTAGACACTTCACTGAAACGCACTTTCCCCGTTCAGTCTACACTTCACAACACATATCCACTTGTCTTCTCGTTACGGGTTAGAGGCCTTAAAGATGCTTTTGAGCTTTTCATTCACTGTTTCCTGATCCCTGAACCTGAGAATTTTCTCTGCTTCCCAGACGCCTTGCTTCTCTGAGGCTACTCCCTTCACCTGAGATGCCCGGATCCCCAGACATACAAACCTCAACTTCGTCTCCTGTAGCTGGGGTTAATAATATTTGCCTTCAAATGTGTGTGTTGAAGCATTAAACAACACATGTCCCTATTTCCTAACATAGAAGTCATCCATAATCAGTGAATAGTTTTCTTATCTTCTGGACTTCTAAATTTACCTATAATTGTTGTTGACAAGTATTACAAATCTTAATGTGTATTTTCCCCTACCATTAGATTGTAAGTTTCCTGAGGTCAGGATCTGCTTTGCTCATCTTGGCGTCCCCTTAAAACAAAGCAAGTTTAGGGGTGCCTGGGTGGCTCAGTTAGTTAGGCGTCTGACTCTTGGTTTCAGTTCAGGTCATGATCTTATGGTTTGTGAGATTGAGCCCCATGTCGGACTGCACACTCACAGCACAGAGCCTGCTTGGGATTCTCTCCGTCTCTCTCTCTCTCTCTCTCTCTCTCTTTCTCCCTCCCCCACTCACATGCACATGCTCTCTCTCACTCTCAAAATTAATAAACTTCTAAAAAATAGCAAGTTTAACCACAAAACAAATGTATAAACATGACATTTAGGGACTGTTAGAGTATCAATTCTATCTGTAGTACAGACAAGTGAACCAACTTCCCTAGGACAGAGAATGTGCTAATTATTTATTAACTTGACTCAAACCTAGTGTCTTGCTCATACTAAGAATAATTTCCTACAAGGTCCTGATAGTCCAAGTTCACAACACAGCACTAAATGCAATTACTGATCCAAGGATGATGAACCCCAGAAATCTCCAAGCTAATGGAAGATGAGGTTGTCAAATTCACGAACTGCTTTAAATTTCCTTTCTCTCCCTCACGAAGAGATGTGGCTGAAGTTCATTCGCAGCTGCCAGTCTGTGAGGGGGTAGTGGTGTGCCAGAAAGAGGCTAAGGCTCGGAATCTGACAACCTAAATTCCAGTCCCATCCCTGTCCCATTATTTGTTTTATCACTGGGTAGAAACAACGATCTCCCTTAAAACCACGGTGTTCTCATTTCCAACGTGGGAATAACAATTTGCACTTCAAAGATTACGATGAGAATTAAATGAGAGAGCACACATGAATGTGCTTTTTAAAAATCCCAAGATACCGTTACTATGTATCTAACATGGGATCATAATCCTCATCCAGATGAGTGTATTGTTCTTTGTTTTTTTTAACTGTTTAAGTTTATTTATTTAGTTTGAGAGAGCATATGAGCTTGAGCCACAGAGGGATAGAGAGAGGGAAAGAAAAAATCCCAAGCAAGCTCCACGTTGTTAGAGTGGAGACTGATGTGGGGCGTGAACTCATGAACCATGAGATCGTGACCTGAGTGGAAATCAAAAGTCAGTTGCTTGGGGCGCCTGGGTGGCGCAGTCGGTTAAGCGTCCGACTTCAGCCAGGTCACGATCTCGCGGTCTGTGAATTCGAGCCCCGCGTCGGGCTCTGGGCTGATGGCTCAGAGCCTGGAGCCTGTTTCCGATTCTGTGTCTCCCTCTCTCTCTGCCCCTCCCCCGTTCATGCTCTGTCTCTCTCTGTCCCAAAAATAAATAAACGTTGAAAAAAAAAATTAAAAAAAAAAAAAGTCAGTTGCTTAATGGACTGAACCACCCAGGTGCCCCTGTTGTTCTTTCTTTAAATATTCCTTTCAATAAAATAACGTGATGTCTGGGATTTGCTTTAGAACAGAGATGGGGCAGAAGGTACAGGATAAGACGGGAAGCAGGCTGGCCACATGTTAATGATTGCCAATGCTGGGGGATAGATACATGAGTGTCCTAAAAGATCCCATCGCAAAAAAAAATGGAATTAGGCAATGGCACACCGATTAAGAATGAACTTTAATGTAATTTGAGAAACAAACCTTAGCTTCTGGAGTGCTGCAGAAGATCATTTTAGAAAGTCAGAGACGCTTTTGAAAACCTGATGAAATGTACATACAAAAAAACATTGTGCAGCCTTCTTTAAGAGGGATCTCCAGAATCCTGCAGTTCAGCCAAAGATGCCCATTGGACTCTGGTCCCTAAATTGCCATGGATTCCGGTCAAGGTCCCTGCTTTGGTAAGCCAATCTTTTTATTTTAGAGTAAAACACTGCAGTTCTGGGAGACCTTTGGTCCAATGCCCGCATATGAGCCCAGGGACCCTGATATTCACCAGACAGTTCTTTCCCGTCTCTCTTAGGGAGAGAAAAAAATGGAATTAACAGGCTATGACTGCTATTGAGCAACTTACCACAAGGCTCTGCAAGCTGTTTCCCAAAAGACAAATATTGCAGCAAGGGAAGAATATCTTACGTTTGCAAAATACCTATAAGAATTTTCTCTCATTCTAAAATGTGTTCGCCCTTGCCAGTTAGGGTAGTTTTTAGAGACAATCTGCCCCGTGGACATGTCTCCAATGGGGAGAGAGCCGGGCTAAATGTTTTCTCAATGACATTTTTTATCTACAGGAGGTAGTAAGGGCAGAGCACTGTTGCCCTTTGGAATAGAAACGCACTCAGGGTCATAGACCCCAGCTGGTATTGCAGGCAAATTCCTTTGTATCCGCTTTTGCCCAAGTAAGTAAGAGTGGAGGATTGTCCCAAGACTTTATGAGGAAATATCTCATTTATAAATGCTCAAAACCAATGAGAGTAATATCTAGATATTGCTTAACACGGTTTTGGGCAGAAAACCAAGGGGATAGTAGAAAAACCTTTTGACTAATCATCGACTTTTGGTGCCCTGAAAGCTCTACTCATTGCTCACCCTAGAGAATTGAAAGTATGCTCTTGGCAAGGTCTAAAGCAAATATGTTTAAAGGTCGGATTACTCTGCCAAAGCATACACATAATCGATGCACGCATTGATCTTCATCCTACATTCTGTGCTTCTTGAATTGTGTTAATGCAAGTGAAATGAAAACAGAAGCCAAAAATACCATGACTTGCCAAATACCGTGGAGTTTCATTATACTCAAATTAATTTATGTGGCTGTATCCAGGGAATTTAACTAGAAGCCTTTGGTATGGGGCACAAATGGGAAGAGAAGGACACAAAAGCAAATGGGTGGCAAGGAGAAGGAGAAGGGGGAGAAGGATGAGGAGAAAGAGAACGATTTAAGTAGCACAAGTGATCACTCCCAGTGGCTGCGTGAGTGTGTGCCCGAGGTCAAATGGCACCTAAGGAGCAAGAACTTGACCCATCTGAGGCAATACCCCTGACCGCCAGGACATCCAGGGATTCACAAAGAGCTCATTGAAAAACTTAGTTTTCCAAAGGTAACTTTCACTAAGTGTCACCGTTAGAACATGCAAAACACTTCGCTGTTTAAATTCAACTTGGGGGCAATATTTTACACTACTTTCTAAATGGTACCACTCAATGCCAAAATTATACGCCTATTTTTAAATTATTAGGAACTATTTTGCCACCAGATGATAGATAATCAACAAATTTAAAATACCCTTTGACTGTGAATGCCATATTTAAAAGGCAACTTCTCTGGGAGCCTGGGTGGCTCAGTCGGTTAAGCGTCCGACTCTTAATTTCAGCTTAGGTCATGATGTCACAGTTCATGAGTTTGAGCCTTGCATCAGGCTCTGTGCTGAGCGTGTGGAACCTGCTTGGGATTCTCTCTCTCTCTTTCCCCTCTCCCTGCCCCTACTCTGCTTGCTCACTCTCTCAAACAAATAAACTTGAAAAAAATAATAAAAGGCAACTTCGGAAATTACCATCGTACAGACCTATGCAAATTTTGGAATACCAGCCAAGAAACAAATTCCTTTGGTGTGAGAAATACACTCATAGCTCCCAAATAAAAGCATGCATGGACATCTTCATTGGTCCTTTGGTTTTTCTTGAATTGTTATGGGAGAGGAGGGAGACAGAAAGTTGATCATAAGGTCCATTTTCTCTCTATCCTGAGTAACATGTTTTAATTATATTTTAATTGAAAACAACAATGGCATTTTGAGGAACCAGTGGCCCATCTAGTATATCTAGTATACTGTCCAGATTGGACAATCAGAGTGCATCCTTTTTAACATTCCCTTCTTCTATATGTCAACAAGTAATAATCATGCGATAATCAGTAATAAGCATTATTTTCTCGATTTGTTCTTTAGTTTTCAAATAAATAACTTACGATGAAATATTTTTAATTTCAAATTTAAAAAGATGTCATTCAGGGGCGCCTGGGTGACCCAGTCGGTTGAGCGTCCGACTTCAGCTCAGGTCATGATCTCGCGGTCTGTGGGTTCAAGCCCCGCGTCGGGCTCTGTGCGGACAGCTCAGAGCCTGGAGCCTGCTTCGGATTCTGTGTCTCCCTCTCTCTCTGCCCCTCCCCTCCTCATGCTCTGTCTCTCTCTCTGTGTCAAAAATAAATAAACATTAAAAAAAAAGATGTCATTCAAATTCAATAAAGTGTTTCATGTGTGAACTAAAACACACACTCAAAATATTTCACCTCGTCACTTCATGCTCTTTTCCACGATTTTAAAATCTTAATGCGAGTAGGAACACTACAGGCTCACAGAGAATGACAGATCTGAAGGATCTGATTGTGAGGAGAGCTCATTTCTTGTCCTCACAATGCCTGTGCTATCGTCGTGGATTTCAAGCACACCGTTAAATGAGGAATGTGGAACGTCACAGGGCTTGGAAAAGGCCTTTCAAGTTAGTTCCAGAGATGCTAAGCCTCCATGAATTTATTCTCTGAATGAAAACCCATGGAGAGCCCGCTGAATAACCGGAGTCTCTCCAAATTAACTTCCAGTTACCATACAGTGTTGACTGAAGGATACGAAACGAAAAATGTGTTCATTTGAAGCTCGTGCACAACAGACTCAACAGGAACCACAGCAATTGCTCAAAACTGATTTGGGGGGAGAGGCACATTTTATTACTAATATTGCTTACAAGCGCCAGCGCACGATGAGTTTTTTTAAAAGAATCACATCGATTCTTAGTCACTTTGATGATTGTTTTTGAATTCTCTACACCAGGGTACCCCTTTATTGCCTGCATCCAGAGCTGACCACCCTCACCTTTTCTCCCTTGGGACATCACTTTGAAGATTACTCTGTATCTAAAGAACTTAACTTCTTTCACAACAACTTGACGGCTTTTCACAATTTTATGGTAATTCATAAGGTGAATACGAGGTACTAATGCCTGCTTGATCTTTTTTTTTTTTTTTTTTTGAGAGAGAGAGAGAGAGAGAGAAAGAGCGAGACTGAGCAGGGGAGGGGCAGAGAGAGGGAGAGAGAATCCCAAGCAGAATTCACACTGCCAGTGCAGAGCCTGTTGTGGGGCTCGAACCCACGAACTGAGAGATCATGACCTGAGACAAAATCAAGAGTCAGATGACTAACCAACCGGGCCACCCAGGTACCCCACCTGCTTGCTCTTTGGTATAAATAAGTAACCCCGAGGAAATGTTTCAGGCAGGCCTCCTTATACCCCACTGTACATTTTTCAGTACTGTTCATCCAACCTGGCCTAATAATCCCCCTGTCTCAGGCTACTTCTGTTCTCCTATTGGACATATTAGGGACACCAATGTGCTCAGACACATACGACATCATTCCCACCATAAAGGAGCTGGATGTGTCGTGAGGTGATCCCTGCCATCTTCTAAGACAATCGGGAGTGGAGGCGATAGGTAAGGACCAGGAGAAAGATGCATTGTTTTTCCTCCTGTGGACCCACGACCTTGAAAAGGCGTTGGAGGGGACCACAAGGACACTGTTCCCCTCATTCTGACTATGAGATACTTAGGGAAAGAGGAGATAAATAGCCCCGACTAGAGAGGGTCTCAGTGGAGTCAAGAAAGTGAAGAAAACAGTACAAGACAGTTGGAGGCAGAAGGGGATGTGCTTGTTGCTCACAGAACAGGAGCTCTGGAAAGTGCCGGAAGGGCTGGCAGGCTTGTGGAAGGGCAGTTGGATTAGGGAAGTTGTTTGGGGCAGTGAGGGATGAGAGAAGGCTAGTGATAGAGATGAGGGAATATAGGAACTGCACCCCAGGCCAAGGCCAATGGGAACAGGCTATAAAGCCCTGGGTAAATCCCCAACAGAGGGCACCTGCAAAGGGACTCCTTGGGCCCACCTAGAAGAAAGCCTCAGTGATGCCCTGTTTGGCAGTTTCCTTTTTCGGGGCTGACGGGTGTAGGCAGCCCCAGAGAAGGGCAGGTCTGGAAGCCTAGAAGCAAGAATGAGCCAACAGGAGCCCTAAGACCCTTCACTTGCTTTGGAATTCTGGGACATGGGCTAAGCATACAAATTCTACTTCCCTTACCCTCTTGAAGCCCATTGAAATAGTATCTTCTGTGAGGTGCCTGGAAATCTTTCAATTCAACAAGTCTCTCCAAGCGGTTTTTATCACTAGGGAAATTAGGGAACACTGCCTGGAGACAATAACACATCCACCGGTGTGCAGGGCGCCGTTCTAAGAACTTCCACGTTTGCTCATTGACTCCTAACCACAACGGCCTGCAGTGTGGTCTTCTTTTCACAGACTACCTGCCCCTCTTCACCAATCCGTGGTGGGTGGCTGTTCCCACTTGAATCTCAGGGCAATCTCATTTCACGTATCCACCCTCTCTCAGGGAAGATTCTGAATTCTCCAACGCCTGCCTTGAGATTAAGCACCCGTTTGCAGATCTCTTTCTATCGCAAAGCACATCGTTAGGTTCGTTGCGTTACAGAGGGGCTCCAGATGTATTGTTGTTTCTAAGAAATCAGAGCCATTCCGCTTTTTGTCCCAGTGCCTTGGGCAGCGTCAGCGCCTACCTTGATCTTGAAGATGTGGAGACAGAAGTTGGCAGTAAACCGGCTTTGAAAGCAGAGACCTTTTGAGTAACTCTGGCTGAGAGTCAGAGTCCTGCAGAAATTGAACCAGGAAAAGGAAAACAGAAAGATCATCTGGTTTGGCTGGCCCACCTGGCACCGGATGCTGGCCAGGGAAGAGAATTTCGGGGCAGAAGACAAAGGTAATAGATATTTCCCGTCTCCTGTCACACCCTTCTCCCACACACTTACCCACTCTGAGCAGCTTCCCAGAGACTAATAGTTTCCAGTTTACTAAAAGCCTATACTCATCTTTCCCTTTCTAATTCCTTTTACACTTGCCTGTATGTCACAATCTTCACATTTTAGGCTTCTCTGTTCTCCGATTAGTCAACAGCACAAAAGCTAACACTTCCATTCATCTCAAACCTTGAGACGATTACCGCAAATGGGAACGCTAACCGTTTTTCTCATCAACAATTATCCTAACTCCTTCAGCCTGAAGATGCCTTTTTTTTTTTTTTTTGCTCTGTAATTCAGACTCTCTTTCTTGAAACTCAAAACATGCACGAAGCACCTACCACTATTCTTCATGGTTTTCCTTTTTCTTCCTTTAAAAAAAAAAAATCCATTCAGGTTTTTGTTTGTTTGTGTAATCCTAACAAACTGGGGGGGGGAGGGGAGACATCCATACCTCTATTTTTTTTTTCTTCAGATAAAACTGAAAAAACAGACAGATGATGAGGTTAGTAATTTGCCTGAAATCGTGCGGCTGGTAGGAGAAAGAAACAGGATCGGAGCTACGTCTGACTTCAGACTCTGTGCTCTCCCCACCATATTGGGACACTCAGCGGGCAAGCTATTATGTTCATTGCTCTGCGTGTTTACCTGTTATCTCCTCAAATAGATGAAAAACATGTTCGCAGAAAACACGGAGTGCTTCCTTGTACTGGCGCTGTGCTGGGCACTCGGTTGGAACGACATAAAATGAAGCGATTGCTTCTCTCATTGGTCAAGCCAACCTCTCTAAATCAGCTGCTGAAACCTTCAAATCAAAAAGCTCCTGAACCAAAGTGACTCTTCAGAATTTATACCAGAGTCACAAACCATTTGGTGACATCACCTGAATGTCAGACTACTGCTTAGACCATCTCAACATCCCTCGTTGTTGGGGATCCCACACCCCGTGCGACCTCCTTGCGTGACACCTCTCCACTCTGTAGTCACTTGACTTCAGCGATCTAGGAGCTGTGTTCTTACCAACAATTATCTTGGATCATTCAACAGGGGAGAAGCTTTACCTTGCTCCCTCGATTGAAAACCGCTTACCTGGAACTGTAAAGATTCTGTCAGGACGTCATTTGTAAATATTTAAGGGTCTGTGTGGTTCTGTTTTCTGGTTTGCACGCCCAGTAATAACAGTTCTGTCCAGAAACTTAACTATCGAGTGGATGAGATGGCATGATTTGTAGATCTTTTTCCGGAACTTCTGACTGAGAAACAAATAGAGAGTAAAGATCATCTTTCATCGAAGAAAGGAAGGTCTGGGTGTTAGGGGGAGTTTAACTTCTGTTTGCTCAGGGTGCCTGGGTGGCTCAGTTGGTTAATGTCTGACTCTTGATTTCTGCTCAGGTCATGAGGTCATGATCTCATGGTTCATAAGTTTGAGCCTCGCATTGGGCCCTTCACTAACAGCACAGAGCCTGCTTGGGATTCTCTGTCTCCTCTCTCTCTGCCCCTCCCTTGCTCATTCTCTCTCTCTCTTTCTTCCTCTTTCTCAAAAATAGACTTTAAAAATTAATTAATTAATTAATTCTCTGTTTGCCCAACCACCAGTTTCTAGACCTTCAACCTGAGTCTACCAACTTCTCTCCATTGCCCTTGACCCCTCCCCAATTTACTCTGTCATCCTTTCTGGCCTTGACTATTGCAATAACCCCTCAACTCTTGATTACTGCAGTTTTTTTCTCTAGTCAACACAGAGATATTTTTAGACAGTAAATCAAATATTTTGTTTGTTGGTTTGTTTACGCACCTGTTTAAAATCCTTCCGTTTCTTTCCAGTTTCTGTAGAACAAAATCCAAACTCCTCACCATCGCCTACCAGACACTCCAAGGCCTGGCCCCTGCCCCTGTCTCCAACCTCATCTGGGACGTCAGTACCTAAATGTCTGTTGAGTGAATGAATGAGTGACACTTTTTCTTAAATTTTCTGATGTATGCCACCTGCACAAAAATCATAGTGCTAGAACATAACAAACTTACTGTCGTGTATTCACTTGGACAGAAACTACTTGGTAAATGTTACAGGTGAACATGTCTATTACCAGTTTTATCTCTGCCGTGTTCATGAAAAGAAAGCTCAGAGCCAGTGGCCCACAGGTGGGGGCCACGGAGGCTTCTCGGGGCGCAGAGCAACCTGCGGGCCCCAGGCCCCTGGCCAAACCCGCTCTCGCGCCCCAGCTCGAGAGGGCCTTCCTGCACCTGGAAGCAGCCCCGCGTCGCAGTGACGCCAGACGGGGTGTCGTGGTGGCTTCTTGGAGATGCGACCCGGCACTTTGAGGGGAGGAGCTTCATACTGGTAGGAGTGAAGATGCTGCAGGTGCCAGAGGGCCCTCACCGAGCACTACCGGGGCCTACAGGGGAAGCCCTTCCACCCAGCCCTCATCAGCTACATCATCAGCCACGTGAGCTCCAGCCCCATGGAAGCTCCAGGCTGTGGTCTGGAAAGACCCCAGCGTGGCCTGCCCCTCAAAGCCCTGGAAGGACACACCGATTCAGCTGAGGCTGTCCCATCACCAACAGGGAGGACTTCGGGGTCCGCATCAGCAGGAACGTCATCCACACCAGTGACTCCGTGGAGGGGGCCCAGAGGGACCAGGGCCAGCTGTGGTTCCAGGGCTGTGAGCTGGTGGACTGGAAAGCCACCAGAGAAGCAGCTAAGGCCACCAGAACAGTCAGGCTGCCCTCAGCCACCTCAACAGCCACTCAGGATCAACTACCTCTGTCGTAAGGACTTGAGCCCACGCCCATGCTCTGCCCATCTGTCCCAGACCACCTCCCTGTCCCCCTTCCACCCCACCCCAGCCCAGAGGGGTTGAGCAACCAACTTGATTTATATGCCTTTTAGTATGCTGAGCCAGCAAGAGATTGGACCAAATCCTCTCTGTACCAAAGTGCCAGACAACCCTTGGGGTGTCTCCGAAAGTGGGTAGTGTGACCTCCCTTCCCCCGGGGGGAACGTTAAATGCAAAGTCGTCAAGAGTTTGAAAGTAGAGATAAAGCTTACTCTCTCACAAAAAGAAAAAGAAAGAAAAAAAGAAAGTTCAGCTTGACTCCAACCTTCGTAGGTATTTGGTGAGAGACTTTTACTTTTACCTTTTTGGTTGACAACTAATAAGACAAAATCTTACAATAATATCTATACTATGTTAGCCAAACAGTATATTCTATAGGGTCATCCTATTTGTACTAAGGGTCATCAGTGTTGCCTCGTATCTATTAGTTAAAATCAATCAAGTAGCAGTAGCCGTTCTGGTGATGACAGATTTGATTGTTAATTAATCACTATATCAACTGGAGGGTCTTTTTTTTTAATGTCTTTATTTATTTTTGAGGGAGAGGGAGAGAGGGAGGGGCAGAGAGAATGGAGGACAGAGGATCCAAAATGGGTTCTGTGCTGACAGCAGTGAGCCCGATGTGGGGTTCGAACTCACAAACCCGTGAGATCATGACCTGAGGCTAAGTCGGATGCTTTACCAACTGAGCAACCCAGGTGCCCCTGGAGTGTCTTTAAAATTCATACAAAACATATTTTTTTTCAACGTTTATTTATTTTTGGGACAGAGAGAGACAGAGCATGAACGGGGGAGGGGCAGAGAGAGAGGGAGACACAGAATCGGAAACAGGCTCCAGGCTCTGAGCCATCAGCCCAGAGCCTGACGCGGGGCTCGAACTCCCGGACCGCGAGATCGTGACCTGGCTGAAGTCGGACGCTTAACCGACTGCGCCACCCAGGCGCCCCCAAAACATATTTTTTAAAGGCTCTCCTTTGGAATGTAAGTAAACAACCATTGTTGACCATTTGGGGAAGCTCACCACCCTTTTGTTCTAGTAACAACACCTAATGAGCACAATAGCCAGGAATGAGTGAAATTTAAAGACTGAGAAGTGTCATACGGGTATGATCTGTGACTAGTTAACAAACACCACTCAGTTAATGGATTTCACATGGGTGATGGGCAGGTTTATTAATATGCTGATTCTATTCTGGGAATCCTTATTAGAAGACACCACTTTCATCTTTAAGATGTCAAACGTGCTTCCAATGGATGAATTATCATGATACAAAAATAGACTGCAGATAAAGCCCTCAATTTTACCACGAATGCCGAAATCCAGATTGTTACTTTTTAGAAAGGTAGGGCATTGCAAATAAAGACATAAAATTGGTTGGAAAACACGGGCTACTTTTCTAGATTATGATTTTCTTACCCATCACTTACTCAACAAATATTTATTTACATGGGGTCAGGCAGGCAAAAGAGCTATCAGGGTTCTAAGAGTAGACTCTTCAAATCATGCTTAAAGGCTCAAAGTGAGTACTTACTTAAATAGGCCAGGGATACAGTTTCATGACCCAGTAAGAGGTATGGTCCACAATATCTATCCTTCATCTCATTTTGCGTATTGGAGGAGCCCAAATCTCACGATAGCCTATTCAGCCGGAAAATCCACTTCCGTGTATGCTATAAACCAACTAGGTTATCTCTCAAAGGCAAATGAAAAAAAGAAAAAAAAAAAACAAAACATGTAGAGTCATATTTCCCAGAGATCTTTAATCTAAGTCCAAATGTTTAAATATTTTAACATAATTAGAAAGGATCATTTAGTTCCTTGCTTTCAAAATATGATCTTTTATATCTAGATCTGAATGACTCACGTGTACAGAATCAGCAAACACGTGCAGAACACCAAGATAAATTTACATTAACAGGTTTTATTGTATTAACTGAAAGCCATAAGAGCTTCACATGCTCTAATAAGCCCAGGGAATTCATAAGAGCTAACAATGCCAAGAACAAATTAAAAAGAAAGTTCAGATGTCAGACTTAGTTCAAAGAGATCTTTGGAAATGGTTTGTTTTCAAGTTGAAAATTTTCTGACTTGAAAATGAATCTTACCAGGGTGCCTGGGTGGCTCAGTCGGTTAAGCGTCCAACTTCAGCTCAGATCATGATCTCGCGGTTTGTGAGTTTGAGCCCCGCGTCGGGCTCTGTGCTGACAGCTGGGAGCCTGGAGCCTGCTTCGGATTCTGTGTCTCCCCCTCTCTCTCTGCCCCTCCCCACTTGGACTCTGTCTCTCTAAGAAAGAAAGAAAGAAAGAAAGAAAGAAAGAAAGAAAGAAAGAAGAAAACAAGAAGAAACTGAAAAAATTTTAAAACAGAAAAGAAGTCTTACCATTATTTTAAGAGAATTTATAAAAATAATAAGGAAAGGTCTAGAAAAAAAAAAAGCTAAAGCCTAATGCTAACTCTTTAAAAAAAAAATCAAATGAAGAAATAAAAAGGTGGAATATATTCTATACAGCATAAGAACCTGGGGCACAAATTAAGCATTCTTAAAAATTGAGGCATGGGGGCGCCTGGGTGGCGCAGTCGGTTAAGCGTCTGACTTCAGCCAGGTCACAATCTCGCGGTCCATGAGTTCAAGCCCCGCATCAGGCTCTGGGCTGATGGCTCAGAGCCTGGAGCCTGTTTCCGATTCTGTGTCTCCCTCTCTCTCTGCCCCTCCCCTGTTCATGCTCTGTCTCTCGCTGTCCCAAAAATAAATAAACGTTGAAAAAAAAAATTAAAAAAAATTGAGGTATGGACCGCTCAAATAAGATACTCTCTGACATAGGGGTAAATTGCTTTGATATATTTGCTTTACCTCACAGGGTCACAACACAGCTTGGGCATAAAGGAGAAAACCGTGTCAGCAAACTTTCATAACACTGCAATTTCTCTTTCTTCAAAATGCATTCTCTATTGTATGTCTAAGCTCACAGTTTAACATGCCTTTCACACAAATTGCTACGAAGAATTTTTTACTAAGAATTATTTCAAATCTAAAGGAAATAACCCCCACCATGCAAAAGCACTTTTTGTCACTGTTGTTATTCATTATTTTCTTAAAACTCACCAACCTACTTAAATTTTTCTCATGTTTTATCGAAAAACATGTGTAAAGTATATTTCATTTGACTATACACACACACACACACACACACACACACACACAGTGTAATACATGTCCCCCCATTTCTAGATTTCAGATAACCTAGAAGCATCCAGAGACTTGGCCAGAAAACTTCTCTATAGCCCAATCCTTGCATATTACCAATCTAAAGAAACATGGTGAGATCTCTTTCACTCTTAAGTGCTAAGGTCCATCTTGCATTAATTAGAAATGATTTAACTGCACGCCTCCCAACCAAAGACCTGTATCCCAGAAATTTGAAGAATTCCACCATACTAAAATACGTTTGGACTTTATAAAGCATTTTTTTAAATTGTTTTAATGTTTATTTATTTTTGAGAGAGACAGAGAGAGAGCATGAGAGGCAGAGGGGCAGAGAGAGAAGAAGACACAGAATCTGAAGCAGCCTCCAGGCTCTGAGCTGTCACCACAGAGCCAGATGTGGGGCTCGAACTCACGGAATGCAAGATCATGACCTGAGTCGAAGTCGGCCGCTTAACAAACTGAGCCACCCAGGCAGGCGCCCCTGGACTTTATAAAGCATTTTTTTAAAGCTTTTTTAAAATTCTAATCTCAACTTGGAAAATTCAAATCCCTTAAAAAAAATTATTTACTGGGGCACCTGGGTGGCTCAGTCGGTCAAGCATCTGACTCTTGATTTGGGCTCAGGTCACGATCTCACCGTTCATGGGTTCAAGCCCCAGGTTGGGCTCTGTGCTGACAGTGCTTGAGATTCTCTTTCTCTCCCTCTCTCTCTGTCCCTCCCCACCCCCCTACCTCTCTCTCTGTCAAAGTAAATAAATACACTTTAAAAAAAAAAAGATTATTTACTAATGGTCAATGGCCAATGGAACAATGGTCAACGGTATGCTTGTTGACAACAGTTCTGTAGAAGAGGAGGAGGAGAAGGAGCGGAAGAGGAGGAGGTGGGAGACAATGGCTCTAATTTGTAGCACTGCCGAATGGCATGGTGTAAATACCCCCACCATGGCTGATTTCCAGCTGTCACTGTGACATTGGCGAAAGCAGATGGATTAGATAGAATTGCAAATGGATGCTCAGTAGTACGCCATTACTTGGTATTTCCACTAGACACATGCAATCGACATGTATAAACTCAAGAGCACGTGTAAGAGTGAAATGAACTAAATTAGTTAAGAAGTAATGACTTGAGTATCATTTTTTTTAAGTTCATTTATTTATTTGAGAGAGAGAGAGAGAGAGAGAGAGAGAATCCCAAGCTGCCAGCACAGAGCCCGATACGGGGCTTGAACTCACGAACCGAAAGATCATGACCTGAACCAAAACCAAGAGTCGGACGCTTAACCGACTGATCTACCCCGCCGCCTCTCATTTTTGTTTTTAGTTCGATTTCTTTAAGTTCATATAATGAGATATTTTAATAATGGCTATTTAACCACCGCCTCACCAAATTCCTGAAAATTGAGCAGCCGGTGAGGGTGGATTCCAGCCCAACTGTGGGATCTCGGCTCTTTCCTTGGCTCTGTTTTATGTTCTTTTTTTCTAATCTCTTAAGCCGAATACTCTATGTCTTTTCATTTTCCTTTTTGGTTTATGAAGACCATTAAGGAATTTAATCATGAGAACAGTTTTGGCTGCATACCATGGAGATTTCTACACATTAATTTTCTCTCTTCACGTATTTCATAAATAGTCTGTTGTTTGTATTATGGACCAAATGCTACTTAGGAACATTTGTGGGTTTTGTTGTTGTTGTTGTTGTTGTTTTATCCATCAGGTTACATGTGTTTTCTTCAAACTTATTAATTCTGGTTTTACTGCAGGGTGACTTGAGAATGTGGCCAATATCATTTCTAAGGCATACTCTAGACACGCTGCGGTTCCAGGCCACTGCAATAAAGCGAATATCACAATAAAGTCAGTCAAATGAATTTTTTTGCTTTCCCAGCACAGATAAAATTATGTTTACATTATACTGCAGCCTATTATGTATACAATAGCATTGCGTCTAAGAAAACAATGTGCATACCTTAATTTAAAAATACTTTATTGTTGGGACATCTGTGTGGCTCAGTCGGTTAAGTGTCCAACTCCTGGTTTTGGCTCAGGTCATGATCTCACGTTTCTTGAGCTCAGGCCCCCCATCAGGCTCTGCGCTGACGGTGCAGAGCCTGCTTGAGATTCTCGCTCTCTCCCGTCTCCGCCCCTACTCTTCTGGTGCTGTCTCTGTCTCTCTCGAAAACTATTGTTAAAAAATGTTGACCATCATCTGAGCTTTAAGAGTCATAATCTTTTTGCTGGTGGCTGCTGACCGATCGGGGTGGCGGTCGCCGAAGGCTGGGGTGGTTGTGGTGATTTCTTAAAAGCAGACAACGATGAGGTTTGCCACGTCAATAGACTCTTCCTTTCACAAGCGACTTCTCCATAGCATGCGGTGCTGTTTGATAGCATTTGAACCACAGTAGAGAACTTCTTTCAAAATCGGACTCAGTCCTCTCAAACACTGTCCCTGCTTTATTAACTAAGTTTATGTGATATTCTAAACCTTTTGTTATCGCTTCGACAACCTTCACAGCATCCTCACCGGGGGTAGATCCCATCTCAGGAGATCACTTTCTTGGCTCATCCATAAGAAGCAGCTACTCATCCGTTAAAGTTTCGTCATGAGATTGCAGCAATTCAGTCCCATCTTCAGGCTCCGCTTCTAATTCTAGCTGTCCTGCTGTTTCTGCCCCATCTGCCATCACTTCCTCCACTCAAGTCTTGAGCCCCTCAACATCATCCCTGGGGATTAGAACCAACTTCTTCCGAAGTCCTGTTTACCTTGATATTTTGACTTCTCCTGAATCACGAACGTTCCTAATGGCATCCAGCATGGTCGGTCCTTTCCGGAAGGCTTTCAATTGATTTTGCCCAGATCTATCAGAGGAATCATTATCTATGGCAGTTGGGATTTATGAAGTGTATTTCTTAAATAATAAGCCTTGAAAGTTGAAATGACTACCTGATCCGCAGGCTGCGGAATAGATGTTGTGTCAGCAGGCATGAAAACAACATTCATCTCATTGTACGTGTCCATCAGAGCCCTGGGACGACCGGGGGCATTGTCACGGAACAGCCATATTTTGAAAGGAATCTTTATTTTCCGAGCAGTAGATTCAACAGTTGGCTTAAAAATATTCAGGAAACCATGTCATAAATAGATGTACAATCACCCAGGCTTTGTAGTTCCACTGATAGAGCACAGGCAGAGTAGATTTAGCATAGTTCTTAAGGACCCTAGGATTTTCAGAATGGTAAGTGAGCATCGGCTTCCGCATGAAGTCACCAGCTGCCTTAGCCCCTGACTAGAGAGTCAGCCTGTCCTTTGAAGCTTTGAAGTCAGGCTTTGACTTCTCCTCTCTAGCTATGAAAGTCCTGGATGGCATCTTCTTCCAGGCTAAGGCTATATTTTCTATATTGGAAATCTGTTATGGAGCGTAGCCACCTTCATTAATGATCTATCTTTGCTACGTCTTCTGGATAATTCGCTGCAGCTTCCACACCAGCACTTGCCGCTTCACCTTGCACTTTTGTGTTACGGTCACGGCCTCTTTCCTTACACCTCGGGAACAAACCGCTGCCAGCCTCTGATTTTTCTCCTGCAGCTTCCTCACCTCTCTCAGCCTTCATAGAATGGAAGAGTCAGGGCCTCGCTCTGGATGAGGCTTTGGCTTCAGGGAATGTCGTGGCTGGTTGGATCTTCTCTCCAGACCACTCCGACTTTCTCCGCATCAGCAATAAAGCTGCTTCGCTTTCTTATCATTCCTGTGTTCACGGGAAGCACGTTCAATTTCCTTCAAGAACTTCTCTTCTGCGTGCACAACTTGGTTAACTGTTTGGCTCAAGAGGCTTAGCCTTTGACCTACTTCAGCTTTTGACATGCCCTCCCCTATGCTTAATCATTTCTAGCTTTTGATCTAAAGTGAGACCCGTGCAACTCTTCCTTTTCACTTGAACACCTAGAGGCTATTGTAGGGTTATTAACTGGCCTAATTTCAATACTTTTGCATCTCGGGGAATGGGGAGGTCCAAGCCGAGGGAGAGAGACAGGGCCTGGCTGGTTGGTAGAACAGTTAGAACACACACAGCATTTATCCGTTAACTTTTCGGTCTTATACGGGAGTGGTTTATGGCACCCCAAAACAATTTCAATGGTAACGTCAAAGATCACCGATCACAGATCATCATGACAAATACAATAATAATGAAAAATTTGGAAATAGTGCAAGACTTACCAAAACGTGACACGCAGACGTGAAATGAGCAAATGCTGTCAGAAAAATGGCCCCATTAGACTTACTCGATGCAGAATTGCCACGGCCTTCAATTTATAAAAAAAAAAAACACAGCAACTGCAAGGCACAAGAAAGGAAGTGCGGTAGACCGAGGTATGCCTGTACTGTTGAAGTCCGTTCAGATTTTGTTATTATGAAACGCTTCTGTTGGTGACACTGCCAAAAGTTACAGCTTATGGAGTGTAATCCAGAGACATTATATCCTCTTTAAATCTTCTCGAGAATCTGATATAATAGTGTCTTAGCTCAAATACCTATGAAATAAACTGGAGGCAAAGACTGTATGCAACGCTGCCCAGACTCCCAGGACACGTCCAGTGAGAGCGTGTGGAACCAATGAGCCTCAGAATAGTCCAGCGGGGAGACAGAAGACAAAGCGATTGTGGATCTTTCTGTTCTGTCTTCCAATCATCAAAGTTCACCCCACTAGACATCAAAATTCTGTGGGAGAATTTGCAAAAATGGCCACAATAATTCCTACCGTTCCTGGATACATCCTGGTACGTTTCCCTCTGCAATGTGACTTTGCAGCAACTCCTATCACGAGGACAGGTCTATTTCCACCCCCTGAATCTAGTTTCGGTCGTCTAACTTTCTTTGGCCGAGGGGACGTTAGCAAACAAATAGGATGCTGAGCAGAGACTTGGAAACTGCAGGTGGCTCTAGGGATCTCTGTGAAGCAAGGACCAAAGTCAGAATTTGGAGGGAAGGCCAAGCGATATGGGGAGGTGCTTAAGGCGCTCAGAGAGCTATTTGTATCTAGCGTGCGTTAAGACTCTTAATTTTAAGGAAATGAAAACGAGCTTGAATTAGCTTAAGGGGAAAAAAGGTTAATTTATTGCAAGGATGCAGGAAGGCAGCAAAGCCTTAGAAAGGGGTCAATGCCGGAAATGATAATCTGGGAATTCTCTCTTCCTCTAGTACCCAGATCTCATAGCACATTTACATCATTCTTTCCTCTTTCTTTTTTTAAAATTTATGTATTTGTTTTGAGATAGAGAGGATGCGAGCAGGGAAGGGGCAGAGAAGGGGAGAGACAGAACCCCAAGCAGGCTCCATGCTGTCAGCGCAGAATCCAAAGTGGGGCTCGAACTCACAAACTGTGAGATCATGACTTGAGCTGAGGTCAACAGTCCGATGCTCAACCGGCCGAGACACCCAGGCGCCCCTATTCTTTTCTCTTTCTGCAGTTCAGCTAGCTACCTCTTCTGCTTCCCCAGAACTCTATGGAAGAAATCACACACACAGCCTTAAATTCAAATATTACCATCCCAGGCCCACAAATGTGTCCAATTTCCAGAAGAAAGAACCTGATTAGTGTAGCTTCAGTCAGATGTGTATCCCAGAGTGGTGGGGGTGTAAGGCTTCCCAAGGATTGATCCCTGCAAATGGGGGCAGAGGGAAATTTCCAGAGAAAAGGGTAAGAACTGAGAAAATTGCATTTTACAACACTTGCCCCATTTAAAAGATGAAGAAACCAACCAAACTTCAGGGAGAATAAGGAACTCTCCCTAAGGTCACAGACTACCAGGGGGCAAGGAAAAGATCTTAGCCCAGATCTAATCTCAAATCTCAACCATTTCCACTTCTAACAGAAGTGGAAAAATATCTAAGATACATGTATTTTCTATAATTAGCATGCTTAATTCTATAAGAAAAAGTTGAAATTACATTTTAAGCCCAAGATACATCAAAGAAAAATACTCCCTTGTTTTACAGTTGACCGTCTTTAACACATCAAATTTAACTTCTTCCTCCTGCCTTCCGATATCTTCTATAATGTAGCCCCACGACACCTAGCCTGGTTTCCACACGGCTCCACAGGAACTCTTCGCGGTGACGTAGGACTGTTTTCCTACTGATCTGAATGCACCTCGGTCACTGTCACATCGGTGCGTTCAAGGGGATGGTCCCAGAGTGGCCGTCCCCCTCCCCCTTACCATTCCAATCCTTTCTCCCTTCGGAGTTTCCTGTGAATCCAGCCTCTTCTGTGAACCTCTTTGGACAACTCAAATCTCGCTGAATTTCCGCTTTTCTGAACCCCAAGAGTCAACTCATTCAACAACAAAAACATTTAATACGTTTGTATTCTTAAAATTTCTTTTCTTATCTGCCCCCCACTGGGCTATTAATTTCTTAAGAGGGGGGATGACACCTTGGTTTGATTCTCCAGGGGGTCACTGAAACCTTCTGGTCATCTGAATACAAAATGTGCGTGAGGGGGTATGAGTTTTCCAACCCCCATCAGATGCCTCAATGATTAACCAGTGACTACCATCGTGGGAGCTTAATCATTCCAGGGTAGAGTCAACAGCCTGCTAGACCAACGGATTCTTTTCTCTGCCATTTCTCCTAGAAATTGCAGTGACTCTTATGCCCTGAGTATGTGTTTTGATCTGTGTAGATGAGAACTGAATCTAGCTTCATTTAAATCTAGACTGAACATAAATGTATTCATTGCTTTCCGGCCCGTTACACAGAGGTCTCTCATGTATGTCAGTTTCAGAATTCTACACTCGTACTAGAACTCAGGTCTACATCATATCTATATCACACCATAGTATTAAGAACAGTGCTGCACGGGGGCACCTGGGTGGGTCAGTCAGTTAAGCGTCCGACTTCAGCTCAGGTCACCATGTCCCGGTCGGTGGGCTCGAGCCCCGCGTCGGACTCTGTGCTGACAGCTTGGAGCCTGGATCCTGCTTCGGATTCTGTGTCTCCCTCTCTCTCTGCCCCTCCCCTGCTCACGCTCTGTTTTTCTCTCTCTCAAAAGTAAGTTAAAAAAAATTTTTTTTTTTAATTTTAAAAAGAACAGAGCTGCACATCTAAAACCTGGAACCCAGAGCTTGCGAGAATCTGTAATATATTGAATTTTCTCCGTCATCATTATTTTTATTAAGTTCTATATATTCTTACTTTTGAAAGTCAAATGGTTCAACACAGCTTAAAATGAAAAACAGGGGGTGCCTGCCTGGCTCTGTGAGTAGAGCGTGTGACGCTTCATCTCAGGGTCATGAGTTCAAGCCCCGCGTTGGGTGTGGAGCCTACTTAAAATTTTTAAAAATTTGGGGCGCCTGGGTGGCGCAGTCGGTTAAGCGTCCGACTTCAGCCAGGTCACGATCTCTCGGTCCGTGAGTTCGAGCCCCGCGTCGGGCTCTGGGCTGATGGCTCAGAGCCTGGAGCCTGTTTCCGATTCTGTGTCTCCCTCTCTCTCTGCCCCTCCCCCGTTCATGCTCTGTCTCTCTCTGTCCCACAAAAAATAAATAAACGTTGAAAAAAAAAATTTTTAATTTTTAAAAATTTAACAAAATTTGGGGCGCCTGGGTGGCGCAGTCGGTTAAGCGTCCGACTTCAGCCAGGTCACGATCTCGCGGTCCGTGAGTTCGAGCCCCGCGTCAGGCTCCGGGCTGATGGCTCAGAGCCTGGAGCCTGTTTCCGATTCTGTGTCTCCCTCTCTCTCTGCCCCTCCCCCGTTCATGCTCTGTCTCTCTGTGTCCCAAAAATAAAAATAAAAACGTTGAAAAAAAAAATTTAAAAATTTAACAAAATTTAAATGAAAAACAGTAGTCTCCTGCCACAACCTTCCCACCCCCCAGAGGCAGCTGGTTCCACTCCTTTCATCTTTATTCTAACATATGCCTCCATAATTAAAAATAATGTGTTGCCATTATTATGTGAATTACTAATACAAATGTAATTTACGCTCATATAAATATATAATATAGTTATATTTACTAAAATATTTTTAAACTTCTTGGTTTTTTTCTTTTAAGATAGTATATATTTTCTATTATGGAAGATAAGATTTTTAACTCTGCAACATTATATATATATATGTGTGTGTGTGTATGTGTGTGTGTCTGTATATATACATATGTGTGTGTGTGTATATATATATATACGTGCATCTATATACATATATATATAGGCACTTCCCCTCCCTTATCTTCTCAGTTATTTACTTCATTTTTTGCGAACCTGACATCCAGGCTGTACATTTTATGTTATGCAGTGATCTTTCGTAACTGAGTACAAACATTTGGTCTTTTGGTTACATTTCCTTTTCTTATACAACTTTTTTGTTCTCCCTAAAAGTAACGATTGTCCCTTTTTCTTCTATTTGCTTGGTTGTCTCTGTTTTTGCCACTGATCTGTCCCCAAACTGTTGTCAGCTCCCCTGACAACACTCATCCAGCCCTCAGTGGCCAGAAGCCCCGAGCTGTCCTGTGCCAGCCTCTCTGTAGACCCGCAGCCCAGATGCCAACTTGGACATTCCTTCTACCACAAACCAGTCTGTGGCTTCCCTTTATTTCAGGTGAGATGGAGACCTGTTTCCTAGATCCCGTGTCTTAATTTCCCTTGGTTGGCACCCTCGTGTAGGCAGGACTCTTGCAAGTAGATTTCTGAGAAAGGCTAAGGAGGTGGTACCTTTTTTGAGACTTCAGTGTCTGAAAATATGTTTATGCCACTCTCATTCTTAATAGTTTGGCTGGTCTAGTAAATACTGTTTCATTTCCGTGCTACCCGAGATCTCTTGGTCACCTTTCCCTTGGTAAATCTCCCACGTCTCGGGTCTCACTTTTCCAAGATAACATCTAGAATGTGCCCTTTGGCTGCTGGGGTTGGGGAGGGAAATATGTAGCCTAAATTCTTCCAATGACACGTACGTGGGTAAGACTTCGGTTCCGAAGTCAGCAGTGTGAGAGGCGCCTGGGTGGCTCGGCAGTTACTCAGTCGACCTCTGAGGTCGGCTCGGTTCATGATCTCATGGTTCATGAGATTGAGCCCAGCGTAGGGCTCTGCACTGACAGCCCGGGGCCTGCTTGGGATTCTCTCTCTGCCCTTCCCCACACACTCTCTGTCTCAAAATAAATCAATAAACTTAAAAAAAAAAGTAAGCAACATGAGAAAGTGGCTGTTTCCTTTTTTATTTTTTTATTTTGTGGCAGATTATGGAGACGGCGATCTACTCTGTGGGGGAGGGATGGCTCGATACTGAGCTGACTCATTGCTGCAAGCTGTGGTATCCGGAGAAGTGTGGTAGTGTGGATGTTTTCTCAGGTGCAGTCCCCACGATGGTCTTTGGGTGTGGGTCCTGGCAACATGGTGTGCAAGCATGCATTCTCTTACCAGAAAAGCCCATAAACAACCCAAACAATGTAACGTCAATAAACTTCTCATCTGCTTACATCAACCGTATAGATTCTGCTGTTTACAATTAAGAATGCTGATTTGGCTGGGTATAGAATTGTAGCTTCGAAATCATTTTCCTTCCGAATTTGCAAAGCATCGTTCGATGGTCTCCTGGTTATGTTTCTGTTCAGAAGTCTTAGTTGAGAATCTGTTGAGTTCTTCTGTTGAGAAATGACTTCGTTTTCTCCTCGAAAGCAATGAGGCTATTTTTTTAATACCGAGTACTTTGAAATAGCTATTCAAAATAACATGGCATGGGTTGCATTCATTGGGCTGCCACACACAGTTGTACATGTTGTGCACTGCACCACTCTGGGGAATACTATTCCCATAACATTCACAGACACAACCTATATGGCCGTCCATGATGACACTGTGGACATCCTGTGGGACCTTACAACCTAGAGGTTGCTATCCTTGAGCTCTGGGAAATCATTGGTATAACCTTTCTTTCTCAACCATCGTCTTCGTTCTATCTCTGGAATACCTATTAGTCAAATATTGGGCTTCGTAGATTCGTTTCCTCATTTTCTTATCGGGTCTCTATTTTTCATTCCATGTCTCCTTGTACCACTTTCTGAGAGATTTCCTCCACTTTATCTTCCAAACTTCTACTGAATATTTAACATCAGCTATGCTATTTTTAATTTACAAGACTTCTTTTTAAAAATAGCAGCACTCTGTTCTCCAGGATCCAAGATCTTATCTTATTTCTCGGAAGAGATCAATTAGAGATTCACTCACTTTTTTTTCTCCTTTTCGATTTTCTTCTGTTCACTGCATCCTTTCCTTTCTCTTTCCTTCTCATCCACTGCTCCTCCATCAATTATTGGGGTCTTGCGTTTATGTTAGAGACGATATTAAATGCCCGGCGATTGATGGCATTGGTATTTCTGAGACGGAAGCGGTTTGGAATATGTGTACAGTGTGGCTTCCCTCTGCGTGCCTACTTTCCTGAGGATCCCAACTGAGAGTCCCGGAGGTCTTTTCTCTTGATCTAGTCTATTTTCGCCCAAAAGAAATCCGCCTCGGGTTGGGTGTGGCAGGCAGGGAGAGGCGAAGCCTGAGCAGCCAGTATTCTCAGATCGGAGTGCAGGCAGTGGCTCCACACTACTGCGTGCGATTATCCCGAGGGGTCCATGAGGAAAGCAGGTAAAGCACCAAATTTAACTTACGATTGTGAAATCAGTGGGACCAAACGCTCCAAGAAGTGTTTTCCTTTATTTCTCTCATCTATTCAGCATATTACTGTGGCTTGCCCAGGACACCTTCTCGCCTAGATGGACAGAGACACATTGACCAATATTCTTCCTTGGTTCTTTGTTCTCTAGACATCACACAGAGCGCTATCCTTCTCTTGTGACAATACGTTCCTGCAGGCAAGATAGACAGGCAGCTAGATAATTCGGATACAGTTACTTGCATCAGTTATGGCTTTCTTTACATCAGTTACTTTTTTATTTATTTATTTATTTATTTATTTATTTTGGACAGAGAGAGCACATGCACAAGTACGAAGCAGAGGAGGGGCAGAGAGAGACACACAGAACGTGACGCAGTCTCCAGGTTCCGAGCTGTTGGCATAGCTAGCGCCTCGTGCGGGGCCTGAACCCACGAACTGGGAGGTCGTGACCGGAGCCAAAGTCAGACTCTTAACCAGCGGAGACACCCAGGCACCCACACGTCAATTACTTTTGATGAACCCTTCACAAGGCTTTGCTTATAGTACAGCTCTCCTGACTCAGCCGGACGACCGCCCATCTCAACAAGAACGTTCATGATCATCTCTTGGGATGGGTTATGCTTCCTGCTGGCGGCTCTGACCCATTTATGATGATTCTTATTAACCTTAAGAAAGTGATTAAGAATTACAAGAAGGAAGCCTCATCCTTAAATTTTAAATATGACACTTATATGGAGCCGCTAGTCCACTAAGTACCCACTAATGGTGTGAGTTCTTCCCCCTTCTTTAGGTGTGGTTTAGACGTTTTCTTTTAAAGGCTGAGCAAATTAGTAAAACTAGTAAATTAGTAAAAATGAGTAAGGATCACCTTATTTTAAGCACAGAAAACTATTCTAAAGGACAACCAGGCAGGAATTATAAATAAAAAAGAACTAGAAAGTAGAGAAAGGGAGAGAAGTAAAACCAGCAATACCCCAGAGAAGCAAGATCTATGAAAACATAAGAGGGAAAAGTTTTATATATTGTTCTCTCTGAAGAGACCCAGGACGTGTGTTGAAGGCCAGATTTTCAAGATATTTCCGACATCCTACAAAACAATTAAGAATGGAAGGGAAATAGAAAAATAGCAGCCTTCTTAAAACAAGGAAGGCTTTGCACACGTATATATTTAACCGGTGGCAAACACATTGTGGGAGAGCTG
Organism: Lynx rufus; assembly: GCF_022079265.1. NCBI lineage: Eukaryota > Metazoa > Chordata > Mammalia > Carnivora > Felidae > Lynx > Lynx rufus. The sequence goes on along the minus strand of NW_025814889.1, from coordinate 21,770,628 downwards.
ATAAGGAGCCCTCCATGGCAGCCACTATTAATTCAGTGAAGCAAGTTCATGCATATTTTATTCCCAGATACCGCCTTATTATAATTTTCTTCCTAAAGATACTGTAACCCTAAACCATTCCTGTCAAAAAAAAGATTTGGAAAAGATTGCTATTTTTCTGCCAAAACCCATTTACCCTTCCTCTTGGCAACAGTCTGAATGGTATTTGCCAGTTAGATAAGGCCATATGATGAAATTCGGGCCAACAGACAAGAGCAGAAGCGAAGGGTGCTACCTCAGGGTGTGTGCTGTTTCTCTGAGCTACGATCCAGACACGGTGGTGGCCCAGCTTGGATCTTGGCCATAGGGACCGTGTCCTGGGGACTGTGTCCTCTGCGGAGCACAGCCGGCCTGGACTGCTCCCTTGGGAACAGTTAAGCGAAAAAGAAACAAGTTTCTCTCTGTTACAGGCTTCGCTTAACTATCTTAACTATTAAAATCACACTGTCTATTTCTGTAGGTTCCTGTCGCTTTCTAAACTAGTCTAGCCATCTCTCTGCAAATTGCCTCAATTCCGAGCAGTACTGACTTCTGCCAACAGCCACCATCAACAATATGGGAAGGTAATGAAAAATCTGTCTGAGAAAACTACTTTATATTGAAAAGTGTTGGGGCGCCTGGGTGGCTCAGTCAGTTAAGGGTCTGACTCTTGACTTCCGCTCGGGTGGTGGTCTCGTGGTTCCTGAGTTCGAGCCCTAGGCTGACAGCGCAGAGCCTGCTCGGGATTCCCTCTCTTTCTCCCCCTCTCTCCTCCTCCCCTGCTCATGCTCTCTCTCTCAAAATAAATAAATAAACTTAAAAAAAAAAAAAAGTGTAACATACGTCTTAAATCGCTCTTCTAATTCCGTCCTAAAGCCCTGTAGGATAAGTCGTGTTTGAGGTTTCTGTTTCAGACATCTACTGTTTATTGAGATAGGAGTATGGTTTAGAGTTAAAGTTAAAGACAAAATGTAATTGTTCACGCCCCTGCCCACCCCCAGGTCTGGCACTTTCGGGCAAGATGACCAAGGCGGTGCAGCGACGGCTGAGAATTTCCTCGCGGTGTTCTTCCGCTTCTTCAGTCCTATTCTATCGTCAGTACGGTTCAGATTTCACTGTAAGAGACAAAAGGTGTGAATGTTTCCTGTTTGTCATTAGAACCGAAAGCTTTATTTGAGTTTATTTTACAAATTGGCTGCACGGGTCTTACATGACCCATTGGTTTAAATTTCCTTCACAATTACCTACTTTGCACACCGCCCTTTTGCGCTTTGATAGGCTACGAAATACAACCACACAGTCCGCGGTTAAAATTATTGACAGAACTTCTCATCTAAGTGGAACATGTGTTCTCAATCATCACTTCGAGCGTACGTCACTGAGGCTACCTCTCTACATACTCTCAATCTACTTGACGTCGATATTTGCTAAAAATTCCAGTTCAAAATATAAAATTCTTGGGATGGGGGTAGGTTTTCTCTAACTGCTGTCGAATATAAAATGCACAAATCCCGTCGGGAGTTTTTCCAATTGTCGTTGCCTGAGTTCTATTCAGGTTAATTGCAGAGTGCCTATGCAACCATTCTAATCAATATAAGGGGAAAATCCTTTAAAGAAAAGGGAAGGCCAGGATGAGGAAGACTCACTTATTTACCCAGTGTAGACATAATGGACGCTCATTAAAGGAGTATTAGGGAGAGGCCGTTCGAAAGACAATAGTCATATTTGTACTAGACCTATCTATGTGTACTGTACTTTGGAGTCTTCAATACAGAACTGAAATTTGAATTACTTCATAATCAGCACATCGTGGTGAACCGGAACACTAAATACAAAAAGCAAAAGGAAGACGATGACAGGTACACAAAAAGGATTACATGTGGCACAGAGGAAGCAAAGTATCAACCAGGCAATGACAAATCAATTGCAGCTTTGAGGACTAAGATAGTTAGCCTCAAGTTGTCTTGTTTTGTTTTGTTTGAATATGGCACTACGGGGTCCGGGGTCCCTTAATCAGAAAATTCAGCATTTCCAGGATACTACCCACACCATGCACAAAAGAAGACGGGCGTGCCTGGGTGGCTCAGTCTGTTGAACATCCGACTCTTGATTTTGGCTCAGGTCATGATCCCAGGGTTGTGAGATCGAGCCCTGCATTGGGCTCCACGTTAAACATGGAGCCTGCTTAAGATTCTCTCTCCCTCAGGGCGCCTGGGTAGCTCAGTAGATTAAGCGTCCAACTCTTGGTTTCAGCTCAGGTCATGATCTCACGGTTCACGGGCTCAAGCCCCGCGTTGGACTCTGCACTGACAGTGCAGAGCCCGCTTAGGATTCTTTCTCTCCCTTTCTCTCTCTACCCCTCCCCTCTCTCTGTCTCTAAGATTCTCTTCCCCCACCGTCCCTCTCCCCCTCTCCCCACTCTCTCTCTCTCTCTCTCTAAAAAAAACAAATAAAAAGAAGACAAAAATATAAGCAAAAAAACCTCTCTCGCTGCCCCAAAACTAAAGCTGAGCACATTACTCATAACAGAACATCCTATTCTCAGATTAGAAACCCATTTCCTATTATCCTAGAGTCAATTCTGATTAAGCCTGCTTATTGGTGTCTTTAATTCAACATAGGAAATCAGGATGGGGAACCGGGTTTGAGGGAGGAGACAGGAAAGTATAAACCACAAAGACAAAAGCGCGAGCACTCTGAGATCCTTTAAAGTACAAAGGGACTTGTCCGACCAACACCAGCCTGCCGTGGCTTCACGTCCACATACCCATGCCACCATGAAAGCACTCAGCCGTTCAAGGAAGATCAAACTACGTTATTATTTCACAAAGGCAAATTAGTGCACCACAGATTGCTTCTTAAAAGAATTTTATCGAAAGCAGTTTTGTTTTAAATTCTAGACCTTAATAGACCGCTCCATTAGAAAATTCACTTGTGAAAACCAGGCTAGATAGGATTTTACTACTAGTAATCTGATGACAGTGAACTCTCTCTCTCTGACCTCTACTCATAGAATAGTCACTGACCTAATTTACAGTGGGAGGAAATACACCGATTCTTTTCCCCCAATAGATCTGCTTGCCTAGGCCCCGGTGACCAATGGTGTAAGGCTGAGGCCGGTGCTGTTGAACACAACAATCCTAAAACATGCCTGAAATCTGTCCAACGTTTCCTTCCGAACCAGGCTATAGAAAGAAAACAGAACAGAACGAGGAAATGGCGGAGACTGGACTCGAGACGCGTGCAACCCCGAAAGCAAGTCAGAGCAAGGCCCCTGGGCTGAGGCAACACTTTCAGAATCACTTCAGATGAATGGAAGTTCTATTTTTAAATAATTTTCCTTAGTTTAGCTCTCAAGATGTTTGCAAGATGACACACAGATCACATCAAATTCTGATCTTTGGGTTTCAAAATCTACCTTTTCCATTAGAGAATTAAAGACTACACTGCCTTTTTGTAAGTGACAAGCTCAGAATTACTCTGTCAGTGGTAATGCCCCGTAATTGTAGAACCCAATCATTTTTACTTAATTTCCCATCCACCAAATATTGTCCCAAGCTCACGCTTTCCTTCAATCCACTCTTTCAGCAAATACTTACTGAGCATTTACTCTGCTAGTTACTAGGTTTGAGCGCAGAGACTCAACAGGGAACATAATATACAGTCCGTGTCTAGTGCACTTAGTACATTTAGGGAATGAAATGGAATTCAATGCCATCTAGTTTCTTGGTGACTCTTTGAGATGGTTATAGACACTCCAAAGAGTAATAAGGCCTGGGCTTGTGATTTCATGTAACAATCGTTGAGCGTGACCATGACAGATCTGATACAGACACTTGAATGTCTCCGGTTATGTTTACCTGCATGTTAAATTATCAGAGGTCCAAAGGTTTAAAACCTATTTTTATTCGCTAATACTTTTCCTCCATATGGGCACGCTGAGTACCAAGCTAACTTTTAGAGTTCAACTTTCTCACCTTTTAGGGAAAGAGGGAAAACACATAAAATAAATTTTAAAAAGTAGTGAGATTAGCTCAAGATCCTCTTCTTTAATACAAAAACTACGGAGAAAACATGGCAACAGAAAGACTGTTTACCCAAGCTGAGGCTAACCAACTTTGATGTTCAAGGAACCCTAAGGCATTTCCTTTTCTTAGAGAATATCTGAAGGAATATGAACCAATCTGGCTGCTGAGAGTAAGTAAATTACATTCACCACATTTCCACCGCTTCAACTGCTCGACCCAGCACTGCTACTAAATATATAAACCTGGGATGACAGCAGAGAATAAATACTGAGTGTAAGGGAGTTACAACACGGCACTTCTTCAAAAAAACAAAAACAAAAACAAAAACAAACCCGAGCCAAAGAAAGACAATGGGAAAGACACAGACAGATCTTTTAGGCGAGACCGCTAAAAAAACGTGTTGCCATGCAATACAATCTTAGGATTCGTTAATTTTTTTTTTAAACACACACCTTTGAGAATCTCGGTCGAGGAGTTGGGACTCTAATTCAAAAATGAAACCGAACCCAGAAGAAATCGGTTTCTTCTGAACAGTCATGGGCTTCTAGAATGCTTTTTAGGAAATTATACCTAATTAGCCTATTCATATGTGTAAGTTTTAAGCATATCCAAATTTTATACATGTCTACATAAAGGGGAGAAGAGGAAAGAGCCATATTTAGCTAGGTAATTCAAATAATTTTTTTCCCCAAGTTAATCAGCGACGCCACGAGGCAAACCTTATCTTGCCTGAAAAAGCAAGAGATGCGTGATTAGTTAACATTTGAAAAAGTTCATTAGTTAACATTTAAAGGAAATTGTCCTGCTAACCCATGGCATTCTTCCAAAAATGTGGTTAAGCAATGAACGCAAGCTCAAATGTGCCTAGACACGTGACACATAAACAGATGCCATTATCGACTGTAAAGTAAAACATCCAAAGCAGCTGTTTTTATTCTACGATAAACAATATACCCCGATTATATATACACAGGTGTGCTTGTAAACTAAATCCGATTAACACGTGTTAAACTTAATAGATTCCCGTGGTCTCCAGATGCCAGACTGGATAAAAATTAGGGCACTGCTTTGGTTACCCTTTGAAACATTTGAATCTGTGCTGAGAATAAGTGAAACGCAAAACCCTGATACTCAGACACTGTGCTGGCTAACACAATACCTGCACTTCCCTGTTTAGTAGCCATCCTCTAGGGTTTGACAGGAATTATAATTAGAAATAATGAGAGCAATGTCCTCAGTTACTCCACCTTCAAATTATATTTCTCAAAGACTTATCCTGTGAAATGACTAATGATTATCCTACCCTGTTCACGTGAGAACTTAAGAAACCTCCCTCAGAATTCCGTGACAGCTTTACCTACGGAAAAAAGGCACATACGTGTAAGAAAAGCTCCCACAAGTGTCACTTTTGAAATTCAAAAACGGCCTTAGCCAAAAAGACATTGCAAAAGTAAAATTACACATTTTATTCATTCATTCCATCAGCTGAGAATCGCTCTATTGTACAAATACAGCATTGTACAAAAAAATCACAAAATGTTACAAAATAAAAAAGTACAAACTGCAGTACTTAATAAATAGGACTGAAAGTAGTTAAAGTGGAAATAAGATAGATTTCAGGTTGGGAACATTGTTTGACCCAGCAAACCATACAAGATCTGTTTACAGACATTTTTATTTGTACATAATACAGGGCAATCCTATTTTGCCTTTTGAGAGAATTTAAAAGGAATAAAATATTAAGACGGTATTCTCCTGCTGTGAAACAACCGCCACGGTTGATTCAAGGCATTTATGCTGTTAGTTTTTCAAATCTCTTAGTTGAATCCGAGAAGCTCTACAAAGCAGGAGGCTTATCTTGTCACAAAGTTAAAATGCTTCTATAACAAAATGACAAATATAAATAAAAACGGTTCAGAGCACCAATCTACTCTAAATGCCAACCAAAGTACAAGAAGAGTTGTCACTGTACCATCAGCAAACATCAGACTTTCATTCAAGTAAGCTGGTACTATCCCTTAAAGAAAACTCCCACAACCTTCCCTTAAGTGTTTCTCTTTAAAAGGTTTACCATTTCTAGAAAAATAATGATTTCCAAAACAACAAATCTGGTTTTCATCAAAATGGAATGGGCCAATCAGTCTGGTAACACGAATGCATCGATATCCACTCGAAATAATTATCTAAGAATCGTAAAATTCAAAGTGAACAACATAAAATCACTACTAAATCACAAAACTCTGTTCAAAGTAAGAAACTTCATGTAAAGCGCTTCTCCGGATTTATGCTGGAAAGCTGTCAAAATGGAACACACGTCATAGGTGAAGGTACACCAATTTTTAAAAATGTTGTGCAAAAATACATTTGTGTAGAAAACAGATGACCAGGAATGAACAAATTTATACCGTGAGAAACTAGCTTGCAAATTAAGTAGTGCCAACTTTATACAGCAAATTATAAATAGCAGTAGGACAGTAGGATCACCGAAAGCCATCATGAAACATCATTTAGGTGCCCAGCAACCTTCAGCTCTGAGGAGAAAACATTCAAAAAAATGATTAAGGCATTACACCTACAGTAAATCTACTAGGAAGTTTAAAAGTGCTATTACCCTGATTAGAGTTCATAATTCTCCCGACACAAATCACGTATGCAATTCTCCCAGGGTGTGGGTTTTCAGCCACTTCAAGAGCATGCATTTTGTTCAATATACATTTTGGACAGGGATATGGCCATGGATTTGGCAAGTTCCTCATCGCGTTTTCTCTGCACTTGAGTCTGTTTGCACCAACTGTCATACTCTGGGTTAGGATAGGAGTGATCGAACACCGCATCATAATGTCCATTACTGAGCCAACTGAGCCAAATACTAGGCCTTAGGGAATCCTCTGGGCCCAAATAGTGAATCATGGTAGACACCGTGGGGCTCTCCAACCTCCCTCCAGTAGTTAAATGTATATTCACATTCAGCATCTGCCCCATGGCCAGCAGCTCCGGGTACCCGGCCCACGCCCCGTCTTGAGCAGCAGCGATGATGAACTCCCCCACGTCGCCCTCAATCAGGGGGCTAAAGTGGTCAAGGTGATCGGCGATGTAATGCACCGTCTGTTCCCTCAGCTCTCGGTGCAGGCTCTGGTCCCCGTACACCGTCTTGCTGACCGCCCGGTAGAGGCAGTTGCCGTCGGGAATGATGTGAAAACGGTACTTATTCCTCTGTCGCAGGTACTTGTCCTGCCTCTCCACCTCCGCCAGGTACAGGGCCAGTTTCTCGTCTCTGGGATCCGACCTGGAGACGATCACCGCCTCGGCCCCGCCGCTCTGGGCGGCCTCGCCGCCCCGCGCCGGGGGCGCCTCGGCCTCCGGGTCGGGCCGCCGTGCCTCGTCCGCGGCGGGAGGGTCGCTGCGGTCGCCCGCCCTCTCCCAGCCCCGGAGGCTCCTGTCCGCCGGGTGCTCCTCGCCCCACGGGCCGGGGCTGGGCTCCGGGCTCCCCGGGGGCGGCGCGGGGCCTCGGTGCTTGGCGGCGGCCAGGGCCTGGCGGTGCTCGCTCAGTCGGAAGTTTCTGTCGGGGCCCTCGCGGGCCGCGTCCAGGCCCGCGGGCTCGGGGCAGTCGGGCCTCAGCAGCTCCTCCAGCAGCCAGGCCGAGGAGCCCCGGCGCGGCGGGACCGGGGCGGCGGGCGCCGGGGCCAGCAGGAGGCAGCGGCCGCGCTGGGCGGCGGGCGCCGCGGCGCCGGGCTCGGGCCCGTGCAGCAGGAGCCGGTCGGCGCCCAGGGCCCGCACCGTGATCTGCGCCGTGGACGTGTAGTGCGGCGGCAGCGGCGGCTTGCAGGACCCGCCGGGCGGGCCGGCGGCGGCCGCGGCGGGGGCGGCGGCCCCGGACACCATCTCGAAGCAGGAGGAGAAGGCGGGCATCTTGGCGGCGGGGGCGGCGGCGGCTTCTCGGGGCTCGGCGGCCGCGGCAGGCTGGCACTCACCGGTCTCGGGCTCTGGCTCGCCGCTGGCGGGGCCCGGGGGCTGCAGCGAGACCTTGAAGGGGGCGGCGGCGGCGGCGGCGGCGGCGGCGGCGGCGGCGGCGGGAGGAGCGGGCGCTGCGGCCGTGGGACCCGGTCCCCCGGCTGGGTAGTGGGTGCAGACGCTGCTGTAGAGCTGCATGTCCCTGCCCGCCGCTCGGGCCCCTTATAGGCGCGGCGAGCCCCTGTGAGGGGGACACACCCTCCGGGCCCGGGGGAGGGGGCCGGCCCGGCGCGATGACCCAGTGCCCCTAGAATAGAAATGACCGAAGGGCCACCGGCCGCCGGCGCGTCAAGAGCCGCAAATAGCGCCCGGGTCCCCGCCAAATTCCTGCTGCGCCACAACGCGCGGTGGGGGCGGGGAGGGGACGCGCGCTCGACCCCGGCCGGCGCGCTCGGCCCGCAGACCCGGGGCGCCGCGCCCGCCTGCCGCTGCTCCGGCCCGCGGCGGCCGCTGGGGACTGTCGGAGGAAGCCGCCCGCCCCGCTGGAGCGCGTCCCGACAGCGAGGAGCAGTGCAGGGCCCGCGGAGGGGCCGGGAGGCGGGGCCGCGGTTGTTTACCTCAGGCCGCGCGGCCGCGTCACGTGGGCCCGTTGGAATGCGCGGCTCGTCGCGGCGCCCCATTCAACAGCGCGGGCTCGCCCCGCCCCCCGGCCCGCGCCCCGCCCCGTTCGGCGGACGCCATGGGCGTGGCCGCGGCGCTGGTTGGGGCGGGGGGCGGGGGACGGGCGCGCGCGCGCGCGCGCGCGGGCGCGCGGGCGGGGCGCGGGCTGGAGAGCGGGCTGGAGAGCGCTGCGCCGGGGTGGCCTGTGCGGGCTAGGCGTTCCCGGCCTCGGCGGGCGAGGAGGCGGTGACAGCTCTCGCCTGCTCTGCCACAGGTTTCGGTGCTGCGCCATCCTGCACTGCGGCTGCGGATTGTGGCGGGATGGGCGCCGCTCAGGGAAGCTACGATGCTTTCACAGCGTGCGTTTCGGAGGAAGTTTCAGGCTCGGAATGGAGGACGGAGCGCCTCCTTAAAACCTGCGTGGCCTCTGCAGGGCCCTGGCACCACTGCCGTCGTTTTGACTCAGTTCTTTGGATTAAAATGTTAACGTAGCGTGACGCCTCGCGTCCTCCCCAGGACCTTGCTGCCCTGCTTAACCGAAAGCAACTTTTCTGCACCCCCTACCCCCTGTCGACTGGCAAATACATGCATAACTTGGGCGAAAGGAAGCCCTTCAAACAGCCCTTCCAAATACCAAATGCCTAACTACCTCGGGCCCTTGGCAAATAGAGGCGGCTACTAACCGTGGGTCAGAGTCGTGATGCATACCGGGGTCGTGTAGAATAGTGAAGACTTATGCTCAACTGTTAGTTGTACCCTCTCTGTAAAACAGAGCTAGAATACTCCTGTGATCAACCGCGGACTGACTTTACAGGAGCGGCAGCTTTTGCTGCATGCTGAGCTTTGATCACGTGCAAGTAACAGGCCCTAAACGTTCAAATTGAACCTGGAAGCTCTTCCGTAGTTTTAAGAAAGGGGGAAGTAGGGGCGCCTGGGTGGGCTCAGTTGGTTAAGCATCCAACTCCTCGTTTGGGCTCAGGTCGTGATCTCATGGTTCATGGGTTCAAGCCCCACATGGGGCTCTGTGCTGAAGTCTGGAAGCCTTTTTGGAATTCTGTCTCCCTCTCTCTCTCTCTGCCCCTCCCCTGCTCGCTCGCTCTCTCTCAAAAATAAATAAACTTTAAAAAAGGTTTTTTAAAAAAGAAATGGGGAAATAGCCGTGGGCTACGGTGTACGCTCCGCCCTCCCTCAACCTTCCGTTGAAATGTAAATTCCATGAATGAAAATACTTTGTCGCGTTCGCTGTTACGGTGACCTAGCAGTGTACCTGCCACACAGTTGGGGCTAATATTTACTGAATGAATTAATTAACGGAGAATGTGGGTCCCCAAGGTTTTAAAGTTTGGAGAAACCAGAACTGGGATCCCGGTCTCCTGGCACTGGCCAGGGCTTTTAATTTGCCACGGTAGGCGGGGCCGGCGGAGGTGCGGCTTTGGGGACCGTCGGGATCCCAGCAGTTGGCCCTTTGCTTGCGTCATGCCAACCGGTTGGGTAAATCCAGGCAGAAGGAAATAAAAACTGCTGGTGGGCTAGTTTGAAAGCTTGTAGCCCCCATGGCTAACTAGAAAAGGGAGAGGTTACTTAGATTTCATCGCTGCTTTTGTGGGCGTGTCCGTGGCTCTGTGTATTAAGCACTTCGCCCTGAGCTCTACCTTTAGCCCGAGTAGTTGGTGTTCTGAAACAGGAGACAAGACAGTTTAAAAAAAAAAAAAAAAAATCCCTCCACATTTACTAAGTACCCTTTATGTGCCTAGCAGAGCTAAGCATAGCAGGAGCCTGGAGGGAGATAAGGAAACTTCCATTTAAATCCTAAAGCAAGAATGTGTTTTAACAGGTTTGGGGGCAACACAGGAACAATGTACCAAATTAGGAACAGACAGGTAAAAACAAAGATGTGAAAATACAAAATTTTTAACATACGTGAAGGCTTTTTTTTTTTTTTCCTTTTTATCTTGTGGGATTGGTGGGAGGATGTGGTGGGCTATGCCAGACCGCGTATTCACTATGGAATCAGTGTCCACTCTGTATCTCAATCTGGGAAGTCTTCCTGAAGGAAATGACACTTCAGGAAACTCAAAGCAGAAATGATTGCCAGCCTTGGGAATGGGAATTTTCCGCCTTAGGGAGGCTACTCCCTGCAAGTGATAGCAAAGCAATTAGGGTAGGAAATAGAGGGGCAAACCCAATTCCCAGATACTCCATCGGAAAAGAATTCCTAATGTTTCCATCCTGGAAACTCATCCGTCTAGCGTATTTTGGTGCTGTGAAGAACATTGGCAGGAGTTGAGGAAAATAGGGTTCTAAACTAAAATTACCGTTTTTGAAAGGGCTGGAAAAAACAGGACATTTTACCAACTATCAACCAACGGGTAGCGACAAGACAAGCAATAGGTTAAAACAAAACAAAACAAAAAGGACAAGGCATTTAATCAATGAATATTTATCGAGTACCAGCTATGCCCTCAGCATGCTGCCAATTACAGAACATTGAGAAACAGATCCTGTCAAGCAGCCCAGGTAGCAGAAACCTAGCCATCAAAGGCATCTTTATAAAATAGGACTAATCCTGGCATGTTTTCGGGAAGTATGTATATCTAAATATCACTATCTCTTAGCTACGGTTCCTTTAAAGATAATAAAACCTCCTCACCCTCAAGATAAAACTTTTAAAAATGCAAACATTCATCCATTTACTCATTCACTAAATAATCATTTTTGTATACACCTAATATAAAAAACAATCTTGAAAAAGAACAAAGTTGGAGGACTCGTGCTTCCCTATTTCAAAACTTACTGCCAAGCTGTCAAGACCGTGTGGTGCTGTCATAAAGATAAACATAGAAATCAGTGGAACAGAATAGAGTCCAGAAACAAATCCACGTTTTTGGTCAATTGACTTTGCCAGGGTGCCAAGACAATCCAGTGGGAGAAAGAATACTCTTTTCAACAAACGGTTCCGGGACAACTGGATATCTGCAATACAAAACAATACAGTTGAACCCTTACCTCACAACGTATACAAAAGTTAATCCAAAATGGTTGAAATACAACAGGTAAAACTATTAAATCCTTAAATGAAATTAGGAAATCTCAGCCCCATGGATCAGGCAATGATTTGTTAGATGTGATTCCAAAAGCACAAATGACAAAAGAAAAAATAGGCAAATTGGACCTCATTAGAACTAAAACTTTGTGCTTCAGACGACACCCCAGAGAAAGTGGAAATAGAAACTGAAGAATGAGAGACTATTTACGGTTCATGTATCTGATGAGACTTTAAAATACATAAAGAATATATGAAGAAGTCTTAGCATTCAATGATGAAAGACAACCCAGTTCTTTAAATAGCCAAGTAATTTGAATAGATATTTCTCCAAAGAAGATATTCAAACAGCAAATAAGCACATAAAAAGAAAAAAATCATTAGCCATCAGGGAAATGCAAATCCAAACCCACAGTGAGATCTACTTCTCACCCATTAGGGTAACTATACCAAAAAAATCAGACAATGGCAAGTGTTGGAGAAAAGGTGAAGAAAACAGAGCCCTTGTACATTGCTTATGGGATTTTGAAATGGTGCAGACACTTTGTAAAACAATCTGGCAACTCCTTCAAAAGGTGATACCTAGACCCCTAAGCATAGAACCAAGAAACGAAAGTCCAAAACTTGTAAAGTACAAGTACAAAAACTTGTAAATCAGCTTTGTCATAGCAGCATTATTGGTAATACCCAAAAAGTGCAAAGGACCCAATATCCATCAATTGATGAATAGATAAACAAAATGTGGTATATCCACAATGAAATATTATTTAGCCATAAAAAGAATGATACATGCTACAACCTGAAAACATTCTAAGTGAAAGAAACCGGACGTAAAAGGTCACATGTGTCACATAATTCCATTTATATGACATATCCAGAATAAGCAAACCCCTAAAGATAGAAGATAGATTCATTGTTGCCAAGGACTAGGGAGGGACTACCAATGGGAATGGATTTCTTCTTAGAATGTTAGAAATACTTCAAATTAGATTATGGTGATGGCTGCACAACTCTGGGGATATACTAAAAAAAAACCACTGAATTGAGGGGCACCTGGGTGGCTAAGTCGGTTGACAGTCTGACTTCTGCTCAGATCATGATCTCACAGCTCGTGTGTTCAAGCCCCACATTGGGCTCTGTGCTGATAGCTCGGAGCCTGGAGCCTGCTTCAGATCCTGTGTTTCCCTCTCTCTGCCCTTCCCCTCCTGGTGCCCTGTCTCACTCTCTCCTTCAAAAATAAATAAACATTAAAAAACAAACAAACACTGAATTGAGCATTTTAAAAGGGTGAATTTTATGGCATGTGAATTACTTCTAAATAAAGCTGTTTTTAAAAAGCCTACTATGGGGGCGCCTGGGTGGCTCAGTCGGTTAAGCAGCCGACTTCCGCTCAGGTCATGATCTCACGGTCAGTGAGTTCAAGCCCCGCGTCAGGCTCTGTGCTGACAGCTCAGATCCTGGAGCCTGTTTCGGATTCTGTGTCTCCCTCTCTCTGACCCTCCCCCATTCATGCTCTGTCTCTCTCTGTCTCAAAAATAAATAAACATTAAAAAAAAGCCTACTATGATTCACACATTCTATATATCTTAATGACTTTTCTGGCAAATTAATTGTAATTGTCAGCAGCTTTAATGTAATTGTTAAAATGATATAAAAGAGTTGAAACTATCTGAAATCAAATTGTTTAGGGCCAGGTAAAAGGATATTTGAAAAGCTGAGCCATTTGAATTCATAATTCATAAGTTTACACAAGCTTTTTGTGTAATCGTCATGTTACAAAAAATAATTGTCCATTCTGTTCCAACAGTTACTGAGAACTACTACGCGTAAAGCATATGGGAATATGTCTCAACTTAACCATGTACAGAACCAACCAAACTTAAAATATATAGTGTATTGTGGGAAAAGATCCTGAAAAGTGCCTGAGACTTAGTGGGCTCTCAATAAATATTTTCTAAATATTGTCAAGTAAAAAATGGAACCTAAGCAGTAAAGGCAAGCATCTTGGGAAGTATTGCGTGGGTTGATATATATTCGTTCTATTATATGGACAATTTAAAGTGAACAAATAAATAAATAACACCATAGCATGCAAACACCTCAGTGTTCTCTCTGCAGCACATTTACCACTGCTGACATGTCATGGGCTACAAGTGAAATTTCCAGACAGAAACGAAAGCTCCTTTTAATTATTTAAACCTTATAAGCTCTTCTGAAATTGTATTTATTAATATCATTGAAAATCCCATTGTCTAAAGATCTCATAACGCCAGGAAATCTAAATTAATTTAGGATAACTGGATCAGGTAATCAGTAGATTTTTGCCTTTTATAGGAAAAAAAATAGGACAAGGAACGGAGAAAAGACTGGGAAGTATGTGTAATCACTTCCTAAGTTTAGGCTTGGAAAATGTGCAGACCCTTTTGATAAATAGTCCAACAGTTCCCCCAGTGACTAGCAATACGGCTCAAGTCCTTACTCATGCAGTGGCAATGGCATTTTTTTGTGGATTCAATGGACTACTGAGAGAATAGAAGCAAAGCCAGGGCTGGTATTCACAGGGAGTTTCAGATGACACAATCTGAACAGAATAATCAGTTCCCACACAGCTTTGAGTCATTCCAGCACGAAGGGGAGGAGCCCAAACACCTCAGGTGTTCCCTGAATTCTGTTCATCAGATCTGGTATTAGCAAAGGAGTGGTTAGACCAGAAACACTTTGTTCTGTGCCCTGTTACCTGCTTCCGACTGCCTTAACCAATATGATGATCAGGTCTACTGATAATAACTAGGCCTGCTAGTTGGAGAGGAAGAAGTGGAAATATAAGATATGGCTCCTCATATGATTTGGATTTTATGTCCCCTCCCCCCAATTCCTCTGTTGAAATCCTAAAATCCTAACGTGCAAAGATGATGGTATTAGGAGGTGGGGGCTTGGGGAAGAGTTTAAGTCACAAGAGTGGAGCCCTCAGGAATGGGATTAGTGCCTTAGAAAAGAGGGTCCAGAGGTCCCCAGCCCCTCCCACCGTGTGAGGACACAATGAGATGTCTGTGACCTGGAAGGGGGCTCTCACCAAATCCGACCGAGCTGTCACCCTGATCTCAGACGTCTAGCCTCCAGAGCTGTGCGAAATAAATTTCATTTTTTTTTGTTTACCCATCCTCCTTTTTAACTCTTCCCCCCGCTTTTTTTAATACCTCACCCATGAACAATAAATTTCTGTTGTTTACAAGTTACCCCAGTCTCTGGTATGTTGTTATCAAAGCCTGGATGGATTAGGACAGCCCCTGTATATAAAGGGCTTAACATAAAGTAGCAAAAACAAGACATTACACACACACGCACACACACACGCACACACACACACACACACACACACACACACACACACTAACAATGCAGTAAGTGCTGTAATGTGTTGCCAGTGGTGGTTCTAACATTACTGAGCCATCTGGTTGTACGCCAACATGTTAAATATCCGCAATCGTGAATGTTCACACAGTTAAATATCTGTAAACAGGAGAACATGATAGTAATACAGCTCACCCCTCCCAGAGACCAATGGGGAGCACGAAGCCACCTTCACACCCCTCCCCCCCCCATACAGGTGGAAGGCCAGGTTGGGAGACACACCCTTAAAGGCTAAGAGGTCAACTGTGAACATGCCCCGCCGTTACAGAACTATTTTGCCAAGATTAAAAAAAGGAGAAGATGGAGGGGGGAAAAAGCGTGTTATAAAAGATTAAAGCGAGGCAAACATGTAAAATTAAAAGTGCCATTTCCTTCCATCCCATGTTCCCTACCTCACACTGCAGAGGTGAGCACTGTCACCATTTTGTTACATATATTTCTAGAATGTTTATAAGCATGTAGGTTGTATATTTCACATACCTATGTGCCTGTAGTAGGATTATACTGTGTGTGTTTCTTTGCGATATGCTTTTGGCCTTCACAGCTACATACTGAACATTTTTCATGTCCTGTATATAGATCTACCTTGTTCTTTTAGTGTCTAGCAAAATTTTCCAAAGTGTGGATGTGGGGTAATCTATTTTTAATGACATATCAATTGTTCTAATTTTGTCACTAGTCAATGTCATGGAGAGCATCTTTGTACGTATATTTGCGCCTTTAAATGCGGGTTCTTAGGACAATTTCTTCCAAACATTTTAGAAGGTAGTCCATGAGAAAGTTTACCGACCCCGGGAGGTTTTGAATGCCAGTGAATCTGATTTGTTTTGGAAACTGTTGCATTTATGAAACATATTTAATGACATTTAATTCTCCCCCATAACTCCAATTTTCCGTTGAGACACAGGGAAAATAGCACTTAATGATTCTATTTCTATTTTTTTTTATGTTTGTTTATTTTTGTGTGAGCAGAAGAAGGGCAGAGAGAGAGCGAGACAGAATCCGAAGCTGACTCCAGGCTCTGAGCTGTCAGCACAGAGCCTGACACGGGGCTCGAACTCACAAGCCATGAGATCATGACCTGAGCTGAAGTTTGACACTTAACCGACTGAGCCACCCAGGCACCCCAATGATTATATTTCTAAAGACTCTCTCTTTATCATATGTAAACTTACACAGTGCTAATAAGGAGACATTTTTAAATGAATGAATGGAAACAAAATAAAAGAAATCGTAGTCTCTTGGCTTCTGCAGCTTTATAACTGAGACTTCTCAATTTTCTGGAAACATCTTCCAGCTTAAGAATCTCAATCATCAAAATTATAAAAACTGCTGTGAAGCCAATGCTTTTTTTTCAACGTAAAAACAATTTTATGGGGTTTCTTATTATGAAAATACAAAAGACAGAAATGTTTTCCTAAAAAGTCCATCCACTGAAAAGACAATTCCTGGGTCAATTGTATCTATGTCAGTGGTTCTCAGCCCAGGTGAGCTGGCAATGTCTGGAGGCGTTTTTGGTTGTCACGATCGGATGGATGGAGGCAGCTACCGCCATCAGAGGTCAAGGATCCTGCTAAATATCCTATGGTGTATAGGACAGCCCCTTGTAGCAAATAATTATCTGGTCCCAAATGTCAATAGTACCAAGGTTGGCAAAACCTGAAACACATTACACGTGGGTACAGACGCAATGTTTTACCAAATGAGATCATATGCAGATACTGTGTTGTCACCTCTTTTTCTTACTTGATATGTCAAAATCTCTTCCATACTAAAAATACACTTCTCCGGACTTTTTCTCCGACAGCATTTTAATGAATCGGTTATCCTTAAGTCTTTTAGAAACCTTGTAACATCCTTACACAAGGGGTGTGTAAGTGTCAAGTGTGCGTTGTGCGATCTGCTTCATAATAATACCTGGAAATACGAAGACAACTAAAAAATATACCCTTTAGGGGCGCCTGGGTGGCTCAGTCGGTTGAGCGTCCGACTTCGGCTCAGGTCACGATCTCGCGGTCCGTGAGTTCGAGCCCCGCGTCGGGCTCTGGGCTGACGGCTCAGAGCCTGGAGCCTGTTTCCGATTCTGTGTCTCCCTCTCTCTCTGCCCCTCCCCCGTTCATGCTCTGTCTCTCTCTGTCTCAAAAATAAATAAACGTTAAAATATATATATATATACGCTTTAAAGTGATTATTGCTTCCCCTGACTCTATCATTGTAGTGAGAGATTTAATATTTATTCCTTACCGTGTCTCAAAGACTGTGAATTTTAGCTACCTTATCGAGACAGCCAATTCATCTAGCAGCTTCCTGCAAAGTGGTATAAACGGTCATGGCCTTGCATCTTCTTTTTTAGAGTTGTTAAAGTTCTGGATTTCTTTATGCCACGGCCTTCCCACCCTTTTTTTGTTTTTGTTTTTGTTTTTCACTGCAGCCTACAACAAGAAGTAGGTGTTACATTGAGACCAAGTGCACTGCTGTGTATATATGTATGTATGCATAACGGAAACAAGTTTCTTAAAATAATGCTTACTTTTACTATATACATGCATTCTAATTTAATTTTTCTTCGATTTCCTCTTTTAAATTTTCATTAGAACTCCGGGGCACCTGGGTTAAGCATCTGACTTCAGCTCAGGTCATGATCTAGCAGTTTGTGGGTTTGAGCCCCACATCGGGCTCTGTGCTGACAGCTCAGAGCCTGGAGCTGCTTTGGATTCTGTGTGTGTCTCTCTCTCTCTCTCTACCCCTCCCTCACTCTCTCTCGCTCCCTCTCAAAAAAAAAAAAAACATTTAAAAAATTTTTTAAAAATAAATAAATGTTAACTATAACCCCACATTCATTTCATGGCCCACCAATGGTTGTGACTTGGAATTTGAAAACCATTATGGCCTTGGTTTTACTCTGATTAATCATTGTATTTATAGCATAGGCTGACCCTTTTACTCCAATACATTTGCTGAGAAGATGGAATCATTGAAGAACAATGTAATTTTTCATTAAGTGAGCTAACCTGCAATTTATGTTCCCGCACACTTTTCAGGGTGAAAGGGGTTCCTCTTAATAATTATTCCAGTCATCAAGGATAAACCCAAAGTGTCCCAGAGAAAATAGCAGGTGTGGTCACTCCATCAATAACTGACAGAAGAGAAAAGTTATTTTCGTATTTTTCCCTATTTTCTCCTACAACACATTCCTCTGTCATGTCCATGAAAATCTAGGATCTCTGATATTTGGTGCATGAGTCTTTTAGTTTGGTAGAATATGCTAGAATCAGGAGCTGTGGATTCTCCTCTCAACTTCAAAACCAAATGATCGGCTTTGAACAAATCTTTACATCTCCCCGGCCTTAATTATTTCATATATAAAATAAGAGTTTAACGATCTGTACGATTCCTTTCAACTCTAAAATTAAATGATTTTGGGGCACCTAGCTGGCTCAGTCAGAAGAGCATGTGAGTCTTGATCTCAAGGTCATGAGTTCAAGCCCCATGTTGATGAAGAGGTTACTAGAAAATAAATAAACTTTAAAATAAAAAACTAAAAAAAAATTTAAGTGACTTTATACCATAGGAAACGATACAAAAAAAGCTTGCAATATACATGAGGTAACTAAGTCACATAATATCCCAGCTTTCCCCCAAAACATTATCTCTTAGAACATTTGAACACAAGAACATTTCAATACAAGTACGTTTCAATACAATACACTTGTATTGAATAAGAATAAGAATATACTTGGTGCTGGGCTCAAAGAATTAACAGCCAAATATGTAACCGGATTGGAAGCCGAAAGTGTCCCCTTCTTTTGTCCACCCAGGCACGATCCCCCCGAAAAAGACAAGATGATTAGGTTAGAGTAAGTTTCTCAGATGAAACTGAAAAACAGGTAAGAAGAAAGAGTCTGGGGTTGAAGAAAACTATGACAAGAGGCTAAACGAGAGGCTGACAATGTTGACATCACAATTTTGTTAAGAGTAGATCCTATTTTTCTTAACTTTATTTAAGAGAGAGAGAGAAAGAGAGAGAGAGTTCAAGTGGGGAAGGGGCAGAGAGGGAGACACAGAATCCGAAGCAGGCTCCAGGCTCTGAGCCATCAGCACAGAGCCCGATGCAGGGCTCAAACTCACGAACCATGAGATCATGGCCTGAGCCAAAGTCGGACTCTTAACTGACTGAGCCACCCAGGCGCCCCAGAGTAGACCCTATTTAAATTCATGGTTGCAACCCTGTGTGTCGACTATAATTTCAAAAATAAATTAAAAAAAATACACAGTAAAATAAAATCATGGTTGCTGAGTCAGTTAATCCTCATTGTTTTATTCAAATTGAATGAAACACAGCACATATGGTTTTAAGAGGTGCGGACCACAGAGGGCGTTTGTCATGTTCGTTACTGCCCAGCATCTCTTGAAACATCCTTTTCCTACGGGAAGAGCCCTTCCTCCCCAGCAGGAAGACAGGATTCATTCTCCCAGCGCCCAGAAAATGAGGTCCGGGATTTGACCCGGACTCCGGCCATCTGACACACCGCGGGCCTGGCACTTCAGCTCGGAAGGGAGTGACAGGCACAAGAAGGTGTACAGGGGACGCGTCCCCTCTCCAGGTTGCCAGCATTGTCTCTGCCCGTGTGGCACCCATGTGAGCACCAGCAGGGTGATGGAGGCCTCCCCCCAGAGCAGCCCCTGTTAAAATGTGGGCTTGTGGGGTGCCTGGGTGGTTAAGCCTCGGACTCCTGACTTTGGCTCAGGTCATGATCTCGCAGTTTCCTGAGTTTGAGCCCCACGGTCGGCTCCATGCTGACCCTGTGGAGCCTGCTTGGGATTCTCTCCCTCCTTCTCTCTCTCTCTCTCTCTCTCTCTCTGCCCTGCCCCTGCTTGCTCTGTATCTCTCTGTCTCAAAATAAATTAAAAAATAACAAACTTTAAAAAAAATGTGGGCTTGTTCCAGCCCCCCTCTGACTCTCCTGGGGGAGTTGCTGAATGAACATCCTGAGGTTACGCAATGCATTCAAAGCTACTTCGAGGAAGCGCTGTTGTACTAAGGACACTGAAAGATACCATAGCTCTGTTCCGTCTAGCAAAGTTTGACTAACGGGCGAAGAGGTTAGTTTTGTCCCAAAGGGTGGAAGTCCGTGATGGGACTCTGGACAAGGAAGATGGCTGAGGCGGGAGAGTTTAAGGAGCAGTAGACACTGAGCAGTGGCCCGCGGAGAGCGTATAGACGACTCTGACACCTGAGCCTGCATTTATGTGTTCACGATTTGGGGGGCACAGGGTAGTCATCATAGAGGTTTCCTTCTGTGCGAAGTGACTAGAACTGATTTTAGCAGCAAAGACATGCACGTTTTCACAAGTAAGTTTAAACACTTAACTTCAGGGGCACCTGGCTGGCTCAGCCGGTTGAGTGTCCGACCTCAGCTCAGGTCATGGTCTCGCAGCTCACCGGTTGGAGCCCCACGTCGGGCTCTGGGCTGACAAACAGCTCAGAGCCTGGAGACTGCTTCGGATTCTGTGTCTCCCTGTCTCTCTGCCCCTGCCCTGCTCATGCTCCGCCTTCCTCTGTCTCTCAAAAATAAATACATGTTAAAAAAAAAATTAAACCCTTAACATCAGTGGTCTCAATATTACCATTCTGTGAGAATTCCAGAAAGGTGCATCTAGAAGAAAACTCAAAAGAAGGAATAACAATCTCCTGGGAAAAATGAGAAAGTTGGGAGGAAAAGGGATGGGGGAGGAAAAGGATTTTTATTTTTATTTTTAAATATAATTTATTGTCAAATCGGCTAGCATACAGCGTGTAAAGTGTGCTTTGGGTCTTTGGTGTAGACTCCCGTGGTTCATTGTTTCCATACAACACCTGGTGCTCATCCCAACAGGTGCCCTCCTCAATGCCCATCACCCATTTTCCCCTCTCCCCCACCCCCCCCCATCCACCCTCAGTTTGTTCTCTGTATTTAAGAGTCTCTTATGGTTTGCCTCCCTCCCTCTCTGTTTGTAACTATTTTTCCCCCTTCCGTCCCCCATGGTCTTCTGTTAAGTTTCTCAAGATCCACATATGAGTGAAAACATATGGCATCTATCTTTCTTTGACTGACTTTATGTCACTCAGCATAATATGAAAAAGGATTCTTAGATCTTAGAGACAGGCAACTGTGATGCAGAATCAGAATCTGTGCATGAAACTGTCATAACCAAGCTGATTGCTTGGCTTCATTGGTGATTGATACGTAACATCACATGATTGTTTCAACTATATAACTGATGCTTGTAACATTGCCGCGACGTCTGGGTTAGGCATACCACGGTCTGTTTAGTGATCTTATATATACACTGTCCATGCTGATGACTGTCACTGTGGATGGGAAAGATGAAGGGGATACAGGAGAAAGTATATTTTGTGTGTGAGATTGAAGCCATTTGCTCTGAGCATGGATTCTCAATCTTTCACTCCCTATCTACTATTTATCTACCTGTCTATCTATCACGGTATATGAAACTTTCAGAAGTGTTATGCTCCCATGTATATACTGAGATTTTGCAAAGGGGAACATGAGGAAGTAAAATATGGAAGTAAACTTTTCATTCCTACAGCTATTTTATTTTTCAAGTAATTTCTACACCCAACATGGGGCTCGAACTCACAACACTGAGATCAAAGGCTGTATGCTCTACCAACTGAGTCAGCCAGGGGATAACTTTGAATGCACTCCAATTTCTATTTTAAAAAGAAATAATTGGGGCGCCTGGGTGGCTCAGTCAGTTAAGTGTCTGACTTCGACTCAGGTCACGATCCTCCTCCATGAGTTTGAGCCCCGCATCGGGCTCTGGGCTGATGGCTCAGAGCCTGGAGCCTGCTTCTGATTCTGGGTCTCCCTCTCTCTCTGCCCCTCCCCCGTTCATGCTCTGTCTCTCTCTGTCTCAAAAATAAATAAACGTTAAAAAAAAAATTTCTGGGGTGCCTGCGTGACTCAGTCAGTTGAGCGACCGACTTCGGCTCAGGTCATGATCTCACAGTTTGTGAGTTCGAGCCCCGTGTCGGGCTCTGTGCTGACAGCTGGGAGCCTGGAGCCTGCTTCTGATTCTGTGTCTCCCTCTCTCTCTGCCCCTCCCCCACTCATGCTCTGTCTCTCTCTGTCTCAGAAATAAACATTAACAAATTTTTTAAAAAGAAAGAATTCCTAAAGAAATTTAATATTATTAACAGCTGATTGCAATCGCATCAGTATCGTGAGAACTGCTTTGCGCTCTACACACCCTGACTAAAGAATCATGATGAT
Organism: Lynx rufus; assembly: GCF_022079265.1. Lineage (NCBI taxonomy): Eukaryota > Metazoa > Chordata > Mammalia > Carnivora > Felidae > Lynx > Lynx rufus. The sequence continues at coordinate 21,748,240 of NW_025814889.1, read as the reverse complement.
TTACCCTGGAAAATGCACAAGTACAGTGGAAGGATTTGAGAAACGAAGTGCATGACTATCCCCCAAAAATATAGAGTACAGATTAGTAGTATATTAGTTTTCTATTTCTGTGTAATAAATGACCCCAAAGCATAATAGTTTAAAACATCCATGCACATTTAGTATTGCGTACAGTATAGATATAGCATAAATTCAATAATAGCTTGGCTTAGTAGCTCATAGAGTCCGAGTCAAATTGTGATGGAGGCAAGTTCAGGAAGACTCGCCTGGGGCCGGAGGACCTCTTTGCAAGCTGGTTCGCTCACATGGGTGGCAGACAGCTGGCTGTTGGCACATGGGTGCTGCCCAAAGCACTTCCATGTCTTTATGGCACGGTGGTTCACGTCCCCCAGGACAAGAAATCAAAAAAAGGAGCGGAGCAAGAGCTTCCGTGGCCTTTATGAGCTAGCCGTGATGTCACGCACCATTATCTCCATCGGAATCTGTGAATCACATGCGTCAGCCCTGACTCGGTGTGAAGATAGACGATGTAAGAAAGTGACTACCATGAGGATTATTGGGGGCCATCTTGGAGAGGACATATTATAGAAATAAGGGAAATACGACTGGGAAAGGAGCAGTCCTTCCCCTTTAGGTAATAAGAGATGAAAGCTATCTTAAGACTGGCACATTGAGGAGCGTCTGGGTGATTCAGTTGGTTAAGCGTTAGACTTCCGCTCAGGTCATGATCTCACAGTGCATGAATTTGAGCCCCCGCATCTGGCTCTGTCATCAGCGCAGAACCCGCTTCAGATCCTCTGTCCTCCCCCTCTTTCTGCCTCTCTCTCTCTCTCTCAAAAATAAACATTAAAAAAAAAAAAAGACTGGCATATTGAAACTGTTGGGAGAGTAGAGAAAGAACTGTAAAGAAAGGGTCTCAGGAACCTAGGACCTAGATAGAAGAGAAAGGATAATGGCTCTCCGTGGATCCTAGCTCCTTAGGAAATACTTAGCAAGGTAGAATGGGAGGGAGAAAGAGCTGAATGCCTGGCAGTAGGATTTATACCAGATTCTTCCTCAGAGCTTCGATCCCAAAGGGCTCCTTCTCATTTCCTCGAGATGCTTCCTTTAGGTCACTACACTCATTTCACCAGAATACAGAGGGATCCTAGGGCTCAAGGAAGAAACTATTTAACAGTAAAACTTGTGAACCAATGGGGAGCCTGGGGGGCTCCATCAATTAGGCATCCAACTCTTGATCTCAGCTCAGCTCACGATGTCACGGTTCGTGAGTTCGAGCCCCGCATCAGGATTGGGATTCTGTCTCTCCCTCTGCCTGCCTCCTTCTCTCCAAATAAATAAATAAACTTAAAAAAAAAAAAAGCTTGTGAGCCAAAAAAAAAAAGGCATAAACCAGCAAACCTCATGCCGGTAAAGCTCCCTTCACGGATGTGGCAGAGAATGAAGAATGACAGGGCTGGCACCATATGACTGCTCTGATACAGGGTCTGTGCTGTTACCTAGCTGGGCCGTCTGTAAGCACGAATCCCACCCACACCACCAGGGCTACCATTGCATGAAGCCAGGCAGGGGAGAAACTAATTACTGTTGAACATTTGACATGCGCTGGGCACCAGGCTAGGTGTTTTCTACACAGTGTTTAATATAATTATCTGCATTTCACAAAGGTGAAACTGAGGCTCAGAGTAGTCCAAGGGGTCAGGGTCTGCTAATTGTTTCCCCAAGGACCAGTTTTCATCCTTCCTTTTCATACTAGAACCTTCGTGGTTTCAGCTAGGCACATAGCTGGCCAGCTAGAGTCTATGATTCTCGACCTCTCCTCCATCCCGGTAATAGCCAAGTCAGTCAATAATAGTCCATGGAAGGTGGTTAGAATAGATGTGTGTAACTTACAGGTCAGGCCTTTTTAAGGAGTGCCTTCCGCTGACGTATTTCCCCCATTCCCAACAGGCAGGAACATAGATGTAGTGATGGGGCACCCAGGTGGCTCATTCGGTTAAGCGGCCAATTGGGGCTCAGGTCATGATTTCACTGTTCATGAGTTCAAGCCCCGCGTCGGGCTCTGTGCTGACAGCTCAGAGCCTGGAGCCTGCTTCAGATTCTGTGTCTCCCCTTGTCTCTGCTCCTTCCTCACTCATGCTCTGTCTCTGTCTCTCTCTCAACAATAAATAAACATTAAAAAATTTAAAAAAAACATAGACGTAGTGCTGAGTCAACTTCCATGCTGCAGATAAGACCACAACCTTATGGCATTGCAAACCCCAAGTTCTCAGATGGCCACATGAAGCTATTAGCTTGGACTGCCAGCCATCTTGAAGTTTTAAGTGAGAAAGAACTAAAGTAATATATTTTATTTACGCCATCGTTCTCTTGATCTCTATTAAAGCAATTAAACCAGTATTCTAACCAACACGTGAACGTGTCAGAGATCGACCAGCAGTAAGTGGCAGATCAGAGACATTTCCTCTTTCAAACTTCTACTCCATCACTTGCCATGCACTTTCACAGGGAAGATGTCCTTGTTAAGGAGAATGTTACTTTTTTTCTTAAGTAATCTCCACGCCCACCATGGGGCTTGAACTCATGACCCTGCGATCAAGAGTCCCAGGCTTTACTGACTGAACCAGCCGGGCACCCCAGAAGAATGTCACTTTTTCTCTCAACGCTCTTGTGTATTCTAAGAGCTCAATACAAATTTGAAAATGAGTGAGTCCATTCGGACAACTTTATGCCCTTATTTAGTGAAGAACCAAAATTATGTCTCCTTCAATGTTGAGCACAATCTACCTCCATTATGATGAATGTTACACTTTTTAGAATTTGGGCTCTGTTTATGTTCTGTTTTGGGGTTCTGACTCATTTTTCTTTGGAACAGAAGTCTATTTGAAGGATGTTAAATTTACTGATTGTTTTTTCAAGTGCAGTGTTCTCTGGGCACATTTTTCCTGTAGCTTATACAGATGCCTACCATCCTGCCATTTTTATATAGCTCTTCCTATTCGTACTAAAAATAAGAACATGTACAGCTAGTATTAAGCCAATACCTACTGGTGTGGTCATACCTGTTGGTAATAAAATATTGAAATAGTTCCATATTCCTTGGTGAACAGCCAACACCCTATGACCTCTGAGGTTTCCCAGCTGCTCTCACATCTATGCTCCCTCTTGCAGCGTCCCTGGTGGTCCCAGCACTCAGAAACCAATAGGCAGCCTCCAGCTCTGTGATGAGTCCTTCTGGATTAATTGCTGCGTATATCCTAAGGTCATTAAGTATTTTTAACGTCACTTCCGGACGCATGTCCAGTCTATGGCTTGCAAAGTAACTTTTTAATTTTTTTAACGTTTATTATTTTTGACAGAGAGAGAGAGAGTGAGAGACAGAGGGCCAGTGGGGGAGGGGCAGAGAGAGAGGGAGACACAGAATCTGAAGCAGGCTCCAGGCTCTGGGCTGTCAGCACAGACCCCAACATGAGGCGCAAACTCACGGAACATGAGATCACGACCTGAGCCAATGTCAGATGCTCAACCAACTGAGCCACGCAGGCACCCCGACAAAGTAACTTTATGATAGTTTCTAAAGCTCTTCATTTCAACAATGCCTTTGAGAAACCAACAGCATGAAGATACTATTCTGCTGATAGTTTTATGTCTTCTCAAAGACTTTATGTATATTTCCATAATTCAAAGCATACATTTGCAACATTCTTCCAAGGCCTTCCCACCAAATCCCCACTTACCCTACTACACACACACACACACACACACACACACACACAATCATTAAGCTAACACAAAATGGCACTATAGGGAAATAAATTAAACATAATTCAATTTTATTCAAAACTACTCTGTACTTTGACCAATTTTCCCAAGTAATTCTATGTTCCCAAAATGAAAAGTATCCTGTTCGCTTACACTGTCAAATTACGTCCTCTAAAGCTGGGGTCCACACATCACATAACGCCTCACTTGTGCTGGTAATCATGGAACAAAGCCCCATTTAAGTAAAATAAAATGAATCTCCTTTCCATTTTCTGACAGTCACAGCATAATGTATATAGCTTTTATTGTAAGCTACAGTAATGGCACTTGAAAAATATATTAGGGAGTGTTTGATATAAGACATTTAGTATCGTGTCTGATATGTTATCAACACAATGAATATTAGCAATGATTATTCTTGTTATTTATTACGATTATTATTATTATATATCTCAACTGCAAATCTTATCCTATTATCCTCCCTTGCTTAAGAACCCGTGTGACTGACTCCCCATTGCTTTTCTTTTCTTTTTTGTTTAAGTTTATTTATTTATTTCAAGAGAGAGAGAAGGTGGGGGGAGGAGCCGAGAGAGAGAGAGAGAGAGAGAGAGAGAGAGAGAACCATGAGAGAGAGAACCCGATATGGGGCCTGATCCCACAAACGGTGAGATCATGACCTGAGCTGAAATCAAGAGTCGATGCTTAAACTGACTGAGCCACCCAGGCACCCCTCCCCATGGCTTTTCTTAACACAGTGTAGTAGGTTTGGTGGTCAGGCTTTCGGCTTCTTTTGCAGCCCTCGTCTCTCAAAACTCATACTCTGTCTCCCTTTTACCTTCAAATCGTAGAAAACTTCATTAAGTCCCCTAACCGGACCCTGTCTCTCTGATCACTGGGCTTTTGCACATACTTCTCCCTTTGCCTGAACACTTTACCTGGGTAATTCTTGTCCATTCATAAGGTCTCAGTGTAGATGATGCTTCTTCCTTGCAGGTCTGGGTTAGATGCCTCATGTCTACACTTTCACAGCAGCCTGGGCCTCATGACACTGCTTTGCCATGTGGTGATTTGCCCATCTCCCAGATCACAAGCTTTGTGAACATGAGGAAATGATCAGTCCCTTCTCCCTCCTGTATCCCCATAGACTGTGTTAATACAGCAATTGTTGAATAAATCAATGTTTGAAGAGGAATGCGGGCTTCTCTCATAATAAGAATAAACCCTTTCACTCTGAGGCAATTCATCGCATATATCTAAAGAGACTGAAAACAAAACAGAAATCTATATTTATATTTAATTACCATGTGTAAATAAGTTAATACGCCTCTTACATTTTAGATGGCAGCTTATGTTTTCATTTCATAGCCAATAAAATGGGGTAAGAATATTTACTCAATTTTTTTTTTTTTGAGAGAGAGGGTGCAAGTGAGCAAGGGGCAGAGAGAGAGAGAGAGAGTGAGAGAGGGAGAGAAGCAGGGCTCACCCAATGCAGGACTCACACTCATGAACCATGAGATCATGACCTGAGTCAAAGTCAGATGCTTAACTGAGCGACTGAGCCAAGTAGGCACCTAATATTTACTCAGTTGTATTGAACTTGAAGGAGCAAAGGAGATTAAAAGTATTTTTAATTATCAACTATTAATTTTTAGTAGTAGGCTAATAGGCATTTTGTTATATAAATCTTATGTCCTTTCTCCATTAAACATATCTCCAGTAAATGTTTTTGAGACTAAAAAGTACCCAGAGTATGACTGAAGTATATTTTTAAAAAATATAATCTGTATTTAATTTACTTCTTTCCTAAATCTCATGATTATAGTGTCCTTAATTAATTTTGCTGTATGGTATTTTTTTTTAATCCAAGAAACATATAATCAAATCTATCTTGTCATAGGAGACAGACAAATATTCATATGTACTTTTAGAACTAATAGGGGCAGATGAATGTTAAAACTTAAAGTAAATACAAATAACTAGTAAAATTATATCATATTTAATTAGGAACTAAATGCGATTAGGAATCTTTTTTGAACTAGCTTATATAGGCCATACATATGTAGTCATATTTCTACTCTTTTTTTTTTAATTTTTTAAGTTTATTTATTTTGAGAGAGAAAGAGTGACAGCAAGCAGGGAGGGACAGAGAGAGAAGGAGAGAGAGAGGGAATGGATCCCAAGCAGACTCCACACTGTCAGCACAGAGCCAGATGTGGGGCTTGAACCCACGAACTGTGAGATCATGACCTGAACCGAAATCAAGAGTCAGATGTTTAACTGACTGAGCCACCCAGGCGCCCCTGTATTTCTACTCTTGAGTGGTAAACATCATTCTGTATTCTTGATGAAAACAATGTTATGAGCACTCAAATAATGACTTACTTCAAAATTAAAGCTGAAAGGGAGAGCAGGACCTCAGCCTTCTGGAACAAAATTGGACCCAAATGTCTAGAACCCTTTTCCAGGCAGAAAACTAAATACATTCCTTGTTACAAATAAAAGAGTGTTGTTGCCTTTAGACGACTGGCTTTCACGCTGCAATCTGAGATCACATATTTTGATGGAAACCAGAGCTTTAGGACAGGCAAATTTACCAGAACTACTTGTTTTTAGGGAAAAAGAGACATAGAGAAGTGGAAATGGATTTTTAGACTGTCTGCATGAAAAAAAAAAAATGGGAAAAGATTTCCAGTAAAGTTGCTCAAGTTGGAGGAAGGGGGAAGTCAGATCTGTAGATGCAGTCGCAAACTGGATCGAAGATGTGGAGTTTCCAGGAATAAGGAGCGACCTAAAGAAGTAAATTACTAATGGGGCACCTGGGTGGCTCAGTCGGTTAAGCGTCCGACTTTCAGCTCAGGTCACGATCTCGCGGTCTGTGAGTTCGAGCCCCGCGTCAGGCTCTGGGCTGATGGCTCAGAGCCTGGAGCTTGCTTCTAATTCTGTGTCTCCCTCTCTCTCTCTGCCCCTCCCTTGCTCGTGCTCAGTCTCTCTCTATCTCAAAAATAAACATTGAAAAAAAATGTTTTTAATAAAAATAAAAAACAAACATTTCTCCAAAAGAAATACAGCAGGGGTCAATAGGCACATGAAAAGATTTTCAACACCATTAGTCTATACAGAACGGTAAATCAAAAGCCACAATTAGATAAAACTTCTTACTGGATTTTTTTTAAGTTTATTTATTTATTTTGAGAGAGAGAACATGAGCAGAGGAGAGGCAGAGAGGGACAGAGAGAATCCTACGCCGGCACCCCACCATCAGCACAGAGCCCAATGCAGGGCTCACACTCACAGACCGTGAGACGGTGACCTGAGCGGAAGCCAGGAGTCAGTCACTCAACCAACTGAGCCTCCCGAGTGCGCCTTTACTGGACTACCTTTGAAGAAAATGAACACAAATCTATAGAGACAGGAAGTAGATGAAAGACTGCAGGGGTGAGGAGTGCGGCCATTGGAGAGTCACAGGTACTGGGTGAAGTTTCTTTGGGGGTGATAAAATGTTCTAAAATTGGTTGTGCTTACCATTGACAGCTGTGAATAGGCTAAAAACTATTGAATTGTACACTTTAAAAAGGTGAATGTTACTGTAATGTGAATTACCCCTCAATAAAACAGGAAAAAAAAACCCACAATAACAAGCATTAGCCAGTATGGGGAGAAATTCAAACCCTCAGACATTGTAGGTGAGACTATATAGCGGTGAAGCCACTTTGGAAAACAATTTGGCCGTCCCTCAAAAGGTTAAATATGGTTACCATACGACCCAGCAATTCCACCCGTCGGAATCTCTGCAAGAGAATTGAAAGTTTATGTCCACACAGAAAGTTGGAAATGAATGTTCATCGTAGCGTTAGTCACAATAGCCTGAAAGTGGCAACGAACGGAATCAATGGAGGAATGGATAAATAAAACACCGTATAGCAGCACAACAGAATATCAGCAATACACAAGAATTATGTACGGATACATGTTACAACATGGATGGACTTCGAAAGCACTAAGCTAACGGAAAGACATCAGTCATCACAGATGACCACAACTGTAGATTCCCATTTGTACGAAATGTTCAGCGTAGGCAGATCTATAGAGACAGAAAGTCGATCAGTGGTCATCTAGGCCTGGGAGGTGGGGGAAGGAATAATAAGGAAAGTGGGCGGGGACCAGTAACGGGTACAAGATATCTTTGGAGGATGGTGAAAATGTTCTAAAATTAGTGCATGGTAATGATTGCCCAGCCCTGTAAACATATTTAAAAACATGGAACAGATGCTTTAAAACCCGTGTATTTCATGATATGTGAATTATATCTCAATGAAGCTGCTAAAAAAGAGTTGATTGTGGGGCGCCTGGGTGGCTCAGCTGGTTAAGCGTCTGACTTGGGCTCGGGTCACATTCTCGAGGTTCCTGAGTTCAAGCCCCACATCTGGCTCTATGTTGATAGTGTGGAGCCTACTTGGGATTCTCTCTCCCTCTCTCTCTCTGCCCCTGTCCTGCGCTCTCTCTCTCTCTCTCTCTCTCTCTTTCTCAAAATAAATAAACTAAAAAAAAGAAAAAAAGAAGAGAGTGCTAGGCATATTATCAATACTGAGTTTTCAGCCTCTCACCTACTTCCTTTCACCTACCTCCAACTGTGGCTTATTCCTTCCATGGACTACCTTTCTTGAATAGAATGTGTGTCCCTTGTACCTGGGGAAGAAAGATGAACATTTTCTATTTTTCTCATAAAAACCAAAAAACTCAGTTAGCATGTTGCTTCTTCCTCTTTCGGGTGTCAGGGATTACCATTCTGCAGTTTAGAACTCTAGGGGCACCTGGGTGGCTCAGTGGGTTAAGCGTCTAACCGCAGCTCAGGTTATGGTCTCAGAGCCCGTGAGTTCGAGCCCTGTGTCACACTCTGTGCTGACAGCTCAGAGCCTTGAGCCTGCTTCTGATTCTGTGTCTCCCTCTCTCTCTGCCCCTCCCCCCAATAAATAAATATTAAAAAAAATTAAATTCAGAGTCTAAAGGAAGCAATCGCTAGAGAGATAGTTGAATGATCCTGCAAGAAGAGTCCAGTCACTCTTACTTTTCTGTGAGACTTTCCGACCTACATGGAGCTGAATTTGCTTGCCCTGCAAAACTTCTGCTGTCAGTGTATAAATCTCCCTAATGTAAGGATTTTTCATTCATTAAAATGGCTTCCGGTTAAACATTTTGGAATTGCTAAAAAAAAAAATTTTTTTTTTTTTTTTTTTTTTTTTTTTTAATCTGAATGGATCTCTCCTTTCCATTTCAGGACCTCACACTCCTCCAGAGCTAAGCATGGCAAACAAAAGAACAATCTCAAAATGATTAGTGGAAAAGAGTAAGCTTTCTTTTTCCAAAGGGCTTGTTTTTTTTGACTGTGCCTTTTCTTTCCTTCGTCTTCTTTTTTTTTTTTTTTTTTAAGAGGGAAATTTCCTCTCTCTGGCTCTTCAAGTGAGGTCAGAGCTTCAAAAATACCATACTGTATCATTTACTTGGACATTTTCTTAGAACAGGATTAACTTTGGGAAAGAGTTTAGGTGGTTACAAATGACTCAGAATGATAAAAGATGAGTCAGGGAGCGTTGCTAAAACTGTATGTAGCCCCTTCACTACAACCTTAGGAAGATTGGATTTTTTTCTGCAACTTGGCAACCGTAAGCGTATATTGATTAGCTTAATGGATTCCTTCTGAGTATGGTAATGAAAACACAGGCAGAATGTTCTTAGCACACCAATAAATTCTACCAGTCATTTTTTGATACTTGGAAAAATTACTAGGCTCAGGAAGCAAAGTTCAACCACATAGCAATCTTTGCATTATTGGAAAATGCTCTAAGAAGAAAGGCACTCTCAGTTGGATCTCTGTTTACTCAATAATATACAGAGACCAAGCGATCTTTAGTAAAAAGCAATTTTTTTTTTTTTAATTTAGGACATAGCCTATTTCCTCTGAAACTTGAGAAATTATCTGATCATCTTCACTCCGGGAAATATCTTTAAAAAAAATTTTTTTTAATGTTTACTTTTGCCAGAGCATGAGTGGGGATGGGGGGAGCAGAGAGAGAGGGAGACACAGAATCTGAAATAGGCTCCAGGCTCTGAGCCATCAGCACAGAGCCCAACGCAGGGCTCGAGCTCACAGACAGTGAGATTATGACCTGAGCTGAAGTCGGACACTCAACCGACTGAGCCACCCAGATGCCCTGGAAATATCTTTTTAACAGGTTACTTTGGGATAAAACCACATAATAATGACCAACGTCCTTAGTATGTTCTGGGTACTGTCTAAAACTTTCACCTGTATTAGCTCAGTTCAACCTCACAGTCCCTGTATAAGATAGTCACCATTATTATCACCAGTTTATAGATAATAAAATTAAGGTACAGCATATTCAGTAAGTGGCAGAGCAGGGAGTTGAATTGAAGGCAGTCCCATTCCAGTGCAAACACTATTTCTGTGCCATATTGCTTTTTCAGGTTATGGTCTTTCATTGGAAGAAAGGGAATCCCATTTTATTTTTTTTTTAAGTTTATTTACTTATTTATTTTGAGAGAAAAAGAGCATGTGCATGCAGAGGAGGGGAAGAGAGAGAGGGAGAGAGAGACAAAATCGTAAGCAGGTCAGCATAGAGCCCAATGTGGGGCTTGAGCCCATGAATCACGAGTTCATGACCTGAGCCGAAGTCGGAAGTTTAACCAACTGAGCCACCCAGGTGCCCAGAAATTCCATTTTGGTCTCATGAATGGATCCTTGTGATGAAGTTGAGTCTAGTTAGTGTTCATTCTGAAGATCTTTTGGGGCCCCCTTTTTATTTATTTTTTTTTTTGAGTGAAATTTCTAGGATCCATCTGAAATCTTGTGCATCTGAAAGGAGAATGTGTTGCTTCATACATGCAATGTTTATCCAGTTGAGTTGGATCGACTGTTCGCTGTTTGGATACCCAAGTAGATGGAATAATGACATCTGTCAGGAATCGAGAATAGCCTCTTAATCCATAGTTCTTAGGTAGTATCTTCATTTAAAGGGTGGCTTTAAGTTAATTCCAGTGATGACTGGAGTTTTGCATCCAAGACCATCCTAAAAGAAACTGAAAGGGCTTCAACATCTGGAGCTCAAGTCTGATACTTAGAGGGGACTGCCTCACTGATATGTTTCCCAGCTTCAAACTAGTTTGTTATGTTTCTCATTTTGTAACTGATTACTAAAAGTTTTACATGTTTAAGACATTTTAAAAACCGCAAGCAAATCATAATAAAACTGAGAATGGAGATTCTGATCTCTTGAGGTATTGGTGATATTTGCTGAAGTTTGTGACGTAAACAGTGCTTCCCACCAGATGTTCAGGAATATAATAATGAGGATTTAGAAATACTTTTAGTATTCTTTTTTTTTTAAATATTTTATATATATATATATATATTTTTTTTTTTTGAGAGGGAGAGAGACAGAGAGAGAGAGACATCAGGGAAGGGGCAGAGAGAGAGAAGGAGACACAGAATCCGAGGCAGGCTCCAGGCTCTGAGCTGTCAGCACAGAGCCTGCCACGGGGCTCGAACTCGCGAACCGCGAGATCATGACCTGAGCCGAAGTCAGACACTTAACTGACTGAGCCACCCAGGCGCCTCTAGAACTACTTTTAGTATTCTTAAAAGATGAGTAAAAGCATAATTCCGTAAAGTTATGTAAGCTAGTTAAATGTCAATTTCTCTATTTTTTATTGGAATATATCAACAGTAATTAACTATGAGCTCTCCAGAAAGAGCCTATTTCATTCATCGTTCTGGGAGCAGTGCTCAGAACATGCCTGGCATGTGGCAGGAAGTAAACAGTTATCTAGAGAAGTGACCACATGCCCACAGAAGCTGTGATTGGCTGCTGATGACATCATAGAGATTCCTGGGATTTATTAAATGGAGCAGATGGTTACCAGAGTGTTTCAACATGCTAGAGTTTTTTTTAACAACCCAAATTTTATCAATCTAACACATAGTTAATGTCATGCATAAATACAGAGTGACTGCTGCTAAATTTTAGTGACCAATAATAGCCACAAAGAGCACTGAAGTGTCTGTATGTTACTTACATAATTGCTTGGGGTTTTTTTGTTTATTTAGTTTTTTTGTTTATTAGTATCAGAACATTTTTGTTTATTAGTATCAGAACCACAGCAGTGATCCGTGCAATCTTCCCATTTTGTCAATTTCAGATGATTTTTATCTGATAAAATACATGGCTCGGTTTTGCAAGAGAAAAAAGGAGATACGCTGCTGCAACCAATGCTCCCCCGATATATGCATATGGCCAGATGAACGCATTCAAAGGATTGCAGTCTACCGGAGAAGATAATGAAAGGAATAGCCGAGGGTAGAAAAGGTGTCTTTGGTGGTGATGGTCAACATTCTGGGGTAGACCTATGTATATATTTGTGAACGTGTGGATCCCGGGTATGAAGTCCTAACCCATAAAGCCACCCACAAAGTAAGAGCTCAAGACATGGCCTGGAGTCACAGAGATAGGAAGCACCCTCCTCTTCCCCTCCACCCCTCCACCTCCATTCCTGTCCCCTCCAGCCCTCCACCCTTCTTTGTCCCACTGCTCTATCCTTAATAGCAAACTCAAACCCCCCTTCACCCAGGCGAAAAAGGTGATTGGCTCATTGGCAGAGGGATTCTGGCATTCCTGAGTCCTCTCACTGAATACCTTCAAAGTCCCTTTCTTAACCACTTAGTACAACGTAATTTTCGTTGCTCTTTCAATCTCTGAATATTTTGGGGCGCCTGGGTGGCTCAGTGGGTTGAGCGTCTAGCTTCAGCTCAGGTCATGACCTCACAGTTCATAAGTTTGAGCCCCGCGTCGGGCTCTGAGCTGACAGCTCACAGCCTGGAGCCTGCTTCAGATTCTGTGTCTCCCTCTCTCTCTCTGCCCTTCCCCCACTCGTTCTTTTTCTCCCTCTCTCTCTCTTTCTGAAAAATAAATGAACATTAAAATTTTTTTTTAAATATCTAAACACTGAGTCTTATTAATCTGCAAACCATGAGGTCACATAAACTTGAATTTGGGGGAAGATGCCTGCTTTATGAACAGGACATGGGGGGTGCCTGGGTGGCTCAGTCGGTTAAGCGTCCGACTTCGGCTCATGTCATGATCTCTTGGTCTGTGGGTCCGAGCCCCACATTGGGCTCTGTGCTGATGGCTCAGAACCTAGAGCCTGCTTCAGATTCTGTCTCCCCATCTCTCTGCTCCTCCCTTGCTCACTCTGTCTCTCTCAAAAATTAATAAACATTAAAAAAAAATTAAAAAGAAACAGGACGTGGGTTTATTTTCTTCTCTACCTTTGTCTATAGTTTTCAATGTTCCCAAATACCAAAATAAACCGCTGCTTTTGTAATCAGAGAGAAAACCAGTAAACCATCAGAAACAAATAGACTGAGGAAGGAGGAATAAGCAAACAACTTCACAGCAGTTGTTGGGAAGAGTTGAAATTCACACTCTAGAGGAAGATTTGTATTACCTCTAAGACTTACGTTACGATAAGAGTGAGAACAGTTTACAGAGTGATTTTATGTACCTTTTCCAGTGTATGTTGGTAGTTCTTAGCCACAGGCTGATTACTACCTAAGTGCTAGCTTCCTTAATGCACAGGAGACATGTGAACGAGTCAAGGAATATGAAGCTAGGCCCAATTTCCCCCATGTTTATCCATTCATTCAGGAGGTATTGAACTATATTCCAAATCAAAAAGCAGGTATTTTGAGTATAATAGGAGACAGGATAGACACGGTCTCTGCCTTCTGGAAATCTCACGTCTAGTTGAGGAGATAGGAGAAAAAGTAAACATAAAACAATGGAAAACATTTAGTCCATGCTATGGGAGTCAATTCCATCCCGCCAAAGGCCATTAAGAACACACTTAGAGTTGAACAAGTTGGCGTCTGACTCATTACAGTGAGGGGAACATACGATGTGGAACCACGGGCTGTCTCAGTGACACAGTGTTGTTAGAACTGAGTTTGAAGAACCTGGTTGGGTGATTTGTGATTTGCCCCACAACGGATGCTGTCAGAAAGTGGGGGGTGTGGGGGGCGATTCTATGATTGGATACAGAAGCGTCAGACACTCATTTAGTAAGAGAGGGGAAAGTTTGGGATCTGTGGGTTTTACATACAGTGGCCTGGTTTTGTCCGCGCTTTGCCCAAGTGACAAAGTGGCCTCGCTTTGTCTCATTTTATCCTGGTCTCTCGGAGGAAGCATGTCTGAACTCGATATTCCGTGAGATTGTTTACATCTGAGAGCACCATGGCATGGCCTAGCTGTGAATGCCAAGACAGCTTCTGAATGTCAGCTGCTCCTCTTTTCTCCCCACAGTAAATGAATGAAGGACTGCAACCCCGAACAGCAGGGGAGAAATCTGTGTTCACCGGGGAGTGATCAGGGATTGCTATTATCTTCCCCAGAATGGTACCACGAGGAATCCTTAGAAGGGCTTCTCGGGGCGCCTGGGTGGCACAGTCGGTTAAGCGTCCGACTTCAGCCAGGTCACGATCTCGCGGTCCGTGAGTTCGAGCCCCGCGTCGGGCTCTGGGCTGATGGCTCAGAGCCTGGAGCCTGTTTCCGATTCTGTGTCTCCCTCTCTCTCTGCCCCTCCCCCGTTCATGCTCTGTCTCTCTCTGTCCCAAAAATAAATAAATGTTGAAAAAAAAAATTTAATAAAAAAAAAAAGAAGGGCTTCTCAAAAGGCACATTGGTTGGTGGTATAATACAGTATCTCTATCCCACTAGAAAGAGGCGGTGTGGTTGTGTGTGTGTGTGTGTGTGTGTAAAAAAAAGACAGAAGCAGATCAGGAGAGAGAATGTGTTTGCATTGAAGGTTCTGGGCTAGGTGACTTTAAAGTCCTTATAGCGCAGGGGCCTCTGGGTGGCTCAGTCTGACTTTGGCCCAGCTCCGTGAGTTGGAGCCTTGCTCGGGTCAGGCTCTGGCTGACGGCTCAGAGCCCGGAGCCTGCTTCGGATTCTGAGTTTCCCTCTCTCTCTCTCTGCCCCTCCCCCGCTTGTGCCCTGTCTGTCTCTTTCTCTCAAAGATAAATAAAACATTAAAAAAAGATTTTTTTTTTAGGTCCTTGTAGCTCAGCCAGTCTGTCGGTGCCCCTGACGAGACGACTCACGCACGCGTGGTGATCGAGTAGTTGCCCTAACGGATCAGCAAGGAGTCTTGAAGATCATCTGTCTGTGGCTAACAGAAACACAGGCCTACACAACAGAAGCAAATACCGATGCAATGACTACACATGACGACAGCTCTCCTGTTGACCGCAGTTAAAATAACGGGATGGAAAACAGTAAGAAACGCAACACAGTACATTTTATTTTTCCAATCCCCACACCCTACTTCAAGTCCCTGCTCTCTCAGCTTTCTATTTTTATTAGAAAAACTGCACCATGAATTCTGTCTTGAGTACCATGGCAACTGCTTGCTCTTAGCCGAGCATTTTATGTCCAGATTATACATTTAGACAATTTTTAAAGGATGCTTAACATGATGGGTGCATCTCAGTAACAACTTCACAGGTAGAGTTCTTGTGCAGAGCCCCACAGCGGGTCACCACGAAGTGACAGCAGGGTGGGACATAAGGAATTGATGATGCTTATGCAAAGAAGCTTAGTGTCTTTCACCAACGTGGGAAGGGCTACGCGCATGCTCCAAGTGACAGATACCCTTCCCCCCGTCACCACACACACATCTGCAAGTGTGCAGACGAATGGTCAATGGCTGGCCTTGAGTCTGGAAACCCAGGTTCCACCCTCTGGCTCTGCTCCTGAGCATGTAACCAAGAGTTGTGTGACTCACCTGCCCTATCTGGACGGTGAAGAGATTGGTCTAGAGGCCTGTACTGCCCATCAGCTTTATGCTTCTGTGATTGGGGTTTTCCTTCTTGAGGACATTCTCTCAAGACCTTTCCCCCCTATTTCTTTATAGATAATGCAACATGGTTAAGAGTTTAAGTTTGGAATATAAACAAACCCAGCTTAACGGCTGGCTCAGTCCCCCTGGATGCGTCCTTGAGAAGTTCTTTTATTTGTGAAATGGATCTTATAATAGTAACCACCTCATAGGGGTGTTGAGAAGATTGACATGAGTTTAATATTAGCATCTAGCTCATATGTTGTGCAGATTGCCTGAGATAATACGCATAAAACATACTTAGTCCTGCGTTTGACCCATCAAAAGCAAACAACAAATACTAGCAAATGTCAATAACGATCCTAAAAGGCGTCTTTCCCTTTGGGGTGCCCTGAATGGCACAGGCAGCCAGCCATAAACCTTTTCAGATAAAGTAAGAAAATCTTGAGATACAAAGTATTTGCAAAACATTTACATTTCTTGAACTATCTTGACGCAATTTAACAGCCGTTGCCTAAGTTCACTGGTTCTTGTCAATAAACCTCACCCTCGGGATTATTCAGGCCGAGGTTCCAGGTAAAAATCACTCTCTGCAGAGCCAGCTAAACAAATCGCTCTGTGTGATTGTGTCCAAAGTCAAGGCCTTGTCAAGCTAATTTGCCTCTGGTCAGTGAAGTTTTTACCTGCCAAGCGCTCCGGCTTTTACTTTAATCTCTTAATCTGAATGGTTAGTTTCTCTAAAAGCAGCCTGGTATCTTTACATCATTTATCTCTTCCATATCATTTATCTCTTTTTCCTGCGCCGTGACCTGCACACATAGGCAGAGTCATATCTGCATGGTTTAACCTCACGTGTATACTGCCTGTCAAGCAGGTGCAAACGGCCAGTCGGTTGTAGTAATACATGATAGCACTATATTTAAAACTCATATGGGGAGCCTAGGTGGCTCAATCAGTTAAGTGTCCGACTCTTGATTTCGACTCAGATCTTGATCTCAGGGTCGTGGGATCGAGCCCCACATCAAGCCCTGCACTGGGCATGGAATCTGCTTAAGATTCTGTCTCTCTCTCTCTCTCTCAAATAAAAAAAAAATAATACAAAGCTTCATATTAATATTGTGATTCCTGGGGCACCTGGGTGGCTCGGTCCATTAAGCATCCAACTTCGGCTCAGTTTATGATCTCACAGTTTGTGAGTTTGAGCCCTGTGTCGAGCTCTGTGCTGACAGCTCGGAGCCTGGAGCCTGCTTCGGATTCTGTGTCTCCCTCTCTCTCTGCCCCTCCCCCGCCTCTCTCTCTCTCAAAAATAAGCCTAGTATGTATATGTATATTGTGATTCCTTTCAGTCCCTCTGAATTTAGTTTAAGAAGACCATTTAAACACCTGCCTGTGTATATATTACTTATTCAATCACAAAATTACAGGTAATCGTGAAAGATCCAAACATTGTAGTGTTAAAGAAAAAATGATTTGTGACGCTTGTTGAAGATGGTAAGGCACTTTTTGCAAGGGGGGGACTGCTCCAGGGGAGCTTTGTAGTAGGGGCGCCTCTACTCCAACCAGGATAGCCGGGGGTTCATACGCAAGGAGCAGGCTGGAGGTCAGTGGATGGAAAAGAGGAACTCTCAGAGGTAAGGGGGCTTCTTACCAGACCCAACAGAATTTCTGCTGAAGGCAAGCCAGAAGGATGAGGTGGGGGAGGGGAGGATGAGGCATTTGATCAGGTACCAGGGTGAAGGCTTTTTTTTTAAACTGGGTTAGCGGGATTCTTGCTGAAACCGGATCTTGCAAAGGGCAGACCCAGAAGCTCAACATCAGGCTGAGGCAGGTGGAGGGTTTAGAGGCACCAGGTCAGGGTTAGGTCAAGGAGAGAATCTTCGTCGTAGAAATAATATCGTGCAATGCTAGTCTCCCATAACCCCACCCAGGGACAAAGTCTCTATCAGGGTTTTACACAGTCCTCTGAGCGTGCTCTGTGCCTGTACTAACTTAATTAGGCTAAAGAGCAAGCTGCTATAATTACAAGGGGACTAAGTGACTTTAAAAGCCCCGAGCCTTGTTTTTCTTTCACCTAAAAATGCCAGCCTGAGAAAAAGCTATAAACTGCACGATTCCAAATATATGACATTTTGGAAAAGGCAAAACTAGGGAGACAGGAAAAGATCGGGGGCTGCCAGCAGTTGGGGCGGGGCAGGGAGAGGGATGAGTAGGAGGAACCCAGGGCATTTTTAGGGAAACGAAACTAGTCCACAGGCTACCGTGGTGGGAGATATAGGTCATTATATCTATGAGTCAAAACTCATAGAATCTACAATGTCAAGAGCAAACCCTAATGTATCCTATGGACCTCAGTTAATAATAATCATCCACTGTCACTAACGCACCACACTAATGCACGATGTTAATAATAGAGGAGGGGCGCCTGGGGGCTCAGTCGTGGAGCATCCGACTCCTGGTTTCAGCTCAGGTCATGATCTCATGGTTCATGAGATCGAGCCCCGCGTCAGGCTCTGCACTGACAGTAGGGAGCCTGCTTGGGATTCTCTCTCCCTCCTTCTCTCTCTCTCTGCTCCTCCCCTACTCTCTCCCTCTCTCAAAATAAATGCATAAAACTTAAAAATAAATAAAAAAATAATACAGGAAACTGAGAGGGGCAGTGGAAGGCTTATAGGAAATCTCTGTAATTTCTGTTCAAATTTTCTGTAAACTTAAAACTGCTGAAGAAAATAGTCTTTTTTAAAATTTTTTTAAATTTATTTTTGAAGGAGAGAGAGAAAGAGAGACAGAGCATGAGTGGGGGAGGAGCAGAGAGAGAGGGAGACACAGAATTCGAAGCAGGCTCCAGGCTCTGAGCTGTCAGCACAGAGCCCGACGCGGGGCTCGAACTCACGGACTGTGAGATCATGACCTGAGCCCAAGTCGGATGCTCCGACTGAGCCACCCAGGTGCCCCATCTTTTTCTTTTTTTTTTTTTTTTATGTTAAAGTAAGAATTCCAGGCTGTTAGGGAAATTCTGCTCCTCGTGGTCATTCAAGGACCCAGGTTCCTTGCCACCCCCATGACCTGTCATTGTCTGAATAGTGAGAAACAGATGGGTCCCCATGACACTGTCATTGTCTGAATAGTGAAAGATAGGTCCCTCCCGGGTCCAGGTTCCAGTTGGTAGGAAAGATGAAGAGAAAGTGGAGGATGTATGCCCACTCTCCAAGAACCTAGACCTGCACACGACCCTAAGCCATCTTCTATTTTGAGAATTTAGTCACTTGCCCACACCTACACACAAGGAGAGCTGGGAGATGTCTACACCGACGCCCAGGAAGACGGTAAGAAGAGATCATGGTGCACAGTCATCCCTAGCCACACACACGCACACATATTCATATTTCATATTTTATTATGTATTTTATATATATACGACAGGAAATTATAATTATTGTCATTTTAAAACTAGGATAATACCACAGCACATACTACGGTCCAACTGTTTTCAAATTTATAATTTATCTCAGACATAAGCACATGCTTTTCAGCTGCCTAATTCTTTTTTTATTAAGAAAAAAAATTTTTTTAATGTCTGTTTCTTTTTGAAAGAGAGAGAGAGAGACAGGGCATGCGCGAGGGAGGGGCAGAGAGAGAGGGAGACACAGAATCCGAAGCAGGCTCCAGGCTCTGAGTTGTCAGCACAGAGCCCCACGCGGGGCTCAAAACCACAAACCACAAGATCATGACCTGAGCCGAAGTCAACCACTTAACCACCTGAGCCACCCAGGCGCCCCTCAGCTGCCTAATTCTTAATGACAGTTATATGTGATTCTATTTATAGATTTGCTGTAATGTGTTAACCTATCCCTGAACTTTTTTAAATTTTTTTTTTTTTTTTCCAACGCTTATTTATTTTTGGGACAGAGAGAGACAGAGCATGAACGGGGGAGGGGCAGAGAGAGAGGGAGACACAGAATCGGAAACAGGCTCCAGGCTCTGAGCCATCAGCCCAGAGCCCGACGCGGGGCTCGAACTCACGGACCGCAAGATCGTGACCTGGCTGAAGTCGGACGCTTAACCGACTGCGCCACCCAGGCGCCCCTCCCTGAACTTTTTACCTATTGTGCACTTTGTGCTGTGCCCTATTTTTTTCTATTTCACTTCTCCGGTCTGGTCCACGTCCTTTAATTACATGTGCTCAGAGTGGCGCATACTTCTCTTTTGTTTGGCCTTAAATAATATTTATTTAAGTAATTTGAATAATTTACCATCGTGTCTTGTCTTGTCTTTTCTTTTCTTTTTCTGTTCTTTTCTTTCCTTTCCTTTCCTCTTTTCTTTTCTTTAATTAAATGTGTAACCAAATCATGAATTGTGTGACTCCTGTCTGTGCTGTCTTCTGACACAGAAACTTTGTAAGAGTCCCCCATTAAAGCTGTACTACAGCCGTCTTATTCAGTAACATATCCCCAGACCCCGCCCTACACCTACCACAGAGTAGATACTCAATAAATACATGTCAGTTGAAAGTTGAGTGTATGAATGACTACCTACCAAAAATGTCTCGGATTTTTTGATCCAAACATCATGAACCTTTTGTATTTTTATAGATATTGCCAAATAGCCCCCCGGAAAGTGTGTATACCAATTTACATTTTTAAGATTTTCACAACAAAAATACATAAGATCAAAGAGAGGAGCATTTTAAAATTCAATTTATGGGGCGCCTGGGTGGCTCAGTTGGTTGAGCGTCTGACTTCAGCTCAGGTCACGATCTCGCGGTCCGTGAGTTCGAGCCCCGCGTCGGGCTCTGGGCTGATGGCCTCCTTCCAACCGGGCCTCCTTCCAATTCTGTGTCTCCCTCTCTCTCTGCTCCTCCCCCGTTCATGCTCTGTCTCTCTCTGTCTCAAAAATAAATAAACGTTAAAATTCAACTTATTATACCTCTATCATTGTGAGATGAGAAATGTTATTTTTGGTTTGGGGGAGAAATTTTATTTTATTTTATTTTATTTTATTTTATTTTATTTTAATTATTTTGAGAGCTATAGAGAGAGCAAACAAGGGAAGGGCAGAGAGAGGGGGAGACAAAATCCCAAGCAGGTTCCACGCTGTTAGTGCAGAGCCCGATTCGGGGCTCTAATCCACAAACCCTGAGATCATGACCTGAGCCAAAGTCAAGAGTCTGACACTTAACTGACTGAGCCACCCAGGCGGCCCCTGGGGAAGCAATTTTAAAAAGATAAAATAGAGCCCTACTTAAATATGACAGATTTAGGTCTATCAAACTTTGTAAAATTTTCAAACATTATCTTCAAAATATCTCAAATATGTATTGTCATGTGTATACGGTTCGTTACTGTAACTGCTCAATTTTTCCTCGAAAAACTGAGATTAAACAGCAAAGGTTTAATGTTCTGAAGGCGTCCGGGTGGCTCCGTGGGTTGATTTCAGCTGAGGTCATGATCTCATGGTTCTTAAGATCCAGCCCTACATTAGGCTCTGTTTTGACGGTATGGAACCAGCTTGGGATTCTCTCTCTCTCTCTCAAAAATAAATAAACATTAAAAAAATAAACAGTGTATGTTTCAAACTGTTTATTGAAATATAATACAGGAAAATGCACATAAGTGTTGGGTTTCGTGGATTTTCACAAACTGAATCCTCTCTGTAAGCAGCTCCCAGATCAAGAAACTGAACACTGTCAGGACCCCTGCAGCCCATCAAATAACAGTGTTAATCGATACATGTATTTGTCTCAATTAGATCAGCAAATCGATCACACGTGTAGTAATAATAACAAGATGCATTTATATTACTATATTTAAAATACATTCGTGGGGTGCCTGAGTGGCTCAGTGGGTTAAGCATGTGACTCTTGGTTTCAGCTCAGGTCATGATCTCACAGTTTGTGGGTTCAAGCCCAGAGTCAGGCTCCATCCTGACAGCATGGGGCCTGTTTGGTTTTGCCAATCTCTCTCTCTCTCTCCTTCTTTCTGCCCCTCCCCTGCTCACTCTCTCTTTTCTCAAAATAAATAAACTTAAAAAATAAAATAAACATAAAATAAAATAATAGAACAAGATAGAATACATTTGTAAATACATTTCCATATGTTATTGCACAGGGGTTCACACCAAAGTTTTCTCCTGACTTCCCTTCATCGTTACACTATGTATTTTTTTTTTAATTTTTTTTTCAACGTTTATTTATTTATTTTTGGGACAGAGAGAGACAGAGCATGAACGGGGGAGGGGCAGAGAGAGAGGGAGACACAGAATCGGAAACAGGCTCCAGGCTCCGAGCCATCAGCCCAGAGCCTGATGCGGGGCTCAAACTCACGGACCGCGAGATCGTGACCTGGCTGAAGTCGGACGCTTAACCGACTGCGCCACCCAGGCGCCCCTACACTATGTATTTTAAAGACAGGTCAATGGAGACACATAGAAGGTGCCTCACGTCATGCATGGTTAAAATTGAAATCACCGATTACCCTGCACATTCTTAGCGGTTTCCAGGGAGTGTGGAAAGCCAACCACACAAGTCGTGGAAACAGCTGAGGACTCCGGATGACACCTCAGTGACGCAGGATGATTCAGGCCATGGGCTATTATTAGAGTAAGCAAGTGCTGGGTGTGTAAACAGGCTATTAAATAATCCCCTTGGAAGAGGAAGGAGAAAAGGGAAAGTGAGTCCCTGGCGCTTTGTCCCTCCAAACTGTACTAGTCACAATCCAAATGTCCTCTTAGCCAGTGTCCGAAGAGCTCAGATTCTTGGCCTCTGCGCGTCTGCTGCAGGACTCCCATGGGCACAGCCAGCCCCCGTGTGTGTGTTTGTCCCTCCGCAAGAACTCAGGGTCACTGTTATTCATTTCAGACACTTCAGGAAGCACATGCATTTCTTTTTCTCAGATCTTCTGTCACAGCTTACTTTGACTTCCAGTATGCTTGCTATTTTCTTAGGCTTTTTTTAATGTTTGTTTATTTTTGGCCGGGGGGGTGGGGGGGGGGGGCAGAGCGTGAGTGGGGGAGGGGCAGAGAGAGAAAGGGAGACACAATCCGAGCAAGCTCCAGGCTCTGAGCTCTCAGCGCTGAGCCTGATGCCAGGTTCCAACTCACGAGTTGTGAGATCATGACCTGAGCTGAAGTCGGTCGCCCAACCAGCTGAGCCACCCAGGCGCCCCTTTCTTAGGCTTTTAAAAAGAGCTTTTAAATGGCATGGTCTTTTATGATTTTGTTTGGGTGATAATTATCTTACATTCGAAGGCCCAAGTAAGAAAGAAAAGCATCTGTCAGCAGGATAAATGGAATCAAAACAGAAGCTCATATGACTCTCCAATAAAAAAACAAAATCAATCACACAACAACAATAAAAAAATTTTTTTTAGAAAAAGTAACTGTCCCGGAGGTACCAAATAATTACACACACACATATTTGATTTTCATTCAGCAGCCCCCGTGGATGTTCAAAATAACCCAGAAAATTAGAAAAATTATCTATTGGGGAGGGGAAGGGGGAAAAAAAAAAGAGGTTAGAGTGGGAGAGAGCCAAAGCATAAGAGACTCTTAAAAACTGAGAACAAACTGAGGGTTGATGGGGGGTGGGAGGGAGGGGAGGGTGGGGGATGGGTATTGAGGAGGGCACCTTTTGGGACGAGCACTGGGTGTTGTATGGAAACCAATTTGACAATAAATTTCATATATTGAAAAATAAATAAATTAATTAATTAAATTAAAATTAAAAATAAAAATTAAAAAAAATTATCTATTGAATGAAATTCAATAGAATAATATTACACTAAATAAAATTCAGTAGAAGTTTGAAATATGACAGATAATCCACTTCCTGTATGGCAAACATTTTTGCATTTTTTTTTGTTCACTTAATCCTTCTAATGGTGCAATGAATTAGTTACTATTATTATTGCTGTCTTATAACAGGGGACACTGAGTGTCAGTGAGGTTCCGCGATGCACACTCATTTACGTAAAAAAAAGACACCAGAACTCAGGACTATTTTGATTTGGAATGAAACCTTTGGAAGGTTCTTCTAAATGTTATGCTCTACAAAAACGACTGCATATTCTTTCAGCTCAGGTTTACCTAAAGTCTTGGCCCAAAATGTGAATGGTAATGTGGAAATAGGTCAAAGACAAAAGTTGTTGACTTACAAGCCACGTGTCCGCAACACTGTCTTTGAGTACCTGTAATTTACCAGATACGATGGCAAATGTTCACCCATCAGTTTCCAGAGGAGGCTCAGAGATGGGTCAGAGTCTTGCCCAAAGTCAAGCAGGTAAAGGGTCCGGTGGTGGGGTCTACGTGCATCACTATCAGTCTGACTCCAGATTTTCCTGCGGATGAAGCACATTAGAAATGTAGCCCTTTAACTTTTGTGCCTTTGTTCTAAGGTGTATTCCTGACGGGCCTGGGAGAGGCGTGGTTCCCTGCCGTCAAGCGTGAGGCTGCCCCTGTTATTCGTGCACCCGGGGCAGGCGTACAAATGGAGGCTCACATACCATATGACTAAACATGTACGAATGAAGCAAGATAACATTTGTTAAATACATTATGTTCCATCTTTCTGCCTACAGGTATATACCTGTAAGATGATCTGGGAGGCCAGATTGCAATTGCGGATTCTGACTCCCTGGAGTTACAAGCCGGGCTGACTGCACAGGGCCTAAGCTTGCCCTCCTCTTCCTTTGCAGTGAAAGGTCCTGTGCTGGGCCCCTAGTCCTTGGCCCCTCTATGCCCTGCATCACCTGCCTGGCCGTGGGTGCACAGTCTGCTCTTGGGACCCCCAAACGAGACCGGAACAAGCCCTGTAAATCAACCTGAGGCCACTGGACAAGAAATTCTGGGGTCCTGGGTCCTTTGGGGCACCTTTGTGGGTGTTGGGTGGGCATATCTCCCTGGCCCCATCTCTTCACCACAGGCTACAGCTGCAGGAGATCAGAGCAAGACCCCCCCCCCCCCCGCGGGCCTCCTTATGGGCAGAAAGTACTCCTTGTGGTCCCCAGAGACTTTGAAAAAAAGCATCCTTCAAACAGCCAACATTACAATTACTTTTTAAAATGAATCCTAGCCTTTTAACCGCGCCTAAGTTTTAAAACATTAAAAGCTATCCACTGCACAAATCCCAGCAATAATTCTTTAAACCTCTCTTCTCAGGGGCATCCGGGTGGGCTGAGTCAGGTTTCGGCTCAGGTCGCGATCTCGCAGTTCGTGGGTTCGAGACCCACGTGGGGGCTCTGTGTTGACAGCTCAGAGCCTGGAGCCTGCTTCGGATTCTGTGTCTCCCTCTCTCTCTGCTCCTCCCCCGTTCGCACACACTCTCTGTCTCTCTCTCTCTCAAGTAAATAAACATTTAAAAAAACTAAACCTCTTTTCTCATGTATACAATTTTGTACCACCCCCTAAGGCTCCCATCCCCCTTGGGGGGGATGAGAACTTGGCCTCCGCCCTTTTATCAGTGGGAAAACACTTGTTCCCTGCTCCCATCTAGCTAACCGCCTACTCTAACAATATATTTTGCCCTTTGTTTTAGGGGAAAACCCCTCACATGTACACTGAAAATCTGACTCACAGCATTAAAATTCAGGAAAATCATTAAATATGTATGACGACATTCCAGTAATGTTATTTTTTTACTGACTAATTTGATTTCTTGCCTACTGTGGGTTTTTGTATCTTTGTTTTCTTTTTTAAAATAACAATAGAAAAATCGTTTTTAGACGCCGGAGGTAACGTTAATTCCTCTGAATGCACAGCTTGGGCAACCCAATATCTGTATTGCTAGCTCATATGACCCTGGGGAGGAAGTGTTCACAGAACTTCATTTTGTTAAGTTCAAAGGAGTTATCAATGGTGGTTTTCCTTTCAAGTCTTGAATATTTTTCTACATGTAAAAATAACTATGAGACTATTTGCATTGGTACTTCGCTTAAACGAACGTGAATATTTTAACTAACAACTATCTTTTTCCTTAAAGCATATGCTTTCAAAAGTTGATGCCTTTATAGGTGAGCCTGCTTTCTTCCTGAGATGTGTTTCTTCCTGGCAAACATCTCTTGAATTTCATTTTGAAGGACATTGAGAAAACGAGGGTTGGTAAGTAGGGGTATGCTTTATAGATAATGTTTTTAAGAATATATTAATTGTATACAATAAGGTAGACCTGTCTTCCTTTAAAGGTTTCATCTGTACTCTGAGGAGAAATTTGTGTTCCTGTTGTACGATTTGTATAAAGCATTGCTGGGGTGCCTGGGTGGTTCAGTAGGTTAAGCGTCCAACTTCGGCTCGGGTCATGATCTCACAGCTTGTGAGTTCAAGCCCTGCATCGGGTTCTGTGCTGACAGCTCAGAGCCTGGAGCCTGCTTCAGATTCTGTGTCTCCCTCTCTTTCTGCCCCTCTCTTGCTCGCACTCTGTCTGTCTCTGTCTCTGTCAAGAACAAATAAACATTAAAAAAAATTTTTTTTTAATAAATAAAGCATTGCCTTAAAAAGGGACATCTGGGGGCACCTGGGTGGCTCAGTGGGTTTAGCATTTGACACTTGACTTCGACTCAGGTCATGATCTCACACTTTGTGAGTTCCAGCCCTGCATGGGGCTCCATGAGGAGCCTGCTTGGGATTCCCTCTCTCCCTCTCTCTCTCTCTGACGCTCCCCCACTCTCTTGCTCTCTCTCAAAATAACTAAACTTTAAAAAAATAAAAAATAAGGGGCGCCTGGATGGCTCAATCTCTCTCTCTCTTTCAAAAATAAATAAACATTAAAAAATATATAAAATAGAGGCTCCTGCCTGGCTCAGTTGGTTAAGTGTCTGACTTTGGCTCAGGTCATGATCTCACGGTTCGTGGGTTCGAGCCCCACATCGGGCTCTGTGCTGATAGCTTGGAGCCTGGAGCCTGCTTTCGATTCTGTCTTCCTCTTTCTGCTCCTCTCCCACTCACACACTCTCTCTCTCTCTCTCTCTCAAAAATTAATAAACGTTAAAAATTAAAAAATATATATAATAAAATAAAAAGGGGACATCTGGCTCCTGTAAAGTGAAGCTGAAGGCAACATTTTTTAACATGACTCTTTCTTTTTACAAATGAAACACACTTATTTTTTTTTTTTACTTTTTAGAATTAAACATTATACACTTACACTCTGTAGAAACTAAAAACCCTTCCGTAGTTCTTCAGAGAGCCAGTCACTGTGAATATTTGGGTGCCGACTCCTCCAGACTGATTATTACTCTGACAGACCCAATCGGATCCTATTCTAAACACTGTTTCACAACTTACTGTATTCATGTCAGAGGGGTACTGACATCTTACCACGCATGTATGCATATGAGTTGGGGTGTGCGAAATAGCCTCACAAGATAGAACCCAAATACAGAGGCTTAAAGAATTTATTTTATTCTTGCTCACTTAAGAGTTCCAGTTTTCAGGGAAGGAAAGGCAGGACATGGCTTCAGTCTTCATGGAGTCATTTGAAAACAGGCTGATGGCAGTTCCAGCAATTGAAGTCCAAGGTCACTCTGTGTGTGTGGTCCCAGTCAGCCAAGAGAAGAGCTCAGAGGTCTGCGCAAGGGCAGTTGCAGGACAAATATCACTTCAGCCCCCAGGCCACCAGAAAGAACTTCCTCATACGGCCAGAGTTAACTGTGGGAAAGACGGCCAAACGCAAGCCTAGATAAAAGGGGAGGAGGCCTGTGGTCAGTTTATGTCTCTACTGTGCCATGTTGTTACAGAGCATTCTATATCATTCTAACTGCTGTGGGGCAGTGGTTTCTAAAAGACTCTTCTGGGGCCAGGAACTCATCTAAAAATGCTGGCCCTTTCTTCTGAATTTACACGTGAAGGTTGTACATCTTCAGGGAATTTCATTTTAAAAGAAGAATCGGGGGCGCCTGGGTGACTCAGTCAGTTAAGCGAACGACCTCTGACTTCGACTCTGGTCGCAATCTCTTGGTTTGTGTGTTCGGGTCCCACCTCAGGCTCTGTGCTGACAGCACGGAGCCTGCTTGGGATTCTCTGTCTCCTTCTCTCTCTCTGCACCCACCAGCCCTCCCCCCAGCTTCTCTCTCTCTCTCTCTCTCTCTGTCTCTCAAAAATAAAGAACCATTAAAAAGATAAAAGAAGAATGAGTTTTACCCTTTATTTTTTTATGAGTGTAAACTATCAGACTGCTGATATTTAAAATTCACAAGGCATTATAACATAGTAGTTCTACTGGGTCAGAAATACTTGGACAGGAATCCCTACTATGACATTTACTCACCATCTGCCTTTGGGCTGGAATAGACTCATCTATACATAGGCTATAATAATAATATGCCCCTCACAAAGTTGCTATGATTCAAAGGAGGAAATGTGTACAGAGGGCTCCATACTGCCTGGCACATAGTAAG
The DNA here is from genome assembly GCF_022079265.1 of Lynx rufus. NCBI lineage: Eukaryota > Metazoa > Chordata > Mammalia > Carnivora > Felidae > Lynx > Lynx rufus. Next base: position 21,720,188 of record NW_025814889.1, on the reverse strand, counting down.
CACTCAATAAACGATAGCTTGGCTAACATTGCTAGAAAGAACAATTAACATATCGTTGGACTTTACCAAGGAAAGGCATCGGTTGTCCACCAGGAATGTTGCCTAACGTCACGTGTGAGGCAATGATGCAAAAGGTCCCACTGCCAACATACAGATGCTTGGGATTTCCACAAGTTTCCAGGAAACTACTTTTGTGTCAGGCCGCCATCAGCCGACTTTTGACGTCATTCCGATTTCTAATTTCTGACCATCTTCCTCTTGCGTGTGAAATACTTCAGTGTGTCTTCTTCAGAAGGAGCCCTATGCTGCTGGGGTCGTTTGGTTAACTCTACACTGAGCGGTAATGTGAACTGGCATCAGCTTTTTGGGCTTGTCGTTTTATAATAACCAGACCTTGCGACATAAATGCATTATGATTTCAATATGAGTTATCCCGGGCACCTGGGTGGCTCACTTATTAAGCATTTGACTTCGGCTCAGGTCATGATCTCACAGTTCACGAGTTCGAGTCCCGCATTGGGTGCGCACGAGCCCTGCTTCAGGTAAACACGAGCTCCACTTCCGGTGAACCCCACTTCTCTCTCTCCCTCTCTCTCTCTCTTTGCCTCTCGCTCACTTGCACCCTCTCTCTCTCTCTCAAAAAAAAAAAATATATATATATATGAGTTATCCTTAAGCTGCTTTCTAAGATCTATTTCTGCACATTCATTTTAATTTTTAAATTTATTTTTATGTTTTGAGAGAGAGAGAGAGCACACAAGTGAGGGAGGGGGAGACAGAGGGAGAGAGAGAATCCCAAGCAGGCTCCACTCTGTCAGTGCAGAGCCTGATGCAGGGCTCGATCCCAAGAACCATGAGATCATCACCTGAGTCAAAATCAAGAGTTGGGCACTTAACCAACTGAGCTGCTGAGGCACCCCTGTTTCTGCAGTTTTGAGGGGCTCTTTCCAGTAAGACTGGGCAGGCTTTGAGGCCTTTCGTCCCTTTAACTAAAGTGGACCATGGTACAAACGAGTTCTAAAACATCACAGCATAATATTCAAGACGACTTCTTGGAATCTTTGCTGCTGTTGTTGGAAAGTCTAATCATTTTTGAAAACGACTAACAAATCTTCAAGTGCAGGATGTAAGGACCAGATAGTGATTACCCTCTAAATTTGGTACTAATCATATCCTTTCAAATACTATATTTAATTCTAGGCGTTGCATCTAAAAGGAGACAGAAAATTTGGAGAGAGTTTAAAAGGAACCCATAAAAATGATTAAAGGTTTAGGAAACAAGACCCGTGAGGAAAAGCTACAGATGATACCGCTTCTGCCTACGGCACAGAGCAGGAGCCCAAACCTGAGAAAAGCTTTCAAGGGGAGGACAGCGATCGTGTCCTAGCTACCACATAGAAAACAATTTACATTACATGTAAGATATTTTGACACTGGGGAGTGCTTTACGTAAAAGGCCTATTAAATAAGTCCTGTGCAAAGGATTACTACAAATAGGGTAGGTTTTCAGCTGCCAGGAAGGAGATTTGGGGCCTACCCGATGGAAAGAAATATACACAATGTCCTTTTGAAATTTCTTCTCAATCTCATGATCCTAGGATTCTTTCCGCTTCTGTAAGTGAAAGACTGATGTTAGGTTACAAATGGTGTGGGGCGCCTGGGTGGCTCAGTCGGATGAGCGGCCGACTTTGGCTCAGGTCATGATCTCACGGTTCGTGAGTTCGAGCCCCGCGTCGGTCTCTGTGCTGACAGGTCAGAGCCTGGAGCCTGCTTCGGATTCTGTGTCTCCCTCTCTCTCTGACCCTCCCCTGCTCACGCTCTCTCTCTGTGTCAGAAATACATAAACATTAAAAAAAAAAAAAAGCAAAAAATAAAACTCCTTTAAGTTACAAATGGTGAGACCCCAACCTCAGTTGTGTTTAGGATCCCAATCTGATCCTGACGATTCAGATGAAGAATCAACTTTGTGGTAAGGCAGTCAATGTGATTCCAAAATGATGATGATGCTAATGAAGGTCAGAATCCAGCTCTATTGATATTTAGACTAACTCATTCATTACTGGAAGGCTTAAGTTCCCCAGCTGCAACCCTGCTCCACTGATCACTCTAGAAAATTCCGGGGAGATCATAGGGAATTGTGGTCATTCTATCGCTTTGTTGGCAAAGACCAATAACTCAAATACATGTCCATGGCCATTTTAATAATCAAGAAAAAATGCTGTACGTTCAGAATGTCAGAGCTAACCTGTACCTTTATCTATAGTCTTTACTTGATATGTATTTGACCCTGTCCCTCTCAACAACTTTGTAGATTCACTGAGGTACAGAGAAGCTGTAAAAACGTGGCCAGAAGGGATCACTGTATGAGCAAGAGTGGGACACTAGGTATAGTGAGCATTTGCTTGGTATTAAGAAGGTTTAAAATAAAAGTCTGAAAGGCACATGCTCTGTCCTCCCCAAAACAAACACACTAAAGAAGCATGTGATGTTTGCTAATAGGACCAAGCTATGTATTATATAAGATAATTTTTTAGAACCAAACTGGCTTAAAGTCTTGGCACACCAGAGTTTGGGACAAGCCATGACGTCAGGCAAAGAAAATTCAAACTTTCACTTTAAATATTGCTTTGACTGCAACATAAGCATATTCGCCAAACTTGATTCGCATAAATCTAGTAACGAAGAAACAAGTAGAGTAATCCAGAATGTGAGACGTTGTTCTTCAAGACTCTTGGGGAAAAAAATCATTAGTGTTGAATATTTTTTTTAAGGCAGGGTAATTGTCCTGCAGTAAGAACTGAAGAATCACCGAATGGGAGGGACAAACCTGGGTTGGAACCCAGAGTAGGAAAACCAGCATCAACAGCAAAATCCAGCTTTAAGACCTTTTTTGGAAGAGCAGAGGAAATTCAAATATAGACTGTATATTAAATGGTACTATACGATCATTGTTAATGTCTTTGTTTAATGTTTATTTTATTTTTGACAGAGAGAGACAGAGCATGAGTGGGGGAGGGGCAGAGAGAGAGGGAGACACAAAATCTGAAGCAGGCTCCAGGCTCTGAGCCATCAGCACAGAGCCCCATGCGGGGCTCGAACTTACGGACCTCGAGATCATGACCTGAGCCAAAGTCGGACGCTCAACCGACTGAGTCACCCAGGCACTTCCAGAGCATTCCAAAATAAAAATGTGGAGGGTGTGTGTTTCAAAACGGTGCAGTTACAAGCCCCACTATACAATTAAGAACCCATATAGGGCACCTGGGTGGCTCAATCAGTTAAGCATCCGACTTTGGCTCAGGTCATGATCTCATGATTTGTGAGCTCGAGCCCCGCTTCGGGTAAACATGAACCCCCCGTGAGCCCTGCTTCTCTCCCTCTCTCTTTGCCCCTCCCTTACTTGCATCCTCCCTCTCTCTCTCTCTCTTTCTCTCAAAAAAAAAAGAAAGAAAGAAAAGAAAAAAAAGAAAGAAAGTAAACCCATATAGTGTTAGAAGTAACAAAAGAAGTTAAATTCTTTTTGTGGTCATTATTTTCTTTTTTTTTTAATTAATTTTTTTTTTTAATTTTTTTTTTTCAACGTTTATTTTTTATTTTTGGGACAGAGAGAGACAGAGCATGAACGGGGGAGGGGCAGAGAGAGAGGGAGACACAGAATCGGAAACAGGCTCCAGGCTCTGAGCCATCAGCCCAGAGCCTGACGCGGGGCTCGAACTCACGGACCGCGAGATCGTGACCTGGCTGAAGTCGGACGCTTAACCGACAGCGCCACCCAGGCGCCCCGTGTGGTCATTATTTTCTTATAGCCTTCCCTACTCTCAAATTTATACTTGCCATTCAAAAAATATTTGCTTTAAGTACAAAAACTTCCAAAGCTAAGAAACTAAGTGCTATAGAAATTCAAAATAAATGAACAAAACCTAAGTCATTCTCAATGTACATATGTCAAGTCATGTGGTATGCCTTAAACTTATACAGAGCTGTATGCCAATAAAACTGGGGGGAAATAAGTCCTATCAAAATTAAAATCTATAGACATTGTCTCGTGATTTACAATCCTCTTTCTCCCTGAGTTCTCAGAAACCCCATCTGTGTTTGTCTGTGCGATCATATCGAATAGTGGAAAAGTGAATAAAAGTTAGGGGCATAATTCTAAAAATGCTTTGAGTTCCTATTCTTTAATATGTCAGAATATAGCCCCTAGGCTGTAATTTTCTTAATAACCTTATTAAGTTATTGCATAAAGTTTACATAAACGGATTATCCATTGAGCTGATCCCATTAATCCAAACTCACAATTTTAACATGTTTGTAGGTCCTGATGTCGTCAAGTGTAAATAATTGATGAAACTGTAACGAATCCAATTCAGTTTGCCAGCGTGAGGCTTTTCGTTGCCTTGGTCTATCGCAATCCTCCCTATGTTCCTGTGCAATCTGCCAGATGAGTTGCAACTTGCATATTTTATATTTAGATTAGGGAATCCTTCTGGAATGCTACGGACTTGTTTTGCTTTGTTCACTGAATTCTTTGTTGTGTGTGTCTTGCAAAAAGGATTCAGCTGGATGGTTGAGGGCGACACCCAATAAATGCTTCAGAAACACAAGTTGGACAGAGCATTCATTCTGTTTTCTGTTCTGAGTCACCGGAAGACTTGTTGGGTCTTGAGAGCTTGCTTAAGTAGAACAGACTTGAGGCATGATTCAGAGCCACTGAGCTCGCAGTGTGCTCCTTTCACATCAGGTTCAGTAAAGGGGCCGTGGATATTTTTCTTGTAACATTCATGTTACAAGATTTCCTTTGAAGCATTTATTAGTGAAGCGATATTCAAATTCTTCAGTGTTATCATATAGGTATTAAACCATTTGGGAGAGTTGGAGTCCATTCAAGTATTTCGGGAAACAAGCGACCCATTTTTGCAACAAGAGGAAAAACATCCTACAATGGCATGGAAGTCTCCCTCTATGCTTTGCGGAAGGCAGCTCCAAGGTCCTCTGATTAACCATCAAAGAGAAACCTAGCAATGACAATGTACTTTCTTCTTGGGTGAAATCAATAAGGTTTGTGTCACAGACATACTTGTAGCTAATCCTTTGTTATGTAATATGACGTAGGCAAAACGTGGGGCAGAACAATTTTGCACAGAAAGGTGTTCAGAAAGGTCTGCTCTTGCTACCAACTCAGGGCGCCTGGTCCCCAGGGTTTTTCCAAGGGTCAACGACGGCCCTCTGCCCGTTTCCTCGTGGAGTTCAGATGCCGCCTGAAGAAGGTGTAAGCAACGAGGAACTTCTTTCTCCCCTTCCACCCTAGTCCGCCATCCCTCGTGTGCTTTTGCAAGAGACCTTCTTCTGTGTCCCCAGAGCCCCCTAGCACTGTCATTATTGAGTCCCGACAATCTATTAAAGCCTTCTCGAATACCTGGACATATTTTAAATTTTTATTACTATTATTTTTTAATACCACCGCCACTTAGACTAACTTCATGGAGTCACATGCCAACATTTCATGCATAAAAGTGATTCACCAATTTCCAAGGACACCTGCAGATAATTATTAGAACAGTGTTTGTTCTTATTACTTATTATTAGGACTATTCCATCCCTATAAAAAGAATTCTTTTTTTTTAAGTTTATGTATTTATTTTGAGAGAGAGAGAGAGAGAGAAGGGCAGAGGGGCAGAGAGACAGGGATAGAGGGAGAGAGAGAATCCCAAGCAGCCTCTACACTGTCAGCACAGAGCCCGATGCAGGTCTCAAACTCACGAAGCTTGAGATCAAAAAGAATTCCATTTAAAATTATTTATCATTGGGGCACCTGGGTGGCTCAGTCAACTGAACATCGGACTCTTGATTTCAGCTCAGGTCATGATCTCATGTTTCCTGAGTTCAAGCCCCAAGTGATGGTGCAGAACCTACTTGGGATTCTCTCTCTCTGCCCCTCCTCTGTTGGTGTGTGTGCTCTCTCTCTTTCTCTCTGTCCCTCTTTCCCCCTCTCCTTCTCTCAAAAATAAACTTAAAAACTTAAAAAAAAAAGAAAACATACTTTATCATTTCCAAGCAGTGAGGTATAGTGATGCTAAGGTACCCTGCTTAGAGCCTGCCCACCATTTCGGGACTGAAGGATTCATTCCTCCAGCTGCTGTAAGTATTGGTGCTGACCACTCCCATCTGAGTTCCTTTCTGGTTGTTGCCCTTTTTTATACCAGGTGACCTCACCCCTGGCCAGGTAATTCCTTGGCCATCGTGTGTTTCTTAAAGGGCCATTGTCTTCTACCTGTGTTGGAAGCAAGTGCTGGTCCTAGGAAACCGGAGTTTCCTTTGAGTCTCCCTAAACTCCCATGCATCATGGTTTCACCACATCTGTACTTACGGGGCATCACATACACTATATGTAAACTGGGGGAGACACAAAACTCCATAAGTGGATGTGTATATTGTGTGTATCTCCTCTGTTCCACACACATGTTCCATTGCCCATCAGATTTCACTTGCAAGACACAGGTTAAAAGATATGATTAAGGGGCACCTGGGTGGCTTAGTCAGTTAAGCATCTGACTTCGGCTCAGGTCCTGATCTCGAGGTTCATGAGTTCGAGCCCCGCGTCAGGCTCCGTGCTGACAGCTCAGAGCCTGGAGCCTGCTTCAGATTCTGTGTCTCCCCCTCTCTCTCTCCACCCCACCCCTGCTTGCACTCTGTCTCTCAAAACTGAATAAACATTTTAAAAAAAAGAGGTATGATTAAGAGAGTAGAGCATTAAACCAAGCACAGGTCCTCCTAAGCATGGAGACGTGTGCTTCTCGCAGATCTTATGTCCATAAACCCTCCCAGTGTGGGAAACGAAAAGAGAGGTGATGTTTTCCAGATTCTAGTTCCAAATCCTCATCCTGGGTGGGGCACACACATCCCTCTCTCTCAGTTCCTGGAGACACCCGTTCTGGGCACAGATGCAATGTAGACTCGAGCCGGTTTCGTAGGTTGCACTCAAAACTCTTAATGAATAGAAACGATCACGCATAGCGGCTTTTGTTTTTCCAAATGAAGCATCTGAATTGGGTCAGCCTGTATTTAAATGAGAAGCCCTCAATGATACCTCAAATGCTTTTCAGTGGTCTCTTGAGGTGACTTCTCCAGCTTCACTTTATTTTCCTCCAGATGCCGTGACTGTAGGAGCACACTGCGTGTTAAACAGGTGCCTCTGGTTAGAGTGCAGGGACAAGATAGATGCGAGCTGTGCTATTCCGTTCACTTATCTCGGGGATGGAGGTCACACACGTGCTCAACTTTCTTTCAATAGTATAAAAACTAAGAGCTCGGGCTCTGGTGCCAGGCTGTCTGGATTTGAATCCCATTCCCACCATTTGCTAACATGAATGAATGCCTCAGTTTCCTCGTCTGTAAAATGGGAATACTAATAGTCCTTACCGCATAGGATTATTGTGAGGATTAAGTGCTTTATATAGAAAGCACTTGGAATTCTTTTTTTTTTTTGAGATTCTACATATAAATGAGATCATACCATATTTGTCTTTCTCTCACTTATTTCACTTAATCATAATGCCCCCAAGATCTATCCATGTTGTCACAAATGGCAGAATTCTCATGACCGAATATATAGTATATATACTATATATATACTATATATAGTATATACATATATATATACATATATACACATATATAGTATATACATATATATACATATATATACATATATATACTATAGTGTATACTAGTGTACACTAGTGTATACTATATATAGTATATACATATATATATACACTATAGTATATATATAGTATAGTATATATATATAGTATATATATATAGTATAGTATATATATATATATAGTATATATATATAGTATAGTATATATATATATAGTATTCGGTCATGAGAAACATTTTCTTTATCCATTCATCCGTCAGTGGACACTTAGGTTGTTTCCATGTCTTGGTTATTATAAATAATTCTGCAATGAACATGGAGGTACAGATACCTCTCTGAATCAGTGATTTTGTTTCCTTTGGATAAACAACCAGACACAGAATTGCTGCATGATAAGGTGGCTCTTTTTAAAAAAATTTTTGAGGCATTTCCCTGCTGTTTTCCATAGCGACCGCACCCATTTACATCCCCACCAACAGTGCATGAGGGTTCCCTTTTCTCCACATCCTCGCCAATACCTATTTGTTAGCTTTTTGATAACGGCCATATGACAGGTATGGGGCGATATCTCATTGTGATTTGCATGACGATGAGTGATGTTGAGCCTCTTTCCATGTGCCTGTTGGCCATCTCTGTCTTCCTTAGAGAAATGCCTCTTCAGATCCTCTGCTCATTTTTAAACTGGGTTATTTGGTCTTCTGTTATTGAGTTACATTGACTTGTATGTTGTGTTTTGGATAGTAACGCCCTATTGGATACGTGATTTGCAAATATTTTTATCATTCAGCAGGTTGCCTTTTCATTTTGTTGAAGGTTTCCTTCACTGTGCAGAAGCTTTTTAGTTTGATGCAATCCCCCTTGTTTATTTTTTCTTCTGTTGCCCTTGCTCTTAGAGTCAGATTTTTTTTTTTTAAGTCACTAAGACTGGTGTTGAGCAGCTTTACCACCTCCGTTTTCTTCTGGGAGCTTTATGGCTTCCAGATAACCCACTTTGAGTTAATTTTTGTATATGGTGTAAGACAGTGGTCCAGTTTCATTCTTTTGCATGTAGCCGTCCAGTTTTCCCAGTACCTTTTACTGAAGAGATTGGTCTTTCCCATTGTCTATTCTTGCCTCCTTCATCAAAAATTAATTGCCCATATATGCCTGAGTTTATTTCCGGGGCAAAATAGGATTTTGTTCCATCGATTTATGTCTCTGTTTTTATGCCAATATCATACTGCTTTGAGGACTACAGCTTTGTAGCATAGCTGGAAATCAGGAAGCCTGATACCCCCAGCTTTGTTCATGGTTCTCAAGATTATTGGCATCTTTTGTGGTTCCTCTCTGGCCTCTCTTTAAATCCTTACTTAAACAAGCTATTCTGTGATGAAACCTATAAGGCATCAGAGCTGACGGGATCCTTATAGATCATCGAAAGCTCTTTGCCAGAGGCCCCTGGGATTCAAACAAAACACAAATGATCTCGATCATTTTCCCTTTGTCCATATTTATCTACCATCTCAAGTAACTGTTTTAAATTACTAAGATTTTATTTCCCCCTATGTTAAAATGCTTCTTGGGGCTCCTGGGTGGCTCAGTCAGTTGTGTGTCCAACTCTTGATCTCAGCTCAGGTCTTGATCTCAGGTTTGTGAGTTCAAGCCCCGTGTTGGGCTCTGTGCTGGGCATGAAACCTACTTTAAAAAAAAAAAAAAAAGCTTCTTTCCCATTTCAGAAATTGGAGAGAATTATTTCTGAGACATGATTGTATGTGTGTGTGTGTGTGTGTGTGTGATACAGCAGGTTGGATAAAGCATTGGTATTTCTTCCATAACTGGGAGTTCATATTTTCAACACCAAAAAAAACCCCAATATATCCCGATTCTGTCGCGTGAGCTGGAGCCAAACTAAGAAGTCAGGTGGACGAGCTTCCCTTCAAGTTTTTCTATTTCTGGGAAGCTCAGGCTAGTTCTGTTCCCTGGGTCAGAGAGGAGGTAATAAAACAAACTCACACAAAGCTGTGAGTGATTCAGTGCTAAGGAGGATGTATCAGAAAGCATGACTTCATACAGACGATGAATCACTGACACTGAGAAGTCTGGCCATCGGCCAGAATAGGAGATATTTCCAAGTTTCACATCAGTTGTTTACTCAATAAGTAGTATTGATTACTTTTCATGCATAGACTGTAGTAGCTGTTGGGGATACTCAAAGCTTTTGCTTCCAAAGACCTGGTGATTTGGTAGAGGAACCAGCATAAAGGCAATTATAAAAACATGATAGTGGAATAAAAGCAGGTGCAAAGACGTGCCTCAGATATGCGATGTCAGGAGGGAAGCACAGGAACAGAGATTGTGTTTGCCCAACCTCCTCTCCACCTCTTTCTCTCTGGGTAGCCGTCGTAAGGTCAGGGGGCTGGTTCCAGCTCCAGGCATGGGCCCCGAGGAACCTAAGTCACTCAGAAGCCACGAGCCCTGCTCTGGATGCAAGACATCCCCCGGGGCCCTGGTCTACCCATTCACGTGTCACAGTTCAGACCATCAACAGCTGAGGAGAGAGAGGTCTTCTGAGAACGTTGGGGAAAGAAGTGTTCATGCTCTTCTGTTATTATTAATTGAGATACAATTTGCACGCTGTGGGAGTCAAACCCACCCAGGTCAGTGGTGTTCACATATAGCATATGGCATAGAACCACAAAAGATGCCAATAGCCGAAATAATCTTGAGAACCGCACTCTCTAATTCCAGAATATTTTCCTCACCCGGAAAGAACCCTCATACTCATTTTCCTCTCCCTCCAGCTCCTGGCAACCTTTAAATTCCTCTCTGTCGTTAGCCTGTTCTGAATGGTTCGTGTACACGGAATCACATAATATGTGGCTTTTTGGGTCTGGCTCCTTATGTTTACTTAGTGTAATGTATTTAAGGACGACCCATGTTGCAGCATGTTATCAACACTTCCTTCTTTTTCTGATGGAATATTCCATTAGGTGGGTATACCAGCCACATGTGGTTGGCCCATTCACCCGTTGATGGTTCTTGTCACTTCTTTGGTTATAACAAAAAGTGCTGCTATGAACATTTTTGCATAAGTATTTTTGTGTACCTATGTTTTCAATTCTTTGGGGAAGCAGGCTCCGCACTCTCAGTGTGGAGCCCAACGTGGGGCTCGAACTCACGAAACCACAGGATCATGACCGAAGCAGAAGCAAGAGTCGGACCCTTAACCCACTGAGCCACCCAGGTGCCCCTGGCTTATTTGTCTTTTAATTGTTGAGCTTTCAGAGTTCCTTATATACTCTGCACACCAGGCCTTGATCAGCGACATGATTTGCAAATATTCTGCCCCCTTTCGTGGGTTGTCTGTCAATTCGCTTTTGAGAGGAGTTTTGCACATGACCCTTCTCCACCTGCATCTCAATGTTACTGAGGTTTGATGTGGCTACAGCCAGCATGCTACTGCCTGAGAATGAACTGAGGGAATTGCAGGGACGTGAACTTGGAGCTACTCGCTTGAGTCAGTCCTTGGGAAAACTTTTTCTCTTATCTCTTGACTCCCAAGTTCATGAGCCAGTATATTTATTTTTAGTTGTGATGTTCAGTTACCTCCTGCTAAAAGCCTCCTAAATGATACAGGTACCAAACCCTGCCTGAGGGAGAAAGTCTTGACCATTTCCTTCTCCTCAAATCAAACCACGGAGTTCAAGAACTAACCTTCAAAAATCTCAACAGCAACATTTGGGAGTCTATCCAAGCATTGTAAGAGCCGTGAATAGTGTCACCACCAAGACAGGGGTGCCTTCTCAGAAGCAGTGGTTGTAGACGTTACTGTTGTGTTGCCAATTAAACATTAGCTTAATTACCTTTTATCTCAGCATCTGGTTTTCTGATATAATCTATATTTTAATGGACTTCAGGCAGATCAATAGGGGAAAGCCCAAATGGGTAATTTTACTGCCCCAGTCAGGAAAGCATTCTGAGTAAATGAGTTTCTTAATAGAGCACAACACCCTAGCCAATCCCTACTTCCTTTGGTTTTCCACAAAGGAAATGTTCAGCTGCTTTGTTTTCAAAAACCTCAGGGTGTAACAGTTAATCAATTGTCCTGAATGTGGCTTTGCTGGTTTGTATACTGCTACAGAATGAATTACAGAAGGAAGGAAGGAAGGAAGGAAGGAAGGAAGGAAGGAAGGAAGGAAAAGAAAGAAAGAAAGAAAGAAAGAAAGAAAGAGAAAGAAAATAAAGAAAATAAAGAAAGAAGAAAGAAAAAGAAAGAAAAAAAGAAAGAGGGGAAGAAAGAGGAAGAAAGAAAAAGAAAAGAAGAAAGGAAGAAAGAAAGAAAGGGGAAGAAAGAAAGAAGAGAAAGAAAGAAAGAAAGAAAGAGGAAGAAAGAAAACAAAAAGAAGAAAGAAAGAAAGAAAAAGGGGAAGAATGAAAGAGGAAGAGAGAAAAAGAGAAAGAAGAAAGAAAGAAAGAAAGAAAGAAAGAAAGAAAGAAAGAAAGAAGAAAGAGGCAAGGTGGGCGAGAACTGATCATAGTAAAGACGTGCAAAGCACCGACGGGTGAATTTCACTCTCATTCAGAAACTCTAGTGATAGAGTCCACTCAATACCTACCCGACTTTTTTTTCTCTTAGAAGAGAACTCCGTTGCTTTAGGAATCAAAATACCTAATCATTTTCACCAAACCTTTGTTCTGTGGATCTCCCTCAATCCATTTTCTCACAAGGATTTAGTAACACAAGCTCTTGTTAGATTTTCTCTTAGATGACATTTGGTCACATGGTTTGAAGGCTTAACCTACACCCGACTGTCAGTGCAACATCTGAGGGAAATGCATGGACCCTTCATTCTTCATCGATGTACTTTCATACCACCTGGCACGTTACGTGTTCAAGTGTTGATTACCTCATAAGCACATGCACACACACACACACACACACAAGCACCCACTATGTGACAGAAGGGAATTACTTCTATTCCCAATGCCTAGAAAAATAGATGGACAATAAATTTAATTTTTTTTTATTTTAGAGGAAGAATGTGACCAGGGGAGAGGGGGAGAGTGAGAGAGAGAGGAGAGAGAGAGAGACTGAGAATCTGAAGCAGGCTCCACACCTCGCTTGGAGTCCAACAAGAGGCTTGAACTCATGACCCTGAAATCACGACCTGAGCCGAAATCAAGAGTCAACCAACTCAACCAACTGAGCCAGCCAGGCGCCCCTGGACAGTACATTTTTATGTGATAAATAATTCGACGAATCTGCCTCTTTATTCACTGATTCATCTGTTTAAAACAGCATGCGACACAAGTTAGGAACATGGGGTCAGGACACAGACAAGTTGAATCGCAGTCCTTCTACTTATAAGCTGTGCAATCTTGGGCCATCACATAACTTCTCTGGGCCAGAGTTTTGTCATTAGGGCAACAGGAATAAGAACTCTCACAGAGCTGTCACAAGTATGAAATGAGATGCTACACATAAAACCCTGAAAACAATGTCGTATATAGCATATAAGCCCAATGCCTATGAAATCTCTTGTGCTCGGGGCACCTGGGTGGCTCAGCGGATTGAGTCTGACTTCAGCTCAGGTTAAGATCTCGTGGTTTGTGAGTTCAAGCCCTGCCTCGGGTTCTCTGCTGTCAGCCTGGAGCTGAGCTGCTCCGGATCCTCTACATCCCCCTCTCTCTCTGCCCCTCCCCCGCTGGCTCTCTCTCTCTTTCTCTCTCTCTCTCTCAAAATAAATAAACTTTAATTTTTTTTTAATTTTTTTTTCAACGTTTATTTATTTATTTTGGGACAGAGAGAGACAGAGCATGAACGGGGGAGGGGCAGAGAGAGAGGGAGTCACAGAATCGGAAACAGGCTCCAGGCTCTGAGCCATCAGCCCAGAGCCCGACACGGGGCTCGAACTCACGGACCGCGAGATCGTGACCTGGCTGAAGTCGGACGCTTAACCGACTGCGCCACCCAGGCGCCCCAAACTTTAATTTTTTAATGTCTATTTATTTTTGAAAGACAGAGAGGTTGAAAGAGAGCACAAGCAGGGGAGGGGCAGAGAGAGAGAGACACACAGAACCCGAAGCAGGCTCCAGGCTCCGAGCCGTCAGCACAGAGCCTGACGTGGGGCTCGAACTCACGAACCGTGAGATCATGACCTGAGCCAAAGTCAGACACTGAACTGACTGAGTCACCCAGGTGCCCCTAAACAAACGTAAAAAATAAATAAATAGGGGCACCTGGGAGGCTCAGTCGCTTCAGTGTCTCACTTCGGGTCAGGTCATGATCTCACGGTTTGTGGGTTTGAGTCCCGCATCAGGCTCTGTGCTGACAGCTGGAGCCTGGAGGCGGTTTCAGATTCTGTGTCTCCCTCTCTCTCTCTCTGCCCTTCCCCTGTTCACACCCTGTCTCTCTCTGACTCTCAAAAATAAACATTAAAAATATTGGTTTTCGTAAATAAACAAATAAAAATCTCTTGTGCTTCCAACACGTGAACAGTCATTACTCATTTCTTCAGCAAATATTTATTTAACGTTTACTCTGGGCCAGGTGCTGTGCTAGGTGCTGGGAATACAATGGTGGATAAAACCAAAAATGGACCCTGCCTTTATGGAGCTTATAATACAGTGAGGGAGAAAGTTATGAATTACAGTAACCACACAAGTAAGTGTAGCATTAACAGCCTTTTGTTAATTTTTAAGTAGGCTTCACCCCCAGCTCAGAGCCCAACGAAGGGCTTGAACTCACGACCCTGAGACCAAGAGGCAGATGCTTAACTGACTGAGCCACCCAGGCGCCCCTGTAGCATTAACAATCTTAAAACTTAAGAAGAGATGGGGCAAGATTATATTTATAGGGGACATTTGATCTGGCCAGAAATGGAAAACCCACATTTCTGGGAGAAGCCCGCTAGGTATGTGTGATGCGGTAAGGAGGTACACAATATCCGATTTCCAGTTGCTTTCTTTTATGTGTTGTTCTTTTTAAAAAAAAAAAAAAAACATTTATTCATTTCTGAGACGGAAAGAGACAGAGCACATCGGGGGAGGGGCAGAGAGAGAGGGAGACACAGAATCCGAAGCAGGCTCCAGGCTCTGAGCTGTCGGCACAGAGCCCGACGAGGGACTCGAACTCACGGACTGTGAGATCATGACCTGACCTGAAGCTGGACGCTCAACAGACTGAACCACCCAGGTGCCCCTCTTTTATGTACTAGTCTGTAATCCCCTGTTTTTCCTCAAAGAGTCTGTAGGATAAGAGTGAGCTCATAGCCTCGAGTTGTGATTTTTGCACTGAAGAAGAGGCCGGTCTCTGATGAGGGAGAAGCTCTCCTCAGAATGGACAGTAGCCATGGGCACAGGGACAAGGACAAGAGAATAAAGCCCCCCCCCCATCTCTGGGAATTAAAAAAGAAAATATAGGAAAACAGTGGGTTGTATAATTAAATCATTTTATTTGGACATAAAAGGAAAGTCGGAGCCCAGTGTCTAGAGTTTTGAACGTCTGGTTTGTTTATAATAACAATGTTCAGAGAAAATTTAGAGGCAGGAATAAGTTCATTCGTAATCCCACCTCCGTACATAATCATTTTTCCTTTTTGGTTTTCTTTTGTTTTCCCTTTTATTCTCGAGCTATTACAGCCGCAGGCATTTTTAAATGGTTGTACTCACAGGACACAAATAATTTCACATCTCCCTTTTATGTGGTAGATAGTCTTCATAATTATTCATATTAATCATCATCCTCTTTTTATGGGGGGGGGGGAAGAAACTGAGCCTTACAACCTTGCTGGTTGCTGTCCTCGGCAAATTAAAGGCTCATGGTCCTTCATCAGAAAGGCAAGTCCTCGACGACAGCATCTGTCTTACTGCTGCAGTCAAAAGACGAAGAAGGTACGTTTTAGAGATGGAGAGACATCTAAAGAAAAACGTGTCCTGTGTCCTCCTGACACTTCACCGCCCACTTCCCTTTTGACTTCAGACGTGCGGGGCGTCCACCCTCCAAGCAATTCTGCTCCACCGGCTGGGTGTTCTAGAGTTTGACCCGATTCTGACACTACCCTCCCTGCGGATAGTGTCCGATCCCACAGGTTACGGGCTCGGTCCCACAAGACTGCTCCCCTCCTTCAGACGCCACTCACAAGGCCAGCTTGCCATTTCGGTTTCTCATGGACCGGCTGTCCATTGGAGGGTCCCAGACTCCGTGCTCGGGTTTAATGAATTTGCTAGAGGGGCTCGCAGAACTCAGGAAAACAGTGTAGTCACCAGATTACTGGCTTATGGATATAACAGCCAGATGGAAGAGAAGTGTGGAGCAAGGTATGGGGATGAGGGTGTGCAGCCCCCATACCCTCTCTGGGTGCACCACCCTCCAAGAACCTCCGTGGGCTCACCATCTAGAAGTTCTCCAAATCTTTGTTTTTCGGGGGTATTTACAGAGGCTTCATTACAATAGGCATGAGAGATTAAACCACGGGTCTTTGGTGACTCATTCAGCCTCCAGCTTGTCCTCCCTGTCTGGAAGATGGGGCTTGAGGCAGAAACTTCCAACCCTCTCATCCTGATTGGCTCCTCGGGCAACCGCCCCCATCCTGGGGCTAACCAAAAGTTCCCTCCTTAACATCAACTGGTGGGTTGAGAGAGTGGCTTGTTACGAATGACAAGACACCTTTATCTCTTCTCTCTTGGGAAATTTCAAGGGTTTTTGGAACTCTGTGCCAGAAACTGGACAAGATAAAGACGTATTTCTTATAAATCGCAATATCACAGGGGAGCCAGAGAGCGGTCTGTGGCCAGGGAAGGGAGAAGGTGCAGGTACGTGACAAGCCAAGGTCTTGGACCCATTGGTGTCATTAGCTTATTCATTGAGCTTAACAGCCTGAAAAAAAAAAAAAAAGAAAACAAGAAACAAAAACTACCAACTGTTTCAAGCTTCAAAGTGCGAAGAAATTTTAATTTTAAAAGCGGGGGAGGGGGGGATAATAAATAAGATCCTGTGGACATCAAGATAGGGAGGGTTTGGATTAAAATTCATTAAGATGCAATAAGAAACTCTAGGCTCCTTGCAGGTAAAAGAAACTTTGCTAATGAACTATTCATGAAGAAATGAGCTGAATGAGGGAATCCTGTCTTGGCTTGGCAAAGGTTCAGACTTGGTTCAAACTTTCTCCCCAGGTAATAGTATAACAAAAAGTAACAAAGAAGCGTGTTTGTTTGTTACTTGAGTACCTTGCTTGTGGTACAAACCAACCTGGCCTTAGCCTTCCCGTTATATACTGAATGTTTCGCAGTAACCGAGGAAAAAACCGCTAGGAATAAAATCTTCCATTTAAAAATCAGCAACGAGGGGCGCCTGGGTGGCTCAGTCGGTTAAGCGTCCGACTTCTCGCGGTCCGTGAGTTCGAGCCCCACGTCGGGCTCTGGGCTGATGGCTCAGAGCCTGGAGCCTGTTTCCGATTCTGTGTCTCCCTCTCTCTCTGCCCCTCCCCCGTTCATGCTCTGTCTCTCTCTGTCCCAAAAATAAATAAACGTTAAAAAAAAAAAAAACTTTAAAAATCAGCAACGAACAGGCTCAAGAAAAGTTTGGAGCCTGTGTGAGTCCCTTTTTCTATGATTCTAAGCAAAAATTTTAAACCATACAAAGTAAACAGTTTTGAGCACATTTTATGTGCCACATGCAATGCTTACTGAGCTTATCCAGGGATAAATAAGTCCTGTTCCTCAAAATGACAACAATCCAGTGGGGTAGAGATACATCTAAGCAACTAATAATAACCCAAAGTGACGTGCCACCCCATGCCACTTTCCCGGGAGCACAGTACAGCTCCACCATTTGTTCATACTGTTTCTAGAACTGACTCCCTTTTCCTGTTCACCTATCCAAACTATATTCAGGCTTTAAGTCCCGGGTCTACACCAGCTTTTGCACGAAAGGTTCACTGAGTATTCCTCTTTCGTAGAACTTAGTTTTCTTGGGGCACCTGGGCGGCTCAGTCGGTTAAGCGTTCGACTTGGGTTCAGGTCATGCCCTTGAGGTTCGCGAGTTTGAGGCCCGCATCGGGATCTGGGCTGTCACTGTGGAACCTTCTCAGAATCCTCGTCTCCCTCTTTCTACCCCTCCCCCACTTACTCACACTCTCTCTCTCTCTCTCTCAAAAGTAAATAAACATTTTAAAAATGGACATTAAAAAAAAGAACTTAGTTTTCTTCATATTTCCTATTTGGAGTTTTTACTGTACAAAATAGCATTTTGTTATAGACCATTTGATGAGAACACGTGTCATTTTACACGTATTCATTTTGTCTTTTTCCACTGATGCATACGTTTCCAGAAGACCACCATTTTCCTCTGTATTCTGTCCTGTGACTTTTTTTTTCCCCTCCCCGTCCTGTGACTAACTTAATACCAAATGCTTATTCTGTGATTGGCCCTGCCATTCTCATTTGGCTCTACTTCTAAAATCCTAATTGTTGGGGCGCCTGGGTGGCTCAGTTGGTTGAGCATCTGGCTCTTGACTTTGGCCACGGTCATGATCTCATGGTTCGTCAGTTTGAGCCCTGCATCAGGCTCTGCGCTGACAGTGCAGAGCCTGTTTGCGATTTCTCTCTCCTTCTTTCTCTTTCTGCCCCTCTCCAGCTTGCTCTCTCTTTCTCAAAAATTAAATAAACATTAAAAGTTTTTTAAACATAGATATTGTGTCTGTCCTCACCTACCAGGCAGGTTTTGTTGCAAAATTTGGTTATAAGTAAACAAATCATAATTAGAAACTAGCTGCATTATTTCTTTACTTTTACAAACACTTTTGCGTCAAAGCTCTTTCATACTGAATTCTGGGGATGGGTTTCTCATATTGGCCTGTCCCTGGATGAGATTCCGAATTATCCCACTTTTCTTCTTCGGTCATCTTCAGCTCTGACTAGACTGTCAACATTTCATCTCCTAGAGACTCAATTATGTGATCCTAAGCAAATCACTCCATTCAACTGAACTTTCCTTGAGACTGATTTTCTCATATGAAAAGGGAAGATAATGTTATTGAACAAGGTTGAGTTAATAATGCATATGAGAGAGGGACGCCTGGGTGGCTCAGTCGGTTGAGCATCCGGCTTCGGCTCAGGTCACGATCTCACGGTTCGTGGGTTCGAGCCTCGCGTCGGGCTCTGTGCTGACAGCTCGGAACCTGGAGCCCGTTTTGGATTCTGTGTCTCCCTCTCTCTCTGCTCCTCCCCCACTTGTGCTCTGTCTCTCTCTCTCTCAAAGATAAATAAACATTTAAAAAAAATAATAATGTATATGAGAGAAGCATTCTCTGGACCTTAAGGACCTATGAGATATCAGATATCATCATCATTGTCACCGTCATTGTTATTGTCTCCTTCGCTACTTTGAAATTTGCAAGGTTGTTTAAGAAAGGTGATATAATAATGGGGGCGCCTGGATGACTCAGTCGGTTGAGTGTCCGACTCTTGGTTTCGGCTCAGGTCATGATCTCCCAGTTTGTGGGCTCGAGCCTTGCATTGGGCTCTGTGCTGAAAGCACAGAACCTGCTTGGGACTCTCTCTCACCCTCTCTCTCTGCCCCACCCCTGCACTCTCTCTCTCTCTCTCAAAATCAAAAAATAAACTTAAAAAAAAAGGAGGAGGGTGATATAATGGAAAGAATACTGGTTGATATTACTAGTGTTCACTAATATCAATTCCCTTCTATTTCCTGAGAGCTTGACCAATAGATTTTCTAGTCCCCTTTGCAGTTGGTAGAGCCATGTGACTCTCATCAGTGGAATGGGCAGAAGAGGCCAATGTATTTTACTGCCAGTGCTTGATTCTTTCTCCCTCCTTCTCTTCGTAAAGTGACTCAAGAGGCCTTGTGTTCCACATCTGTTCCCATAAGAAAAAGATGTTTCTTGGCACAAAAACAGACACTCAGATCAATGGAACAGAATAGAGAACCCAGAAATGGACCCACAAACATATGGCCAACTATCTTTGACAAAGCAGGAAAGAATATCCAGTGGAATAAAGACAGTCACTTCAGCAAGTGGTGCTGTGAAAACTGGACAGTGACATGCAGAAGAATGAACCTGGACCACTTTCTTACATCAGACACAAAAATAAACTCAAAATGGATGAAAGACCTAAATGTAAGACAAGAAGCCATCAAAATCCTTGAGGAGAGGGGCGCCTGGGTGGCGCAGTCGGTTAAGCATCCGACTTCAGCCAGGTCACGATCTCGCGGTCCGTGAGTTCGAGCCCCGCGTCGGGCTCTGGGCTGATGGCTCAGAGCCTGGAGCCTGTTTCCCATTCTGTGTCTCCCTCTCTCTCTGCCCCTCCCCCGTTCATGCTCTGTCTCTCTCTGTCCCAAGAAAAATAAATAAATGTTGAAAAAAAAAATTTAAAAAAATCCTTGAGGAGAAAGCAGGCAACAACCTCTTTGATCTTGGCCGGAGCAACTTCTTACTCAACACGTCTCCGGAGGCAAGGGAAACAAAAGCAAAAATGAAGTACTGGGACCTCATCAAAATAAAAAGCTTCTGCACAGCGAAGGAAACAGTCAGCAACACTAAAAGGCAACCGATGGAAGGGGAGAAGGTATTTGCAAACGACATATCAGATAAAGGGTTAGTATCCAAAATCTACAAAGAACTTATCAAACCCAACACCCAAAAGACAAATAATCCAGTGAAGAAATGGGCAACAAAAATGAATAGACACTTCTCAAAGAAGACTTCCAGATGGCCAACCAACACATGAAAGAATGTACATCACTCATCATCAGAGACATACAAATCAAAACCACAATGAGATACCACCTCACACCCGTCAGAATGGCTCACATTAACAACTCAGGCAACAACAAATGTCGGCGAGGATGCGGAGAGAGAGGATCTCTTTTGCACTGCTGGTGGGAGTGCAAACTGGTACGGCCACTCTGGAAAACGGTATGGAATTTCCTGAAAAAATTAAAAATAGAACTACCCTACAGCCCAGTAATTGCACTTCTAGGCATTTATCCAAGGGATACAGGTGTGCCGTTTCGAAGGGACACTTGCACCCCCATGTTTATAGCAGCACTATCGACAATAGCCAAAGGATGGAAAGAGTCCAACTGTCCCTCGATGGATGAATGGATAAAGAAGATGTGGTATATGTATACAATGGAGTATTAATCGGCAATCAAAAAGAATGAAATCTTGCCATTTGCAACTACGTGGACGGAACTAGAGGGTGTTATGCTAAGTGAAATTAGTCAGAGAAAGACAAATATCATACGACTTCACTCATATGAGGACTTTACGACACAGAACAGATGAACATAAGGGAAGGGAAGCAAAAATAATATAAAAACAGGGAGGGGGACAAAACAGAAGAGACTCATAAATATGGAGACAAACTGAGGGTTACTGGAGGGGCTGTGGGAGGAGGGATGGGCTAAATGTGTAAGGGGCATAAGGAATCTACTCCTGAAATCACTGTTGAACTATGTGCTAACTTGGATGTAAATTTAAAAAATGAAATAAAATAAAGAAAAAGATGTTTCTATCGGCTGGATCCCTAGGCAGTTGCACGGAGCAGAATTTCTTGCCAACTCGGCGGGAATTGTAGTGTGAGTGAGAAATTCACTTTTGCTGAATCAAGTCACTGAGATTTGGGATTGTTTGTTAGTACAACATAACATAGCCTCATGGGACTAACATACTGTGATGGACCAAAGGATAAAGGAATCCTAGATAGGGGCACTTGGAGGGCTCAGTCAGTACAGCATGCGACTCTTGATCTCAGGGTTGTGAGTTTGAGTCCCACATGTGGCAAGGAGTTTACTTAAAATTAAAAAAAAAAAGAATCTTAGATGTATCTACAGCCTAACCTATATGCCCTTGAGTGAGCAGACTAAATTATACTATCTCTAAGGTCCCTTCAGCTCTGAAAACTCTGATATTGCAATAACACAAAGCAATCTCATGGGAGCAACAAAGAAATGTCACCTTTTGTTTAAAGAATAAGATAAAATTTCAGTTATATCAAACCATCTCAGAGAATGAATTCAGCCAGAATACTTTTTAGGACACTTTTCTTGGCTGTAGAGGCAGAAAGCAGATTTCCAACTCTGTTGGGACTGTACATAATGGTAAAGATATATAGGGTCTAAGTAATGGGTTAAGAAGCTTTCCTAGGAGCAAAGCAATTAGGATTTAGGCATGAACTTTGTAGCCTCTTTAGGCTCACAGGTCTTTTGCTTAATTTCTAGTGCTCATGAATATTGCACAAAGGTGAATTTCTCTGATAACCAGGCTCCAGTTATACAGGGTGTTAGTGTATTTCTCGACAGCAAACCCAGCAACACAGATCCATAATTACGTGGCTAATATGTACTTGACAGTTTGAGAGATACTTTGTAGGCCATTTGCAAAAACCAACATTATGGAAAGAACTGAAATAATTCGTTCCTCGTGACGCTTCAGTGAGGCAATATAGCATCACGATGAAGCGTGTTAGGTTCTAGAACAAAACTGTCTGTGTTCGGATTCCAATTTCACCCCTGAAAACTGTGAACGTGGGCAAGTAAATGAACCTCTTGGTGTCTCCATTTTCTCATTTTTAAATTGCAGGTAATCAAAGTGATGTGTTAAATGCCTAAGAAAGTTGCCGACACATAGTAAGCACTCAGTAAAGATTAGACTTGTAGCGATTATTTTTTGCAGTCCTTTTAATATATTTATGTATCCGTCAGGGTTCTCCAGAGACACAGAATCAATAAGAAAGATTTGTTATAAAGGGTTGGTTCATGTGACTGTGGAGGCTGAGAAGTCTCACACCCTATGGTCTGCATGCTAGAGGCCTAGGAAAGCCGGTGGTGTAGTTCCAGCCTGCACTGGGAGGCATGGGAACCAGGAACCCATGGTCTAAATCCTTGTCCAAGTTCAAAGGCTGGGGAACCACGAGCGTGAATGTCTGAGGGCAGGAGAGGGTGTCTGTCACAGCTCAAGCAGAAAGCTAAGTAGTCCTTCCTCCCCCTTGCTGTTCTATACAGTCTCTCAACAGATTGGATGATGCCCACCTACATTAGTTGGGGGGGGGGGAGTTCTTTACTCAGTCTCCTGAGTCAAATCCCAATCTCTTCCAGGAACATCCTCACAGACATATCCCTAAATAATGTTTTACCAGCTATCTGGGAATCCCTTGGCCCAGTCAAGTTGACACATAAAACTAACCATCACAGGGGCACCTGGGTGGCTCAGTCAGTTAAGCATCTGACTCTTGATTTTGGCTCAGGTCATGATCTTACGGCTCGTGACTGCTAGACCTGCATCGGGCTTTGGGCTGACAGCACAGAGCCTGCTTGGGATTCTCTCTCTCTCCCTCTCTCTCTGCCCCTCCCCGCCAAAGTAAATAAATAAATTTAAAAAACAAAAAAAAATGCTCTCTTTCTCTCTCCGCCCTTTCTCTGCTGTCACGTGCACACTCTCTCTTTAAAAAAAAAAAAGAAAGAAAGAAAAGAAAGGGAAAAAAATCAACTAACCATCACATTTACTATTATTGATATCATGTAAGAGCTGCAAAGAACATAAGAGTATCCTTTGATTAATTTATTAATTTTTCATTGGTCACTGTGTTAGCCAGGGTTTTCCGGAGAAACAGAACCAATACGATGTATACAGAGATTTATTTTAGGGAATCAGTTCACGTGATTATGGAGGCCGGCAAGTCTAAAATTTGCAGGGCCTGGCAGGCAGGCTGGAGATCCAGGGAGGAGCTAATGGGACAGTTGTAACCTTCAGGTCACCAGGCGGAAGACCTAGGAAAGAGCTAATGTTACAGTTCAAGTCTAGAGGCCACCGGCTGCAGAATGCCCTTTTGCTCAAGAGTGGGCAGTCTTTTGTGCTATTCAGGCCTTCCACTGATTGGATGAGGCCCACCCACATTATGGAGGATAATAGGTTTCATTCCAAATCTACCAACTTAAATGCTAATCTCATCCAAAAACCACCACAGAAGCATCTAGAATAATATTTGGCCATATATCTGGGCAATGTGGCCCAGCCAATTTGACGTACAGAATTAACCATTATAGTCAAACATACAATTTTTCCTCACCGGGCCAATCATTTCAATTGGTGGCTTGAACCTAGACCTAGAATCTCCTGATGGGAACTCACCGCTTGCAATCCTTCCCTCCTTTCCACTTGTACATTGATGATGGGAGTTTCCTTCTTCATAAAGAATGAGTCAGCAGAGAAACAGGGTCTTTCTGGCCCAAACAGCTCCTTCTCCCCCCTGCCATGGGGTATGGGATTTCAGGCAGCCATCTGGCTTTGGCAGTGTGGATTAATGTCTCCCCCCACCTAGAAATAGCAGCCAACAGTATTTGCTTGCCTAGTTCCTAGTGTGAACCACGGAGGTACCTTATGCTTAAGAAATAGCTCTTTTAAAGGAACTTATTCAGAATTTCCCCATCACTGATTCATTGGACAAATACTTACTGAATTCTTACTATGTGGATGGCACAGGCTTGGGCTGGGAATATTCAAGGACGAATTAAACAGATACAGATTTTGCACGTCAAAATCAGTTACAATGAAGATTTGGTTACGTCTTCTGGCTTCCTAGAACGCTGACTTCATTTGGTCACGCACAATTCTTACGTTTCTTTGCATCGATGCTATATCCTTCAAAGAAATTTGATGAAGGTAAAGATCGGCTATTCCCCACCTCCTCGCTCTCAGCTTGCTCATATTGAAAGCAAGTCTCAGGATGCCTGGGTGGCTCAGTCAGTTGAGCATCTGAACTTTGGCTCAGGTTGTGATCTCATGGTTCGTGAGTTTAAGCCCCACGTTGGGCTCTGTGCTGACAGCTCAGAGCCTGAAGCCTGTTTCAGATTCTGTCTCTCTCTCTCTCTGCCCCTCCCCTGCTCAAGCTCTGTCTCTCAAAAAAAAAAAAAAAAAAAAAAGAAGTTGAAAAAAAATTAAAAAAAAAAAAAGAAAGCAACTCTCCCACATTTTTTTTATTAAAAAAATTTTTTTAATGTTTATTTATTTTTGAGAGAGGGAGAGAGAGCATGTGGGGGGGCGAGGGGCAGAGAGGGAGGGAGACGAGGATCCTAAGCAGGCTCTGCACTGACAGCAGACAGCCTATGTGGGGCTCGAACTCACTAACTGTGAGATCATGACCTGAGCCAAAGCTGGACTCTTAACCTACTGAGCCACCCGGGTGCCCCTCTCACATTTATTTTTAAAAACACTCATGGCGGGGCGCCTGGGTGGTGCAGTCGGTTAAGTGTCCGACTTCAGCCAGGTCATGATCTCGCGGTCCGGGAGTTCGAGCCCCGCGTCGGGCTCTGGGCTGATGGCTCAGAGCCTGGAGCCTGTTTCCGATTCTGTGTCTCCCTCTCTCTCTGCCCCTCCCCCATTCATGCTCTGTCTCTCTCTGTCCCAAAAATAAATAAAAGTTGAAAAAAAATAAAAACACTCATGGCAAGCAGACCCCAAGAGGTTTATGCAGGCTATTTGTGGAGGTCTCCAGAGCCCCACCTTTCTGTCCTGGTAGGTGCACTAACGGCAGGTGTGAATGATTCCTTCGAAGCCGATGTGATAACATTCCAGAAGCAAGATCCTAGTCCCTGTCAGTAGGCACTGGGCAATTACAAATCAAAGGCTGGACGGAGGACTGTCAGGGGATCAAGATCCAAGCCCCATCCCTCAAGGCTTAAGTTCCAGCCTCCCTGAGACTCTTGCATACTTTTCCTGCAAGGTAGGGAGGGTTTCTGAACGATTTTGGCTGACCTACATAGCTTGAAGATCTTTAAATTCACCAATTTAAGCCCACTTCTAACATCGACTGTGCTAGTCACTAGGCCACTACGTTCACCAACAAAAACCCGCTGCTGACATTCGGTATATTAACTAGCATGGCGTGGCTTGTTGGTCTAGAACGGTTAACAGCAGAGCTTGGAGTAGCCCCCTCAGTAAGTTCGAACTTCCTGATTTGAGCAAGAGTGGATGTGCCATCCTAGACCGTGAGCTCCTGAACAGCACCTTGGTAGAGCAGAACCCAGGTAGCCTAAGTCCCTCTCAGGGTACCTTGAAGCATTTCTAGGTAAATAAACAGGCATAACAATAACAAACTGGAGTTTCACACTACCGAATTCTTCTGTGTCCAATATTCCCCGTGAGTTCTCAAAATTGCTAAATTAGAATGTTTTACTCCACGTTTCTGAGATGGAGTTCGAAGCAGAAGGACAATGAAGGTGTTCATATTACACTCGCTGGAATACTAGTTCAAGAGCCGAGCTGACTTTCTAGGCAAAGCCTGACCTGGTGGTTCGTTATGGGGAACGTCTTGTCTCTAAGTCTGGTCCTCCTGTAGAAGGTCTAAGCACTGTATCTTATTTATCAATTCACTTAGGTCAAAGCACAGGGGAATACGCTAACCAAAACCAAATGTCTGCTATCTAGATTATGTCTTTTGTGTGAATCTATATATCCAAGGATCTGAATTACCCTGTGGCACTACAAATAGAACAGAGAACTAGACGGTCCTACGTAGCTGATTTATGAAAGTCTGATGAGTGTTCCACTCCTCGTGACAGTAAATCCAAGCCTTCTGTGGTCTGATGAAACGGAGCCCCCAGAAAAGGGCTTCGTCTCATCAATTCTTATTATTTCTTTCACTGATTCTGGGATTCATACCTTTACCGTCTTTCGTTGAAATCTCAGACTGCACGAACCATGGTAATTGCCCTTTTATATTACTCTCCATTCAGACTTCTACCTTTCCAGAGTCACTTCACTGCATATTGCAATTTGCAGTATATACATATTGCACCGTATATGTTGCAGATTTGCCAGGTTGTGTTGGCAGGCATGCAGACCCACTATGGTCAGTTGGCCAGACCCAGGAGACTTCCCGAATTTCCCTCAGCAGCAAGGTCACAAACCTTCTTGCAGGTGGCCTGACTTCGGCAGACGGCTAAGCCCTACCGTCCTTTTTTTTCCACATTTTTACTGATCTCCCTTTTAAACACCTAGACCAGCTCCAAATAGAGGATATCCTCTATCCCAGCGCTCAAGGACATTTGGCAGTAAGATCCAAATTCCACATCAAGACTGCTCCTGCCCAGCTCCCATCATACTTCCCATCTTGGTTTTCAGCTCTAGCCACGTGACAAACACTTACCGATGGATTTTTACAAGAGTGGATGTGCTATGTCATTGCAGCAAAATTTAAGACATAAAAATGATGCAGTCTCAGGAGGTTTTCCATAAAGGATTTAGTAGTATAATATTGTCCTGGCCATTTCCTTTCCCAACCCTTTATTTAAGACCTTGGGTTATGGATGAAGCACAACATAAAACAAGTTTACCTAACAGAGCCTGCACCACATAATCACAGATTACAGCTGGTGATAAAAGAAAAATAAGCACTTTACATATGATGGCTCCAGAAAGAATTTAAATTACAAACCTAGCCTGAAAACTCTTGGCTTTTATTAGACTACAGGACCGATAATATCCAAGTGGGATATATAAATGACTATGTTTAGAGTCAGCACTTGACTCGTAATCAAATCCTCATGCTGTTTCATCTGAGATGTTATCACTTTTAATAATTGGTGGATGATATTTTCATATAAACACACATTACATTTACACCCGTTTCAAAGAAGCATTTGAAAAGTTAAAATTGTGCCGCAAGTAACACAAAGTTAAAAACTTTAACTTACAAAGTAAACTGAACTATTAACTTATAAAGTAAAAAGTATTTTAGCTTATAAGACATTTCACCTTTTTTTTTAATTTTTCTTCAACGTTTTTATTTATTTTTGGGACAGAGAGAGAGACAGAGCATGAACAGGGTAGGGGCAGAGAGAGAGGGAGACACAGAATCGGAAACAGGCTCCAGGCTCCGAGCCATCAGCCCAGAGCCTGACGTGGGGCTCGAACTCACGGACCGCGAGATCGTGACCTGGCTGAAGCCGGACGCTTAACCGACTGCACCACCCAGGCGCCCCAGACATTTCACCTTTTTAAAAATGGAAAACTTTAAACGGTGTATTCCTTAGCTATGGTTTAGAAAGGAGGGACCCGCGTTGTTACAGGCCTGGTTAGGATCTGTTTTACCATGGGCTGCCTGAGCCGTGTGCTTTTCTTCCTTTATAGATTGCTCCCAACCATCCTGAGAAAGGTTGATTAGCCAGTTTTTACTGGTGAGAAAAAAGAGGCTTGGAGACGTTAAATCAATTTTCCAATGTTCTAACGCAGCTAAATTTCACAGGATTAATTTATTTTTAATGTTTACTCCAGAGCTCGTGAGCTTTCCACTAAAAACCATCAATTAATTCATCGTGCGATACAAGAGCCTGGATTTAGTATGACAAATGCTTTGACAGGGCCAACCCCAGTTGTTTATAGGTGAGAACATGATCTGAAATGACCAGTTTTATAAGGCAGAAGGCCTGAGAGGTAAACGTAGGTAACTGACAACAAGAGAAGTGCGTTAGGTAGTTAATAGTTTCAAAAACAATCCTGCTCATAACTTGGTCTCCCAGACACTGAAATCTGAAACTCTTTGATATGCTCTAGCAAGGCTTGAAACAAAGAAGTTTTGTTCAGTCCATGTTTTCGTGGGATGGTGTAACTATGTCCGTATCAGCCAACAAATGCTGCACAGAGCTGACCAATGACTCATGAAGTCTACCGTGAGATGTCCCTCTTCAGTTTCAAAATATTAACTTTGAATTGCATTAACGGAAGCAGCCAACAGCTTTGTCACGGTCTTTTCACCACCTTAGCCCAGTCCTAACCAGATTACATTTTTTTTTTAAACAACAGACTTCTAAGTTTTTTTTTTCCTTTGAGATAATACTTTTTACTTATTTTTTAATATAATTTATTGACAAATTGGTTTCCATACAACACCCAATGCTCGAGACAAAGCATGAGAGGGGGAGGGGCAGAGAGAGAGAGAGAGAGAGAGAGAAAAGGGAAACATAGAATCCAGAGCAAGCTCCAAGCTCAGAGCAGTCAGCACAGAGCCCGAATTGGGGCTAGAACCCATGAACCGTGAGATCATGACCTTAGCGAAAGTCAGACACTTAACCCACTGAGACACCCAAGGTGCCCCTAACCAATTTACATTTTTAATTTTACCTTTTAGAATTTTTACCTTTTGGAATTTTTATGTGCACTGTGATAAAAAAAAATCACTTAAGATAATTATAGATTTATATACATTTCTCTCTTTTAATATACTTTTTGATTATGATGAAATTTCCCTCAAGAGACTTAGAAGTTAGATTTTGAAAATAAAAATCTACATAAAATAAAAGTAACGCTTTCTGTCTTCACCTTCTCAAAGGAAAACAAAACTTTACAGAAGATCATGTTGGCATTGGTTGCGATTAATTTTTTAGTCGTCTTCGGATTGGGGCCTTCGGTCTTTGTCTTTAAATACAAGAGCAGTGTTAATGCTACCTAATTTCCTTTTTGTAGTTTGAGCTGCCAATATGAAACTTACTTTGTTTTCACACGATTATGAGAGAAAATATTGTTTTCCTGTAGCCCATGTGTTGAAATGGAAATCTAGTCTCTACTTAGCTCTAAAACTAGCAAATGACATACTATGACATTAGAAACGATGTATCACCATTGTCAACACGTAATTTAGAATAACGGATGAACAACAGCTTGACCATTAAGCAGTTTCTCTTACGATTTTAGACACTTTGCAACAATAAATTCCACACTACACTCCATCGCTTAAAACCTAACGCCGGAATTCTGACCTTCATACTAAGTAGGAATGTAGGCTGTTGAATGTGTGCAAAGAATTTTTTGTCCACGAACGCCTACGTCTGTGGTCAAGTGGCAGGTGTAGGCAATTCATCAGGCAGCCCTCTTCCTTCTTATTAAGGCACTGCTCCGGGCGCCCGAGGGTCCTTAGGTCCCGAGCATGGCTATTTGTCGTCCGCCGGGAGGGCGCCTTTTGGCGCAGGGTGGACGGCCAAGGAGGCGACGGTCGCTGATTTTCGTTCGAACGTCGCGTGGGGAGGGGTGTTCGTGTGAAAAGAAAGGCGCTCGGGAGAAGGGGCGGCAAGGAGAGGAGGGGCGTGGTGGGATGCTGCAGGGGCGGCTAGACGGGTCCAGCTTTCCCGGGGACACTTCGGCGGCCTGGCCGTGGGCGCCCGGGGCACAGGGCGCCGGGTCGGGAAGCCCAGAGTCAGACGCGCGGTGCCAGCCGCCCGGGCCCCTCCGCGCAGGCGCCGCCCGTTCCCGCGCTCCGCCCGCCCCCAGGGGTCGCCATGGCAACGGACGCGGGGTTCTGGACTCCGACTCCCCCGAGCCCCCAGCTTCGCGGGAGGCGGCCGGCTGAGCCGCGGGCTCCGATGGCGGGCAAGGGCGACACGCCCGAGACCGAGGAGTGCTGGAAGATCCTCGAGAGCCTCGAGTCGACTATTGAGCAATGCCGGTTCAGCCCCAGGTGACCCGCGCGAGCCGCAGCGCCACCCCTCGTCCGCGCGCCCCTTTCCCGCGCCTCCGCGCCCGCGCCCCGGGCCACGGCCCTGCTGGTCTGATTTCTTCAGTGTATTCACGTAAACTGAGAGCACGGGTTCTGGAGCCAGGGGGCCTGAGTTCAAATCCTGAGACCCACTGCAGGGCCCCTGAGTTGGGCGAGTCACTTAAAAACTCTGTCTCAGTCACCTGCTGGGAAAGCAGCCGGGTGGTGCCGAGCAGCGCCTACTTCATAGCCCACAGCGAACATGAAATGGGTGCATGTGGGTAACGTGTTTAGAAGTGTGCCATACATATATATACATAGTACCCTGTAGGTGTTTGCCAATATTCTAGTTATTTCTTGCTGCTTTCTTTACGTCTCCTCCCTCCTGTGACCCTTTGCCCCCCCCCCCCCCCCCGCCACATTTTGTTTGGATAACGTAGAGCTGATGTATCTGGAAAAATGTATTTTTCTTTCTGAAATCAGTAGGTGGCCGGCACTAGGTTAGCTACCGTGTGCAAGCACTTAAAATTCTCCAAGTCAGGGGTCTCACGGTGCCAGGTGGGCTGGCTTAGAGGCAAGTCCCACACACTGAGGCTCCGGAGTGAGAAGAAAGGACGAGCGCCGTACTCGCCCGATGGTGGGGACTGACCCAGTGAGCCAGTGCTGCTTAAGTGGGTGCGTGTTAAATCGGGTTTTTTTGGTGGTTGTGAAAGTCACATATTGCCGGTGGCACGTAATAAGCACCATGGGCACAGTGTCTAACCTGTTCGGCTTGTTTACTGCTAGGAATGACTTCCTGCCTGGGCATTGCGTGGCGTGTGGCTCTCCCACAAAACACACCGGCCCCGCTCAGCGGACAAGGTGACGTACCAGGGCCCAGGGCATGCTTGGGGCCCAAACAAAGGAGCCGCTGATGCCCACGTGAATTCCTCTTCACCCCGAGTGCCAGGGGGACCGGGTTGGTGCTCTGGTAGAAGAGGCTGGAGT
The DNA here is from genome assembly GCF_022079265.1 of Lynx rufus. Classification (NCBI taxonomy): domain Eukaryota; kingdom Metazoa; phylum Chordata; class Mammalia; order Carnivora; family Felidae; genus Lynx; species Lynx rufus. Next base: position 21,689,068 of record NW_025814889.1, on the reverse strand, counting down.
GCTGTCTGCCATCCTGGGTTTAGGGCACAGGTTGGCACCGGGCAAGCAGCAGCCTCCGCCTCCTGTGAAGCCCCGCCCTTCTAGTCAGGAAACAGATGATGAGCCAGCAAACTAGAGGATAAATAAGTTAGCCTGTAAACGCTGAGGACGGAATAGCAGGGAGGGAGCAGAGGAGCTAGTGTATGGAGTGGGGAAGCGGATGGTAATTTTAGACACTGATGAAGTTTTAGGGTGATGGGGGCTTGGTTCGTAGGGTCCGGAGCCAACAACCAAGAAAGAATTTTGGAAGATGTCTTTGGTGCAAAAAAGTGATTTTATCGAAGCGCAGGGACAGGACCCGTGGGCAGGATGAGCTGCGCTGCAGGTGTGGGGGGGGGGGGGTGACCATTTGGTTGGGGGGGGGGAGATAAAGTCTAGAGGGAGTTTCTGAAGAGAATTTCACATGCTAAAGACTTACTGGAGGCCTAGCTGTTGTCAAGCTAAGGTGGGTTTTCCCTCTAGCAAAGCATTAACATTAAGACTCTCGGGAGTTCCTGGACTTTTAGGCTGTTGATGGGATCGCCTTGATTGCCCTTTTCTAGTAAACAGTTTAGCCATTTGTGGGTTTTTTTTGGTTTTTTTTTTTGTCCTTTCCTGTTTTGGGGTAGCTTGGAGTGTCCAAGGAATATCATACATGTCCCACCTCGGGGGGGGGGGGGGTGCTGTGAGCCTGTACTTTGCCCCCAGCTTGCCCCACACTCCCTCATCAACACTGTGGTCAAGGAAAGCTTCTCAGAGATGACACTGGAGTGAAGAAATGCAGGCTGGGGGTGGGGGGAACCATTCTGATCTCTCAGGGGACAAAGTGTTCCGGGCAAAGCACAGGAAGCTGGAAGGGGTGGGGCTGGGTGTCTGGGGCCCAGCCAGGACCCCTGTGTGCCTGCAGCAGAGAGAGGGGAGCGCAGTGGAGAGGAGGTCAGACCTAAGGGGGACAGTGCCAGGTGTGGGACCTCAGCTTTGACTTTCAGTAAGGTATCAGATGTGCTTTTTCAGCACCGCCAAGCAATTCTCCAAATGTCAGCACTGACTGAGTGTCCTACAGTTTAACTCAGTGCTGACACTGCTACCTAGAGACGGCCTCAGACACCACAGGTTAAGGGCTCAGTCCCACCAGCCTGCTCTCCCCCACCCCACTTCAGGTGCCAGTTGCAAATCCAGGTTGTTACCTGTGCTTCTGACCATTCAGCCTTAAGTGAGCGGTTCCCCTAACTCCCTCTGTGGGTTCAATTAATTTGCTAGAGCCACTCCTAGAACTCAGGGTAGTAAAGGAGACAAATACATACATGACCAGATAAAGAGACACATAGGGTGAGGTCTTGAAGGGGCCAGAGCACAGAAACTGCTCTCCCCATGGAGTTTGGAGTGTGCCACCCTCCTGGCACCTGGCTGTGTTTTTGTTCATCAACCCAGAAGCTCGCTGAGCCTTGTAGTTCAGAGATTTTTATGGAGGCTTCATTACAGAGGCCCAATTGATTGAAATCATTGGCTTTTGGTGATTGGGTCTACCTCCAGCCCCTTCAGAGGGAGGTCTGGTCATGGGACTGACAGGTTCCACCCTCTAATTGTGGTTGGTTTCCCTTGCAACCAGCCTCCATCCTTAGGGGCTTTTCACAAGTCCCCTTAGGAACATCAACTAAGGTGTGGTTCAAAGGAGTTTGTTATGAATCACAAAAGACACACAGTTGACCTTTTTCCACATCGAGGCTATTTCAGGAACTGAGGACAAAAGACCAAATATAACAGAAGATGATCCTATTGCCCTTGTCCTTTAAGAAATTCCAAGGGTCTTGGGAGCTTTGAGGCCGGAACCTTGGATGAAGACCAAAATATATATTTCTTATTATAAATCACACTGTCAAAGATGGGAAGCCATTGCGGGGTGGGGGTGGGGTGGGGATTGGAACAGAGGAACAATTTCATATGATTAATCTTTCAACTGGATTACTCTGGCTGCTGTTTTGATAATAGATTATAATGAAGATAAGGGCAGAAACGGGTAGACCAGTTAGGTGGTATGGGGGGAAAATCATTTTGCCCTTACCTTTCTGTGTTCTCACATGAGACCAACCCCATAATAAAAGATAGATTAACAGGAAAAAACAAACAAACAGAAGTTTAATAGGGTGTATGCCTCTTGTATACAAACACGAGAGATACCCAGGAACACTGAGTAACTCCTCGAAATGGCCCAGCCAGCACCTTAAATACCATCACCTAAACACAAAAGATGGAGGTTGGGTAGAGGGGAAGAGTGAGTTATGGGAGATTGTCAGGAAAAGCACAGTAAACAAAAGCATGGCTGTTATGCAGATTTAAATTGGTGCCTTCTTATTGGTAAGCTTCTCCTGTGATTTACTCATCCTTTTCTTCCTGGTCTGGAGAGGAAGACACTTCCAAATGGCAATATTTGTAAATGTAAATTTATAAAATATATTATGTAATATAAATATACATAAAGAATATGATATATTCTTTATAAATGTAAATTTACAGAAGGATAACTTCTGCTTTGTTTTCAGAGCTTCTCTTGTGTCTGCAGTTCTCAGAATAATTGACTCACAATAATCCTCATGCCAAAGAGGCATACTTTGAGGTACCATATTCTGCTTCTCTTCAAGTCTGATGTCCAGAAGAGAGGTCCAGGCTGACTACATCAATTTGGGAGTAATTAGCACAGAGACAGAGAGGCTGGAGGACTTGGTGAGATCACCTAGGAAGTGGGCACAACAAAGAGAAGTCTCTTTGAGCCTGGGGTACATCATAGTTGTGTATTCTTGGAGGAAAGGAAGAGGGAAGCAATGTTTTTCTTATTTCAAATTGAACAGTACGCCACGGTGAAAGTTTAGCATGCCGAATGCCATCTTCTTCGACTAATTCATTAATGAGCATTTGTTAGGGTAGTCTATTCTGGGATTCAGTGAGAAGTATCATTGCATTCTATTAATAAATATTCATGGGTCTGTTTTCTATAATAAATTTACATGTTAATTTTGTATCTAGTTTATTAAAAAAAACACAATCGTCATCTTTCCAAGATTGTATTTTATGCACAACAACCAAGCCATTATTCAGAAGTTGAATTGCTGAGACTATAAATAAGGACTGTGTAGGAACCACTTAGCTAATTTGTTGTGATGTGGGTTTCCATTCTAGGCACGGGGGCTGCCATTTAAAATTAGAGACATTTGGAATGTGACGGGAAACTGAAGAATGAACCGTCATGTTTCACTTAGATCTTGAATGAGCCAGATCTTTCTGAGTCGATTATACAAAAATTTAAGACTCGAGAGACCTTGGAGCCGTGAGCCTGTTCTCACTAGGGATGGAGAACTGGAATCTGTCACTTCAGGCTTATGATTCTAGAGGAGTTATTTCCTCTCTTCAAATCCTGGTTTCTACATCTTCAAAACAAGAAAGTCAGTATCTCTCTTATGAAATTATTGGGAGGATAACCTGAAGGGAAAATGTGCGTGTTAATGCATGTATCTTAACAACCACACGGGACCAGTTAAGCACTCAATACATAGTGCTTAATATAATTTTTAGATGCTCTGTAGGAGGTATCTATAGAATTTTTGGACTTGATTTTAAAGCATCGTATTGTAGTATTATAACATTATGGCACCAGAAGGAATAACTGAAAACGTTATGCCAAGTATGTAAATCATATCCTGAAAATATATGTATTGGAGGTGTTTTAAAAATACTTTTAACTTATTTTTACCAGCGTTATTGGCATGTAATTGACATGTAACATTATATATGCATAATAACTACCCACATTCCATAAACCTACTGTCCACAAAAGATTTTTTGCTTAAAATGGAAAAGAAAGAAGATACATGTTCAAGCTTAATGAAAAATGAAGTTGAATAATAAAAAAGAGCTACTTGGCACCAGGGAGGATAAAAGATTGCATTTCTAGACTGGAGGATGAAGCATTGAGGTCTGTGAAACATGCAGCATTGTAGAATATAAACAAGTTAAGTCGTTGTTCGTATTTATTATATCACTGTAGGACTCGGGATCTAGACAAGAGGGAGAAACCTTGCCAGTATTTGAATGGGAGAATATTTCCCATTCCTTATTAAATTTTAAGTATTTTAACTAGTAAAAGTACGAGAAGTAAGTGAGAGGATTCGTTTTCCGAAACACCAAATAAAAGCCGTGCTGTCTAGTTAACAATAGGTTTACAACCTATTGGAAAGATGTACGAACCCCCCACCCCCAAATGGAGTCCCAAACCCCTAGACACTTCACCTCCCAGTTCTTCTTCCCTCTCCATCTTGCAGGCTTATTTTCGTGGGCTTTGCAATGAGCGTGCACCAAAGAACTGAAGTCTCTGTGGCTCCTCAAGGAATGTACTTTGGGGCTTACATGGGCGTGGGGCGGGGGGTGCTGGGTAAGGCTGTAACGTCTGTAGTACTCAGCCAATGGGGAGTCAGGGGAGGAACTTGCACGCTAGGAGATAAATTGCCTGCTGTAACTGCCTGTCTGTCAGACACCCGCTCTTGCAAGAATGTTGACTAAAGCCTCGCCTCACTGTGCCTGAGTCTCCATGTCCCTCCTTTGATGGGGCTTATTTCCCGCAAAAAAGGCAGTAACGTTGGCAAAAGAAGACTTTAAGCAGTATCCTCACAGCGATCGAAGACTGGAGCTGTGAACCCAAGGGCAGAGGGAGAGTAAAAAAGAAAGGAACTAAGAATTTAGAGGACCCTCACTTCCACCCCATCCCGGTCCAAAGCGGATGTTCAGACCTCTTGGGAGAGAGCATGGCTGGTGGCAGAGAAACTTGTCAGAGTGGTGGTGAGTGGCCAAGAGACTTGGGGGAAGATGTAGGCAGGCTGAGGTTCTTTACCCAGCTGGGAGATCCACATGTTCATTCCTGAAGGTCCTGAGTTCTGAAAAAATAACTTTCCCAGGGTGCCTGGCTGGCTCAATCAGTGGAGTCTGTGACTCTTGATCTCAGGTTTGTGAGTTTGAGCCCCATGTTGGATGTAGAGATTATTTAAAATCTTAAAAAAATAAATAAATAACTTTCCCTCTACCCTTCTAGGCAGGTTCTTGGCTGAGACCCCTGTAGGAAAAGACAGATTACTCGTAGAAAAACAAAGAGAAGTTTAATAACATGTATACCTCCTGTATGCACGGACCCCAGCAAATTTAGTAACCCCCCAAATGGCCCAAGCTACCACTTTAAATACCATCTCCACCTAACGACAAAAGAAGATGTTGGAGGGTGAAGAGGGAGCCAGTTGTGGGAGGTTACCAAGCAAAGCACAGTAAAGGAGGGTATGGCTGTTATGCAGATTTAAGTCCTTGCCTTGTTAAATTTCTAGAGATTTAGTCTTCCTTCTCTTGCTGGTACAGCTTGGGAGACACCTTTACAAATGGAGATAACCCTCATAAATGTACATGTCCCTTACAAAAGGGCAATTTGTGCTCTGTTTTCAGAGCTTCTGTCCCTGCTGGTCCTCAAAAATAACTCGCTCAAGATAATCCTTATACCAAAGAGGCATGCTTTGGGGTGGCAAGTTCTGCTCCCCTTCAGCATGGAAATGCTAAAAAGCACCCCAGAGAATCCCCTGGGTTCCAAACGTAGCCTTCCCTGACTCCATTGTGTACCAACAACCCCCTTAACCCCTTTGTAATCAGAATCAACCATTTCAGCCAGACGCCATTCTCTCCAATTTGGTTCAAGGGCAAAAGGATAGGGAAGTGGCCAGGTAACCGTTCAATTAAATCTCATCTAACCCACTGGAATTATTGTCGTGTTTCTGGGTGGAAGTAATCACCCCCTGAAAACGAAGACATCCAAGCCAGCAGATCATCAAGTTGCTGGGACAGGAAGCAGTACTTTAAGGAGTGGGTTACGAGGTATCCTAGTGAGAGGAGCCACTTTACTTCCATCTCTCGGTTCCTGGACCCGTGGCTGTGTGAATGAGAGCACCACATGCTGATTCAAAGCATATACTGTATCCTGTAAGACAGAAACACATCCTCGCATGGGTTTGTCTCTCAGATGCCGTAACGGAATCTGCAGTAAGCTATTTTACCCTTCCATTAGGCCAGCCACTACTGGGTGATGGGATATGTGATCAGACCCGTCATTTCCATGGGCATGAGCCCATGGCTCCACTTCTGCTGTGAAACTAGTACGTTCTGATAGAAGTGCTTGTGTGCACCGTGTCACGATGGTGGATGAGGCCTTCTGTGATGGATGGTGGTTCTGGCAGATGCATTATGACCAGGGAATGCAAATCCGTGTGCAGAATACGTCTATGTCTATCCCAGGGAGGATGATGGAAGAGGTTCAGTGTTATCAAGCTGGTACCCGCCCCCCTGGTTAACACTGCCATGTTAGGAACTCAGGATTGGTGTGTGTTGTTGGCTGAGTAGGCCCTCAGTGCTTGCAGCAGCCAGGCCATCCTCCGTAAGGGGAAGTCCATGTCATTGAACTCCGTCCCTGCCACCATAGCCATTTCGTTCAAGGGCCATTGAGCGAACGCTGGGTTGGTTGCAGAAACTAACCAGCTGCTATCCCCAAAGGATGTCATTTTGCCTCCTCGATCACTGAATACTTTCTCTGTGGTAGATTCCCTTTTGTGAGCATTCACAAGGGGCACAAGTATCATTATAGCCTGGGCCTGTTCTTAAAAGTTCATCCACAGAACTCTTCCCCAGACTTTCTTGTCACCAATTTCTCAGTCTTCTTCCTACCAAGTTCCTGACCATTATCCACTTAAAACTTGAACAACAGAACATAAATCAATACAGATACGCGATCCTGGCTGTCCCTCATCCAGAAAAAGCAAACAACCAAATGTACTGCATGAAAGTCTATTCAGTGGAAGGATTTTCCTTCATGGCTGTCCTTCACGGTCACCTCTGAGCAGGGCTGCGGGACTAAAGGTATCCCCCTTCTGACGGCAGCACCCTCTGTTAACCAGGCTTGAGTTCTTCTTCCTCAATCAACTGATCATACGGAAGTGCCCATGAGGCCGTAGCCGTGGACGGAGGGGGAAGAGGCGATGCAGCGCGAGCCACATGCTCCCTGTAAATGTCGTCCCTTCTCCTTGAGCCTGGTCTCTTACATGTCCCTTCCATCTTATGAGACTGAAGCTGCCTATGCCCGATTTTACGGTTTGGTGGGTCAGATAAAACCCAGTTTGTCATGGGAAACTCAGGCCTGCTGACTCACGGTGACGTATTCAGTCTTTTCCAGGCTCAGTAGCAAGCCAGGGCTGTTTCTCAAAAGGAGAATAGTCATCTGTACAAGAAGGCATAAGGTTTGCTCTGAAATCCCAGAGGTCTCTGCTGTGATCTTCTTAGTGGTGCTTGCCACAGGATCACAGATCATCCCCGTTTGTCATAGGCACTCATGAGAGCCATTTTATCTGCTGGATCAGATAAAACTGGCAGCCTTACCTGTGACTTGGGAAATGGGTTGAAGTAGCATATACAAATGTGGTATATGTCGCTTCCAAAGTCACACTTCATGGTTCATTAAGGCCTAAAATATTGACAGTTCTTCCTGGTTGAAAGTGGTGAAATTTGAGCTTGCTTGAAGAATGCATATGACTTTTAAAAAATGATTTACTTTGGGGGAGCCTGGATGGCTCCGTCTGTTAAACATCTGACTCTTGATCTCAGCTCCGGTCTTGATGTCTCTCTCTCTCTCTCTCTCTCTCTCTCTCTCTCTCTCTTTTTTAATGAGTTTATTTATTTTGAGAGAGACAGAGACAGCACAAATTAGAGGGGAGCAGAGAGAAAGGGACAGAGAGAATCCCAAGCAGGCTCCATGCTGCCAGCACAGAGCCTGATGCAGGGCTAGAAAACACGAAACCATGAGATCATGACCTAAACTGAAACCAAGAGTTGGACGCTCAACTGACTGAGCCACCCAAGTGCCCCAGCTCAGGTCTGGATCTCTCGGTTATGAGTTCAAACCCCCACCCCCTCGCCCCCGTTGGGCTCCATACTGGACGTGAAACCTACTTAAAAAAAAAGATTAGTCTGAAATTACTTTGAATCTACAGAAAAGTTACCAGAACAGAACTAAGATCTTTCATATCCCCTTCACTGAGATTCTTCAGTTCTTAACATTTTACCATATTTGTTTTTCCTCTCTCTCCCTGCTTCCTCCTCCTCCTTGTCCCCTCCCTTTGTACACATTCACACGTATAAAAACTCATACACTCATTATTGTTAGTCTTTTTCAAACATTTTGAGAGTAACTCTAGAATTGGTGCCCACCACTGCTAGGTATTACGGTACGATTTTCCTAAAATGGATATTCTCCTATATAACTAGCACACAGCTCTCAAAATCAGGAAGCCGACATTAGCCCAGCACTACAACGGGCCCCTTCAAGTTGTGCCAGGTGTACTAACAATAACTTTTTCCTTTTTTGTTCAGGATCCTGTCTACGTATGTGTTGTGTTCAGCTATCCTGGCCCTGCAGGCACATTCAGTGTAGAAGAGTTCCTTAGCCTCTCCCTGGCGTTTATGTCCTTGACACTTTTAAAAAGTATTGACTTCAGATTTTGTAGGATGACCACCTCTATCTGATGTTTTCTTGTAACCAGACTCAGGTTATGCATTCTTGGCAGGAATGCCCCAGAAATGGAGATGTGCTCTTTCCAGGGCATCAACTTCAGTGGGCAAATGTCATTCAGTCTGTTTCCCCATTGGGGCTTTAACTTTGACCTTGTTGGGTTGGTGTTTGCCAGGGTTCTGTATCATAAATTTACCATTCTTCCCTTTGTAATAAATTATTATTTGGGGGGCACCTGGGTGGCTCAGCCAGTTAAGCGTCCTGCTCTTGATTTCGGCTCAGGTTATGATCTCAAAATTTGTGAGACTGAGCCCCGTGTTGGACTCTACTGGGACAGAACACAGCCTGCTTGGGATTCTCTCTCTCCCTCGCTCTCTGGCCCTCCCCCATGTGTACGTGCTCTCTCTAAATAAATAAATAAGCATTAGAAAAATTTTATTTTGTGAGTGGGTATTACAAAATCTCCTTCCCCCCCCCCCCTTGCTTCACTGAGATATAGTTGACACTTGACATGGTGTACGTTTAAGATGTATAATGTGATGATTTGGTATACGTATATATTATAAAGTGGTTACTGCAATAAAGCTAGTTAAAACATCCATCACCTCACGTAATTACTTGTGTGTGTGTGTGAGGACATTTAATATTCACTCTCTTAGCAACTTTCAAATATACAATACAGTACTGTTGACTGTAATCACTATGCTGTACATTAGATCCCAGAACTTCTTTCTCTTTTTTTTTTTTTAAATTTTTTTTTTCAACGTTTATTTATTTTTGGGACAGAGAGAGACAGAGCATGAACGGGGGAGGGGCAGAGAGAGAGGGAGACACAGAATCGGAAACAGGCTCCAGGCTCTGAGCCATCAGCCCAGGGCCCGACGCGGGGCTCGAACTCACGGACCGCGAGATCGTGACCTGGCTGAAGTCGGACGCTTAACCGACTGCGCCACCCAGGCACCCCAGAACTTCTTTCTCTTAAAATTGGGAGTTTGACTAACATCTCTCCATTTCCCCACCCTTCAGCCTCTGCAGCCACCATTCCTTTCTCTGTTTCTGTGAGTTTGGCTCTTTTAGATTCCACATATAAGTGAGATCATACAGTATTTGTCTTCCTCTGTCTATCTTATTTTACGTAGTATAATGGCCTCAGTGTTCATCTATGCTGTCACACAAATGGCAGAGTTACCCTTTTTTATGGTGGCATAATATTCCATCGTATATAAACATTCTATCTTCTTTATCCACTTATCCATTAATCGGCACTTAGGTTGTTTCCATCTCTGGGCTATTTTGAATAATGTTTCAGTGAACGTGGGGTGTAGATACTGAGATAATGACCTAATTTCCTTTGGATATATACCCAGAAGTGGGATTGCCAGTACATAAGGTAGTTCTATTTTTAAGTTTTTGAAACAATTTCTTAAATTTTGATTAAGAAAAATTCTCTTAATCAAAATTCCGCTGACCAGCCTTACCTGTCACTGATGACTCCCACCTTAATGAGTCGCCTCTGTGGGGGTTGCCAAATGCTGGTTCCCTAGTTTCATCATTCTTTTTTACATCCATTACATTAACGTACCCAAGTCTCCTGATCATTCTGGCTCTGCGATGCTGTTCCTGTTTCTCACACTACCCTACATTCTTGGCTACTGGGCCTACTGGCCTTTTCCCCTGCATGGCTTCCAACCTTTCTCATGGGGAAATTGACTCTTGTCATTGACCACGATGTTGATTCCTCCACTCTTGCGAGGGAAGGGAATGGAAGGAAAAGGAAGTTGGAAAAGATAGTGACTACATACGGTTTCAATAGGTGAAACTGTGGGGAGACTGTATCTTAGGCTATGGGTACTACCAAGGTACAGATGTATTTTGAGAACATTTAATAGGTGACCATGGTACATAGTGTATATGCAATGAGAGATGAGTTAATCGCTGCCTCAGAATATATAGCATATTTTTGTTCACTTGTTTACTGGTTGTCTTTCCCTTTACAATGTAAGTTTCATGAGAACAAAGACTTTACCTTGTCCACTCCCGTTAGCTTTGGTGCCCAAAACAGGGTCTAGCAAAAAATAGGTACTCAGTTATGCTTTGTTAAATGTGTGAAGCTCAAACAAGTAGTTTGCACCCATATTTTGAAGGTCAGAATAAGAAGACTGTATTTAATTCTCTTTGACAAGGGAAGACGGTCGAAGTCTTTTATAGCAGGATAGTGAAACAACCAAGGTTTTTGTAAAATACCTCTAGGGATAATGGGAATGATAGATTAAAAAGAGAGAAATTTGGAGCCTTGTAGTAATTTTAGGAAACATTTATTATCTATATTTTATGGGATGCTTACTTGAAAGTAAAATGATTTTTTTTTATATCATGTTTTAAAAGATTTCAGGGGCATCTGGGTGGCTCAGTAAGTTACGTATCTGACTTTGGCTCTGATCATGCTCTCATGGTTCGTGATTTCGAGCCCCCCCCGCCCCCCCCCTTCGGGCTCTGTGCTGACAGCTCGGAGCCTGGAGCCTGCTTGGGATTCTGTGTCTCCCTCTCTCTCTGCCCCTCCCCCGCTCATGCTCTTGTGTGTCTCTCTCAAAAATAAACATTAAAAAAATTTTAAAAATTCTTATCATAGATAATAAGATTCATCCATTTCTATAGTGTAGTATACTGAATTTTAACATAATATACTGAATTTATACATAAATATACAGTATACACATAAATATACTGAATTTTAACATAATAATTACAACTTGGTGGTTTTCACAAATTATTTTCCAAAATGGTTGTAGATGTCAGGTAGACAAAGCTTTAAATATTGGTGGTCTCTTTAGTTAATTGCTATATCTTAGTCATAAAAAAATTCAATACAGAGGTGTGTGGCTGGTTCAGTCAGAAGAACATGCACCTCTTGATCTCAGGGTCATGAGTTTGAGCCCCATGTTGGGTGTAGAGATTACTTAAATAAAAAACTTTTTAAAAATAAAATAAATATAAAAAATTCAATACAAGAAGCATTTATTGAGAGGATTTATGGGTCAGGTACCTGTCAAGGACTCTGCAGTGTTTGAGATCTTACCCTACTTATAAGCTAACAAGTTTGCTTGTTTCATGGCTGTCAGCAGAAGACACAAGACTCCTGGGTCAAAGACAAAGGACTTTATCATCATTGCAAAAGGACTATCCAGACTTTCATGCTTATTTCTGATGATTTGCCATGCCCCCGCAGTGCCATGAGGGTAACACTAAAGACCCATCATAGATACCTATATACACAGCGTGTTGCATTAAAGGAGGGGATCCCTGAGCTTGCTACTCTTTATAGTAAACAGTATCAGCCTGCTTCTTGGCAGAGGAAAGGCATTACCTCATCCTTCAAGATTGCTCACTGCAAACTCAACTCTGAGGAATGGCCTGCGGAAAGAGTGGTCAGGATTTTGCATTCTTGGCATACACAGAAAGAATGTGCAGGGACACTCAGGGACCAAGGAGATGGCCTCTTCCAATAGTACTGTGTTAGTGTGAAAAAGATACAGACTCCTAAAATGAAATTAGGCCAAATCTAAAATACAATTTTCTGTGGAAAAACACGGGAAATATTAGTTGGAACTGAGGTATACAACATTACTGGTGCTCCCTCCCCATCTGGATAACACTACTGATGAGATTTGTCATCAGTCTGATATTGATGAGTGTGCGAAAGATGAGTTGAAAATTTAGTGGGAGTAGTTGAAAATCATTATTTTAAGTGCTTAAAAATTTATGAATTTAAATTTAGCCTTTCTTGGTTGAATATTACTAGACTACAATGGTTTTTTCCAAATGTGATGAAAAAATGATACTTCAGACCATAATAATGATAGTAACAATTGCCACCACAACACCAATAGCAGTGAACATTTCTTTTTTTTAATGTTTATTTATTAATTTTTGAGAGAGAGACAGAGTGTGAGCAGGGGAGGGTCAGAGAGAGAGGGAGACACAGCATCTGAAGCAAGCTCCGAGCTAGCAACACAGAGCCCCGTGTGAGGCTCGAACCCACGAACCGTGAGATCATGACCTCAGCCAAAGTCGGATACTTAACCCACTGAGTCGCCCAGGAGCCCCAGCAGTTAACATTTCTTAAGGGCTTACTATGTGACATGCATCATTCAAAGTGCTTCTGGGTATTAACACACTAATCCTGACAATAACTGTATGAAATAGGCACTATTTTTTTTTTCATAAGAAGAAATTAAGGCCCAGAAAGGTTAGGTAATTTACATCGTATCACATAGCTGGAATACCAGGAAGCGTTCAGCCGCGATTAACAGAAACTCTCAACAATTGGTGCGTTTATTATATGATGCAGGAAGACCAGAGGTATGGCGGGTTTTAGAGCTAGTTGATTCGATGGCTAAACAAAGTCATCAGTGAAAATTACTTGGTTTTTTTTTAACAGCTCATCATTCATGTACGAGCTTTGCCCTCTGACTGGCCCCACTTGTGGTCACCAGATGGCCGTGGCACTTCTTGGCATCGCTTCCACGCAAGGCAGTGTTCGGTCACAGAGGAAAACTCTCCCCTGGTGCCCTGTCGGTGTCGGAGTGTAAAAAGCTTTCCCACAAGCCCCCAACATATCTTTCCTCGGGTCATTCTTGCCAGAAGCAAGTTCCACACCCTCCCCTAAAACATCTGCCCAGAAGAATGGGATCTCTGTGATGGAAACAAGACAAGAGTTACCCTCGACACTGGGAATATGATCACCCTGCCCTGATTTCTGTGGGAGATACATGTGAGACTCTGCCAGCAAATCAGGAGGGAAAGGGTTGCAGGGGGGCGCTCCCAGCAGGGTCAGCTGGTCAGCAGACAACGGAAGATAGAAGCACTCTGTCTTCTTCGGGGCCTGCCCTGAAAAGTCTGGTGATTCTCCTTGGGCTTTCATGGCTTTCTTTGTTGAGCTGACATTTTAAAATTTTTTTTTTTCAACGTTTATTTATTTTTGGGACAGAGAGAGACAGAGCATGAACGGGGGAGGGGCAGAGAGAGAGGGAGACACAGAATCGGAAACAGGCTCCAGGCTCCGAGCCATCAGCCCAGAGCCTGACGCGGGGCTCGAACTCCCGGACCGCGAGATCGTGACCTGGCTGAAGTCGGACGCTTAACCGACTGCGCCACCCAGGCGCCCCGAGCTGACATTTTAGAAGCTGGTAGTTGTGGTAAGTTTGATCACATTGACGGAGTGAATCCAGAAAATTGGCTTTCTTTTTACTGTTTACGATAGCCATCATTCAAGGTCGGTAGGAAGAGTTTACAAATACTTAAATTCCTTGCCTACTCAGATTTCTCAAGAAACGGAGTCTGAAAATCAAATACAGTATGGTGGTGTCATGATCCCAAAGAAGAATCCTCAAATTGTTTGGTTCCGGGAACTGTGATCGTTCCTGGGGACCTCAAAGAGCTTTAGTTGATGCCTATTCATGGTAACCGTATTAGAATTTTACAAGGAGAAGTAAAGAATATACGTAAATTAATTCATTGAAAATAATGGTAAACCAATTCTATGTTAATGTAAATAACACAGTTTAAAGAGAAATGAACTTTATTTTTGAAAACAAGAACTTTAATGAGTATAGTGTCATTACTTTACATTTTTGCAAACCTTTTCAGTGCCCGGCTTCGTGAGGTAGCTGAATTCTCATATCTGCTTCTACATTCATGTCTTGTGCTCACATAACCTGTAGCTTCTGGAAGACTCCACTGAACGCTTGGGAGAGCGTGATGGTGGAAAAGGAAAATAAAATTTTAATGCTATCGGGGTGCCAGGGTGGCTCATTTGGTCGAGCATCTGGCTTGATTTCGGCTCAGGTCATGATCCCATCCTTGGTCATGGAATCCAGCCCCGTGTGGAATCCAGTCCTGCCAGAGCCTGGAGCCTGCTCAAGATTCTCTCTCCCTCTCCCTCTCCCCTGCTTGTGCACTCTTTCTCTCTTAAAAAAAAAAAAAATCTTAATACTATTATGAAAATAATTTTGGGGCGCCTGGGTGGCGCAGTCGGTTAAGCGTCCGACTTCAGCCAGGCCACGATCTCGCTGTCCGTGAGTTCGAGCCCCGCGTCAGGCTCTGGGCTGATGGCTCAGAGCCTGGAGCCTGTTTCCGATTCTGTGTCTCCCTCTCTCTCTGCCCCTCCCCCGTTCATGCTCTGTCTCTCTCTGTCCCAAAAATAAATAAACGTTGAAAAAAAAAATTTAAAAAATAAAAAAATAAAAAAAAAAGAAAATAATTTTGACCTTGTGGACTCCCTGGAAGGGTGTCCTGGAACTCCAGGGGTCCTCAGGCCACATTTCAAGAACCCCTATCTCAAAGTATTTTTACTTGTATGCCTGTGTATAATTTATAATGGGTTTAAGCAGTAGCACAGGTAAAACAGTAGATAGGATATTAAAAGGAGGCTCAAATTGATCATAACTCAGAGAATGGAATTAAGATGAGTACCAGTAGAGCAATATGCCCAGTGCCGGGAATCTGATAATCCACCAGAGTCCTGGTGAAAACCCCAAATCATGAGCAGCTAATTCAGAACTTTCCTCACCCCACAGGTCCCTTTGAATCTTTAAAATATAGTATGATTCAGGGCACCTGGGTGGCTCAGTCGGTTAAGCATCCAAATCTTGATTTTGGCTCAGGTCATGATCTCACGGTTCGTGGGTTCGAGCCCCCATCAGGCTCTATGCTGACAGTGCGGAACCTCCTTGAGATTCTTTCTCTCCCTGTCTCTTTGCCCTGCCCCACACATGCTCGCTCTCTCTCTCTCTCTCTCTCAAACTAGGTAGACTTTAAAAATATATATAACATGATTTACACAAAAATATGTGTAATAACACACATGTTAAAGGAAATATCTATTCTATAAAGCACTTTTAATCTCTGTTTATTTTTTCCAGACTTAAAATTTCCGATGATTTGAAGATTGGCTTTTTCAGCACAGACCATGCTACTCAAACAGATTCCAATGAAATTTTGCCATTGAAAGAGTTGAGTTCATCTACAGAGAAGCTAGTACAGGTAAATCTGGATTCATTTAGAAACTTCTGAGATTATTTTAGGTGTTGTTTACCTTTATGTCTCTTTCCTTCACAGAATGGAAATGATTAAAAAATTCTAAATATTAGCATCTTTTTTTTTAATTTTTTTTTTCAACGTTTATTTATTTTTTTGGGACAGAGAGAGACAGAGCATGAACGGGGGAGGGGCAGAGAGAGAGGCAGACACAGAATCGGAAACAGGCTCCAGGCTCCGAGCCATCAGCCCAGAGCCTGACGCGGGGCTCGAACTCACGGACCGCGAGATCGTGACCTGGCTGAAGTCGGACGCTTAACCGACTGCGCCACCCAGGCGCCCTAAATATTAGCATCTTTTACAAGCTGAATTGGATGAGAGCTGTATTTTTTTTAAATAATTTGTATACACTGCTGCTTGTATTTACATCACGCGCATATATGTTTTGCGAAGTGTGTTGTTACTCTCCTTGAAATTCTGTTGACATCTGTGAACATTTTCTATTTATGATACCTTCCGAGATCAGACGAGATCGTGCGCGTTCAGGCTGCTATGGCCATAGACTATTTATGATACCTTTTAAAAATTGTAAAATACTTTTGGTGTGTAGAAAAATGTGGCGAATACTACAATGAATAACTTGGGTTACCCATCATACAGCTTTGTCGAACCTTGGCATTCCATCATATTTCCTCTGGATCTTTCTTGATTGTTAAGAAACAGCACATTTCATACACATCGGATATCAAGAGTTATTAAGGTCCCTAATCAATAAAACTGTCACACGGGATAGCATACAACTATAAATACTCTTGTGTCCTTCGTTTCTGTTTTTTTTCACTCAACAATATAACTTGAAAATCATTCCATATTGATACATAGTTTCCTTGCCTATTTCAAAAGTACATCATATCATAAAATGTGCATCATTTATTTAACTATCCCTCTATTAATGGATGTTTTGGTCATCTTAAATCTTCTACTGCGATGAATAATTCTGTACATACTCATAGGCCAGCAAATTTGTGGCATAAATTTAAAAGTGGAATTTCTGAGTCAGAGGATGTATCCATTAGTCACTTTGAAGGATATTGCCAAATTGCCCTACACGGAGATCGTACCAATTTACACCCCAACTCATAACTTTTGAAAGTTATTTTCTTACATACTTGCTAATTTATTGTCTTTCCTAATGCCTTCAGAACGGTTTTATAACTTCATTTCCTTTGCAGTTTGGCGCGTCCGAATGACTGACTTCTGGTCAGTAGAATTAGGTGGAAATATTATGCGGCAACTTTGGGGAACCTTCCTTAGTGAACAGTTCATGTGCACTCATTTTCTGCTACTTCACTCCTTCCTCCACCTCTTCTCCCTACCTCCCTTCCTTCCTCCTTCCCACTTTCCTTCCCTTCCTTTCCTTCTTTTCCTTATTTCTGCGCCTAGAACATGGGTGCTAACGTTTGTACCGTGATTTTGAGGCAGTGCATGCAGCGGAGTGATAGAATGGGAGGGACTTGTGTCATTTTCACCACTGATTGCCCACATCAATTTCCAGTGAAAGAGAAATAATTTCTCATTGACGCTTCTGTTATTTGGAGTTCTAAGATATAGCTGAACCAAATTCTGACACAATATGCTTAAATCAGATTAAGAGTGTTTCCTCTATTTTTAATTAATAAGAGGCATTTAAAAAAATATCATGAATGACTGGGTTTGAATGCTTTTCATGGATCTACTGAATCATTATGGCTTTTCTCCTTTACATGATGATGTGGTGAAAACTGATTTCTTTTTTTATTCCAGTAATCTTTTTTTTTAATTTGTTTATCGTTTAATTTACATCCAAGTTAGTTAGCATATGGTGCAACAATGATTTCAGGAGTAGATTCCTTAATGCTCCTTACCCATTTAGACCATTCCCCCTCCTGCAACCCCTCCAGCAACCCTCTGTTTCTTCTCTGTATTTAAGAGTCTCTTATGTTTTGTCCCACTCCCTGTTTTTATATTATTTTTGCTTCCTTCCCCTATGTTCATCTGCTTTGTATCTTAAATTCCTCATATGAGTGAAGTCATATATTTGTCTTTCTCTAATTTCGCTTAGCATAATACCCTCCAGTTCCCTCCACGTAATTGCAAATTGCAAGATTTCATTCTTTTTGATTACCAAGTAATATTCCAGTGTGTGTGTGTGTGTGTGTACATCTTCTTTTTTTTTTTTTTTTAATTTATTTTTGGGACAGAGAGAGACAGAGCATGAACGGGGGAGGGGCAGAGAGAGAGGGAGACACAGAATCGGAAACAGGCTCCAGGCTCTGAGCCATCAGCCCAGAGCCTGACGCGGGGCTCAAACTCACGGACCGCGAGATCGTGACCTGGTTGAAGTCGGACGCTTAACTGACTGCGCCACCCAGGCGCCCCTTTATCCATTTACCTGTCAATGGACATTTGAGCTCTTTCCATACTTTGGCTATTGTCAATAGTGCTGCTATAAATATTGGGGTGCAGGTGCCCCTTCAAAACAGCACACCTGCATCCCTTGGATAAATACCTAGTAGTGCAATTGCTGGACCATAGAACAGTTCTATTTTTAGTTTTTTGAGGAACCTCCATACTGTTTTCCAGAGCGGCTGCACCAGCTTGCATTGCCACCAACAATGCAAAAGAGAGCCTCTTTCTCCGCATCCTCGCCAACATCTGCTGTGGCCTGAGTTGTTCATGTTGGCCATTCTGACAGGTGTCAGGTGGTATCTCACCGTGGTTTTGATTTGTATTTCACCGATGATGAGTGATGTTGAGGAAAACTGATTTTTGAGTAGTAAACCCAGAATGAACCCAGCTGGACCATAATAATTCTTTCTGCTTTCTGCATCATTTGCTATCATTTTACCAATGATTGTTTTCATTTATGTTCCTAAGATATTGTCCTGTAATTTTCTTTTCTTCTTACAGTATTGTTCAATCTTGGCACCAGGGTCTTAGTACCTTTATAAAATGAGTTGTGAGATGTTCCTGACTCTTTTCTCTGGAATAATTGACGTGAGGTTGGAATTACCTGTTTCTTTATTTGTTAAAAGTCACTTGTGGGGCGCCTGGGTGGCTCAGTCGGTTGAGCGGCCAACTTCGGCTCAGGTCACGATCTCACAGTCCATGAGTTCGAGCCCCGCGTCGGGCTCTGTGCTGACAGCTCAGAGCCTGGAGCCTGTTTCGGATTCTGTGTCTCCCTCTCTCTGACCCTCCCCTGTTCATGCTCTCTCTCTCCCTGTCTCAAAAATAAATAAAACGTTAAAAAAAATTAAAAAAAAAGAAGTCACTTGTAAAACTGAATGCGCCTACTTTCATTGCTATTTTGATTTTGTTATGGATATATTAAGGTTTTCTTAAATCTTCTTGGGTGAGTTTTGACATTATGTTTTTCTACAAAAGTATTCAGAACGGCAAATTTTTAAATTTTTAAAAATTTTTTTTCAACGTTTTTTATTTATTTTTGGGACAGAGAGAGACAGAGCATGAACGGGGGAGGGGCAGAGAGAGAGGCAGACACAGAATCGGAAACAGGCTCCAGGCTCCGAGCCATCGGCCCAGAGCCTGACTCGGGGCTCGAACTCACGGACCGCGAGATCGTGACCTGGCTGAAGTCGGACGCTTAACCGACTGCGCCCCCCAGGCACCCCAGAATGGCAAATTTTTAAATTACTGTCTTCTCTTATTATTCTTAAATCTTTATTGTATCTGTAGTTATATATTTTAAAAAACTATAATTTTGTCCGCACACTTGTTTTTCCCTAGATGAATCTGGGCAGTTTTATCTATCTCGTTAACTTTTTCAGAGACTCAACTTTTAGATTTATTAATCCTCTCCCTCATATCTTCATTTCTAGTACATAAATTTCTTATCTTTATTATTTAATTTTTGCTGCTGTTTTGGGTTCGCTCTGTTTTCCTTTGTCTAATTGCTCGAGTTGGATCTCAGTGTCAGTTAGGATGGCATATCACTCTATTTTTAGAAAATGCAACTATCGTGGCTCCCCTGCTTACACTCTGTCCCTCTGTCTCCCCAAAATAAATAAAACATTAAAAAAAAACTTTAAGAGGCACCTGGGTGGCTCAGTCGGTTAGGCATCTGACTTCAGCTTGGGTCATGATCTCATGGTCCTTCTGTGGGTTCGAGCCCTGCGTCAGGCTCTGTGCTCACAGCTCGGAGCCTGGAGCCTGCTTCAGATTCTGTGTCTCCCTCTCTCTCTGCCCCTCCCCTGCTTGCACTCTGTCTCTCTGTCTCCCCAAAATAAATAAGACATTAAAAAAATTTTTTTAATAAAAAATTTAAAAAAAGAAAATGCAACTATCGTGCCTTAATCCCATAATTCAGTTAGAGTTAGATAATCCATAGTTGGGGCAGTAGCTCTCTGTTGTTATCTATATACTAGACTTGTTTTATTTTTTCAAATCTCCATTATTAGTGCATGGTTTTGCTTTCATATTCTGACCTCATAGTAGCAAGATGGCTGTTTCACCTCCAGTCTCCATTTGCTGTTCATGGAGGAAGGAGAAGATGAGAGAAGTAGAGGGGGCGGCAGCCATGTGAGGAAAGCAGAAAACCCCATAGAAAACCCCTGCTTGTTTATCGTTGGCCTTAACTGTATCCCTTGACCCCTTTAACTGGACGGGGTTCTAGAGAAGCGAACATTTTTTTTTTAATGTTTATTTATTTTTGAGATGCGGGGGAGGGGCAGAGAGAGAGGGAGACAGAATCCGAAGCAGGTTCCAGGTTCTGAACTGTCAGCACAGAGCCTGACGTGGGGCTCGAACCCACGGACTACAAGATCACGACCTGAGCTGAAGTCAGACGCTTAACCGACTGAGCCACCCAAGCACCCCTAGAGAAGAGAGCATTTTAACTAGTCATATTTCTGTTCCAAAAAGTCCTGGCCCTCTCAGTAAGGAAGAACCAGTGTAATGGATATTGGGTTGTCAGCTACCAAAGCCTATAGATCATTGTTTTTGAGGCCCCCTCTTTCCTTTGATAAGCATTTACAGTCTTATATTTCCCATAAAGTACTTTTTTACTTTCATTCCACAAATTTTGAAATATAGTATTTTTATTGGTATTCATAATACTAATTATTTTTATTAGTTATTGCTATTAATATTTATCGGTATTAGATTGAAATACTCTAACATTTTCCAAGTATGCTTTTTAGTTATTCTTATGTTGTTGATTTTTAACTTCAGTCCTTTGTTGTCAGTAAAAACTCTTTGTGAGACAAATTATTTGGTATTTGTTTGCAACTTGTGCTCGTGTGAGGTCGGTCTTTGTCATTGTGCCCTGGATATGGGAAATTAAAGATAAGCTGCACTTGTTAACAGTTGAGAGCGTATATATATGTATGTGTATATGTGTATGTATATATATATGTATATGAACATATATGTATGTGAATATATATGTATGTGTATACGTGTATGTATATATGTATATGAATCTATATGTATGTGAATCTATATCTATATCTATATCATCTATATCTATATCTATATTTTTACCATTCTCTTCAATATACCTATATCAACATTCTTTGATATAGTGTTTGCCTGATAAATCTTTCTCATTCTTACACTGACCTCATTTCTGTGTTGTGTCTTAGTACGTCTTTTACAAGTTATATATAGCAGGTTTTAAAAATCCAACCTAAGGGCTCCTGGGTGGCTCAGTCAGTTAGTTAAGTGTCTGACTTTGGCTCAGGTCGTGATCCCACAGCTCGTGAGTTCGAGCCCCGCATCGGGCTCTGTGCTGACAGCTCAGAGCCTGGAGCCCGCTTCAAGTTCTGTGTCTCCCTCTCTCTCTGCCCCTCGCCACTCATACTCTGTCTCTCTCTCAAAAATGAATGAACATTAAAAAAAATCTTTTTAAACATTCCTATATATATTAAACTAATAAGAGGTAAAACTAGTCTTTTATATTTGCTTGGATATTTACTATTTCCAATGCTCTTCACTCGTTCCTGAAAATCTAAGTTTCCAGCTTGTAATATTTCTTTTTAGCCTGAAGGAATTTCTTTAGCAATTCTTGACTTGGGCAATGAATTCTCATAGTTTTCTTTATTTAAAATGTTACATTGATTATAGCATTTTTGACTGATGTGTACTTTTTTACTTTTCGCTGTAACATTGCGCCTCTGACTTCCATACTTTCTAATAAGAAAACATCAATCATTTCAAAAGTTATTCCCCTGTATGCACTTGTTTTCTTTTCTGACTGCTTTCAAGATTTTCTTTTTGAGGCGCCTGGCTGGCTCTGTTGGTAAAGTATGCCACTCTTGATCTCAAGGTCATGATAGGGCATAGAGTTTACTTAAGAAAAAAAAAGTGTTTTTGTTTTTTTTACTTTTAGAGAGAGAGAGAGAGGGACAGAGTGTACACATGAGGGGAGGGGAGAGGGGCAGAAGAAGAGAGGGAATGAGAGAGAGAGAGAGAGAGAGAGAGAGAGAGAGTCTTAAGCAGGCTCCATACTGATGTGGGACTCAATCCTATGACCCTGGGATATGACCTGAGCCAAAATCAAGATTTGGGCACTCCACCGATGACTAAGCCACCCAGGTGCCCCTAAAAAAAGATTTTCTTTTTACCTGTAGTTTTCAGCAGTTGAATTGTTATGTACCTAGGTGTGGTTCATATGTATTTATCCTGCATGAAGTTTGTTCAGCATCTCGAGTCTATCTTTCACCAAATTCGGGAGCTTTTTGGCCATTATATCTTCACAAAAACACATTGTATGTTTTGATGACAATCAGAAATGATTCTTAGTCACCATGCTAGTTATATATTTAAATGTTTGGCTAGTAAATTCACAACAAATATGAATTTTTTCCTATCTTTTCTGATTTAAAATCCACATCTTGGATGATACTTTTTGAGGTGTGATAAAGGGTTGTCGTTAATAACCCAGGTATTTTATTCCATTTAGGAAGAAACCACCAGGAACCTTCTCTCCCTTACTCCATTAGCATATGTTAATAGCAAGTTAACTGGAGTTCTCCAATGTGCACCATAATTCAGAGGTATTCTTAAAAGGCAGGACAAGCCCCTGACCACATTCCAGACCATATGCTCATGTTGGGGAGGAGAAATTTTTATTGACCCTTCAATATTCATCTGGCTGGTCTAAGAATCAGATTGATGTTTGACAGATTAACAGGAGAAAATCAAGCAATTTTGTGACACGTACACCCCCTGCATATATGGGAGAGGCCCAGAAAAACTGAGTAACGCTGAGATGGTGGAAGTCGTCATCTTAAATACCACCTTCAACTAAACACAAAAGAAGATGTTGGGGGAGGTAGGGCACAGTTATGGGAGGTTACTAGGAAAAGCTCAATAAACAAGGGTATGGTGGTTATGCAGAGTTAAGTCAACATAAGACTTTCTAGGGGAGTCTGGGTGGCTCAGTCGGTTAAGCATCCCCCATGATCTTGGCTCAGGTCGTGATATCATGGTTCATGAGATCAAGTCCCACATTTTGGGCTATGTGCTGACAGCACAGGGCCTGCTTGGGATTCTCTCTCTCGCTCTCTCTCTACCCCTCCCCTGCTCACGTGCACTCTCTCCCTCTCTCTCTCTCTCTCAAAAATAAATAAATAAACTTAAAAAAAAAGGGTCTCTAAAGATTTTGCGTCATGCCCCTCTTGCTGGTACAGCTAAAGAGACACCCTTACAAGTGGTGATTTCCCTTATAAATGTAAATGTCTCTTATAAAAGGGAAGCTTATACTCAGTTTTCAGAGCTTCTCCTGTATTTGCAGTTTCTTAAAAATAATCAGCCTAAAATAATCAGTTTGCCAAAGAGGCTTACCTTGCGGTGGCAAAATTTGCTTCTCTGTGCCCGGAACCAGGCAATGTGCTAGAACCTTTACACAGAGCGCCCTTACTCTCTACAACAATGTATGTTTTTCCCATTTTTAGGTCATTAGATCTCTTCAGGTGGATTTTGGGTTCCTCAGAGAACTGCTTCAGCTGAAGTTTGAGGACCGTCTCAAAGAGGAGTCTTTCAACCTGTTCACTGCTCTACATGACAGGATCCTCACAATCGAAAAACACTATCACGAGGTACAAACTCTCTCATTTCCTTTGTTTTCTATGGCTTGATCGCCTGCTTAGGTAGATACCTAGTGCAGTTTTGAATTCAGCAACTCATGAAGGCGATTTTATTTGCCTACGTTGTGTCTCATAGAGTAGATAATACAAATAATAGCTTTACTTTGTGTCAGAAACTTTGTGAGTGCTCTGTACACAAATTAATTCTCACACTCACCTCATAAAGTAGGTGCAATTATTATTATCCTGCTTTCACAGATGAGGAAACTGAGGCCCAGAAAGTTTAATTCACTTGCTCAAGGCCACCGGTTAAAACAAAACATCAGAGTTTATGTTCCCAGCCAGCCAGTTTGACGCTTGAGATCTGACTCTTAAGCACAATTTTATATCATCTTATTTGTGCTTATTATCTCTGTGGAGCCAAAGGCTTGAAAATTCTGCTGTTTCAAGGAATTTCCTAAAATCTTTGGTCAGGTTAGCGTACGTATCTGTCATTAAGAACAGGTATGGGGGGCGCCTGAGTGGCTGGCTGAGTCAGTTGAGCATCCGACTCTTGATTTCGGCCTGGGTCGTGATCTCAGGGTTTTGGGATCGAGCCCCATGTTGGGCTCCACACATGGAGCCTGTTTGAGAGATTTCGTCTCTCCTCCTTTCCCCCTGGCCTCCACCCCTGCTCTCTATCTCAAAAAAAAAAAAAAAAAAAAAAAAAGAACATGTACTGTTACTATAAAACAAAAATCTCATCTCACCATTCTAAGAGCCACACTAGCCTTTTAAATTTTTTTTTTAATGTTTACTCATTTTTGAGAGACAGAGATCATGAGTGGGGGACGGGCAGAGAGAGGGAAACAGAGAATCCAAAGAAGGTTCCAGGCCCTGAGCTGTCAGCATAGAGCCCGACGCGGGGCTGGAACCCACGAAGCACGAGATCATGACCCGAGCTGAAGTCGGACGCTCAACCGACTGAGCCACCCAAGTGCCCCACACTAAGCCTTTTAAATGTGTTTCCTCCTTAAGTCAATGCTTAAATGAAACCTGATCACCCCTAATCTACAGATAAGGAAACTGAGATGCCAAGGTCAGGTAACCTGCTTCAGGTCAGACAGATTGAAAGTGGCACAATGATATTGAAATCCAATTCTGTCTGACTCTAAAACCTAATCGTTGTTTGCACTCCATGCTGGAATCAGAATTGACATCAGAATCAAGATTTGTGAGTTTTTTTTTAATGTACTATCTTTCATTGTTATCCAAAACGGTGGTCAAGTGATTCGATTAATCAGAAAATCACTCTGGTTGATGGATTAGTGGCTTTAGATTTCTTTTTATGAGCATATCCTATTCAAAAGGTATAAGGACCGGGACAAGATATGAATCATAAGTAGATTTTATTACTTTTAAAAGCAGTTCCAGGAAGACACTAAAAAGATACATAAAGCGAAAGAACATGCTCAGATGATCTGTATTTATTTTATCCATGTGAGCTCTCTATTGCCTTTGGTTAAGTGTAAGTAAAAATTGACTGCAGTGTAATAGCTTTAGTGTAGGAGAAATGGTTGCAAATTGAAGTGTTCACAAGATTTGTGATGATCTGAACGATGGTTTTATATGGAGTCCCTTAGTAGGTGTGAGAGCTATATTTGAAGCTACATTATGGTGCTCATTGTATTTATTTTTTGGTTTGCAGAATGAGGACATCATAAGAAAATGCTACAATCAGCAGTTGGCTGATGCCATAGCTGTTATCAAAGGAACGTACAAGGTGGGTTTTTAGTGCCGTCACGGATCAGGCCAGCGTCACGTCCTGGGATCGCACAGAGTGGGGCTCACTGTGGGGTCCCCGTCCGTGTTTTTAGCTTTGAAGAGCTGTTTGCTCAGTTTTCAGGTCACTGTTCACACGCACATTAAATTGACCAAAATGACACTTTATGGTGACAGATGTAACTTTGCAGACACTGGAAAATTCCATCCTGGTATGCGGGTAAGTGAGGGAATAATCCAAGGTTTGTTTGGTGAGCGTGCAGTTGGAGGGAAGGCTGGCCAGTCTCAGAGGGTTCACTGGGTCTGTGGTAAATCCCGATGAATCATCTCTGACTCTCGGTCGAGTCACTTTTCTTTTGATGAGGACTCATCTATTCGCCAGTTACGGTGCTTCATTCTCCTCCATGCTGGGAAAACTCATCGTTTTCCGTGCTTACCCTGCAGGCTTAGGAAGGACCTTGTGCTTCTTTTAGGTTTTATAACTGGAACCTTGTCTTTCATGTCAATAAACCTCCGGAAGAAATATTTTTATTGTGGCAAACTGTGCGTTGATTACATGCATTTTTTTCCTTGGCACTTGCCACATTTGTACTTAATTATAACTACTTGTTCCGTGTTCTGGTCCACACCAGACTGCAAGCCTTAGGAGGGCAGGGATGCTGTGTCTTACTCACTGCTCTGCCTGCCTCTCAGCAGGCCCGATGTGTGGTTAGCGATCAGCTAATATCTGCTAAACAGGTGGACGGCTGCCCACATTCGTGGCAGACACTGGTGACTCAGGAGTGATTCTCGCTCTTCCTTTTTTTATTAGCGTAAACGCTTCTCACTTCTCTTCACAGTATTAAGGGGCCCAAATGCTGGGCCCTTTCTTTCCCTGCACCCTTTCCAGATACGGCGGGAACACGGGCAAGGTCAGGTCCCTGACCAACGTGAGCTGAAGCTAAGTGGGCTCTGAGGTTATTCTTGGGCGTGTAAAGCCACCCGTGGGAAGAAATACCCTTCGTTTTCTTTGCTTGACACGTTGCCTCCTTCTGATGCTTGGGATTGCCGCGGCCAACCGAAAATGAAGGACTGAGACACTTTGGATGTGCGACGTACAGGTGGCAGAGTGAAAAGATGGAAAGCACTGGGCTCCTGGATGAATCACTGAACCACTAAATAGCCCCGGACTCGCTCTGCCCCTGGCCCTTTCATTTCCAGACACAATTACCCCTCTTGCTGTTCAAGCCACTGTTGGCTGCCTGTTCCATAACCTACAGCTGGACCTACTGCTCTGTCAGCAACCTCTCTGACTCTGCACCAGTCGTTTGCTAAAGTGGCTGGGACGGTGTCCCGCTCACGTGCAGTGTTACCTCGCCCCTCTTCAACAGAGAGGAGGAGCCTGACTCCCCCTCCTTGAACCTGGGCTGGCCTCAGTGCCTTGCTTGTCTGTAGCCAAGGTGAGGGCAGTGACGCCAGCTCGGAGACCAGGTCCAGAGAAGCCCTGAGGCTCCATCCTTCTACCCTTGGAATGTTTTCTCCGGCTTCACCCTCTCCGCATCCAGCTGCCGAGCCGCGAGAGGCCCAGGTTTTCGGAGGACCCACGTGTGGACACTAGGTCCACAGGCTCACCTGGGCTCAACTCCCCAGTCACGCGGCCCCCGGCCACTTCGTCCTTCCGTCTGAGGTCCCGGGCAGTATAGAGCAGAGACAAGCCATCCGCCTGTGCCTGTCTTACCCCCTGACTCACAGAGCCCGTGAGCATGAGGAACAGTTGTGGTTTCGTGCCGCTACGTTTGGGAAGATGTATTCTGCAGCAGTAAATAGAGGGGACGGTTTCCTTGCACTCCCATCAGTGAGCAGTTTCTGAATTACATTTGTTGGGTGACAGAGTTCTGCCAGCACAATGGAGCATCATGGATAAGAGTTCGTGTAATGTGTGTTTCAGAACAAGGACCCTGCAGTCAGGCTACTTGGGTTAGAATCCTGGCTCTGTCTCTTAATCGTTCGGCGACCCGAGGCAAAATACCGAACCCCTCTGCCTCCGTTTCCTCATCTGTCCATTGGGGATCATAGCAGTACCTGCCTCCTAGGCTTGTTACGAAGATGAAGCGAATTGATCCTTGTGAGGCCCTTACAACTGTACCCGAGTCGGTTAAGCGTCCGACTGTCGGTTTTGAGCCAGGCCACGATCTCACGGTTCGTGGGTTCAAGCCTGACAACAGGCTTTGCGTTGGCCGCACGGAGCCTGCTTAGGATTCTCTCTCTCCCTCTCTCTCTGCCCCTTCCCTGCTCACACTGTCTCTCTCTCTCTCAAAATAAATAAATAAACCTTTAAAAACACATAAATAAATAAACATTTTCACATATTCATGACAGTCCTTGGTACTGGTAAATTTTTTCTTCTCTTTTATCATCTTAGCATTCAGGCTTGTATCTTTCTGTCCACTGACTGTGGACTTCAGATACGATAAAGTGCCCTTAGGATATCTATAATAATTATCAATATTTATTATGTTGGACAATATGAAATTGCCACTTTTGGAGCCCGAAATGTCAAATATCGGCAATTTCATATAGTTCACCATAATAAAATACTTATTTTAACAAATAAAGGCAGCAACAAACTGCATAAAATATTAGGCTATATAATAACTTAATATTTTATTTTTTTAATGTTCATTTATTTTAGAGAGAGAGCACGCGAGCGATAGCCGGGGAGGGGCAGAGAGAGAGGGAGACACAGAATCCAAAGCAGGCTCCAGGCTCTAGGCTCCAAGCTGACGGCAGAGAGCCCGATGTGGGGCTGAAACCCACGAACCGCGCGATCATGACCTGAGCCGAAGTCAGATGCGTAACTGACTGAGCCACTCAGGTGCCCCTAGGCTGTAATAACTTAAAGTCAAATAAATTTATCTTCGATTTACATGTTGAGTGAATGCTGTGTGCTGAGATATGCTGGACACTGACATTTCAGAGATGGAAGAGGGGTAAATGGAGGAAGATTATAAACTAAACCATAATATACTTTGTTCGGTGCAGAGAAAAACACGTAACAGGAGTTATGTAAATTCCACAAAGGGAACAATTATTTCTGCCTTTGTGCTTTGGGAAGGCTTCACAGAGGAGGTGATATTTGTGGTAGGTTTTAAAGTAAGCTCTCAGTTTGTAGACAAGAAATGCAAAGGGATTCCAAGTAGACAGCATAGTGTATATTAGTCAGAATGTTTACAGTGGCAAGTTATACACATAGCTAATTACACTGGCAGTAGTTAAAAGAATTTATTGGTTCATGTAACTGAACAGTGTAATGATAGTAATGACTTCAGGAAAAGCTGGATCTAGGTGCTCAAATAATGTTATCGAGCAACCGTCCATCCCCTGCTTCTGCCTTCTTCTCTGAAGGTTTAATTTCCAGGCAGATCTTCTTCCCCCCAGAGCAACCTTAGAGCATCTCTTTCTAAATAGTTCCTACAAGAGTCTCAAGGCTGACCCTGACCAATCTGGCCTAGTGATTCTCCCCCGCCCCCACCGCAAGCCAAGCCAGAGTGACCTACGCATCTCAGGAGATGATATTGAGGACAGGGTTCACCCAAATGGAAAAGAGAAGTTTTGCTGCCTCAAGGAAGATTACTGGGGAGGCAAAACTGGTTAGGCAAACTGGCTTGCCACGTCCCATAGCATGTGAAAAGGCAAGTAGGACCTGGTCGGTCACTGACCGTTTCATTGCCCTGCATGGTAGCTAGGAGCCATATGTGGCTATTAAAAATGAAGTTGAAATCAAATTAAAAATTCAGTTCCTGGGTTGCACCAGCCAGAGGTTACCCAGCAACATTCTGTGAAACTAAGTAACAGGAGAATTCATGAAAGTTCGCACAGGTATATTTCAGTTATTTATTTCATTTTTATATTTGTGTTAACAATAGTAAAAGAACAATGCCTTACCGAGTGCTTTCTTTGTGCCAGGCACCACGCAAAGGTGTTTAGATACATTGTTTTATTCGGTCTTCACATGAGCAAGTAGCAAGAACTGGGGCCCCAAATCGAATCCTCACTTCCTAACGTGGTAATAATAGGAACCATGTCACAGGCTCATATTCTAACCTAGTGCTCTTGTGAATTAGAAGGCAAATTAGGCTGCTACCAAAATGCCTATGCTCTCGGGCTCATCCAAAACGTGGTGCCCAGAGATGAAGTCCAAGTATCTTTTGCTGGTTCAACCGTATGATATAAGCATTTGAAGTGGGCAGTAGGATCCTCCTTGGCTAACCGGGGAAACAGAGGCATGGCTACATTAAGCAACTTACCCAAAGCCACAGAGCTGGTCAGCAGTGGAGCTGGGACCCCAATTCCCATCTATGTCTCTAACGTGGTTCCACAGAAAATGGGAAATGCTTGGATTTTCTGAGCAGGAGAAAGAGAGGTGCCTTTGTACCCTTCGGGTTGGTTACTCCTGTAACGGTGTTAATAGCACATTGGAGAAATGGAGACTCAGGTAGATATACCATCTAGGAAGACAGAAACCGCGAGTTTCCTCAGTGCCCAGCACTGTGCTTGGATTTTAATAAATGTTTCTTGGAGAGAGATAGAAGGAAGAATGAGAAAGAGGGAAGGATGGAAGAAGGGCACTATCTGTGGTTTAAGGCTGAATGTTGGATAGTGGAGGGAGGGACAAAAGGAACCAAGTTCTGCTCTAGATTAAAAGCATTAAAGAGACGTGTCACTAAATGCAATCTGTGGGGCTCGTTAGAATCCTGATTTGAACAAACCAACTGTCAGAAAAGTTGGAGAAATTTTAATATGGACTGGCTGTTAAATGACATTAAGAAACCCTTCATCAATTTTGTTAGTATGATGGTGGCATTATGATTCTGTAGGGAAAAAAAAAAAAGAAGAAGGAGGAGACACCTGGGTGGCTCAGTCGGTTAAGCGTCTGACTTCAGTTCAGGTCATGATCTCACAGCTTGTGAGTTCAAGCTCTGCATCGGGCTCTCTGCTGACAGCTCAGAGCCTGGAGCCTGCTTCAGATGCTGTGTCTCCTTCTCTCTCTGCCGCGTCCCTGCCCGCACTCTGTCTCTCTCAAAAATAATAAATAAACAAATAAATAAAACATTAAAAAATTTTCTTAAAAAGAAGAAGGAAAGAAACCTTTAATTATTAGAGATGAACTGGAAGTGTTCAGGGATCAATGGCAAGATGTGTAGGATTCTCATAAAAATATGTAAGCACAAAATGGGTAGATAAGTGTGTAACAGACTGTTATAATTTTCTCTACTTTGGCATATGTTTCATCATAAAAAAGTAGACATATTTGAAACACGCAGGCCACTGCTTTGGTCCTCTTTCATAAAACCCTCCTATGGCCTTTTTAAAATTATTATTATTATTTTTAATGTTTATTTATTTTGAGAGAGAGCGAGCTTGTGCAGATGGGGGAGGGGCAGAGAGAGAGGGAGAGAGACAATCTCAAGCAGGCTCCACACTGTCAGCACAGAGCCCAAGTGGGGCTCGAACTCACAAACGGTGAGATCACGACTCTCCGATTTCAAGAGTCCTGTGCTTAACTGACTGAGCCGCCCGGCCCCCACCCCGCCCATAGTGCCTTTTAGAGTTCAAGGTGGAGTCCGAGCTCCCGTGCTTGGTCTATGCCTTCCAGGCCTTGGGTGACCCTGCCCCGTTGGCTCTCCAGGTTCATTCTGCTGTAGCTTTCATACCCTCAACCCTGCCAAGTACGTTCCTGCCTCGGGGCTAATGCCTGGAACCATCTGTCGCTCATGTTCATCTTGTAGTTCAAATGGCTCCTCCTCAGGCTCCCTGTGACCACCACCACCCAGGCGAGATCTTCTATGCCAGTCTCTCCCTACTCCATCATCCCATTCTGTGGCCTTCAGAGCAGTTCCCCTGGCGACAACTGTCTTCTTCACGTTTGTTTACTTATGAGAGTTCTGCTTCACCCCGCCAGACTTTATGCTTTGGGAGGGCAGCTGTCTCAGCTTCATACCTAGAGGCATGTAGCAGGTGCTGGACAAACATACGTTGAAAGAATAAATACATGAACAGATAAATGGGGAAGGGCTTTCTGAGCCATGAATCTTTCCACAGAGACCATAAAGGAAAATAAAAGTAGGCATAAAATGAAAAACTCTGCACAAGAAAAGCAAGGAAAAGCAGTTGGAAGACAAACGAAGAACTGGGAAAGTAGGTGCAAATAACCTATGCAAATAACATATTAACATTCCTAACGTATTGAGGCCTCCTACCAATCATACAGATAATGCCGAATAGCCCAGTAGAAAATGAAGCAAAATATATTCAAAAACTGTTAAAATAAAAATATCCAAATGGCCAACAGACTTATAAAGAATGCTCAGCCTTATTAAAAATCAAACAAATGCAAATGAAGCAAAAAATACTGCTTTCGTCTATCAGATTGGCAGAAATGTGAAAGATTGAGGGGCACCTGGGTGGCTGAGTCGGTTGAGCATCTAGCTCCTGATTGTGGCTCAGGTCATTATCACACAGTCGTGAGATCGAGCCCCATGTCAGGCTCTACACTGACCGTGGAGCCTGCTTGAGATTCTCTCTCCCCTCCCCCCCCAAAACAAAACAAAACAAAACAAAAACTGTAAAAAAATAAAAGATTGATATGATCTGCTGTTGGCAACATGTGGGTGAATGGACAAGCGCATATATTGTAGAAGCATATATTGGTACCACCCGTTTGGAAGAAATTTAGCAAATTCTAATAAAAATTCAAATGTACATTTATTTTGATCAAGCTATCCCACTTCTAGGGGAATCTATTCCACCAGTTGAAATAGAGACAAATACATATACAATGACTAGCTGCATTATAATTTACTTTTTAATAGAAAATATTGGAATGGGGCGCCTGGGTGGCTCAGTCAGTTGGGCGTCCGACTTCGGCTCAGGTCATGATCTCACGGTCCATGAGTTCGAGCCCCGCGTCGGGCTCTGTGCTGACAGCTCAGAGCCCGGAGCCTGTTTCAGATTCTGTGTCTCCCTCTGTCTCTGACCTTCCCCCATTCATGCTCTGTCTCTCTCTGTCTCAAAAATGAATAAATGTTAAAAAAAAATTAAAAAAAAATATTGGAATAATACTACTTAATGATACAAATGATAGAAAAATACCCAGCCATTTAAATTAAGGTAAATTCATATGTACTACTATGAAGCCATGTCCAAGATATATTTTAATTGAAACAAAAAAAGAGGCAGAACAACACAATATTGTAGCATGTGCAGAATGTCTGGAGAATGAGGGAGAAAAAGAAAACACTTTTTAAATTGAAGTCTCTGTATTTTTATAACAGTCATGCTTCCATTTTTTATAACTTGTACTACTTTGTAGTAAAAAGAAGTATCATTTCAGTTGCAATACGTTTCTTTTCCCCCCTCCCTTTCTCTTCTTTCCTTCTTTCCCTTGACATTGACTTTTGCAACAAATAACAACAAATAAGGCCGTTGTCTTTCCAAATGTCCCACGTTCCATATTTGTTAGTTTGCTTCTTAAAAGGATGTGTCACTTGTTCCTCTGTTTTCCATATTTCCTATAGAATTTAGCTCTAAAATCTTGATTAGATTCATGTTCAAGTTTTATGCCTTTTGGCAAGAAGAACTTATAGGCAGGGCTTTTAAAAAGTAAACTTTTGGGGCGCCTGGGTGGCGCAGTCGGTTGAGCGTCCGACTTCAGCCAGGTCACGATCTCGCGGTCCGTGAGTTCGAGCCCCGCGTCGGGCTCTGGGCTGATGGCTCAGAGCCTGGAGCCTGTTTCCGATTCTGTGTCTCCCTCTCTCTCTGCCCCTCCCCTGTTCATGCTCTGTCTCTCTCTGTCCCAAAAATAAATAAACGTTGAAAAAAAAAAATTAAAAAAAAAAAAAGTAAACTTTTAATTGAAGTGTAACTCACCCACATAAAAGTACACAGATTGTGGGGTGCCTGGGTGGCTCACTTGGTTAAGTGTCCAACAGCTTGAAGCCTGCTTTGGGTTCTGTGTCTCCCTCTCTCTCTCTCTCTCTCTCTCTCTCTCTCTCTGCCCCTCCCCCACTCGTCATCTCTCCCTCTCTCTCTCTCTCTCTCTCTCTGCCCCTCCCCCACTCGTCATCTCTCCCTCTCTCTCTCTCTCTCTCTTTCAAAAAGAAACATTATTTAAAAATTAAAAAAAAAAGAACACAGATTACAAGTGTACAATTCAAATTTTTGTTAAACAAAATGAACATACCCAGATCATCACTGCCTAGATCAAGAATTAGGACGTAGGATGTTAAGGTATGCCGACACCACCCCACCTCTCCAAATGTTACCGTGATCTAACTTCTGTCGCATGGATTTGTTTTGCCTGTGTTTGGATTTTACTGTAAATACAGCCATAGGACACTTGCTTCTTTGTGTCTGGCCTCTATCACTGGACCTTCCATTTGTAAGGTTTATCCATATTGTTGCCATAGCAACAGTTTGTTCTTCCTTATTGCTGTACATTGTTCCACTGTATGACTAGAGTTGTATGAATTATATGAATGTACAGTGGACCCATTCTATTGTGGATGGACATTTGAGTTGTTCCCAGTATTTGCCTGTTAAAGGTATGGTGCTGCTATGAACATTCTTGTACGTGCCTCTTAGTTTTTAGATTTTATTTTTTTCAAGTAATCTCTATATGTGGGCTCGAACCCACAACCTCGAAATCAAGAGTCAGATCCTCTATCAACTGAGCCAGCCAAGAGCCCCTCTTGTATGTATCTTTAAATGCACATATGAATGCATTTCTGTTGGGCATATACTGGAGTAGAATTGCTAGATCACGAGAAATATACAGAGAAAAAGGTAGAAATACGGATATATCAGCTATAGAGTCTATATAAAAATGTTATCTATGGGGCGCCTGGGTGGCTCAGTCGGTTGAGCGTCCGACTTCGGCTCAGGTCATGATCTCACGGTTCGTGAGTTCGAGCCCCGCGTCGGGCTCTGTGGTGACAGCTTGGAGCCTGGAGCCTGCTTCCGATTCTGTGTCTCCTTCTCTCTTTGCCCCTCCCCCACTTGTGCTCTGTCTCTCTGCATTTTTTTTTTTTTTTAAGATTCCTAAGGTTGCTGGGAAGAAAAAGGATTATAGGAAGGCAAGGATGGAAACAAGAAGAGCGGAAGGTTGTTTTAGTAATCTCTGTAAGTGATGACGATGGCTTGGAATAGGACAGTAACAATGGAGATAGACGAAGTGGATGAATTTGGGATATATTTTAGAGGGAGAGCCAACAAGATTCACCAGTGAATTCAGTGTGCGAAGGGAGCAACACAGAGAAATCATGGGTAGTTCTTAGCTTTTTGGCTTGAACAGCTGGTTGGATGATGGGTCATGTTACTTTTTTTTTTTTTTTATGTTTCTTTATTAATGAAGGCAGAGACATGACCACAAGCTGAATCAAGGTGGAGAAGTGAGAGAGAGAGAGAGAGAGAGAGAGAGAAGAGAAAATTGGAAAATATTGTACATTAAACAAATTTTTTTTTTGATCTGTTGTTTTAAATCTGTTTTATGTTTTAAATCTATTGGGTCTTATTTAACTTGCAGTCGATTAACTTCTGACATATAAATATCTAGTTGGCGTAACTTTGATATAAACTACCTGACTGTATAAGTATCATTTTTAAGTTACCTTTATTAAGTTTTGAATAGAAACAAAAGAATTTTTATAAAATGTAATCACATAGGAGATCATGGCACAGCAAATACCCATGTAACAACTGCTCTACTTAAGGAAGAAGATGTAACAGTATCTTTGATGCCCTGTGTATATCCTTCCCCAGCCCCTCCCCCTACTGCTTTCCATGCCCAGAGGTAAACATAATCATAAATTTTGTGCTTAATAATCCCCCCATTTTTATTGTTTGCACTTCAATGTATATTTGCAAATGAATTATTAAGACCTACATTTTGAACTCTCTATATGTAATTGTATATTATATATATTATTGTATGTATATATTTTTATACTTTTGTTCTGAAATTATGTCCCTGAGATTTACACGTCTTGCTATGTATAGCTATCATCCATTGACTGTCACTGCTATATAATATTCTATAACATAATGCCACAATATTCTTACCTATCATGGTAATACTTTTTTTTTGCTGTAATTACAGTTTTGTTTTTAAAAAAATCTTATACCATATCTGGTGCAAATGTGCAAGAAGAGTGCCCTTAAAGTATATTCCTCAGAGTGGAATTCTTAGGTAGAATGTATGTGTATTTTCCTACTTACTAGAAAATGCCAAACAGTCTTCTAAATTGATTGCAGTTGGGGCACCTGGGCGGCTCAGTTGGTTAAGCATCCAGCCCTTGGTTTCAGCTCAGGTCATGATCTGCGGGTTCGTGGGTTCGAGCCCTGCGTCGGGCTCTGTGCTGATGGCTCGGAGCCTGGAGCCTGCTTCAGATTCTGTGTCTCCCTCTCTCTCTCCCCCTCCCCTGCTTGCACTCTGTCTCTCTCTCTCTCTCTCTCTCTCAAAAATAAACCTTAAAAAAATTAAAAGACCAAAAAAGGTAAAAAATAAACTGATTGTAATAAAAGACATTTCCTTCAGCAGTTTATAAAAACATTTCTACTTCTTCACTGAGACTTCATAATTTTTCATCATTCAGTTTTCTTGTTCTCTGAGATGCCTGTTTAAATTAATTTTGTATTGGTATTTGTTTTCTCATTGATTAATAGGAGTGTTTTGTTAAATTAAAAAAATCAGGGGTGCCTGGGTGGCTCAGTCGGTTAAGCGTCGGTCTTGGTTAAGCGTCGGTCTTCGGCTCAGGTCTTGATCTCACGGTCTGTGGGTTTGAGCCCCGCATCAGGCTCTGTGCTGACAGCTCAGAGCCTGGAGCCTGCTTCGGATTCTGTGTCTCCCTCTCTCTCTGCCCCTCCCCTGCTCACGCTCTGTTTCTCTCTGTCAATAATAAATAAATAAATGTTAAGAAAATTAAAAAAAAATCAAACTACCAGTTATTTTACAGGCAAAAGATTGGTTTATTTGGGGGGGGGGCAGGGGGGAGGGAGGAGGTGGGGGAAGCCAGGGAGGGAGGGCTGGAGAGGAAGCATTCCTTCCTCCTGCCAGGATAGTAAAATAGTACCTGTTTACAAAGTCCCGCCTTTTCCCGTTTGATTTGCAATTGATGGGCACCACCAGTGAGACTGAGGCATGAAAGCCACACCCCCTTCCCCCACCCCCAACCTCCCATCTCCATTCTAGTGAGATTTCCCTTTATTAATTTTCACATTTTTTAAAAACATATTATGAACTCATTTTTATTTGTTGTATGTTACAAATATCTTCCCACTTCTTTGTCTTTCCAGCCTTTTTATGGTGTTTTTTGATGCCCACCCCACCCCCCCCTCCCCGCAAACTTTTTGAATGTAGTCAAACTTTCTCCTTTCCTCATTGTTTCCACATTCTATGTTTTGTTTTTAAAATGCTGCTACATCTTAAAGTCTTTTAAAATGTTTATATTTTTGCCTTTTACATTCAGGTGTTTAATCTGCTAGAATTGATTTTTAGTATTGGTTTGAAAAGCAGGGAATCATTTTTCCCCATAAGTGATGAGCTTTTGGGGTGATGGAGGTTCGGAGCTGATGGCCAAGAAAGAATTCTTGGAGACATCTTTGGTGCAAAAAGTGATTTTATTAAAGCATGGGGACAGGACCGGTGGAACAAAAAACACTGCCCTGGGACTACGGGGAAAGACTGATTATATACTCAGGAGCTGGGGGAGGTAAAGTCAAGGGGAAGTTTCCAAAGGAATTTTCATATGCTAAAGAAGACTCAGGGGATACTGGAAGCTTAGCAATTGTCAAGCTAAGATTGTTTTTCCATCTAGCAAAGCATTAACATTAAGACAGTTCCTGGAGAAATGTTCTACTCTGCCAGCCTCAAGTATTTGTCAATGGGCTGCAGGTAATAAGGAAACTTAATTTTATCTAGCCATTTCCTTCTTGCCTTTGTTCCCATATCACTGTGGAAGGAGGGTGATGTTGGGGTTCCAGGACACTGAGTCCATAGGTTCCCGGAGATTTAAGCTATTGATAAAATTGCCTTTTTCTTGTAATTTACTAAAATATTTTAAACTGATGGAGACTCCTGTTCTGCATGGCTGTGATCTTTATCAGTTCATCATTTGTTTTCTTTCCTTTTCTTTGTTCTTGGGCAGCCAGGCATGCCTGAGGAATATCACACATATTTCACCTAGGTGGGGGGGCAGGGGGCAGGGGCAGGGGGGATGGTAGTTGCGGGCATTAGCTTGCCTTTGGCTCCGTCATCAGTACCACTACAATTTACATGTAATTTTAGGTATTTGGTAAGACAAGTTATCTCATTTTCTTTTCTTCTACAGAAATGGACTGAGTGTTCTGGGCTCTGTGTCCCTCCGTATACATTAAATAATGTGTTTCGTGACATATTGTACAAATAAACTCATTGAAAATTGTATTGGGTTTGCACGAAAACTATAGACCTTGGGGGCGGGGGATGCATATTTTCCTATAGTTAGAATTTTTTTTTCCCTCCTGACACCAAATTTGCAGACTTTTCCAAACCCTGACACCAACAGGATGTCATAGAGGAGGAAAAACTTTTTCTTTTTTTTTTTATCGAGTGAGATGGCAAAAATCAAACTGATAAAAGACAGATTAGGGGCACCTGGGTGGTTCAGTCACTTAAGCGTCTGACTTGATTTCGGCTCAGGTCATGATCTCAATGGTTTGTGAGTTCGAGGCGGATCTGGCTCTGAGCTGACTGTATGGAGCCTGCTTGGGATTGTCTCTCTCTGCCCCTCCCCAGCTCTCGCACGCGATCTCTCTCTCTCAAAAATAAATAAATGAACTCAAAAAAAAAAAAAAAAAAAAAAAGAAAGAAAGAAAAAAGACAGTGGCGCCTGGGTGGCTCAATTGGTTAAAAGTCCAACTTGGCTCAGGTCATGATCTCACCGTCTGTGGGTTTGAGCCCCACGTTGGGCTGACAGCTCAGAGCTCGGAGCCTGCTTCGGATTCTGTGTCTCCTCCTCTCTCTGCCCCCTCCCTAGGTCACGCTCTGTCTCTCTCTCTCTCTCAGAAACAAATAAGCATTAAAAAAAAAAAAGATTAACAGGAGAGAAAAACAGATTTAATTAAATGCTATGTAATATGGAGATGTTGGGGTTCGACGCGAACGGTCAAGAGAGAATTCTTGAGATATCTTCAGTGGTTTTATTAAAGCACAGAGACAGGGCCCATGGACAGAAAGAGCCGCACTGGAGTTGTGAGGGGTGGATGATTATATACTTTCAAGTTGGGAAAGGGTTAGGGATAGTGTAACTCTCTAAGGAATTCTGGAAGCAAGGTCTCCAGGACCTTGAGGGGCTAGCTGTTGTTAGGAAAAGGTCATTTATTACTGTCTAATAAAACCTTAGTCATGAGACCCTTCAGGTATATATCAGTGGCACATATACTTAGAGGATGATTGCTAACATATATCTTGGGAGGGTAGAGATCAAGGAAGTTTCCAAAGGAATTTCTACATGTTAAAGGAGACTTCCAGGATTCTGGAAGTCGGGATAATGTTAAGCTAAGATTGCCTTTTGCCCTGAGCAAAGTATTAACATTGAGGTAGTTGAGTTCCTAGAGGAAGGTCACTCTGCCGGGTCTCAAGGACTTGTCGAAGGGCTGTAAGTTGTAAGGAAATTTAATTTTTTTTTCCTTTGCCTTTGTTCCCCACATCACTATGCATGCAAATTCACAAAGAAATGTGGCTTAAGGAGGCAGCCAGAATTTGGGGACTTATAAACCCTCCCAGAAGGCAATAAAGTCTGGAGAGGCTAAACAAAAGAAAAGGGATTTGGGGCTTTTGAGGGAGGAGAGTGGTAAGTTATGGGCAGGTGACTACGGAGAGTTTGATAAGCAAGGATCATTTACTAAGATTGTTATACAGATTCAAGTCAACGTCTTCTCCATTCCTCAGAGCTGCTCGTTAAGGGTCCGCTTCCTGGTCCGGAAGTGGGAGACACCTTTACAAATGGAAATTTCCTTTGTAAATGTCAATTTCCTTGACAAAAGTAGTTTTATGCTGTTTTTAGCACTTTTCCTGCACCTGCTGTTCCTCAGTTGCCTTCAACTCAGAATAATCATGTCAAATTGGCATATTCTGGGGACCTTCATCGTCCAAGAATTTTATTCAGTTCTGACACCAACCATCCATAGCTAGTGCAGACCCCACAGGTAAAGGGTTCCATTCCACAATACTGTTCCTTTTCAGATGCCAGTCGCAAGTCCCAGTACTTCTGACCCGCTGGCTATAAAGTGGGTATTCCCTCTCCTGCCCTATCCTGCTAAGGTT
Source organism: Lynx rufus (assembly GCF_022079265.1). Classification (NCBI taxonomy): domain Eukaryota; kingdom Metazoa; phylum Chordata; class Mammalia; order Carnivora; family Felidae; genus Lynx; species Lynx rufus. Next base: position 21,649,248 of record NW_025814889.1, on the reverse strand, counting down.
TGGTAATTTCATAGAAGGACTCCCAGAGCTCAGGAAAGCACCTTACTTCTAGTCACCAGTTTATTATAAAGGACACGACCCAAAAAGCCAAATGGAAAAGATGTGTAAGGGAGCAAAATAACTTTCCTTCTTCCCTTCTAGTTCCTAACTGAGCCCTCGACCCCTTCCCCCCCCATAAGTGACAGATTAACAGAAGAAAAACAAACAGAACTTAGTAACATGGCGGGGGGGGGGGCAGGAAAACTGAGTAACTCCACAAACTGGCCCAAGCCACCACCTTAAACACTATCTCTGGGTAGGGGGGGAGCCAGTTCTGAGAAATTATCAGGCAAAGCACAGTAGACAAGTCTCTGTTATGCAGATTTCCATCCTCGTCTCCTCCATCGATAAGCATTTCTAGGGTTTTAATCATCCTCTTTCTGGCCCAGAGGGAAGACACCTTTACAAATGAAGGTTTTCCTTATACATGTCTCTTTCATATCTTCTATGTCTAGTCCCTTGTCCATGTCCTGACAAAAGAGTAACTCCTCAGTTTGCAAAACTGCTGTTTTTGAAAGGAAATCAGCCTAAAATAATCCTTATACCAAAGAGGCATATTTTGGGGGGGCAAATTCGGCTCGCCTTCAGACGCACAGCACAGCACGAAGCTTCCGTGACCTCTCCACAGGCATCACCTTCCCAGCTTCTAGTTGTGTTCACCAACCAACAAGCTCTTTTGAGTGCGCTCATTTGGGTTTCTAATAGAGATCTCATCGGGTAGGCACGATTGAATAAATCATTAGCTATTTACTCAGTCTCCAGCCACTGTCCCCTCCCAGAGGTGGGAAGATAGAGCCCAAAGTCTTAAGCTTCTAATCAAGGCTTGATCTTTCTGGCAACCAGCCTTCATCCTGAAGCTATTTAGGGGCCTCCCAAGAGTGGCCTCATTAGAACAACACGCTTCTGGGGCGCCCGGGTGGCTCAGTCGGTTAAGCATCCAACTCTTGGTTTCGGCTCAGATCACGATCTCACGGTTCATGAGTTTGAGCCCCGCGTCTGGCTCTGTGCTGACAGTGTGGAGCCTGTTTGGGATTGTCTGTCTCTATCCCTCTCGCTCTGCCCCTCGCTGGCTCTCACATGCTTGCTCTCTCTCTCTCAAAATAAATAAATTTAAAAACAACAACAACAACAGATGTTCATGTCTCTCTTACCAGAAGTTTTAAGAGCTTTAGGTGCCGGGAACCGGGGACAAGGACCAAATATCTTCCTGTGATACCATGCCTATATTGAGTCAATCAGTACTGTGCATAATACAGTACAGTATTATTGACTTAGCTTTTTTTCATATTTTAAAATACAATTTTACAATTATATTCAAAAGGACGTCTGGCAGTTTTGATGAGAGATGAAAGCAGAACGTTTTTCACCTTTAGCCGAGAAGGCTGACCTATGGCCCGCATATTTTCGATAAGGATCAAATATGTGCTGGCCGCTGCATTCTCAGATGGTCTTATGACTGCCTCTAAATCTCACTGATAGTTAATAGCGACTGAAGGAGAAGCACCAGAGAAATCTTGCAAAAAGTGGTTTTACAAGTAGAAATTCGAAGAAGACATTCGTGATCTCATATTCCTTGCACACCCCCTTCCCCTTGAGCACCAAGCATATGATCACCAGCTTCATACAGCAGAAGTGCAGCCCTTTCTGCCCACGGGTCCTGTCCCGGTGCTACTTAAACTTTGCCACACCACACAATGTCCCAAGAATTCTTTCTCGACCATCAGTGCTCCATGACCCCACAACACTTTTACTGCATTTATTCCAAAATACTTTTCTTGAAGATACAGCAAAGTACCTTTTCAAAACTACATTTTCTGACTGTTTATTACTGGGGTAGAGAAATGCAATTGATTAGCATGCATTGATTTTGTAATGACCATCATTAAATTCTTAGACTTTTGGGGGCGTCTGGGTGACTCAGTCCGTTAAGCGTCCAACTTCGTCTCAGGTCACGATCTCAGTTCATGCATTTGAGCCCTGCATCGGCTCTCTGCTGTCAGCACAGAGCCTGCTTCAGATCCTCTGTCTCCCTCTCTCTCTCTACCTCTCTCTCTCTTTCTGTCTCAACAATAAACATTAAAAAGATTCTCGAACTTATTTTAATAATTCGTCCATAACATTTTCAGGACTTTGTATATAAACAGTTATATTAATTGAGAGGAATTACATATTTGTTACTATATTTTTCATCCTTATACCATTTCTTCATTCATTCATTTATCTTTCTTTACTTCACTGGTGGTGCAGCCACTATAATTAATAAAAGTTATTAAAAGCAAGCATCCTTATTTTATATCTAATCTTACAGAGAATGAATCTAATGTTTCAACATCACATATAATACTTTCTACATTACCAGGCTATTTTAAAGAGACTATTAAAAAATCATGGATACATTTCAGTTTTATAAAGTGTGGGTTTTATGAGTCTACTGCGAGGCCATATGATTTTTCCCTCAAACTATTAATGTGGTGAAATTAATTAATTACTTTTTTTTAAGTGTTACGTCAACCTTACTTTATTTGTCTAAGTCCAACTTGGCCATGATACGGCTTTTGGAAAAAATGGTTGTTGATCTTAGTGTATTGATATTTTGCTTAGGGTATTTTAAATCTACATTCATCAGGGCCTGGACAGATTGATTGATTAATTGACATCTTTTGGATTCCTCAATTTCCTTAGTGATTATAAGACTATCTGGTTTCCTATTCCTTTTGATTCAGATATAATGAGATATTTGTCTAGGGTCTTGTCTATTTGATTGAAACTTAAAAATATGTTGGAATAAAGGCTTAATAATATATATTGTTCTCATATAAAAATTTAATACTATATTTTTAAGCCTACTTTTTTTTGTATTACTGTTTTAGCCATTTCATCGAGTTTTTAAATATTATTTATGATGTTTTTTATGAGTAGGAATTCTATTTGACACTCTGTGCTTGATTATTGGTTATTTTTTTATGACCCTTGCTCTTTGCTGATAATTTTAGCCCAGTTATCTTTCTAAACGTATTGGAATATACTTGATCTATATTCTGTGTTTCACCGTTTCCATCATGGAGGGTCTGATAAGTGCTGGCTGTCACACGTGATGTGTCATTTACTTTTGGGTTTTATGATTTTTAAAAAAAAATTTTAATGTTTATTTATTTTTGATAGAACACAAGGGGGAGAGGAGAAGCGAGAGAGGGAGACACAGAATCCGAAGCAGGCTCCTGGCTCTGAGCTGTCAGTACAGACCCCAACGCAGGGTTCGAACCCACAGACCATGAGATCACGACCTGAGCTGAAGTCGGTCACCCAGGAGACTGAGCCACCCAGGCACCCCTGGATTTTATGATTTTTGACTCTGAACTTACATTTCTGTGGGAATTCCTTGAAGCCTAGGACGGAAGTAGTTTCTGTAGAGAAGATTCGTGTTTGCTTTTGTGAGATTCCTGGGTCTGTGACCACTTTAATCTGACTTTAACTTGAGACATTTTAGACCACCCAGGTGTATGAATTTATATAGGTCATCTTTCATCTTGTGCTTACAAAACTCAGAAGAGATTTTTTTTCCCCATTCTCTGCACTTGTGCCAAGTTTCCAGACAGGAGGCAATTTCACTTGTAGTTGACTGGGAGCGGGTACAGAGTTCAAGGTGGTTCTGGTTTGTTCTCACACTGAAGGAGAGTGGCCTTTGGTGTCTCTACCTTGAAGAGATGGTCTCCTATTATTTAGAATGACCACTTTGAGGAGGACCTACGCGATGTCTCTTCTCTGTGTCCTGCAAAGAGGTGTAAGCCAAAGTTCATGTTCACCTGGGTTAGCAATTCCCTAGAGTGAAAGCCAGCTTCAGTGTGCGGCATACTTCTGTGGAATTTTGCATTCACTTCATTTTGGCCTAAAGTATTCCTTACTTTGTCAGCTTCTAGATGCATTTCGCGTATCTTCTCCAGAATTTTTGTTGTTTACGGTAGGAGAGTAAGTCAGAACCCTATGGTTTTTTTTTGAACGTGCTTTCCTAATCTTTTGTGTCTTCAGCAATTTCTGGGACACTGATATACTTCTAGTGTATCAAATGCTCAAAAAATATGGCCGAATGGGGTGCTTGGCTGGCTCCATTGGAAGACCATGTGACTCTTGATCTTGGGGTTGTGAGTTTGAGCCCCACATTGGGTGTAGAGATTAATAAAAATAAAGAAAGAAACAAAGTTAAAAAAATATGACAGAATAAGTGACTATCACTATATATACGTCTTGTACTTCTAATAGTAGAAAGCCTTGAAATTATCAAATGTTGTATATTCATGAATACATGCTGATTAAATATACTTAGGCAACAATATTAATTGTAGTTAGTTGGCTTATCGAATTAGAGAATTATTGTAATGGCATCAAAGTGATTATTTGAGTCTTCCCTTTGGCTTGTTGTCATTACTTTGATCCATGACCTCAGACAGTCTTCCTAATCCTGGCCACCCAGTTTGTTAAGGCTCAGTCATAAGAAAAAAAAACAGAAGAGTATTGGGGAAAAAAAATCAAAGTAAACACTTTGGTTGAGGTAACTTTAGTTAAGTATAAATGACTCTACTGCCCTCTGGAGACCAGTTAAGGATACACAGGTACATTCCCTTTTCAGCTATGGAGAAAGTTTTTAAATCTACTTAACTTTTTTTTTTAATGTTTATTTATTTTTTGAGAGGGAGAGAGAGAGCACGAGCATGAGTGGGGGAAGGGCAGAGAGAAAGAGGGAGACACAGAATTCGAAGCAGGCTCTAGGCTCTGAGCTGTCAGCACAGAGCCCAACGCGGGGCTCAAACTCACGAACCATGAGATCATGACCTGAGCCGAAGTCGGACGCTTAACGGACTGAGCCACCCAGGTGCCCCCTACTTAACTTTTGAAACCACCTCTTGTGTGATATAATAGTACCTCATTTGCAGATGAAAGAAAATATTTTTCTAAAACTTAGACCTTATTTACTTATTTTTGGTTTTGGAAATGTATGAGCTCAGATTCAGATAAAAAAACAAACCAGGTATTTCAAACACATAGGGATTTAATGCAGGGATTTATTTTTTATTTTTTATTTTTTTAATGTTTATTTATTTTTGAGACAGAGAGAGACAGAGCATGAGCGGGGGAGGGGCAGAGAGAGAGAGGGAGACACAGAATTCGAAGCAGGCTCCAGGCTCTGAGCTGTCAGCACAGAGCGCGACGCGGGGCTCGAACTCATGAACTGTGAGATCATGACCTGAGCCGAAGTCGGACGCTTAACCGACTGAACCACCCAGGTGCCCCAATGCAGGGATTTTTAATGAAGGGATGTAGGAGTTTATAAAACCCTTGCAAAAGTGAAGGAGACTGTCACTAGCTTTTGAATTAACAAGGAGTTTTTCCATTTCTTTTTTATTCCTCCAGGTAAACTTTAAAATAATTTTGTGTACTGCCACTCCAAAATGGCCTCTGTTGGCATTTTTATTAAAATCGAACTGGTTGGAAATTATTCATGAATTTTGAAAGAAATTTTATCATAATATCCAGTCTTCCTATTCAAGCATATCTCTTGATTCACTTATGTCTTACTTTATGTATCTTAATAAAGTTTTATAGTTTTATTTATGCAGGTTGTATCTCTTTCTCTTACAACTAAGTTATTCCTAAGTATTATATTTTATATCTTTAGAATATGGAATCTTCTTTGTTGTGTTTTAAGAGTATTTTGGTATACATGGAATTTGTTGATTTTGTTTTTTAAGTTTTTTATTTTTTTAAGTACTCTCTATACCCAACGTAGGGCTCGAACTCATGACCCCGAAATCAAGAGTCGCCACTCTTTTGACTGAGCCAGCCAGTCACCCCAATCAGCTTTACTAAGGTGTAATTTACATAGCATGAAATTGACTCGTTGAAAGCATACAGTTTGATGATCTATAGTATATATACAGAGTTATGCAACCATCACCATAATCTAATTTTAAAACAGTTTGATCATGTCCCCCAAAAAATTGTACCTATTAGCAGTCACTCCCTATTACTCCCCCTTTCTTCCTCCCCACTCCAAACCTCTGGCAACTGCAAACCTATTTTCTGTCCTTACGGACTGACCTATTCTGAACATTCCATATAAACAGGAGTACAATACGTGCTGATTTGTGATTGCTTTCTTTCAGTTCGCCGATATGTTTTGAGGTGAAACAATTGAATTTATAAATACTGTATCCAACCACTTTCTTGATAGATTTCCATATGTGGAATTATCAGATCTCTCTCTCTCTCTCTCTTTTTTTTTTATTGACGTATACTCAGCATATAACGTTATATCGATTTCAGGTGTGCAACGTGATTCAATATTTGTGTGTATGGTGAAGTGATCACCCAATAAGTCAAGTTCAACATCCATCACCACTCATAGTTACAAATTTTTTTCTTGTGACAAGAACTCTTAAGATTTATTCTCTTAGCCACTTCCAAATATACAATAGAGCATTGTTAACTATAGTCACCATGCCATGCAGTACACCCTCATGACTTACTTATTTTATAACTGGAAGTTTCTCTGTACCTTTTGACCCCCCTTCACTCATTACACCCGCTTCCTACACCTTGCCTCTGGCAACCACCAATCTGTTCTCTGTATCTATGAGTTCAGTTTTCTTTTCCTGTCTTTCTTTTTTTAAGATTCCACATGTAAGTGAGCTCATATGGTATTTGTCTCTCTCTGGCTTATTTCACTTACCATAATGCCCTCAAAGTCCATCCATGTTGTTGTAAATGGAAAGATTTTATTCTTTTTCATGTCTGAATAGTATTTTAGTAAATAAATACAAAAATAAAAACATATGTTATGTATAATCACATTTTCTTTTTTAATTTTTTTAACTGTTTATTTCTGAGAGAGAGAACGCGAGCATGAGTGGGGGAGGGGCAGGGAGGGGGACAGAGGATCCGAAGCAGGCTCTGTGCTGAGAGCAGCAAGCCCAATACGGGGCTTGAACCCACAAGCCGTGAGATCATGACCTGAGCCAAGATAAGAGTCAGATGCCTAACCAACTGAGCCACCCAGGCGCCCCTCACACTTTCTTTATCCATTCATACATCAGTGGACACTTACGTTGTTTTCATGTCTTGGCTATTGGGGCTAATGCTGGGGGGGACACAGAGGTGCAGGTATCTTTTTGAATTTGTGATTTTGTTTCTTTCAGATAAATACCCAGAAGTGGAATTGCTGGATTGTAGGGTAGTTCTATTTTTAGTTTTTTTGAGGAACCTCCATACTGTTTTCTAGAGCGGCTGCACCAGTCTGCGTTCCCCCCAGCAGTGCGCGAGGGTTCTCTTTCCTCCACTTCCTCTCCAACACTTGTTATCTCTTGTCTTTTTGATATCAGCCATTCTAACAGATGTGAGGCGATATTTCATTTTGATTTTGATTTACGTTTCCCTGATGATTAGTGATGTTTCACATACCTGTTGGCCATTTGTATCTCTTCTTTGGAAATATGTCTTCTGTCCATTTTTTAATTTGATGGGTTTTTTTGGGTTTGTTTTTTTTTTTTTTGGTTTTTTTTTGTGTTTTTTTTTGTTTTGTTTTTTTTTTTTTTTTTGCTATTGAGTTACATGGATACTTTGTGTATTTTGGCTGTTATCCCCTTATCAGATATGTGACTTGAAAATATTTTCTCCCATTCAGTCGGCTGCCTTTCCATTTTGTTGATGGCTTCCTTTGCTATTCAAAAGCTTTTTAGTTTCATATAGTCCCGCTTGTTTAATTTTGCCTTTGCTTTTGGTGTTAAATCCGAAAAATCATCCCCAAGACCAATGTCGAGGAGCTTACTGCCAATGTGTTCCTCTAACAGTTTTATGATTTCAGGTCTTAGTCTCAAGTTTTATCAGATATTTTAACAGTTCTTGGTTGATCCATTTGTATTTTCTACATACAAACACCTAACTGAAAATGATAATATTCATGTCTCAATTTCTCAATGGTATATCTATCTCTCTTTTACACTAGATGGACATTGTGGAATATTAAGTAATAATCAAGACAGTGATCATCCTTTGTTATTACTGAATTTGATAGGAATCCATCAGTGACTCATTGTTACGTATAACAATGGCTTTTTGTTTGGCATAATTTACTGACTCCATCCCTAGATGGAGCAGCTGGATGGAAAAAGAATGAGAGATGTGTTGGTGGTAGAAATGTAATTAGCCTACGGTCTTAGTGCATAGGGCAAGCAAAGAGATATAGAATACATGTTTGTGGGAGAAAGCTAAAATTGCACCAGAAAAGGAGGTCAATAAAGACCGTAGGCTAATGAAGCCAGAGAGACTGGCTATTGGATGTCAGGTGTACACAAGTCAAATGGGGATCAGGACATAAGCAAAATGAGGCTAGAAAGGGTGACACAGGTGAACTAACTCCTGAGGCTGGATTCCTATATGGCCCTAGAACATATTGCCCGAATTAATCAGGTCCCTTTACAGAGGCCCACGTGGGATAGATCCTTTTCCTCATCCCCGAGGAGGGAGGGATTGGTTGTTTCTCTGCCTTGTCAAGTGGAAGAGTTGAGTGCATACCGTAAAGGGAGAAATGGGTTGGGGACACAGCCTTTTGGCACAAATGCATCAAGAAAGCCAATCATCAGCCTTACGCTCCTTGGGATGAATGTAGCTCCTGGCAAAGAGGGGAGTCCCGTGACTTTGGTGAGGCCGAAGAGTCTGAATCAACCTAGGAAATGCTTCTTTGCAGAGAAGCATCAAGGTGAAGTTCAAATGAAGGCTGACAGCCTGGTGGAGGTGATTCTCAGGTCAGACTCTTTGGCCCCGAAGATCGTTCCGTTTTGCTTTCCAGTTTGGAATATGTTCACCTCCTGTGCCTTACTGCTTGATTTTGGATGCTTTTTGAGACGGTGGTCTCTCAGGTCTTTTAAAGAGAATTTTAGTAACTATGAAGCTCTAGTCTTTTCTCCATCTACACTGGATGTTGAGGATTTTCTTATACAAAGAGTAATTTGTGACTAGACCAGAACTGTGCATAGCAGGCCCTGTGAAGATGCACAGGAGTGCTGGTGTTTTCTCGCAGGACTCTTCGTGTAGGAGAGACTCTGGGTGACATGGAATTGTATTAGGCACAGTCACACCCCCAACGTGCTTAAAATATAACCATGAGAATTTCGTTTCCTCGGGTGCCTGGGTGGCTCAGTCGGTTAAGCCACCAACTCTCGGTTTCAGCTCAGGTCACAATCTTGTGGTTCATGAGTTCAAGCCCTGCATCGGGCTCTGCGCTGGCAGTGTGGATGGAGCCTGCTTGGGATTCACTCTCCTTCCTCTCTCTCTCTCTCTCTCCCTCTGTCTCCACCCCTCCCCAGGGCGTGCTCTTTCTCCCTCTAAATAAATAAATAAACCTTAAAAACAAAGAGAATTTCATTTCCTCAAATCAAAGCACCGCCCTCTCCTTTACCAACAGAGGGCTGAGGAATGAAGTCATGACCCTCCTAGTGGGTGTTCTTTTCTCTGTAAGAAAAATCTGGAGTAGACAACGGACCCTTGAGGGGAGTTTGGGGGAGAGAAAGGGGTATGGAGAGATGTTTTAGTTGAGAAAAGGATATGGGGGTGTAGAGAGAGCCCTGGATAAGCTTTGTCTCCACCCACCGTCTTGCTTACACCTGCTCTACTGGGCCTAACATGGCCTGGGGCTGCAATTACTCTTTTTGTCTTTGGTGGCCTTAGTCACTAAAGGGGAACAGAAGTCATAATGCTTGGGGAGACTTCCTCATTTTCTCCAGGCTGATATCTCCAGTAATCACATATCAAATTATTTACTATGGCCCAGGCACTGTGCAAAGTGCTTCACAGGCAGCATTGTTATTTATTATATTTCTTTTTTTTTCAATGTTTATTTATTTTTGAGAGAGAGAGAGAGAGACAGACAGAAACAGAGCACGAGAGGGGAAGGGACAGAGAGAGAGGGAGACACAGAATCCCAAGCAGGCTCCAGGCTCTGAGCCTGTCAGCCCGGAGCCCTCGGGGCTCGAACCCACGAACCATGAGATCATGACCTGAGCTGAAGTCTGACGCTTAACTGACTGAGCCACCCGGGCACCCCATTATTTATTGTATTTCTACAGAAAGACGAAAGAGACTAGAGTTAAATTCCGATGGATTAGAGAAAATGAAAATGTTTAAAAATGTTTATTTATTTCTTTTGAGAGAGAGAGAGAGAGAGAGAACTACGCGTGCATGTGTGCGTGCACGTGTGGGGGAGGGGCAGAGAGAGGGAGAGAGAGAATCCCAAGTAGACCCCACGCTCAGCGAGGAGCCTGATGCGGCGACACTCGAGCTCACAAACCGTGAGATGATGACCGGAGCCGAAATCAAGAATGGGAGCCACCCAGGTACCCCGAAAAATGTAAATCTGTATGTCTAGGTTTATGACTTCCTTTTTTGGTTCAACTATAATCGGCATTCAGAAGGAAAGGTGAATGCAATTAACTCCTTTTCCAGGTGTTCTCACATAATTGGAGAAAACAGTATTCACGTCTTCTCGCCTCCGGTTGAGTCACCAGCTCCTAAACTGATCTTCATAGGAAGAGAATTTCACACTCCTCAGCATTCTGATCTTAATTAAAAAAAAAAAAGAAAGAAAGAAATGTGACAATTGTTTTATCATTAAGCCAGAGAAAATTTCTTTTCTTTTTAACTTTTATTTATTTTTGAGAGGGAAAGACGGAGTACGAGTTGGGGAGGGGCAGAGAGAGAGGGGGACACAGAATTTGAAGCAGGTTCCAGGCTCTGAGCTGTCAGCCCCAAGCTGGAGACGCAGGGCTTGAACTCACAAACTGAGATCACAGCCTGAGCCGAAGTGGAGCGCTTAACCAACTGAGCCAGCCAGGCTCCCTGCCAGAGAAAATTTCTGTGTAGTTTTCTCCCTTCCCAGAAATCTCTTTCTGATTGTCGTTCGTTGGGAAACTGGAAAACTGCTGTAAATGAACTTCGAGTGTTTCCCCAAGACGTCTTCACCATCACATAATCATCCTCGCTGACTTCAAAGAGATCTTGCCAACAGCTCAGAGTCCATTTTGCAGGACTGAAGTCCTTTTATGGATAGCAGGTAGCAGTGTTTGTTCCAAGGAAAGCGTGTCAGGTTTGTCTTCTTTACTTTGTCATATAGAGATGAAGATTTGATGCAGGATTCCCCAAATCCATTTCAAGGCGATAAAAAAATGTTTGTTACAATAATGAAATGTTAACATTGTTTTTAAAAGTCTTTGAGCTGGGAAAGCACGTCGTCTGTATTCTTACAATGGAAGCCTTGCTTTCTGGACTATATCAGTGAGAAGGAGATGGGGTGCCTGGGTGGCTCAGTCGGTTAAGCACCCGACTTCAGCTCAGGTCATGATGTCACGGTTTGTGGGTTCCTGCCCCGCGTCGGGCTCTGTGTTAACGGCTCAGAGCCTGGAGCCTGCTTCGGATTGTGGGTCTCCCTCTCTCTCTGCCCCTCCCCCGCTCACGCTTTGTCTCTCAAAAATGAATAAACGTTAAAAAAAAAATTTTTTTTTTAAGATGGAAGAAGTAGAGAAGAAGCCTATCTAATGAGGGCACTCATTTTAGATCCCAAATTTTAATGCAGCAAATACTATCCGGGTGTTAAATGATTTTTATTTCAGATTTTTTTTTTAAGTCTTATTAACAGTATTGTGCAATTAAATACCAACATGTTGGTATTTGGAAGGGATTGAATTTTCTGGACTCTGACTTAGGAAACCAAGGCAGACCTCTGCCAAGGCAGGGTGCATCTCCTTGGATTGTGAGGAACGCCTTCCCTGCAGCACTGCTAATGGCCTGAAGGAGGCTTTACGCTGGGGAGACTCCGGGAAAGAAAACAGCCTAGAGGAAATGGCAAAACAACTAAAATGAAAGAAAAGACTTAGGAAATTAAGTCAAGGCAGACTCACCACCACACAAGTTATACAATGTATCAGTCAACACAAGCTATATAATGTATCTTCTCCAGCTGCTGCTGGGAAGCTAGCAGGGGCTGCTTGTGCTGAACACCCACAATCCAGCCTCCATGCGTTCACACCTTCTGTGATCACCCTCCTTATCTCCTTGAGAGAGGGCAGGATTTGGGCCTTGCTTCTAACTGATAGAATACAGCAAAGGCAAAGGCGCTGGCATGATTATGTTCCACAAGGGTGTGGCTCCTGCCTTACAGAGTCTCTCCTTTGCTGCCTTGGAAGAAGCAAACAGCCATGATGGGAAGCCCCAACATTTGGAAGGCAATAACCGCAGGCAGTCTTGAATGAAGGGAAACCTCTAGCTGACAGTCAGCAAGAAACTGAAGCCCTAAGGCCTCCAGGTACAAGGACGTGAATCCTTCCAACAACCTGAGCGAACGTGAAAGCAGATCCTTTCCCAGTTGAGCCTCCAACAAGGCACTAGGATTGCAGCCTCATAGCCCCTCCACAGAGGACCCACTTAAGGCATGCCTGAGCTCCTGACCTGCAGAGACTGTGAGACAATGCATGTTTGTTTTAAGCCACTAAGTTTGTGGTAAAACTGTATGCTTGTGACACAGCATAGATAAAAAATACACCCTAATTTCCAGGGAGCCATCAACTCCTGCCTGTTTTTTACTTCCTACATCCATCCCTGTGATCTTGCCATGGAACTGGCTCAGGCAGCCAGCATTGCTTGCCTGGCCTGTGGCTGTTATCCCCTTATCCCATCTGGTCTCCATTGGTCTTTATCTGCCCAGTCAAGTGAGTGGTCTTTCAAAACATAAATCCCTTCGCATCTTGCCCTTGTTTGAAACCCTTCAGTATCTTCTCCATACCTGTAGGATGACGTCTAGCCCTTAGCAGGGCCCAGAAGGCCCTTACATTTCTCCACTCTTATCTCCTTCCACTTCGTAGGGAAAGCTTTACCCTCCAGCAATACTGAGCTATAGTCACCTGCCTCCCTCTGCACACCTCAAGGTATCAGTCACCTCCCTGGAATTTTCACATAATGTCCCTTCTTGCTGGAATGCTCTTTCTCTCCTCAATAACTGACACACTGAATTGTGTCACAATTACCCACTTGTGGATTGTTCTGTACTCTAGATCCTTTGCTCCTGTGGACCAGGGACTAAGCTGTGTTTATCTTTATACTTTCCTCCTAGCAGAGAGTCTGACCCATAGTAGCTACTCAACAAATGGTTTGTGAATAAAGGCCTGAATATAACCAAGAAAGGTACCAATGAACTTGACCTATGTCATGCTACTGGAAATAGATCATGAGTTCTTAGTAAAAACGTCTTAGACCATGGCAGTGCATGATCCTGAGGGCTTAAATTGTTCTTTCACTCAATGATTGATTCATCCACCCATCGTCTGATTTTGTAGCAGAGACAATAGCAATCCTTGCACTCAAGTTGTTCATAATCTAGTGGACATGAGAGATGAAAGAAAGAAAGAAAGAAAGAAAGAAAGAAAGAAAGAGGGAGAGGAAGGAAGGAAGGAAGGAAGGAAGGAAGGAAGGAAGGAAAGAAAGAAAGAGGGAGAGAGGAAGGAAGGAAGGAAGGAAGGAAGGAAGGAAGGAAGGAAGAAAAGAATACTCAGCAATTAGAATCCATAATTGAGGTTTGCACCTGATGGATGCCCAACTCTTCTGGGTGATTTGGAGCAAGGAAAAGGAAAATTTTTAGGGCAAGGGGATTTCTGAGCTACACCTTGAAGGATGGTGAATTTTTGGCGAGCCTGGGGGAGATGGGAGAAATCAGGGACGTGGCCAATTTCACAGAACAGAGGCATTAAGGTGAAAGGAAGTCAGGGAGGTGGTTTGGTGAGGCCGGAAGACTGCAGGACTGGAAAGCGTGGTGGGAGGCAATGCAGGAAAGTGAAGCCAAGGAATCAGTACTTTACTTCCAGGACGTCAAAGAACCATCATAGAATTCTAAGCAGTTTTCATGACATGCTTAGATTTCCCACCTTGAAAGATAACGACTATCGCAGTGTTTATGCTTGATAAATAACACCGCTCTTCCCCTCCCAGGTTCTGGACAAGTTGAAAAGGAAAGTCAGGGAGCCAACAGATGGAGATCATCTGCTTTGCTGGTGAGGCGGGCTGCCTCATGCTAAGTCTCAGAATTTGGCAGACTCGACTCCCATCACAGTCTGCACTGGGCTGGGCGGGGCTCTTCCTGCTGGAGCAGAGCAGATGCTCCTGCAGCATTTGCCCCAAAGAGAACGGGAGAAGGAGAGAGATGGCCAAAGCGTGACCACCTTTCTTCTTCCAAGGTCATAACTGAGAGGAAGATATCACTGCCCATAAAAGGAAACCACATTCCCTGGGCTTCTCTTTTTCTTTTCACACACTGATCCTCACCGTTTAGCCTGTGATTAATTAGGTGTGTATCTGAGCCTTAGTGGGGAGGACACCCTCCTGCCACCTACGTGATGCTGTCCCCCTCGCCCCCCGGTACCACGTACTGCTCTGGGGGGTCCTGAGACCGCGGGTGCCCTGGAAGGTATGGCGTCCAGCTAGAAGAGTGCATTATCGACATTTAGCTGCAAAGTGACTATGTATCCACTACTGGGACTTCATTTGCTAGTCTGTTTCTCACCCCTGGTTATATCCAGCTGTGTCGTTCGATACTGCTGGTCAAGAGGCTTTGCCCATGAGACCAAATGACATCATCAAATTATTCTAATAATACAAAGCCAACAGTTAATGCCAAGGATTTGAATATTAGGTCCTTCTCACTTTCAAAGGCTGAAGGAAAAATTAAAATACAAATATTAACTCTTCTTGCAAGACCAAAGGAATGGAAGCCCACAATAAAACTTTCTTGCCATCGTGAATTAAAAGTCCAAAGACGTGCTTCTGCTGTCCCCGTCCCATCACCTGCTTCGGAGCCAAGCTCTTGGAGGCACGGTGTGGTGTGGTCAGGAAATGGGTTACTTGAAGGGAGGGTTGAGCAAACACATCAATGCATCAGGCATCATGGGACCCAGCTTTCTCAGTGCCAGAGGGTTATGCGATGGAAAGGAGACAGGTTGTAATGACACCACGGTGTTGGGTTGGAATTGACGGTGTTGGTGAGAATTTAGGGTCTTTAGATGTAGATATTAGATTAGTTAGGATTCTCCAGAAACAACAGAACCAGTGTGTATAGAGAGGAAGCGAAGAAGCGAGAGGTTGATTTTAAGGAACTGGTGCACATGACTGTGGGGGCTCTGGAAAGCCTGAAATCTGCAAGGTGGGCTAGCAGGCCAGAGATTCGGGGAAGGGTTAGTGTTACAGTTCAGGTCCCAAAACAGTCTACTGACAGAATTCCCTCTTCCTCTGGGACCTCAGTCTTTCTCCAAAGACCCAAAGACCTTCAACTGATTGGACAAGGCCCACCCACATTATGAAGGGTAATCTGTTTTTCTCAGTCTGTCGATGTTAATGTTAATCTCACCTAAAAAACACTTTCACAGCAACATCTAGACTGGTGTTTGACCAGATCTCTGGGTACTAGGAAGAAAGCAAAACCCAAAACAAAAAATAAAATGCCCCAATTCCCGCCTAATCTTACCCATCAAGGTTCCTGTCCTCCCCACCTGTGGTCTCCCTTGGATGTGGCATTCTGTGCTGGGGGAGATGGTTTGAAACTGGCTTTCTTTTCTATTTTTCTTTCCCCTGTCCAGTGTTGTTGTTGTTATTTAAGAATTAAAAAAAAAAAAAAAGCAGTGGAACTTTCCCGAGAGTTTTTCTCAGAGGGGAGAAACACGAGACGGGAGACCAGATTGGAGGGGTGGTGAAGAAAAATAAAAGCGCCTTCCGCTTGTCTCCTCGTGAGCCCAGCTCATTCCATAAATGTTGGTCGAACATCAGAAACATTCCTGGAGATGAAGAGAAATGAATCCAATGTGTTTGGGCCTTACAATTATTTTATGAAATGTCAAAAGTGAAACTTTTTGTTCTTGCAAGGAACTGCGTGACCCTCCCTGCCCTGAAGTCCAGAGGGAACGAGCCCTTCCTAGAGGCAGGCTCCCTGCTGAGTTTGCACAGCATCTCAGCCCAGTTCCTGGGGGCAGATTTTAAATGAGCGTCCAGGGGTGGTTTGTGTCATGTTAGAGAGGAGACTACCTGGCCAGCTTTTCAGAAGCATCTTTATTTTGGTGTTTTTTATAAGTAAAATAGGGGCGCCTGGGTGTCTCAGTCTCTTAAACATCGGAGTTGGGCTCAGGTCATGATCTCACGGTTGGTGGGTTCAAGCCCCAAGTCGGGCTCTGTGCTGATAGCTTAGAGTCTAGAGCCTGCTTCAGATTCTGTGTCTCCCTCTCTCACTGCCCCTCCCCTACTTGCTCTCTGTCTCTCAAAAATAAATAAAAACATTAGAAAAAAAGTAAAAAAAAAAAAAAAAAAGTAAAAGAAACCCAGGGGCATCTGGGTGGCTTAGTTGGGCTGGCTTCTGACTTCTGCTCAGGTCATAATCTCACGGTCTGTGAGTTCGAGCCCCACGTTGGGCTCTGTGCTGACAGCTCAGAGCCTGGAGCCTGCTTCAGATTCTGTCTCCCTCTCTCTCTGTCCCTCCCCCGCTCGCACTCTGTCTCTCTCTCCCTCAAAAATAAACATTAAAAATTTTTTTTTTTTAGATACAAGTAAAATAAATCCAGCATATACTGAACATAAAAAGCAGTGAGCACATAAACAAATAATAAATGAAGTGACCCAAGCAGCATGTTGGTTGACAAGATACAGGAAGAACACAGCAGTGGAGAGCAGGTGGGCAGGTGGGGTGCTAAGGCTTCCCAGAGGAGTGGCATCTGGGTTTGAATGACAAAACAGATAGAACGATACGAAATGCTAAGATGTAATACTTACAGGGAGCTGATCGTGTTGTGGACACTGTTCAAAATGGTTTACGCGCATTATTTTATTTAATTCTCGTGGCAGTTTAGGTATTGTTATTAACCCCATTTTACACATAATAAAACTGAGGCACAAGGCACAGGCACAAAGCTACTAAGTGACAGAGCTGGTCTGCCAACACAGGCTATCCTGTCCTCCACAATCAGCCTTGTTCTTTAAAGTCACTCAATTTAAAAAGCTGGTATTATTAGGGCACCTGGTGGCTTAGCTGATTGGGCGTCTGGCTTTGGTTCAGGTCATGATCTCACAGTTTGTGAGTTCGAGGCCCATATTGGGCTCTTTGCTGTTAGCTTGGAGCCTGCTTTGGGTTCTCTTTCTCTCTCTCTCTCTCTCTCTGCCCCTCCCCGCTCTCAAAAATAAATAAAAAATAAAACATTTGTTTACCAAGCTGGTATTGTCATATTGATTGTTCTCTCTTCCCTCTTTTCCATTGTGCTGTATTACGCATATGCTGATTTTTACGTTAACACTGTGTAGGTCATGTTAGCGTTCTGTTCCTAGCTTGACTCTTAATTCTATCATGATATATTATTCTCCTCAGGTGACTGGCGTTCATTATATATTATAGAACAATTTTAGTTTGTAAATCTAACTCTGAAATATAATATTAAGTGTAGTAGCAGATACGATTAGGTTTTCCTGTATTTCCTGTTTGTGCATGTGCTCAAATATATTAGCAGTGAACAAATAACAAAAATAAAATAATTCTGTAATTCTCAAAAGGGTACCCATATGAACAATAGGATTTTACACATCAGCGTTGAAAATGAGATTTTTTTTTAATGTTTATTCATCTGAGAGAGAGAGAAAGAGAGACGGAGCTCAAGCAGGGGTGGGCAGAGAGAGAGACAAAATCTGAAGCAGGCTCCAGGCTCTGAGCTGTCAGCACAGAGCCCAACACGGGGCTTGAACCCACAAACTGTGATATCCTGACTTGAGCCGAAATAGACGCTCAACTGACTGAGCCACCCAGGCGCCCAGAAAATGAGATTTTTATATGCTAGAAATAAGAAACAGCATTCCTGGGGCTCCTGGGTGGCTCAGTCAGTTGAGCGTCCTACTTTGGCTCGGGTCATGATCTCGCTGTCTGTGAGTTCGAGCCCCGCGTCGGGCTCTGTGCTGACAGCTCGGAGCCTGGAGCCTGCTTCGGATTCTATGTCTCCCTCTCTCTCTGCCCCTCCCTGCTCATGCTCTGTCTCTCTCTCTCTCTCTGTCAAAAATAAATAAACATTAAAAAAAATTAGAAAAAAAAGAAAAGCATTCCTTTTTTAAACATTTCCTCCCAGTTTGGTTTTGCGATACAGTTCTTACTGACTGTAAACGGAGAAGCCAGTCCCAACAGACTGTGGAGAAATGGCGCTTCTATTCAAATGGAAACAGTAAAGCTGATCAATAACACTGATGAATAAATTGATCAGTGGAGGTCCTAAAACTATTTTGAGTTCTCAGTAAAAGGGCGTATAATTAGAATCGAGGACTTTCAAAACACAAAGCATAAACAGCTAATATCATGTGAAGAAAATTCACTTTGAATGGTTATCAGAACATGCTGATTAAGGGGCACCCGGCTGGTTCAGTCGGTAGAGCATGTGACACTCGATCTCGGGGTTGTGAGTTCAAGCCCCACGTTGGTTGTAGAGACTACTTTTTCAGAAAAAGGAGTAAAACAGGCTGATCAATACAAAAATAAACCACTATGTTCATATATTGTCATAGTAAGACTTACAAAATAACAATATATAATCTTTCAGAGAGTATAGGAAGACAAACATCCTCATTCTCAAGGTGGAGGGTAAACTGAGCAATCTTTTTGAAAAGAAATTTATAAAATGAGTCAAGACCATCAATACCTTCATATGCTTTGGCCAGGAATTCTACTTCTAAGGGTCTCTGTCAAGAAAAAAGTAATTAGAAATGCAGACAGTGATGTATATATAAAGATTTGGTATCATGGAAAACTTAAAATATATATAGTATGATGAGTGTGTAAATTATGGCATTTCTGTGGAGCAGAATGTTATGGAACCATCAGTAACTACACTCATGTAAAATGTTAATGGTGTGGGAGATGCTCACGATATGAAGTCAAATGAATTAAAATGGGGCAACACCATTTATGACGCATTGTATCAACTCGTATACAAATTCATTTCAAACCAATTCAAGAGTATATTTTTCATTTACTTTCTTTTTGATTAGGGTTAGCAAAAAACAGCTTATGGGGCTCCTGAGTGGCTCAGGCGCTCGGTTGAGCGTCTGACTTCAGCTGGGGTCATAATCTACAGTTCGAGCCCCACCTCAGGCTCTGTGCTGACCGCTTGGAGCCTGGAGCCTGCTTGGGATCCTCTGTCTCCCTCTCTCTCTCTCTCTTTCAAAATAAATAAATAAACTTAAAAAAAAAAAACCACAGGGGCGCCTGGGTGGCGCAGTCGGTTGAGCGTCCGACTTCAGCCAGGTCACGATCTCGCGGTCCGTGAGTTCGAGCCCCGCGTCAGGCTCTGGGCTGATGGCTCAGAGCCCGGAGTCTGTTTCCGATTCTGTGTCTCCCTCTCTCTGCCCCTCCCCCGTTCATGCTCTGTCTCTCTCTGTCCCCAAAATAAATAAACGTTGAAAAAAAATTAAAAAAAAAACCACAAAAAAACCCCAGCTTATTCAATTTTTTTAAGAAAAGCAAAAACATGGCTGTTTTTTCATGCAGAGAGAAGTAAATGATATGCTAGAATTACATAATTTTATAATGCACAATGGACCCTGAAGATGACTTTCTCATACCTAACGGTTCATCTTCCACAGCTTCCCACGGGGGAAAAAAAAAAAAAAATTCAATCGTAACGCATCTTCCTCTGCTCTGGTCTCAGTTGCCTGATTTTTCAAATGGAGCCTCGTCTGTCTAGATGCATGGTCTGCAAACCTCTTCTGTGGGCGAAAGAAAAGGAATGGTATTTCTCTCCACACCGCCACACCAAAGCACTGGGGGAATTAGTGACACCAGTGAAGTTTACGGCTCCTTTTTACATATTCAAATGTGCGCTTTCTTTCCAGGGGAAGATTGAAGTAGGACGTTCACACCACGATGTGAATTGACAATTGAAGTTTAGTGTTATTACTTGCGTGGCCAGTGCAGTTAGAGTACCGCATTATGCTTTGTGTTTCATAGGATGACGATGTGCTGTATTCTGTGGCACTTTAGCGTATCATTCGATATAAATATAGTTACTTACTGAAAATTGTGTGCAAGTGATAAAAAGAACTTACAAGATAGTAGCTTAAATAAAACATGAAATAGCTTTTGCTTGGTGTCTGATTTTTTAATGCCGCTTTTCTCCCTAGCAATTCTTTGAGGTGGAGGAAGAGACTTTTGTGCAAGAATCAGCTACTATCAAAATGAGTAATTTGTTAAAAAGACTGAAGGAGAGAGAAGAAATGATTAAGGAGTTAAGAGAAGAGCTATGTCAATATGAAGAGTCTAGATTTCAAAAACTTGTAAGTGTCAAAACAATGAATAATTAATTTTAATACAGGTAAATAAGGCTATAACTTTCCAAAAGTTTGGGTTAAGAATAAAGGAAATACAGGTGGTATAGCTTGGGCATCTCTCCACAACACCAGCCAGTCCAAACTTTTCTCCTCAATGGCATATTCCAGAAAACCCATAATAGTTATAAATAGGAGCAATATAATTGTATTCAATTTTTATTCATAATGGAAATAAAATAACCTATCTCCCACTGCAAAAATTTTCCTCCCCTCGAAGAGCACGTCAATAGATTTTTGTTTTAATTTTGAAGACCCCGGCCCCGTTTTGCTGTTCTGATAGTTTGAAAGACACAAAGCAATCTCCCTGAGTCAGAGGCTTCCAGCAAGTCCCTTGGAACGAGAGAACTTCTGAGGAAAAATCTTGGGGAGGGTTTTCCCCCAGTTCTTCTCGTCACAAAGGGAGTCAGAGGCTGGTTTACTACTTAAACAGAGGACTGGTGGGAACAGATACGGAAAGAGAACAGAGAGGCTAAACTCCTGTCAAGGAGGAGAACTTTAAGGGCTCTGGAAAGTGTGGACACTGAGGGTGAGTTCACTGTCACCTCACTGTGAGACAGTGGCTGTGGCTCTATGGCAGTTCAGAGCCATAGAGGGGTTTTCGTTAATGGATTCTAAGAACAAGAAGCTGATTGTTTGAGTCGGAGAGGCTCGCAGAGAGGCCGGAGGAATAACAATCTTTTTGAATATCAACTGGCGGGCACCGCATGCCTCATCAGCGGTATCTTATCTTGTAGCTAAGTTTACAGCGGAGGAAGCAGAGATAGGGTGGCTAAGTTACTTCCCCCAGGCATATGGCTAGTAAACGGTGAAGATAGCATGTGAACCAAGGTCCAACTGAATCCAAAGCCCACAAAAGGAAGTGGGGCTCTGGGCTCTACAGTAATATGTCAAGGTTGTAATTTTCAAAATTAATTAGTATGTATATATAAAATAGACTCTTATCATAATGTTATTATAATGTACTAGTATATTAATACTTATGGATATATCCACCTGTAAATATCGACACACGCATATACATGCACAGAAAAAGTCTGAGAAGTTACGTACCAAAATGTGAACACTGGGAAGAAACACTTGCTCGTTGCTGGGCCCTTTAAGTGCAGTCTATAATTTACCTAAATCCCGCATTGGTATTCTTATTTAAAACGCCAAGTTTAGAAGAGATAAGGAATTGAATTTATATGATTCTAAAGGATTTCGTTTATTAATTGGTGAAGGCGTGTTTGCTTTGTATAATCTATTAGGATTCTTTACGTTCTAAAAAAAACTGAGTATCTTCTAAGCAATGTATTGTGGAGTGTGATTAGCATAGATCTAATAAAAATGAATACTAATTCTTTTTACATCTTCTGATGGCTTTGGAGGAGGCATATCCGGTTCCTGCACTGACGTTAACCTTTTCCTGGGTCTAAATCTAGTCTTTTTAATTAATTTTTAATTAATTAACTTTAATGTTTATTTATTTTTGAGAGAGCGAGAGAGAGACAGAGCACGAACAGGGGAAGGGCAGAGAGAGAGAAAGAGAGAGAGAGAGAATCCAAGCAGTCTCCAGGCTCTGAGCTGTCAGCACAGAGCCCGATGCGGGGCTCAGACTCACAAACTGTGAGATCATGACCTGAGCCGAAGTCGGACGCTGAACCAACTGAGCCACACAGGTGCCCCTAGTCTTACTTTTCGGAGATAATAATTTAAGAGAAAAGACTAAACAAACTGTAATAGTATCGGCTTTTAATCTTGCCTTGGTCAAAGTTATCCAGCATAGATTGGCAAGGTGATTTTGACCCATTCATTTCCCATTTGTGAAGTGCAAAGCGATACCCGCTTAGCTGAAAGAGAGTTACGAGAAGGATACCTGTTACACTGACTGTGAATTGCTTTGAGCTCTTTGAAAAAAGGTGAGTATATACATTCCAGTTATCATTATGAGGAAATGCACTAGCCCTTATGACTGTCTGGTTTACATTTGGAGAAATGCACTGAACAGAACTCAGGACTTGTTGAAACCTTCCCAATTTGGTAATTGAGCTCCTTACACTAAGACATGAGGTGTATCTTGTAATGTTTACACTCGTAAGTGTTCTCTACCTGTTAATTGGTCTCTCTGGTGCCCTGGGGAAAGAAGGAAGGTAAGAATAAGTGGTAGTGGCTTTGTGGGGACCAGGGAAATGGAAGGGTCCACCCTGCTCTTGTACAAGCAGGTGTTCCCTGGCTCAAGATGGCACCCGGAGGCCCCGGGTTATTCCACTGTAATTTGTCCCCAGGGAGACCACCTCACAACTTCTGTAAACACCCTAAGATCTGAGGAAGGTGAGATAGTCCTGATTAACTAGGTGTGTACGTTTCTCTCAGCTCCTTCCGACTCCAACAGAACGTGTGACCCCGGACTCCCACCTTGACCGAGGGCCACGTAGGGCAGTCAGTAATATGGTGTACATTTCAGAAACATGGATGTGAGTGCCACAAAACAGATCGTGATTTATATAAAATAAACCTATGGAGAATACCCCCACCTTTTTTTTTTTTTTTAAATCCTCTAAGAATAAGATTTCCTAAAACTCCCTGCGGCTTCTAGAAGAGGTCCTTTTTCATTTGTAATTTCATCCTGTGCAACTGCTCCCTCTGGTGGCACCAAGAAGCTTACCACACGGAGCCCCTGAAATCTGATTTGGAAAAATGAGTTTGGAGAACCAATTGGGAAATTTCAAAGTAGCAATGGAGATCACTTGGAAAAAAAAAAAAAAAAACAACTTGAAATAAGCAAGGCGAAAAAGCAGTATCTTTCCCTACTGCTGGTTTATTCCCACTAGCAGCCAAATCACATAAATAGCTTTGTAGTTAATACACATTCCGATTATCTCTCCAGAACTGTTTTTGAGGAAAACCTGATAAGAATGTGGTCGCAGAGGGGAAAGTTTAATAAACAGCCGCCCTAAATCATACTTGTAACCAAATGGAAACCAGGCAAGAAAACTCTTCGACTTTCAGAAGCCTTCCTCTCTCCGATCGGAACTTCCTGGGTGTCGAATATTCCTCAGAGCAACTTCATGCAAGGGCTGAGCCTCGTTTCCAGGTTTGTGCCCCGTGACTCATCTGCGTCCTGCTGCAGTTGTCACGTGGTCACGCTGTAGGCTGACAGATCCCCGTGAGGACGGCCGAAGGAGGCCAGCCCGAGTGCGTGTACCTGGACGCGTGTGTGTGCCTGCAAACCCGCGTGCGTGTTGCGGTCGCTTTAATTAGTTGTCGTTTTGAGAAGGCTTCATTTTTTTCTCACCTTAGCACGGATGAGCTGTGCCACCATCGCCCTCGCACCGCCCACAAGCGCACATGACTGCTTGTTGCTGACGGCGCTGAAACAGAGCTGTCATTCAAGAGCCACAGCTCTGCAGGGCTGCACTGCCCCAGTGCGCCACTTTCCTGGTTGTCACTCACTGGGAGAGCACCTGCTCTTCTCCATGACTGTCATGCAGCACGGGCACGCATCAGCACAGCACAACACGCCCCAGCAGCAAATTGAGATGTCCAAGTATTATACGCGGAGCCTGCAGAATTGAGACACGAATACGGCAGAAGGAAGACTGCTGAGAGGCACATGCAGGGCTCTGAACAGAACTCCTCAGACTTTATTGTGCGTAGGGATCACCCGCAGCTCCTGTTAAGATCCAGATTCTGACAGTAGGTCTGGGCTGGGTCCTGAGAGTCTGTTTCCCATACGCTGCCGGGCGATGCTGAGGTTCCCGGTCTGTGGACCAGACGTGGAGTAGCAAGGCTCTGTGGTGTGCCAGCCCTCAGACATGATTCTTGCAAGATCTGCTTAGGATTCTGAAACCTGGGAACAGTGATCCCATTCCGCACATCTTGTGAGTGTTCACCAGAGAAAAATAGTGCATGAGCCATGGCCTGAAGTCCTAATTTTCACGTGATAGAAAAACTTTACATCGGTGAGTTCCGTTATCAGTTTAAAATTCCAGAGTGATCATGGATCGCACACAGTCTCTCCTCAGCTATAACGCAGTTTTAAATAGCGACACCTAGTTAACCACCTTTTAATGATCTCCATCCTTTTCAACCTTGGTTTATTAAATGCAGTTTATTTTAAAGAAGTCTTGTGGTTTAAATAAGCCAGAGCTAGTGGTGTGGGCAGATGGTAGAAGGAACCCCACCACAAAATCTGCCACTCAGAGTGTAACAGATGACCGTAGCAGCCCAGAACTATCCCTTTGTTCATTTTGCTAATGAGTGTCCTCATTGCTGTGGCAGTCTGAATAGTTAATTACGTGCAGTTCCTGCAGCTGACAGATGGTGGGGACAGAGCTACAGATTAACCTCACAAGAACGAGGGGCTGTAGATGGACATGAAGGGGAAAACCAGTTGAATGTGTTTTCCTTGCTTCCTGCTTTTATGTGACAATTTTAGAAAACACATCTAAGTATTAGCCGCCACCCCTTATAAATACTGTGTGTGATTAGTTCAAATAGTTCTTGTATAGTTTATGCTAATGGGTGCTCATGTAATCCACTGTGGGTATTCTTATCCTGCCAGTTAGGAAACCTTTGCTTAACCCTTTGAAGACAAATATTGTTTGTTTGTTTGTTTGTTTGTTTGTTTGTTTGTTTAAAAAGCCCTTTTAGTCTATAAGTACATTCTGTGATGGCTTCAAGTTGAACGTGTGGGACTAGAAATTAATTTATTAAGGAAACAGTGTTGTTTGTTAACTATTAGATTTGTTAGCTTTCCTTAGTTAAAGAATGATTTGGGCTCAAATGATTTAAATAAAATGGTGATTCGAAATCATAAAGATCTGTATTGGGTTTGGTGCAAAATTTAACATTGCGTTAAAAATTAACTCTCACGGAACTAACTTCCTTGGTAGGTGGCTTGTTATTTTTTAAGGGTTTATTAAATGCACTGTAAAAATCGCAGCCACTTATTTTTCTTTTGAGCCATTATGGCCACAGAGAAAAACATTTTAATAATTGACGTTCAGGTATCTGTGAAGTTAAAGAAAAATACAATTCCAAAAGGAAAGCAGTATACTGGGAGTATGCTCTTTTTGAGGAAAGGTTTTATTTTGGTGTGTTAGCAATCACGGCATGCCTGCAGAAAGAACAGGTTATCATTCATCTGAAGATGAAAGTTCAAAAGTATTTCTGTCCTCTAGATGAATTTTGAAGGGAGGCAGATAGAACCTTCTATCTCTTGTAGGATAATAATATAACGACTTTTAAGCATCCTCCTTAAGATCTTGAGATTGCATAGTCATTTAATATTTTCCCACCATGAAATATAAAGTTCTCCACCAGCTTCCCCAATCCATTACATCTTAATTTAAAAAAAAATGCGTGGCAGTAAAATCTAGACAGCCATAAGCGAGCATATTCAGATGTGTTTCAATAGCTTTGAAGCGGACAAGAAGAAGAAGAAGAAAGGAAGAGTAGCTTCCCAATAAGCTTCTATTGCGTAAGAAAAAGCCTCTCCCATAACGGACAAGGCGAGATTTAAACAAAAGACGCACATAATAAAAATGTAAATGAGTTTGCTTTACTAAAACTATAACTTTAAAGTCTTTTGTTGTAAGTTATCCTGAAACCTTCTTACAAGGTAATCACTGTTTGCATAGAGATTTAAACCGAAGTCTTCAATAGCATTCAACGCCTGCACAGCCCCAGTGTGACAGGCATGCAAAGCCATGTTAATGTTCAGAATGTGAATTGCCTCTGGGTGGTTCCTCCACGAGGCAGAAAACCAACTGTGTGGATATCCGTGTGCCTGATGGACTCCATGCGGCTCCCGGCCTGAAAACGTCACCACTTTGACATGTGATGTGCTCCTCATGACACTGGCGACGCTGACACCGGGAAATGCCACAAAGGCAACAAGCCCCCCTCCTTCGCCGTGCACTTTGCTACCCCCTGGCGCTGCCCGTCCCGGTCTCCCCAGTCTGCCTAGTTACAGGCGGACAGCACTTCAGACACACACAGAGGGAAGGGTGTGGGTGGGGGGGCCCCAGCTGCCTCCCCGGACACAGCCTCCGTAATGAATTGACCTGAATGATGAGGGCACACAAACAGTATGATATGCATTATTCCTGTCAATAAAATGTCCCCATGGGCTGTGGTCTTTGTACGGAATGTACCACAGCCTTTCTTCCAGCGCGCTCTATTTAATCTCCTTCCTTTTTACTATTCATATTATAAGTGTGTAATAGAATTCAGAAAATTATATGATAGCTCTTCTGTATCTGTATTGTCTCGTGTTGCATATTTAAATCTTTGGCTCTGTGCTTAGAAGTACGGGATTCCCCATCTTTTCAGGACGCTTTTGCCAGAGAGACAGCTCTAGAAAGAGAGGATTTGGAGTACAAACTGGAAAACGAGAGGCTGCTTCAAATCGTTTCAGAGCTCGAAGAAGCAATCCGACTCAATCTAAGGGAAAATGCAGTATTAGGTAACATTTTACAGTCATCTTGGAGAAAAACCTATGCATCGGGCACTTCCTAAAATCCATAGCTCTATTTGTCCTTACCAAATGTACATTTGCTTGGTTATTTACGTTTACAAGATCTGTTTGATTTTCACTGAAGATGGCATTCCTTGCTCGGGAAAGAGGATTTTTTTTTTTTTTTTTTTTTGCTTAGAAATATTATAAACGGAAACTTTTGCTGATTTCTGTTCCATATGATTGATTGATGATCTGAAAGTTATGACATTTAAATACTTAACACGCAGATTGGGGTATGGTTTGCGGAGACACAGAGTTAGCCCTTTCGGAAAAAATATGCTACTACTTACTATGGAATTATCTGCAATTTTGGATTCAGATTTAAAGCACAAATTTCCCTGTGTATGCTTTCTACACCCCCCCTTTTTTCTCCAAACCATAAACGTTGGCAAAAGTCGCATTTAAATCACCAAAGTTGAAGTGTTTTGAAGTATTTTTTCACTTACTGTTATCTTCGTATTTATGTTAATTATAACATAATTAGGAACATATAGGTTCCCCTAACCTGCAGTTATGAAAAGCAATGAATAAGCAATAAAAAAAAAACCTTACAGCAAAACATTGATAAAACCAGAGATATTACAATGTCCCTTGAATATAAATGATGCCTTGCCAGTGCAGTTTCATTTTCCTCGTAATGTGGTGTAATAACGCTTTTTCAGGTTCTGGTGGTTCTTACTGTGTCCCAAAGTACCACCTGCTAAAGCACTTTGTATTGGCTGTGACTAACAGCAAAAATGTCCCTTGCTAGTATTGATGAAAAGCTTTCAGCCCTCGGCCACACTTGGATCTTGAACTTAGTTCTTAATCCCTATCTGACCAGCCGTCTGAACAGCAGGAAGAAGGCTGTGAATGTCAAGGGCAGTTGTGAAGGTCACAGTCCTGCTAGGACTCGAGTCCACCACGCCTGCCAGCCGCGTACAGCCTGTCCCGGAGCAGGGAGTTTGAATACAGGGCCATAAGTTTGTAATTTCATGCTTGGCCTCTCTCTCCTTTTGTTTACAGAAGATGAAATTATAACTCTGAAAGAGACGGCAGCAAAGGATCATAGAACTATTCAAAAGGTACTGTAACTTTTTACATCGACGAACGACTCCTTTACGCTGAAATATCAGCACTATCGGTGGCTTAACACTGCATCCCGCTTGTCCCGAGGTACAGAGAAAGATCGATTTCTGTGTTTCATCTCTCCCGTTATTTAGGTAGGGTCTCTGGTAATCCATAAGGATTCCATCTTGAAAATGAATTAATGTGCAGAGACTTTTTTCTTTGGGATAGCTGAGTGTTTACCTTGTTGACTGTAAGGAAAGAAAAGTTACAGGACAAGGAGGTCCCAAGATGTGCCTGGGGAAAAATTCTATTATCAACAACGAACAATCTTATTTTCAGCCCAGATGTGGCCGCGTGTTCATTTTGCGGTGTGGGTGTACTGGGCTTATGTTGTGCAGGAAATCTGTATTTAGAACAGGGAATTCTTTTGGTATCGCCAAGGTCAAGATCTCCTAGAGCATCCAATGCAGCAGGACCTCAGCGGTTCTGCGCCCTCGCACAGGTCAGGCGCCCCTGCTTTGGGGTTTCTTCGCTCTCTGTACCATAGCCATCGACACATTTTCAGTGATGGTGAGTCTTCCCTGCCATGCTGTAAGCCCCACGAGGGCAGAAGCAGTATTTTTTCCATCTCTGGTACATTGCCAATGCTGAGCACAGAGCCTGGCACCCTTACAGATGCTCTTTCCGTGATCCGTAGGATGAGAATGTGTTTAGAGGTGAAATTCACAGGCGAAAATGTGTATTTACGTCCCTGAATTGTTCCGAATAAACATAAATGCTTCCTGCTAGCTGAATCGAGGGTCAGTTAAAAATGAGAATTAATTTAAAAAATGAAAATTAATTAAAACTGGATAACATTAAACATTCAGTTCCTCAGTTGCACTAGCTTTATTTCTAGAGCCCAGGAAACGGCCACCTGTGCTTAAGTTTAGGTCCAAATTTCAACTTGATTTTACAGTTCAGGGTATTCTTGGGTTTTAGGTAAATGACTTTTAAGAATTATTTTTTTATCTTAATTTAATTTTTTTAAGTTTATCTATTAAACTTGAGAATGAGAAAGCATGAGTGGGGGAGGGGCAGAGAGAGAGAGAGAGAGAGAGAGAGGAGAGTCCCAAGCAGGTTCCACACAGCACAGAGCCCGATGCAGGGCTCGAACTCACAAACTGTGAGATCATGGCCTGAGCTGAAGTTGGGCACTCAATGGACTGAACTACCCAGACGCCCCTAAGAACTACTTTTGATTTGATTTGATTTGATGTGATTTGATTTAAGTGTTTATTTTTGAGAGAGAGAGAGAGAGAGAGAGAGAGGCAGAGAGAGAGGGAGACAGAGGATCCGAAGCAGGCTCCGTGCCAACAGCAGACAGCCCTATGAGGGGCTCAAACTCACAAACCATGAGATCATGACCTGAGCTGAAGTTGGACACTTAATCAGCGGAGCCACCCAGGCGCCCCCTGAGCACCATGTTTTAAAGAATTGGTTAACCTGAAGGCTCAGAGTTGGGAGATGTTTTCTCCGATAACTGAACCCATCACGAGTTTCCAGGGCGAATTCTTTTTCTAGCACTGCAGCTTACTTGCAGTGGTGACCGTTCAAGTCCCAGCCACACAGAGAAAACAACAGAGTTTGTGGACAGACAAGTTTCACTTTCTTGGCATCCATGTCTATGGTTGAAAATGAAGTCCCAGCCTTCTAGTGTCACTTCACCTACAAGGAACCGTCACAGTTTATTTAAATGTTTCTGAAACTGCTCAATCCGTACTGTCACCGGGAGAAATGAATTGTGTAGGCTTACTATGCTCGAGAGGAGCACGAGAAACTAAGGCCAAAAAAATCTGACCGTCAGGCCACTGATTAGAAAAAACATGCCCTTCAAATGACAGGTTATACCCTCTGTGAGCTTAAATATTTCCCTTAAATCCTTCCTCAGCTTCCTTAAATCTTCACTGTCCCAAGGTAGCCCTCTGTGGCTATTTGAATACATGAATCATGTCTAGTGCAACTGAGGGACTCAGTTCTTACTTGTATCTCATTTTAATTTAAAAAATTTTAAAACCGATACTTGTTTCGGGATATTGGAAAACCTTTATGTATATTTTAAGTAACTTGGTATGTGAATCTACTTTTTCTTCTGTGGATTTTATGCAGTCTAAATACAGATCAGACATCCCCAATGAGATTTTAGCCCCCAAATTGAGATTTGCCACATGTGAAAAGGACACAGTGGGTTTCAAAGACTTCGTGTAAGTGAAATATCTCAGCACTGATTTTTAATATTAATTATTACACATTGAGATGATAATTTTTCAGATAGATATTTGGATAAATAAAATTTATTATTAAAAGTAATTTCACCTGTTTCTCTCACCTTTTCTCACAAGGCTACCATAAAATTTAAAATTATGTATGTATTTACACCATATTTTAATTCACAGCTCTCTTCTACACAAATATAGCAGATCCCTAGTCTGTTTGATCATTTTTTTTAACTTTTTAAAACAGTTTTATTTATTTATTTTTGAGAGAGAGAGAGAGAGAGAGCACAAGCAGGGGAGAGCCAGAGAGAGAGAATCCCAAGTAGGCTCTGCATTGTCAGCACAGAGCTTGAGGTGAGGCTCAATCCCACGAATTGTGAGATCACGACCTGAGCCAAAATCAAGAGTGGGATGCTTAACCGACTGAGCCATCCAGGCACCCCTGTTTGATCATTTTTTAAATCCTGTATCTTTCTTTTTTTTTTTTAATTTTTTTTTTCTCAACGTTTTTTTATTTATTTTTGGGACAGAGAGAGATAGAGCATGAACAGGGGAGGGGCAGAGAGAGAGGGAGACACAGAATCGGAAACAGGCTCCAGGCTCTGAGCCATCAGCCCAGAGCCTGACGCGGGGCTCGAACTCACGGACCGCGAGATCGTGACCTGGCTGAAGTCGGACGCTTAACCGACTGCGCCACCCAGGCGCCCCAATCCTGTATCTTTCTTTAATATGTACTGGATCGCCACAAAAACATTGAATATAGGCACAATGTGCTATTGAGCAGAAAGAATCTCAAACCGTAGGTTCCTTTTCCATTTCTGCCACTATGGTCCCTTGGGCCAGTGCCTTATCTTTCCTCCTGTCTCTGATAGCTGACTGTGTGGATAGAATGAGAGAGTGTACATCAACGTGCTTTGTCAACTGGAAAGCGTACCAGTTGAACAACAACAAGAGTTGTTGAACAAGTGAGAACTGATATTTACTGGTTTGGTTTCCAATATCCTCCACGTAATCAATTAATGTAGTAATGTTTATTAGATGCCTTTTAGTGCCAGGCACTGTGCTACTGCTGAGATACAAAAATCACACACACACACACACACACACACACACACACACACACCTCCCTGCTATCGAGCAGATTAAGTCTAGAGCAGGAGACAAAAACCTCTGGGCTGTGTGATAATGTAATATAATATAATATAATATAATATAATATAATATAATATAAACAATGAAATAATGAAATAATTAATATAATATAATATAATATAAACAATGAAATAATGAATATAATGAATATAATATAATATAATATAATATAATATAATATAATATAAGTATGTACACAGAGAAGAGATGTCTAGCTTTACCCAGAAGGGTCTGGAAAGGCTTCTCAAAGAGTTCCACACCTGTCTCACACTCTTTCACTCAAGCTGATCTTTCCAGGTAGGTAGGAGGGTGTGGGAGCTGGATACAGAGTGTGAATGCATAAAGTGTGAGATATCCCTGTGGACTTGTTTGTGATTTGGTATGGCTAACGAATGAGGTAGGAATCTGGTGAGCCATGTGGTGAGAATTTGTGTTGGGGCAGGAAGAGGGGGAAATCTGGGGAATGACAGGCAGAAGGAGAAGCAGCTCAGAAGCCTCTGGATAAGACACGTTTTCTTTTTTAGCCCTGGATGCAATTAGAAACAAGTTGAAAAAGGCCTGTCTCTGGGTAGGCTGACCTCTTGCCATCTCTCAGGGCTTAAAGCACTGTCTGTGATGGTATTCAGTAACTTTTATGTTTCAATTCCAATAATCTAATAACAGCTGCATCAAATCTATCCTCCAGCTGTGGCCATAACATGAATGTCCTTCTGGGAAGGAGTCGGACCAGAAGTCAGACATCACAGCCCAGGGTGTGATCAGCACAGACGGCCGTGGGGCACGTGGGGGAGCCCAGCATGGATTGTAAGGGATCCGGGAAGGTTGGAGGAAGGACGCTGAGTCGACTCCCCGAAGAGAGGCTCTAGTAAGCCAGGAAAGGGATATGGGAAGTGGGAAGGGTCAAAAACATGCAGAAGGGGAGTAAATTCAGGCGATCTGCGATAGCGGAAGGGTATGCGAGAGCAAGTGGCAGCAAGGAGCAGGGCACATGGCAGGGGATTATTATTCACGCCAAGGGGTTTGAATCCCCTTCTGAGTGCACTGGGGAGCCTTGGACATTGGGCAAGGATTGGATTCATTGGATTTCTTTGTTTCAGAAAGGAAATGGGTGGGAAGGGGGGAAATAGAGAGCTCGAGAGACCAGTTAAGAGGTTCCTTGGATAAACCAGGGAAACTATGATCTGAAACAGGAAGAGGACAGTGACCCTGGTAATATTAATGAGAGTCATCTGACTGGTGCAACTGGAGCAGTTGAGAAGCCGGGTGAATGCCGAAATGGAGACGGTGGGCAAGGGGAACTCTCTAGAAGTTTGGCTGTGGATGGCCAAGAAGCGGTAGGGGAGTAGTTGGACGGGGACATGGGGCTGAGGAAGGAATTTTTTTAAAAGAAGAAACTAGAGTATTTTTAAATGATGTCAATGGAAAGAAGAAGGAGAGAGTGGACAAATGGCAGAAGTCCTCATTGATAAAGGGTGCTCTCAAGAGGACAGGAAGGGTTGGGGTTAACGGCCTTGACGTTTGTGGTAATTGGCCCCCGTTGGAAACTTGGCGACCCTCCTTTTCAGGCCAAGGTATGATGATTTAATACAACATCTTTTCCTTTCCTTCCACCTCATTCCTTTACTTTCCCTAAACCTGCCGTCCAGCCCTCCACCTCATCAACTACACCGCTGAGTCACCTCTGGAGCCTCCTGTCTAGCCAGTCCCCATGTTCTCCAGCCCTGCTCCGGTGGCAGTGGGCCAATCCTTGCCTGTGGTGGCATTGTTAGACTCTGGGGTTTTAACCCAGGATAGCCACGCCCTCCATCTGCCCATCATTTCACTTGAATCTAATTAGCACCCTTTCTTACTACCCCCTACAGGTCTTCCAATCTCCACTACTTTTCTCAATTCCCTTATTCCATCCCCCCATGCTACTTCCTAATTCACGGACAACATGGCAGACTCTTGGATTTTTTTTTTCCCTTCTGCACTCTCTTACTCTGTCACCTTTACTCTTTTTCAACAGAAGAAGGACATTCTTTGCCCTGATTCATCCTTCCATCTATTCCCCGACTCATCTCTACGTCCCTCCTCTTCTGGAACTTTCTGCATCAGCCCCTTTCTCTCTAATGCCTTTAAAATTTTCCCTCTAGCCTACCGAGTGAAACCATCATCTTGGTGGTATCCATTGGCCCTAATCATCTCAAGTCATTGCCATTTACTGTACCTCAAATATTATTTAAAAGAAACCTGTATTTACCACCCCTTTCTCATTCCCCCAATGCTACTTTTTCCTGTGGGTAAGGTCACAGTGAGATGCACATTGCTTTCAGTCCTTTTGAGGTTTTTTCCTTCCTGAATTTTCTTCTGTATATGACAGGATTACCGCCCCCCCACCCCCCCTCATGTCATAGATGTCTTCTGCAGCAATGCTTGCTTCTAATTCTTCACACACTTCTTCATTCCTTCCTAAGCAAGATCTGTCAGTGGCTTCTCCTCCTCCATTTTCCACTTGAACGCTATTCTTGGGATTTGTATTTATCCTTGGTCTTCTTCGTTTTCTCTCTAGCTGACCTCAGACTTTCCCGTAACTGTTTACCAGTGACTTTCAAACTGCCTTTCCTACTTCATGATTTCCCTGAATAGCACGTCCATAGTTTTCACTCTATTCTCATCCTTAATTTCAACATTACATGCATTTTGATCGTTTCTGTCCACTCCCTAGGGTAATTAGGAGCTCTCTCTGGGGCCCCAAATACCTGGGCCTATTTGCCCCCTTAAGGTCAGGAAGCATCTCGTTTATCTTTATATTCTTAGTCACCAGCACTAAAAATTATTGGCCGAAAAAATGCTCTACACATTTGTCAAACCCAGTGTCAGAACTTGAACTCATTATCCCTTGAATCTCGACTCTCTGTGTTCCCCAGTTTAAATGAATGACATTGCCATGGATCCAAAAGAACAGATGACAAATCTAGGGCCATTCTCTACGCTCTCCTTTATACTTTATATCCAACTCGTGGCTCAATCTGTACATTTTTCTCCCAAAATTTATCTCAAGTCCCCTTTCTCCGTCACAGCATTGCTCCAGACGTGGTTGAGTCTCTCATCATTTCCATAGATTCGAACTTCACTTTCCTGTCTCCACCCTCACTCATCCCTTTTCAAATCCAGCGTTCACACTCCTCCATAGTTTTCTCATACTCTAGTTGTATATGCTAAAACCTTCAATGGCTTCCCATTGCCTACGGTATAAAATCAGGCCACGCAAAAATACACTGAGGGATTTTTATATGCCGGGAACAGCCTAAAACACCGTCACATTTGCTGTCTCAAATTCTCTCTGGAAGAACTCTTCGAGATGGGGTTTATTCTCTTAATTTCCAGACAAGAAAACTAAGACTCGAAGCGTAGGTTTAGTTTACCCGCACAGCTTGTAAGGAGAGAGCTTCGATTTGAGCAGTCTCCTGTTCCTCTCACTGCACCGTCCTGCCTTCCACCCCTAATTATGGCATCAAATGCCTCTCATGCCGTCACCTGACTCTCCTCCTTTCTTTTCCTGCCACTTCTTTCTCTCCGCACCCTGGGCGCCATGACATTAAGCTTTTCCCACCTCCTCCATGACTCCACGCTCCTCTCCACTTGCTGTTTCGTCTGCCTTTTTCTCTGCCTTTTTCCTTCTCCAGCTTGTTGTGCTTTTTCGTATCCTTCACAACTGTTGCCAAATGGTGCTTCTCCTGTTACATCTTATTATAATTATGGTTGCTGGGATGTGTGGATTTTTATGCTTTTTGACCATCTGAAATTTTGATTTGTTAACATATTTTCTTATGTATTCTAGTCAATTTTTTCCACATTGCTCTCCTGCCATAGTGTAGATGCTCCAGAGGAAGGGATCTGTTCTACTTCCTCTCTGTACTTCCATAGATGAACAAAATGCCTGGCATCTAAAAGGTGTTCCTTTTAGATTATATATATATATATATATATATATGTATATATATGTATTCATATATATATGTGTACATATACATATATGTATACATACATATATACATATATACATATATGTATATATACATATATACATATATACATATATGTATACATATGTATGTATATGTATATGTATATGTATATGTATATGTATATGTATGTATATATATGTATATATATATTAGATAAAATAATACATGTGTATTAAATTAATGAACATATGAATTGATTGAATTGAATGGATGTCAAAACCAAGGTTTGGGGGCGCCTGGGTGGCGCAGTCGGTTAAGCGTCCGACTTCAGCCAGGTCACGATCTCGCGGTCCGTGAGTTCGAGCCCCGCGTCGGGCTCTGGGCTGATGGCTCAGAGCCTGGAGCCTGTTTCCGATTCTGTGACTCCCTCTCTCTCTGCCCCTCCCCCGTTCATGCTCTGTCTCTCTCTGTCCCAAAAATAAATACACGTTGAAAAAAAAAAAATTTAAAAACCAAGGTTTGAATTTTATCAGTGTATCTGACACACACAAATGCAAACAATCATTTAAGATACTGAAGCAAGTCATAGGAGTACAGTGGCCCTGCATTGCGTACTTTTTGATGGCTATTTTCTTTTTTTTTTTAAGTGTTTATTTATTTTAAGAGAGAGACAGGGAGCAAGCGTGAGCAGGGGAGGGGCAGAGAGAGAGAGGGAGAGAGAGAATCCCAAGCAGGTCCAGGCTCTGAGCTGTCAGCACAGAGCCCGACGCGGGGCTCGAACCCACAGACTGTGAGATCATGATGTGAACCAGCATCAAGAGTCTGACACCTGCCTGACTGAGCGCCCCTTGATGGCTGTTTTCATTAGGCGTGAATATACTTTGATGTGCATATAAATATAACACAAAAATCTATAAAGAGAAAAGCAAAATTGCTCTTTTTGAGAGACTATACTTGCTTTATTATCTATTGATGTCATATTTAAAAAAACTTTTTTTTTTAATGTTTGTTTATTTTTTGAGAAAGAGGGTGAGACAGAGTGTGAGTGGGGGAGGGCCAGAGAGAGGGAGACACAGAATCAGAAGCAGGCTCCAGGCTCCGAGCTGTCAGCACAGAGCCCGATGCGGGGCTCGAACTCATGGACCACGAGATCATGACCTGAGCTAAAGTCGGATGCCCAACCGACTGAGCCACCCAGGTGCCCCATATTGACGTCATATTTTGTCGGGATAAGGTAAGGAAGATTGTAAATAAATTGGCATTTTCTGTGCATATTTTGCTTGCTTTTATAGTCAAAATATAGTAATTACATAATAATATATTATTATTACATGGTAATCTACAGACATTTAAATTTTCAAAATCCTATTAGGATCCCCTTTTCTCATATTTAAAAGCAAAATACATTTTGCTCAGTTCTACTGAGGAGGAATTTTAGGTGTTCTGTTCTTCTCTTTAATAAAAATGTAATATTCTTTTTCAGCTGATTGATGGTAGAGACAGATTACTATGTGAGCTTGATTATGAAAAATCAGTAGTTCAAGAAATGGTAAGGTGATTTACATTATTTCCTAATAAAGTTGAAATCAGGAATTTCATTTAGTCATGAAAGTTTTCTTTGTAACCATTTACTGTAAACGATTTCACCTTCGTGAATAATCTGAATGCATGCATAAGTATAAACTTTTTTACTGAAGTCTTATAGTAGTGTTTTTTATAAAACTGAAGTTTTATAGTAGTGAAGTTTTTACACAGTGTTATAGTGTATCAGCTATCGTGACCTGACAAATCTATACATTAAGCTACGTGCACTACAATAAATGGAGTCACCCCACAACGTCATTACGATATTATTGACTATATTCCCCATGCTGTATTTTTCAACCCCGTGACTTCTTTATTTCATAACGGGAAGTTTGTACCTCTTAATCCCCTTCCCCTGTCTCTAGCAACATTTTCGAATGATCGTCTTAAGAAAACAGTTTGATTAGTACGCGAATAAATGCGATACGCTGTCATGTTGAAATAGTGTCACCCTTTAAAGCACTTTACAAAATTTTTGAGGATTTTTTTATGGAGATTTGAAAAAAAAAACGCAAATATGAGAGCCCAATATTTTGAAGGATTTGCTACTTTTCGTTACAAATTGCCATAACTGACCACAATAAAGAGCCCAGCTAGACATTTTGCCATTCTGTGTTAGTCTCGTAAGAAAACACTGCCTTTTTATGTTCTTTTAAGAGAACTTTCCAGACGGCTGCTCTTTTATTTTATCTGTTGACTACCCAACCCCCTAGGCCCCCGCCACCTCACCCCTCCCCACCCCCGCCAGCTTATGGTGTTGTAATTCGGCTTTCAACTGGTCACCACTAGTATGTCTTTGTTACAGTAAACTGACTGTGTTTATTATGATCAAAAATAAAACACAGCTTGACTTGCGTTCTAAATGTGCCTGAAAAGAATATGATACTGTTTAGAGGAGAAAAGGTTGTTCATAGGAAGTCAACACCACTTCAGATATTGAAACATTCCCTTTTTTACAGCTCGTCACACTTAGTGCCAAGTCATGACTGTTTCCCTAACTCTGTTTTGTTGCTCTCAGCACCATGTGTTTTGGGTTCCTTGTCATAGAAATTAATGCCAAACAATGCTCCGGGGCTACAATAAAGCCTTCTATGAAACCAACTTGGGAATGCAGGCGAGGACAAAATGATGGTTAGCTCTTCACAGAAACCGTGGGCTAACAAATACGTTGTTTTGAACCCTCTGCTTTTCGATACCTGGCCTATAAAAATCGTCTCCGTTATTTGAGGTTACTTGGTTGATTCCCTCTCTCCCCTCCCCCTCTCCTGTCATTCCTCCAAAAGTCTAGGAGTTGCTTCTGAAAACAAACTCAATGTGCACATTGTCACGAAAAGCGACAGTGTTTCTATAGAATGGGGGCCAAATGTTACATCGTCAGTCTGTTTGTGGCGTCAGAAATCAGACTTGATCGTAAAAAAGCGAGTTTGGGCCAGTACTATGAACAGAACCCGTAGGTTTCCTTTGTCTCTTTATTTAAGCCTTAAGCAGTTAACTGGTGCTCTTACGGTGCCCGCAGAGGAGCCAATCACGTCTTATTTTGTTGTTGAGAAGTTTTTTGAGCACCAGGCTTCTTGCCAAGCAGCAAGAGCTTGCATCACAAACCCGGCCGGGCACAAGAGCCTCCGGAAGGCTCAGAACTAGCTTGGGGGTTCGTGTTTTCAGTAGAGGGAGTCTGCTCAAGGTTCTTCTTATGTCCAAGGTTTCCATGGTGTGCTTTTGGGCCCAGCAAGGTCACTGGCGCCCCCTCCCTCCCACCAGAGCATTCCGTTACTAACTCAGAGGGAGGTTGGCTTTGTGGCTAGTGGGCTTCCTTTGTTTCTTCCCACGGGACTTTTTTCCAGAAATGAAGATTTCTGGATTGATGATCGCACCTAGATGGGGAAGTGGGAGAAGGTGGAGTTGATGCTGAGTCGTTTTGTAGAAATTAAAAAACTTTCTCACTGAAGGGTTTTTGTTCCATGCTTGTCTATTACTGTCCTCCAACACGGTTTATTTTCTGGCCTCTTAAGAGCCTAGTTTAAAAAGTCAAAGAGTTGGGGCGCCCGGGTGGCTCAGTCGGTTGAGCCTCTGACTTCGGCTCAGGTCATGATCTCGCGGTCCGTGAGTTCGAGCCCCGCGTCGGGCTCTGTGCCGACAGCTCAGAGCCTGGAGCCTGCTTCGGATTCCGTGTCTCCCTCTCTCTGACCCTCCCCCGTTCATGCTCTGTCTATCTCTGGCTCAAAAATAAATAAACATTTAAAAAAAAGAGTCAAAGAGCTACAAGTAAAAAGGCACCTTCAGTAAGGGTATGTAAGCGATGCGATATGGGGCAACGATGTCCTTGGATTGGCTTGAGAGGAAGCATATGAAATAATTTGGTATCTTCCTGTGATTCCTACACTTAGTGGCTTTCACTTACCTTTTTTTTTTTTTAATTGAGCTATAACTGCCACCTAACATTGTATTCATTTTTGGTGTACAACAAAATGATTTGATATATATGTGTATATTGTAAAATGATCACCACTGTAAGTCTAGTGAATACCCATCACCAAACCTAATTACAAAATTTTTTGCTCGTGATAAAAACTTTTAAGATCGGCTCTCTTAGCAGTTTCCGGATATACAATACAGTATTGCTAAGTATAGTCACCATGTTGTATATTATATTCCCAGGACATTTGTCAAAACTAGGAGTTTGTATATTTTGATCACCTTCACCCATTTCGCCCACCGCCCTTCACCCCCCAACCCCCAACTCTGGCAACCACCAATCTGTTTCTCTAAGTTCAGTTTTTAGACTCCACATATAAGGTGTTTCTCTTCCTGTGACTTATTTCACGTACCATAATGCCCTCAAGGTCCATCCATGATGTTGCAAATGGCGGGATCTCCTTTTTTATGGCTGAATAGTATTCGGTTATACATATATGCCACGTTCTCTTTACCCATTCGTCTGTAATGGACTCTTAGGTTGTTTCCACTTGTTGGCTATTGTGAATATGAACATGGGTTGCAGATATCTTTTTGAGATAAGTGATGTTGCTTCCTTCAGATAAATACTCAGAAGTAGATTTGCTGGGTCATATGGTAATTCTATTTTTAATTTTTTTTGAGGACACTCCATAGTGTTTTCCAGAGCGACTGCACCAATATACATCCCCACCCGCAGGGCACACGTGTTCCCTTTTCCCCGCTTTTTTGCCAACACTTGTTATCTCTAGTGATAGCCATTCTATCAGGTATAAGGTGATATCTCATTGTGTTTTGATATGCATTTTCCTGATGATTGAGGATGTTGACCACCTTTAGAGGTACCTCTTGGCTATTTGAATATCTTCTTTGGAAAATGTATACTTAGATCGTCTCCCCATTTTTAATTGGGTTATTTAGGTTTGTTGGGTTCTTTTGTTTGTTTTGTTTTGTTGCTATGGAGTTGTATGAGATCTTTATATATTTTGAATATTAATTCCTTATCAGATATATGATCTCCAAATATTTTCTACCATTCCATAAGTTGCCTTTTTATTTTGTTGATTGTTTTGCTGTGCTGAAGTTTTTAATGTGGTGTAATCTCACTTGTTTGTTTTTTATTCTGATACTTGTGCGCTAAGCGTCATATCCTAAAAAATCATTGCTAAGACCTATGTCAAGAAGCTTTTCCCCTGTGTTTTCTTTGAGGAGTGTTATGGCTTCAGGCCTTACATTTAAGTCTGTAATTTATTTTGAGTTAATTTTTGTGAGTAGTGTAAGATAGGGGTCTAGTTTCATTCTTTGACATGTGAATGTCTGATTTTCCCAGAACCATTTATTGAAAAGACTGTCTTTTCTTTTTCTCTTTTCTTTTCTTTTTTCTTCTCTCTTTAGAGAGAGAGAGTGAGCGAGAGAGAGAAGCATGTGCAAGTAGGGGAGAGGGGCAGAGGGCTGGGGAGGGGAAGAATCTTAAGCAGACTCCACCCTCAGCCCAGAATCTGATGTGGGGCTCAATCTCAGGAAATTGGGACCATTACCTGAGCCAAAATCAAGAGTTGGATGCTCAACTGACTGAGCCACCCAGGCACCTCTATATTTTCTTTATTGAGCATTCTTGGCTCCTTTGTCAAATATTAGTTGATTATTTATTCGTGGGTTTGTTTTGGACTCTCGATTCCATTTCATTTGGTCTATCTGTCTGTTTTTATGCTGGTACCATACTGTTTTGATTACTATAGCTTTGTGATATTGTTTGAAATCACCAAGTGTGATGCCTCCAGATTTATTTTTCTTTCTCAGGATTGCTTTGGCTTTGGGGGGTCTTTTGTGGTTCCATATAAGTTTTAGGATGATTTTTTTCTACCTCTGGAAAAAGCACAGTCTGTGAAAAGTGGAATCTTAATAGGGGATTGCATTGGCTTTGAGTAGCATAGACCTTATAACAATATTAATCTTCCAGTCCATGAACATGAGATATCTTTTCATTTACTTGTATCTTCTTCAATTTCTTTCATCAGTGTCTTTAGTCTTCAGTGTACAGATCTTTCACCTCCTTGGTTTAATTTATTCTTAAATGTTTTCATTCTTTTAATTCTATAGTAAATGGGATCATTTTCTTTAAGATAATTTGCTGTTCGCGTATAGAAAACGCTACTGATTTTTGTATGTAGGTTTTGTATCCTGCACTTTCATATATCTTGAAGCTAACAACAACAAAAAAGGAGTGTTCTCATCAGGACAGTACTAGCACTGAACTCTTAATTTCAGTTAATTTTCCATCTGCTTCATCCCAGTGTACCTGGCTCCTAGGGACAATCCAGACTTAAGATGGAAAGGAGTTATAAAGGTTGCTCTAGCTCCTCATTCTGGGGGCACAGCCCTGAGTTATTGCTGCAGTTGGACTTGATCCTGTGACTGGGTTCCCTGTTGTCTGAGTTCCCTCTGAGTCATGCCTTGGGTGCGTCTGGTCCTATTCCAGGGAATGTAGCAGTGTTTGGCCATTCAATGAGGAAACCAGTATTTGGTGACTCAGACATTTACTGTAATGAAACATAAGATTGAATTTCTGTGCCTCGACCTGTATATTTGATAAAGTTTAGGACTTCTCATTGGTACCATCGCTGTTCTGAAGCTGGTGTCCCACAGGTAGAATCCACGGTTCGCCAACAATTGCTGCCCTAGGGCTGAGCACCATTCTGGAATCTGGGCCATGCTTTCAGTGATCTGTGCGAAACTGTATTTACATCGTAGCTCTGGAGAATAGTGGCTCTTCTAACAATTTTTTTTAAAGTTTATTTATTTCTGAGAGAGAAACAGAGCATGAGCTGGGGAGGGGCAGAGAGAGAGAGAGAGGGAGACATAGAATCTGAGGCGGGCTCCAGGCTCCGAGCTGTCAGCACACAGCTATTAGCACAGAGCCCCATGCGAGGCTCGAACTCACGAACTGTAAGATCAAGACCTGAACCGAAGGTGGACACTTGACCGACTGAGCCACCCAGGTGCCCCAAGAATAGTGGCTCTTAATGCAGATGAGCATGACAGACTAGTGGCTCAGGGTGACTGCCTCCCTCTATACATGGCAGGGAGAGGAACAAGTTCCCCGATCCTGCCTACCATTAAGAAAATGTGTTCCATACAGTCCCGGACATCTGGTAGCCCTTTATAATCTCCTTATGAGCCACAGAGGTGGAGGGCGGACCTTGTGGAAGGAATGTTCCTTTGAGCAGGTGTTGTTCAAAGTCCATTACCACGAAGCCCACACGCCCTGGCAGTAATTCACCCCCTCTGAAATGAGCAGACACATTTGTCTGCCTATGGTCGGGAGGTGTATTGCAAACTATCTCAGAGGGCTGTTTCTTCTCCCTGGTTTCCTCTTCCCGAAGCGCCCTCTCTGGGTTAACTCCTAGTCATGCCTCAGGTCAGAGGTCAGATAACATCTCTGGGAACCCCGCCCCATTACTGCCCCAGACTGGATGAGGTGTTTATGTAGGTTTTTATAGCACACGGCCCCCCTCTCGTGGCTCCCCTCGCACTGTGTACAGATGGCCCGTTGACCTCTCTGCTGTCTCCATCCGGTGAGCTACTGGAAAGCAGGAGCTGCGTCTTGTCCGAAGCCTACCATGGCGGCTGCCACAGAATAGAAACTCAAACGTTTGTTATGAGTAGGTGAAGGAATGAATTTCAAAAATGGCTAGCTGTGGGGCACCTGGGTGGCTCAGTCAGTTGAGCGTCCAACTCTTGATTTCGGCTTACGTCGTGATTTCTCAGTCCGTGAGTTGGAGCCCCGTATCGGGCCTTGTGTTGGCAGCGTGGAGCCTGCTTGGGATTCCCTCTCTCCCTCTCTCTCTCTGCCCCTCCCCCCCGCCCTCTCTCTCTCTCTCTCAAATAAACTTAAAAAAAAATGATTAGTTGAAAATGACTTAACCCATACTATGACCTGAACTACACAGAGTTTAATAAGCAAATAGTACCGGGGCGCCTGGGTGGCTCAGTTCTTTGAGCATCAGACTTCAGCTCGGGTCCTGATCTCATGGGTTCGGTTCATGAGTTCGAGCCCCACATTGCGCTTTGTGCCTTCAGTGCAGAGCCTCCTTTTGATCCTCTGTCTCTGTCTCTGTCTCTCTCTCTGCATCTCCCCCACTCAAGCTCTCGCTCTCAAAAATAAACATTTAAAAAAGTTTTTTAAAAAGCAGGTAATACTGTTAATACATGTATGTGACATAGCTACACAATATATCAACGAACTACAGTGTACTTTCCAGTATTAATTTATAGGTTTTGTTCCAATGTTTCTCAAAATTTTTGGTCTCAAGATCCCTTTTGCTCTGAAAAATTATTGAGTCCCCTAAGGAGACTTGGTTCAAATTGGTTTTATCGGCTAATATTTGCTGCATGTGAAGTGAAAACAGAGTCAGATTATTTCTTGATTCGTTTAAAAATGACAATAATAGCCTCTTACATGCTGAAATAAGTAGCATTATTTATGAAAATATTTTCCGAAACGAAAAAGGTTGGTAAGGGTGGCGTTGCCTTACATGTTTGCAAATTTCTTTAACATCTGGCTTACCGGAAGACAGATGGATCCTTATATCTGTCTCCGCATTCATTCTGTCATGATAAACATCACAGAGCCTCTGGAAAACTCCACCCGACACTGGTGAGACCATGAGAGTGAAAAAAAAGGTGACCATTGTCTTAGTATTATTATGAAAATAACAATGACGTTGCAAAAGCCCTAAAGATCTTGGGAACCCCATGGATTCTTGGACCGTACGTTGAGAATTGCGGCCTTAGTCACTAAGGGAAAACTCGTAGCCAGGTGTGATTAAGGGAAGTGTCTTTGTTCTGGTCTAGTCCTGAGCCTCTCTCCTTGGTTTTTATTGAATTCACTTATTTCCTGACTCTCTCCCTTGACACCTCCCTGTCAGAATGTCAGGCTGAAACATTTCAATGAACAGAAGCCATTCATGCTGAGGTCAGGCAGAAAGCTCCAGACTTCCATTTGAGGAAATTGTCATGTAGCTCTCATATGGTCGTAGTTGCAGTAAGCGCTCACTGTGGGTAACACCCGCTGCTGGGTTGTGCTGTTGTGATCCTAGATGTTGGGCGAGGGGCAGAGCCATAAGTACCGCTAGTTTGTGTGGTATAAATATATAACGTTTATTAATAACAATTT
Organism: Lynx rufus; assembly: GCF_022079265.1. Classification (NCBI taxonomy): domain Eukaryota; kingdom Metazoa; phylum Chordata; class Mammalia; order Carnivora; family Felidae; genus Lynx; species Lynx rufus. The sequence continues at coordinate 21,604,662 of NW_025814889.1, read as the reverse complement.
ACAAGAGTAAAATGAACAGAGAGGACACTCTCCCTTGATCTTGTATTATTCCACCACAAGGTGGTCTTGGGCTAGGTCGGCAGGATGAATCATGGAAAGTGCTGCGGGAGAGGAATCCCAGCTCCGTAGCACTTTGTACGTTTATTGGGGAAGTCGGAAAGGGCACTGGGACCATCCAGTGCACTTTGTTGTAGCGGGAGCTTCCGGCCAGGGAGATGCCCCGTTACAATCACTGAGATGTGAGCTCAGGGAAGTGGCACCAATGCCGTCAGGGTCACGTCTCCCAGGGAACTCACTTGGGTCCAGTTGAGTCATCTACTGGTCAGGTGGAGGACAGATAAGTAGCTGCTGGGCTATGGGTTTCATTTTTCCCACTGGAGACTGTGGTGGTTCCTTTCCTCCTCCGAGAAAAGAGAGGTGGATTATTCACACCTACACTTACTGAAGAAGGGGTCATCGTTGAGAGGGTGACCCACTTATCCTGGTTTGACCAGAGTTTCCCCAGGCTTAGCTCAGAGAGTCCTGTATCCAGAAACCCCTCAGCCTTAGGCAAACCAGGATGGTGGGTTCCCCTGATGGCTAGAGACCTGAGAGCTCCTCCTGAGAACAGACGTGATTCCGCGTATCAACTCCAACATATTAAGAGTATTTGGAAGGAAAATTCAAACTCGTTGGGAAAGAGAGCCCAGACTTACACACACTGTGTTGATTGGTGGGGGAAACTATCAAATAAGTTAGGCATTCACACCAACTCAGAGAAAAGAAAACAAAAAATTTTAAGTAAAGTATTATAAACATCTTTATAAATAAAGCACCAAAGGATTGACAAGAGAGGGAATACCAGGTCAAATTAAATGTCAAGGGAGAACTTAGCATTCCAGACTAAGTGTTCCTTTAGGGCACTCACCAGTCTGTACAAACCTGAAACAGAAGCCACAGGGGTGGGCGTGCTAGTGTGTGTGTGTGTGTGTGTGTGTGTGTGTGTGTCTGTGTGTGAAGAGGTGGTAGTAATCTCCCACGTGAGGCTAAGAACCAATGACCTTTTCTGCAGGGCGAATGTGAACCAAAACTAAGTCGGCAGGAAATAAGGAACGTGTGTGAGAAACAAAAGTGCTATATCTGTCATTGTTATATGCCTTCCATTCTTTCCTTTTTGTGTAGGAGAGGGTCTCTCGTGGTTAGCCTGTCTCCCACTATGGTAGGTTGGCTATGGGGACTAGATAACTTATCTTTTTGGTTCCTGGATCTTTGGATCAAGATAGACTATCTGCACCTGGACCAGATTTAAACAATGAGATCTGGGCTTCCAGCTGACACAATTACAAGATGGGATTTGGGGGAGGCCTTGGGTGGGGATGAATGTGTTTTGCATATGGGAAAAAATGTAAAATGTGGGAGCCAGAGGACAGATAAAGGTAGAAAACGAATTTGAGAAAGTCCAATGTACATCTGTGATAGAAACTCTCAATAAAATGGGAATAGAGCTGCTGATGGGTATCTACAAAACACTTAGACAACCGTTGTTACGTTTCATGGGAAAAGACTGAAACTGAGATCAGAAATGAGACAAGAGGGGCGCCTGGGTGGCTCAGTCGGTTGGGGGTCCGACTTCAGCTCAGGTCGTGATCTCACAGTTCATGAGCTCGAGTCCCGCGTCGGGCTCTGTGCTGACAGCTCAGAGCCTGGAGCCTGCTTTGGATTCTGGGTCTCCTTCTCTCTCTGCCCCTTCCCCACTCACACTCTGTCTCTCTCTGTCTCAAAAATAAACAAACATTTAAAAAAATTTAAAGAAATGAGATAAGAATGTCTGCTCTTATCACTTCTATTCAACATCGTATTTTAGGATTTAACCAGTATAATAATGTAAGAAAAAGAAATAAATAGTATCCAGATTGGAAAGGAAGAAGTTTTATTCCTAGATGGCATGATCATCTATATAAGAAATCCTAAAGAATTTACCAAAAAGCTACTAGAATTAATAAGTGAATTTATCAAGGTTACGAAGATCAAGATATAAAAATAGTGTAGTGCTGTCTACAAGCAATAAATAATCAAAAATTAAAATTAAAACAACCCACCAAACTTATAACAGCATAAAAATAGGAAACGCTTATGGATAGATTTGACAAAGCATGTACAAAACCATACAAAGCACTACGGAGAGAAATTAAGACTTAAACAGATGGAAAAACATACCGTATTCATGATTGGCACAATGCATATTGTAAGCTTTCAGTTATCGCCAGATTGTTTTATAGATTCAACACAATCCCAATCAAAATGCCAGCAGGCTTTTTTAAAATTATTATTAATCAACCGTCTCCTCTAAAATGTATGTGGAAATGCATGGACACTGAATAGGTGAAACGATTTTAGGAAAGAACGAAGCTAAAGGACTCATACAACCTGCTTTCAAGACTTACTCTAAAGACACGGTAGTCAAGGTACAATGATATTGGCATAAGGATAAGCATATAGGTGGATGGAATAGAATAAAGAGCCCAGAAATAGAGCCAGCGGGTCGCGTGTGGTGAATCGATTCCTGACATCTGTGCCCAGACAATCTTAGTGGGAAAGGATATTTCTTTCAACAAAGGGTATTGGAACACCTGGATAGCTATAAGCAAAAAATGAACCTCAACTCTTCCCTCACACCTCACATAAAAATTAACTCAAATCTATCATAAACCTAAATGTAATAGCTAAAACCACAGAATTTCTAGAATAAGGTATAGGAGAGGATTTTGTATATAGGAAAAATATAAAATATCGGAGCCAAAGGGCAGAGAGATGTAGGAAAAAACGTGTGAGAAAGTCCAATATACACTATGATGAAAACTTTCAGCCAACTGGGAATAGAAAGGGTTAAGAGGAAGACTACAATTAAAAAACTTTTTTTATTTTTAGTTCATTTATTTTGAGAGAGAGTCAGTGAGCTCACTCTGTCAGTGCAGAGCCTGCTGCAGGGCTCAAACTCACGAACTGTGAGATTCTGATCTGAGCTGAGATCGAGAGTTGCATGCTTAACTGGCTGAGCCATCCACGCGCCCCGAAATACAATTTTAAGTACAAAAAACAGAATGAAAAATAAAACGTATCAAATATATGAGACACAGCTAAAGCAGTGCTGAGAAGGAAATATAGCTCTAAATGCTTACAGTAGAGAAGAGGAGGGTCTCAAATCAAGAACTGAAGTGTCTACCGCAAGAAATTAGAAACAGAGGAGCAAAATAAACCCAAATCAACCAGAAAGGAAGTAAATAATAATGATAATAGCACTCTCTCGCGCTCTCTCTCTCGCTCTCTCTCTTGATCTCTTGATCTCTCTCGATCTCTCTCGATCTCTCGATCTCTCTGTCTCTGACTCCTTCCCCACCCACCCAACACTTCACTTCATGTGCACACACTGATGGAAGGCCAAGTGAGCATACTGGGAAAAAACCGCAGTCTGTAGTCCAGGAAGCAGGCTCTCACTAACCACCAAATCTGCTGGCATCTTGACCTTGAACTTCCCAGCCTCCAGAACCGTGACAAATAAATGTTTGCTCTTTAGGCCACCCAATCTGTGGTATTTTGTCATACCAGCCTGAGTATATTCAGATAGGACAGAGTCCAATTTATCAATCTTTCCTTTCATGAATTGTGCTTTTGGTATCATGTCCAAGAACTCTTTGCTTAGCCCTAGATCCCAAAGATTTTCTCTTACTTTTTTTTTCCCTAAAAGTTTATGGTTTTATATTTTACATTTCGGTCTATGATCCATTTTGCGTTACTCTTTGTGTAAGATGTAAGGTTTACATGAGGTTCGTTTTTGGTGGCTACCGATGTCCGATTGCTCCTGCCCTAAATGTTGAAAAGGCTATTCTTCTTCCAAGGAACTGGTGTTGCACTTCTGTCAAAAATCAGTGAAAATATTTGCGTGGCTCTATCTCTGGATTTACTGTTCAGTTCCATTGATTTATGGGTCTAGTCCTCTACGAGTACCACAGATCTTTGATTACTGCAGCTATATAATAAATCTTAATATCAGGCAAAGTGAGTCCTTCTAATTTATTCTTCTTTTTCAAGATCGTTTTAGCTGTTCTAGGGCCTTACCTCTAGGATAAAATTGTCTATGTCAGCAAAAAACCTAGCTGGGATTTTGATAGAAATGCATTAAGCTAGAGATCAATTTGGGGGAGAATTGACATTAGGTAGCACATTGAGTTGTCTAATCCGTGAACACAGTATGTCTTTTTATTTACTTGAGTCTTTGAGTTTTTTCATCAGCATTTTGTAATTATCAGCATACAGAATGTATGAATGGTTAGATTTATATCTATTTATGTTTCCTTTGGCGCAGTTGCAAATTGCGTTGCATTTTTAATTTTTGTTTCCATATGTCCATTTATTTAGGCCTTCCCTAATTTTGTCAGCAGTATGTTGTCAATTTCAGTGTAGGGGTTTTGCACACCTTTTGTTAAGTTTATTCCGTAGTATCTTATCATTTTTAATACACTTGCAAATGGAACTGGTTTTAGGTTTTATTTCCACTTGTTTGGTACTGGTCTATAAAAATACAACTTATTTTATATGAACTTTGTATTCTGCACCTTGTTAGATTCACTTGATCGTTACAATAGTAATTTCATAGATTTCTCCAAATGTAAACAATCTGCAGATTCTTGATATGTAAGCAATCAGGTCTTCTGTAAACGGAAACAGTTTTATTTATTTGTTTCTGATCTTTCTACCTTTTATAACAATGGCTAGGACTTGCAATAGAGTGTTGTGTAACAGTGGTGAGAAGAAGCATTCCTGTCTCATTCCCAGGCTTAGGGCATACTTTATTGTGTCATCATTAAGTATGATTTAGCCGTAAGGTTTTCATGGCAGCCATTTGTCAGGTTGAGGAAGTTCCCTTTTATTCCTCGGTTTCTGAGAGTTTCTTTCATGAATGGCTGTTGAATTTTGTCCAATGCTTTTTTCCGCAGCTATTGAAATGATGATACATTTTTTCCGTTGTACTGTAATGTGGCGAAATACCTGGGTTTTTGAACGTTGAAGCGATTTTGCATTCCTGAGATAAACCCCTCTTTGTCATGACGTTTTAGACCTTTTATATGCTACTGCATTCAATTTGCTGAGGACTCTGAATCTATGCCCATAAGGGACATTGGTCTCTAAATTTTCTTTCTTTCTCTGGGTGTGTGTTTTGAGTTACAGTTAGGCAGCCTTCGTAAAATGAATTTAGAAATATGTCTTCTCTGTCTTCTGAAAACAATTTTGGCGGTGTTAGTAAAGATTTGTCATTTCTTTCTTAAATGTTTGATAGAATTCACCAGTGAAACTGTCTGAGCCTAGAGTTTTCTTTATGTAAAAGTTTTTACAATTTTTTACAATTTTTTTTTTCAACGTTTATTTATTTTTGGGACAGAGAGAGACAGAGCATGAACGGGGGAGGGGCAGCGAGAGAAGGAGACACAGAATCGGAAACAGGCTCCAGGCTCCGAGCCATCAGCCCAGAGCCTGACGCGGGGCTCGAACTCACGGACCGCGAGATCGTGACCTGGCTGAAGTCGGACGCTTAACCGACTGCGCCACCCAGGCGCCCCTAAAAGTTTTTGATAATGGTTTTATTTTCTTGAATAGCTTACAGCTATTCAGGTTTTTTATTTCATTTTCTGTTTTGTTATGTTGTGTTATTCAATTTGTTCACTTCAGTTAATTATGTATTTGTTGGTATGAGGTTTTGCATAACATTCTCTTATTATCCTTCTAATATCTATAGGATCTGAAATAATGAATCCTCTTTCATTCCTGATATTAGTAAATTATGTTTTTGATCAGTCCAATTGGGGGTTTATCAATTTTGCTGATCATTTCAAGAAATTAATTTTGGCTCTAACTTCTCTATTTTTTTCTTTTTATTTCATTGATATCCGCTCTGACCTCTGTCCTTTTTCCAACTCTATTTCCTTTCTGTTTACTTTGCTCTTCCTGTTTCAAATTTTAAAAAACTATTTATTATTGAGAGAGAGAGACAGAGCACAAGTGAGGGAGGAGCAGAGAGAGAGGGAGACAGAATCCAAAGCAGGCTCCAGGCTCTGAGCTGTCAGCACAGAGCCTGATGAGGGACTCAAACTTGTGAACCTCGAGATCATGACATGAGCTGAAGTTAAACACCCAGCACACTGAGCCGACCAGGCACCCCGCTCTTGCTTTTTTTTTTTAAGTTTATTTATTTATTTTTGAGAGAGAGAGAGAGAGAGAGCATGCAAGTGGGAGAGGGGCAGAGAGAGAGGAAGAGAGAGAATCCCAAGCAGGCTCCACACTATCAGCCAGGGTCCAGGGAGGAGCTTGATCTCATGAACAGTGAGATCATGACCTGAGCCTAGATCAAGAGTTGGATGCCCCTGCTCTTCTCTTTTGACCTTCCCAGGGTGGAACTTTAGGTAATTGATCTCAGGCTTTTTATTATTTTTAATATGAGCATTTAAAGCGATTAATTTACCTCTGAGCAGCTTTCCACACGTTTTGATATCCTGCATTATTACTCAGGGTAGAAAATTTTCTAATTTCTGATTTCCTTTGTGATTTAGAACTGCGTGGTTTATATTTTTTGTTATTGATTTCTAGTTTAATTCCATTGTGATCAGAGAACCTTCTCTGTATGATTTGAATTTTTATCAGTCTGTTGGCAGTCCTTTCATGGCCAAAAAGCATAGAGTCTATCATGGGACTGTACCATATACACTTGAAAATGATTTATCTTCTGCCAAGTTGATGGGTGGTATTCCAACCTCTTTGTGCATTTATATTTAAAGTGCTTATGTAATAGACAGAAAAAATTGGTTCTTGATTTTTTAAATTTTTTTTTAACCTTTATTTATTTTTGAGACAGAGAGAGACAGAGCATGAATGGGGGGGGGTGGGCAGAGAGAGAGGGAGACACAGAATCGGAAGCAGGCTCCAGGCTCTGAGCCATCAGCCCAGAGCCCGACGCAGGGCTCGAACTCACGGACCGCGAGATCGCGACCTGGCTGAAGTCAGACGCTTAACCGACTGAGCCACCCAGGCGCCCCGGTTCTTGATTTTTTTTACACATTCCGGCCATTTCAGCATTTTAACCAGATTGCTTAGTCTATCAACATTCAATGTGATTATTGATAGGGGTGGATTTAGGTCTACCATTTTATCACTTGTTTTCTACATGTGCCCTCTGGGTTTTGCATTGTCATTTTTCCTCTGTTCCTTTTATTTATTGATTGATTTTTACCTTTCTTTTAATATGTTTTAGAATCCCATTTTAATTTATCTGTTATCATTTTGGCTTTTTGCCTATCTTTAAGTGGTTACTGTAGCAATTATAATTTACATCCTTAACTTGTTGCCGTTTGGCTTAGAGTTAATTTAGGGCCATTTCGTGTAACATATAGTACACCTGAAATATGTAGGTTTGTTTATATAGATTTATTTCTCCATTCTTCAAGTGAAAGTTGTTCTATGTATTCTATTTACATCACAATTACAATTTTTGCCTTACTTTTTTAAAGTTTTATTTGTGTATTTATGTGATCTGTATACCCAACGAGGGGCTTGAATTCACAGTCAGCAGCTGGAACATTCTACCTACTGAGCCAGCCAGGTGCCCCTATAATTTTTGCTTTCTTATTTTATTTTCTTACAAGTTTTGCTTTAAACAGTTGTATGTATTTGAAAGAAATGAAAACAAAATACTCTTACCTATTCACCATTTCTGATGCTCTGCATTCCTTCCTAAAGATTGGAAGCTGTCCCTGGGATCAATTTTCTTCGGTCTGAGGAGATTCCTTTAGCGTTTCTCATAGATCAGGACCGCGGTGGTGCCGTCCCTCTGTTTTTTTGTTTTTGTTAATGTTTATTGCTGAGAGAAAGACAGAGAGAGAGAGAGAGAGACAGAGGGTGAGCGACAGAGGGGGAGGGGCAAAGAGAGACACACACACGGAATCGGAAGCAGGCTCCAGGCTCTGAGTTGTCAACACAGAGCCCAACGTGGGGCTCGAGCCCACGAACCAGGAGATCATGACCTGCGCTGAAGCCCAACACATAAGTGACTGAGCCGCCCAGGTGCCCCTCTTTCACCTTCGACCTTGAAAGATACTTTCTCTCAGCACAGAATCCCGAGTCGACAGCGTTGGCTTCTCTTTCATTCTTTTAGCACTTTAGAGACATCATCCCACTAGTTTTTCAGCTACCGTCCAAGTGCCAGTCTGTTAACAGGCTTTTCCTTGAGAATAGATCAACCACACACCCTTGTTGTGTAGAGCATTTGGGGATTTTAAGGACATTACGAATGTTCTATGTCATTTTTAAGAATCAAGCAATGAGTGGCTCACTCGGTTGAGCGTCCAGCTTCGGCTCAGGTCATGATCTCACGGTCTGTGAGTTGGGGCCCCCGCATCGGGCTCGCTGCTGTCAGCGCAGAGCCCTCTTGGGATCCTCTGTCCCCTCTCTGCCCCTCCTCTGCTTACGCTCTGTCTCAGAAAAAAAAAAAAAAAACATAAAGAAATACATTTTAAAAAGCAGGCAATGAACTTGGTTGCAATCAAACTGCAGCCGCGTGTCGCAGGCGGTGGGTGGCGACATCGCCACCAATCCTAATTCCATCTTCAAGGCTTCCCTTCGCTGCAGGCATCGCCCAGGCATCAGCTAGAGATTAGGCAAAATTTACGCACACGGTTTGGGGCCGTGCAGTCTGACTTTCCTCGGGGTCTCCTTGCCTTGGGACTTTCGTTGGCTATGGCTGTCCTGAACTGTGTCCTCAGCAATCCCAAAGGGCTGCGAATTTCCCCTCGGTTTTAGTTACTCCCCCCGCCAGCCAGACCGGGCACTGCTCTCAAGTTTAAAGCCATTGTCTTCAAGTAATTGCTTTTGTATACTTTTCTCCAGAGTTTATAGTTGTCATCTGCGGGAGGGTTGGTTTCACAGCAGTTACTCAGCCGTGACCAGAAGTGTAACCCCCACCTAATTACGCCTTCATAACGTGAATATTATCATGTCACACACATACACCCCCACACACTTAAAGTCATTCAGTGGTGCCCTCCTGCGTTTGAAATAAAATCCAAGCTTTGCGTGTTCTCCTTGATCTCAGCACACCTGCCCAGTTCTCCCCAAATGCAGCGCTCCATGGACACCAGTTACCACCCTCCCAGACCTCAAGAGTTCATGACACAGACCTGTCTTCGGTTGAATTCTGCTCTATCTGTAGGTGACAACTACTTTTGAAAATCCATTGCAGTTGGTGAGACGCTAGTGAGATGAATGGCTAGAGGTATTTCTCATTTTTCATAAGATTAGCCAGAATTAGAATCACTGGCATTGGGGCACCTGGGTGGCTCAGTCGGTTAAGTGTCTGACCTCAGCTCGGGTCATGATCTTGCGGTTCGTGGGTTCGAGCCCTGCGTCGGGCTCTGTGCTGACAGCTCAGAGCCTGGAACCTGCTTCGGATTCTGTGTCTCCCTCTCTCTCTGCTCCTCCCCTGCTCACGCTCTGTCTCTCAACAATAAATAAATGTTAAAAAAATTTTTTTTTAAATCACTGGCATTACTCGTAAATCAATATGAAAAAAGCTTAATATGATTGACGCATGCATTAATGATATATTGTTTGCCCCTTGCAACAACACAGATGGATCTGAAGGAAATTATACAAAGTGATGTGAATCAGAGAAAGACAAATACTGTATCACCTTACTTATAGGTGGAATCTAAAAACAAACCTGAGAAAATGAACTTAGAAATGCCAGAGGGTAGGGTGGGACGTGGGTGAAATGGGTGAAGGTGGTCAAAAAGGACAAATTTCCAGTTATGAGATAAAAAGAGATCATAGGAGCATCACATGCAACATGGTGACTATAGTTAATAAGACTGTATAGTATATTTGAAAGTTGCTAAGAGAGTAAATCCTAAATGTTCTCGCCAGAAGAAAAAAATGTAACTGTGTGGTGATGGATGTTTTAACTACATTTATTGTGGTGATCATGTTGTAATAGAAGCAAATTTTGAATTATTACGTTGCAGACCCGAAACTAATATAGCATTATATGTCAGTTATATCTCAATGATACGTATGATAAAAAGCCTTTTATGCCTGGAACCTAGAATTGATTCCTTAAATCAAAATTTCATCATTATATGATTGAAGTCTGGCTATTGAATTATCTGAAATTTCTTTGCAAATTTTATAAGACCTGGGATTTATAGCTATCGTAATAATATATGAAACAAATTATTACCACGAAAGCAAACAATATATATTTCTCTATAGTCTCTATTATGCTTAAAGCAATGAACAAATGCTAATAACTTTAAACATTTACAATTTTATTTCTTTCTGTTCACCTCTTTTAAGTGTTTTTTTTTTCTGGGTACAAATTTATCTTCTAATTCATATTCAACATTATAACCTTACATCCTCATCATAGTTTTAGCAGTCAAGGGGTTTACAATTCTATTCTTTCATTGCTTGAGGAAGTTTTCTAGAAAATTCTTTTGAATCTTTGCAAATGATAACAAATGATACGGGCCTTCCATTTCACAGATTAATAAACAGCAGGAGGACATGGAAACAAGGAAGAGGATTGAGAGCCTAAGCGTCAAGGTTTGCATTTAACTTTAAGTTCTTTTTTTGTCTTTTATTCTGTGCGTCTCATTTTGGCGTCTGGGTTGAAGAATGCCTGCATACACCGCACCGAGACTTTTCACTTCCCAAGATCTGAGTCTGAAGGAGAAAATGCTTAAAAGTGTGTATGGGAGAAGCGTCTGGGTGGCTCAGTCGGTTAAGTGTCTGACTTTGGCTCAGGTCATGATCTCATGGTTTGTGGGTTCGAGCCCCGCGTCGGGCTCCACGCTGACTGTGTGGAGCCTGCTTGGGAATCTGTGTCTCCCTCTCTCTCTGCCCTCCTTCACTTGTGCTTTCTCTCTCTCAAAATAAATAAATAAACTTAAAAAAAAAAAAAAAGTGTGGGTGGGAAACCAGCAGCCGGAAGGCTGAGATCAGTGAGAGGAGTGTAAGCTGACAAGAAGGCAAGCCTGGGGGCGCCTGAGCAGCTCAGTGGGTTGGCCTTCCAACTTTGGCTTGGGTCATGATCTCGCGGTCCATGAGTTCGGGCCCCGCTCTGTGCTGACAGCTTGGAGCCTGGAGCCTGCTTCTGGTTCTGTGCCTCCCTCTCTCTCTGCCCCTCCCCTGCTCATGCCCTGTCTCTTCAGACTCCTGTCCCTTCCCTCCTACCTTCTCTTCCCCGAGCTCCCTACAAATCCAATACAAGCTGTCACTGCACCCCACTCCTCACCCCGCCCCCGCCTTTCCAGCTGCTGCCAGGAAACATTGAATTTGTTGGTATGTTTTTCTCAGTACAGCAGCATCAGTGGGAGGAGTGGAAAAACAGACCCAGCCTGCAAATTAAATCAGGCCAACGGGGAGTGTGGGACCGGGGGAAAGGAACAGATCCATGCCCTTTGGGACTGAACACTTTAGCCTGAAATGCCCGCTCAAGGGAGGAAAAGAAAGAGACGTGAATCGGAGGCGTGAAGTGAGAATAACAAAGTTGGTTGTTTTTGTGTGCCAGAGCTGGAGAGCACTCAAGGAGAAAGAAACCTCTTTGTCTCTGTGGTCCTCACAACCCAGGATTCCATCCAGGCCTGGAACCATTTCAAGGGCACGCTCGCCCTCCTCCAGTTTAGCGCCTGTTAAGACCAAGAAAGTTAAGACTCCGAAGAAATCTGCCAAGGAAGAACAGCCCTGTGGCAAGAACTTCTCGTATGACCACACGCCATGACGCTTTGGTCCACAAAGGGCCGCCGTTCTGCGGGCACTATTGCGACCTCACGGCCAGCATCAGCAAGGCGGCCGGTCTCACCCGCCGGGTCCCCTACTCTCTGTGCGTGCAGCTGGGCAGGGCTCTGTCTGCTCTTCTGTGCACCAAGGTGTCCTTGTTGGGCCCCTTGGCTGCCCAAGAGGATGCCACCCTTGTCCCCAGGTTCTGGTTTATTAGCTTCATCACTAAGGCTTAGTGGGTCTCTATTAAATTAGCAGGAGAGAAAAGTCACGTCCAAAGCACGTTCTAGGGGGTATAATTTCTAACTCATTACTGCCCGATATCTGTCAAAAGCTTACTGAAAATTCCCTGAATTTTCAGGGCATGCAGGCTACACAGTCCATTTGTTCATAGTATTCTAATTAATGTTTGTTTATTTTTGAGAGGCAGAGCGCAAGCGGGGGAGGGGCAGAGAGAGAGAGAGAGAGAGGGAGACACAGAATCCCAAGCAGGCTCCAGGCTCCGAGCTGTGGGCGCAGAGCCGGACTCGGGGCTCGAACCCCCGGACTGCTAGATCACGACCTGAGCCGAAGTCGGACGCTCAACCGACTGAGCCCCCCGGGCGCCCCTATTCGCTCATAGTATTCTAAATTGACAGCTGGATTAACTCACACCGTCAGGGACATGCACGCATGAAATATACACTCTTCCTGTCCTAATCCGCTAGACGGCCACCAATCAGAGTTGCTTTTACCGGGCCTGCCGCGTTACTGCTGGTCCGTACAAGAAACCAAGTTAGGAAGTAGCTTTGTGATGTGCAACCCACCCTGTCGGCTTCTTGTGCGGGCACGGAGGAGACACTCCTCCCTGCATCTCAGGAGCCCCACCTTCCTATGATCCTGAAGGGACCTTTCTGCTGTGAGTCATGGGGATCGTAATTCTCCCAGCAGTGACCCAGCCTGGGGGCTCTGTGAATGGTATGACTAGTCAAAACTCTTTTTCCGTTGGAGTTTTTAGAAAGCTTAGAAGCCGGTTGGCGATACGCACAGGCAAGGCGCAGCATTTCCCAAACTCTCCTTTCTGCGCGTTCCCCTGCTCTTCCTCCTTCCCCCACGGGGGGCAGAATCTGCTTCCCGAACGCTTGGGACCCGGAGGAGCAAAGCTGATTCTTGCTCTCGGGGCTCATCCATATTCTAAATGCAGAGGTGCAGGCCTCTCGTGCCGACTCACCAGCCAGATGGCTCCCTGTTCCTCCCGAGCAGAGGAGTAAGCATGCAGGTGGAGGGAAAGAGTCACTCCCCCCGGAGCTGAGGCAGATACTCTCCTCTGAGAGCACCGCCACTGGGCACAAAGTTAGGAAGTGTGCACAACTGGAAAGCAGTGTAATTTCCGAAGGAGGAGAATCACATTTGGGGGGACATTTGGTGCATGGCTGACCAGCGCCTGGGTTCTAGAAGTGAGATGTTTAGAATCCAGTTCTTGGGAAGTTTTTGGTTTTTTGTTTGCTTTATTTGTTTGTATGTGTTTTGATTTTGTTTTGTTTTGATTTTGGGGGTTGTGTGTGTGTGTGTGTGTGCAAAAAACAAAATGAAAAACCTACCCCCTGGTGTGAGTGTGCAGTGTGGCTGGCTGACCCGAATGGATAAGGCAGCCAGACTGGATGGAGGGATTGTAGCCCAAGCTTGGGATTTAGGGAGCCTATGGCCGAAGCAGTGTCCTGTTTCAGAAGGCGCCATCAACGCCATGATGGTGTCAGTCCCCTTGGCAACGGTGGCTGAGGAGAGTCCGGGTCTGAGGCTCTGAGCAGATGGCAGGACTGCAGAGCAAGGTTGGTGACTGGGACAGAGCAACCGAGTCTCTAATCATACGATCACAGCCCCTGGGAGAGCTGCCCCATCCCTGCAGCAAGCCCAAGGCCCTAAGTAAGTCCTGCAATTGCAGATTAGAAACTCCAGTGTGCTCAGTTTACAGATAGAAATTGAGAGGTCATAGAAATATGACCTCAAGGTCATAGCCATGAGGGGCAGAAACAACCACTTGGTCTCACCCATAGAAAATACACTGTAAAGGAGAGACAAAGGCAGACAGGATCTCACAGAGGTATCATTCAATGAGATGTTCTGTTAGGGTCACAGTCTTTCCTTCTGACTAGAATGATTGTTGTTTTGATGTGGCCAAAGCCTAACTGTGTGCCTTGTCAGCTGGAGAGACTCAGAAGTTAATGTTTAAACAGCAAGGAAAAAGGAGACCGGAGCGGGGGATGGGGGGAGGTGACGTAAGCTAGTATTTATATATTTATATGAATTGGTTGGATTGTAAAGTGAAATATATTTTTCTAGTTCACCAGTACCTCTATTACATGCACTTCTGTTGTTAATATTTTTATCGCAAGTGCTCCTTTATATCACCTTTCCACGTGGTATATTCTCCACTTGAGATTAACTTTACGTATCATGCACACCGATTATAATTTCCCTCTTTTTCTCTTTTAAATATTTTATTAGACCGGACTCCTTAAAATTTTCAAAAAAGAACGAAAATTGTTTGAAATTAAAAAATGAAAAGCCCAGCTAGCTGGATTTGTTAAAAATCGCCTCTAAAGGGTTTTGTAACATTTACTGCATGGAAAAGCCCAAAGAGAGAGCTTGCTGAAGGAACTTTTTACATCAGTCACTTATCTTATCTAATTAATCATACTTATTTTTTTGAAATCTGTGTCATTCGGTGGGAACGGTGCACATGCTTCACACAGAGGAGGACACAGTGATAAACTGAGTGTTTAGCCAGTCTGAAAAGCATGATACGAACATTGCTGTTTGATTTCTATTTATGAGAGATTTCACAATATCAAATTTGTATTTGGACAGTGTTTTGTGTAAAGTTTAGTTTTTGATATCCGTAAAACATTGCAAATACTCAGGTTTCACATAACAAGGTTAGATTGGCTTCCCAGGGTTTTTGCCTGCCCCCCCCTCCCCTGCCGCCCCCCTCCCTCCCCCCGGGTAATTAGTTAATTAAGGTTGCACCCAGTCAATGATTCCCTGGAAGACTTCTGAGCTTCCACGGGGTAACCTGGTCTGTGCTCATGGAACATATGGTGTGTGCTCCGATCCGCAGAAAGCATCAGGACCTTCTGTGTGGGAAATGGGACACGGACAAAGTCAATCCTGTTCCCATTCTTAAAGTTCACTCAATACAAAGCAATTTGTACCGCACAAAGGACTTCAACAAAAAGTCTAGGACGTTTTTCTTTTCCCATTTAGACATTGTGGGATAAAATAGTTTTTGCAACGGTTTTGCAAATTATGACCATATGCACCCTGCACGCTGGTTAATTTACTAAAAAAATATTATTATAGGGTAGAGAATGATTGTTATATAGTATTATAGGCTAGGTAGGTGAGGGAAAAATCTTTCTGAAATTGACCATTGCTCTCTCATGCCACTCTTTTATTTGATTAAATTGCACATGAAGTTTAATTAATTTTTTTAATGTTTATTTATATTTGAGAGAGACAGAGAAAGAGAGGGACAGTGTGTGAGCGGGGGAGGGGCAGAGAGAGAGAGAGAGGGAGACAGAATCTGAAGCAGGCTCCGGGCTCTGAGCTCTCTCAGCACAGAACCCGACTGCGGGGCTCGAACTCAGGTGCCGCGAGGTCATGATCTAAGCCGAAGTAACCGACTGAGCCACCCAGGCGCCCCACGCATGAAGTTTAAAATAAACATCCTCAGGGAAGACAAAAATAATCTAATCTGTTTATTGTTTCATTATTTCATTCTTTTCCCCTTTGGCTTCCTTTGCTAGAGCAGTTCCGCCCAGCAAGGCAAGAAGGCCTGCATTTTGCTCGCCGTGGATCTGGCCGCCTGGGCGGCGGTGTTAACACAGAGCTGGGGTGATTCTGCGCATGTGCGTGCTCTTCAGAGGCTTGTCAAGCAATAGTCACCGTATTTGGGTAGATTAGGTTGACCCAAGAGAATTTGCCTCATCGTACCAGATCTTTCTCTCATAATATAACTTTAAAAGGAGAAGATTACAGAAGTCATACACTACACCTTTTTTATTTCAAAATCAAATTTCTCACCTGCCACTAAAATGAATTCATCTTTGGATTCTGCTCTCCGAGACCGAAGTTGGCAAGCTGAGCGATATCATATTCAGAGTTCAACCGAAAGGTGGCTTTTACTTTCTACATCGTCCTATTCTGAGTGGTTCGATGGTAAATTAAATACATACTTTCAGGACATTCGGAACAAAAAATAATATTCATTATTCGTGGCAGGAATGAAAAAGGCTTTTTGTTAAGAATCACATAATGGATTTGCCTTGCCTTTTCGTTTATTTTAGTATTTTAGTATTTTCTTTGTAGGGCTTATGATATTTTAGAATAGCTTAATTAAGGACCCAAGATGTTGCTGTGGGAATCAGGAAAAGATAGATTTGAGATTTGTATCGATATCTATACTCCCCTAGGCACGCGCGGCCAGGGGCAGTTGCTAGGTCCCATAATGTCACCTTGGTGGTAACAGAAGTGTCATCTTGACATTCAGGAGCCCATAAGGCAGCCATCTTGCCCCTCGCTGCATGGTGCTGCTTCATTCCATTTGCTTGGATGTCAGCTGTGGGTTTCTCTCCAGTTCCCGCTGGCGGTTGAGGCCAGTCTTGAACACCAGGTCATTTAGCCAGAGTCCTGGTGCTACCCAGACTTGGGTCTTACCCCCAGAAGACCGAACATTTGATATGCTGTCAGTCATCCTAACTGCCATTATTGTACGTACCCATGCTGCTGATTGGTGCCACGAATGCTGTCATAGAACTCAGTGCTATAGGACTGCTTCAGTGTGGCTGCCGGCCAGAGTCAAGCCTGAGGTAGCTGCACCCCCACGGACACTGGCATTGGACTATTGGCCACCCTCTTTGGATCTAACTCTGCTAACTTGTCAGTTTCTCCAGCCCTGAGCTCTTCAGGCCAGATCTCCCCCAGATCCCAGCTTTGTCCTCACACCCTGGGGATAATTTTCCAACACATCGATTTTTTTTTTTTCTTAAGGCATATGATTTCATGGAAGATGGTATTTAAACTTTCTTTATTATTTAATATCCCTTTGTTTTCTTTTCCTGTAGTCTCTGCTTGTTCGTTAAAAAAGCCCCAAACTGGGGCACCTGGGTGGCTCAGTTGGTTGAGCGTCCAACTTCGGCTAGGTCACGATCTCACAGTTTGTGGGTTCAAGCCCTGCATCAGGCTCTGTGCTGACAGCCCGGAGCCTGTGTTGGATTCTGTCTCCCTCTCTCTGCTCCTCCCCCACTTGTGCTCTGTCTCTCTCTCTCTCTGTCTCAAAAATAAACGTTAGAAAACATTTTTAAAATAAAATTAAAAAATTAAAAACCCTTGAACTTATTACAGTTCTTTGTCTTCCCTTACTTATTCATTTAGCACGTTACTCTTAGCTTGCATATCTGATCAACCTAGACAACCGGTGATATTTCACTGAGTTGATTTAATGCCAATCAAATCCAAAGAGTTCTTAAGGATTGTTAGCTCATGCAACTTTATTAGGGAATCAAGGCACACTTATTTAGGCTTTTAAAAATCTTGAAAATAGCTTGAAGATCTTCTTCACCAATCTCAACGTGGGATCCATCCCTCTGCTGAATATATGAATATACATGAATATACATGAATATATATGAATATACATGAATATATATGAATATATATGAAAATATAATATAATGTAATATAATATAATATAATAAGCAGTTACATACAACATATGCCATGAAGCGTTATGGAGTTCAGTGAATCCATTGGCTACGTGTATATATACGGTGAGCCCATATTCGGTTTCAGGCCACCGGAATTGATTGACATGGGCCTAGACAATCTAGAGTATAATTCTGGTTAGGATACATAACATTTCTATTGGTTTACATTAAATAAAGCATAAACATATTTTTAAGTTAATTGCCTATGTTAAGATTAGAAAGATTTTAATCTACAGTTTTAGATGTTTATACAACCATTGGAAGTGTTAGGAGAATAAGTATTAGGAAAGCGACAAAAAAAGATTTTGGACTGAAGCACCCAAGTAACTGATGAATAGGAGACCAATACAAAGTCACTGCAGTTTTTAGGAGCCTTTGGCCACCTCCTACCAAATCGCTTTGTCTTAGCTGTGAAGATAGTGTTTCTCAAGAACTCTCCAAAAAGTCATTATGAAATTCATGGCTGCCCATTTACCTTGCTTCAAATGCCCCTGCAGAACCTTTCCCAATGTTTCCATCAAAAG
The DNA here is from genome assembly GCF_022079265.1 of Lynx rufus. Classification (NCBI taxonomy): domain Eukaryota; kingdom Metazoa; phylum Chordata; class Mammalia; order Carnivora; family Felidae; genus Lynx; species Lynx rufus. Next base: position 21,586,595 of record NW_025814889.1, on the reverse strand, counting down.
CACAGTCCTTGGAACTCCTAACGTGTTGCATCCCTCAAATATTTTGAAGTTTAATATATTTTCATGTAAAAAGAAAAAAAAAAAACCTGATATAATTTGTCACAGCAAGATTTGCACCTGACACCTTCACTTATACCATTTCCCCAGAGCTTTCGTTTCTTAACGTAGGTCTGATAAGTTTCCATCTGGTATCATATTCCCTCTTCCTGAAGGACTTCATTTTGCAGTTCTTACAGTGCAGGTCTGCTGGCAATGAATTCTCTGTCTCTTGATTGAGCTTCTCAAATGTGTGGTTTGATGTCTCTCATTAATCTCTGACCATTATCTCTCATTATCTCTTTTGCCCCATCCTCTCTCCGTTCTCCTCCTGGGACTCCAGTTACACATATGTTAGACTGATACCCTCCCACATCTCTTGAATGTTCTGGTCATCAGTTTTGAACTATTTTTTCCTCTCTGTGTTTCAATTAGGGGAATTTCCTTTGTCTTACCTTCAAATTCACTAATTGTCTTCCTCAGCTATATTGAATCTACTGATGAGTCATCAGAGAAATTCTTTATTTTGGGTGTTGTCTTTTTCATTTCTAGTATTTCCATTTGACTCTTGTTTAATATTTATTTCTCATCTTTCTGCTGAAATTCCTTATTTATAATCATCCATGTTGTTCACTTCTCTAGATTCTTTAACATTGTAATTATAGTTATTTTAATGTCCTCATCTGATAGTTCCAAGATCTGGGTCATCTTTAAAAAAAAAATTTTTTTTTTTACTGTGTATTTATTTTTGAGAGAGACAGAGAGACAAAGTGTGAGGCGAGGAGGGGTAGAGAGAGGGAGACACAGAATCCAAAGCAGGGTCCGGACCCTGAGCTGTCAGCACGAACCGTGAGATCGTGACCTGAGCCGAAGTCATATGCTTAACCAACTGAGCCACCCAGGCGCCCCTGGGCCTTCTTTGAACCTGATTTTGTTGATTGCTTTGTCTCCTGACACTAGGTTTTCTCTTCTCCTTGCCTTTTTGTCTCATCTTTTTTGACTGACCAGCAGACATCACGTGTAGACTAGTAGAAACTGAAGTAAACAGTATTCACAGCTGGAAATGGCGTGCCTCTTCCATCAGATTGCTATTGTAAGGGACGCAGCCAGTCTAGCTAGAAGTTGAGTTGAGTTGAGTTGAGTTGAGTTGGGTTGTTGCTGTGGTTCTTCTTCATGGACCGCAGCCTTGACGTACCTCTTGGGGTGGATGTGCACTTGGAATGGGGGCCAGAGGAACAGAAGGCTTTTTTCTGAGTGATGCCCCACCCTCAACTTCAGCAGAACCTTTCTGCATGTGCCCCAGGGTAGGTCTTTCTCTGGGCTCCTATCCTTCCCTCAGTAGTTGGCAGCCGTTGCTTCCCTAAGTAACACAGAAGGGGTTCCCTCTTGTTCTAATCCAGACCAGTCTTTGGGGAATGCTGTGTGCCTGGGCCTCAGAGGTGAGCTCTGTCAGGATTCCTGCCCCTCCTCTCTGTGGTGGTCTACCTGTGCCTGTACTTGAAGCTGACCTTGGGCGGGAGTTTCCCATCCCTCCTGCAATAGGAGGAACCTCCCCTTTGTATTATGACAGACTCTAAAGGCCTAAGACAATTGCTTTCCAGGGAAGGAAATGTTTCTTTTTATTTTTTTTTTAATTTTTTAATGTTTATTTATTTTTGAGAGAGAGAGAGAGAGAGACGGAGTGCAAGTGGGGAAGGGGCAGAGGGAGGGAGACACAGAATCTGAAGCAGGCTCCAGGCTCCGAGCTGCCAGCACAGAGCCCGATGCGGGGCTCAAACCCACAAGCTGCGAGATCATGACCTGAACTGAAGTTGGACGCTCGACCAGTTGAGCCACCCAGGCGCCCCAGGAAATGTTTCTTTAATTTTCCCTCTTGCCATACGATGTCTTCACCTATGCCCTGAGAACAGGAAGGTTTGCTGCCCTCCCCAGCAGTTGAAAGTTTTTCCTTCCTAGGAAAGAAAGCCCTGGGAGAAGTGGGTGGGGCCTGGTGTTTCACACTTCTCCACCCATCACCTCCTTTGAGTCTGATTGGCCAGAGAATTTGCTTCCCCTCTCCCAGGGCCTTAAGACTTGTCCTTCTCTCCCAGGCAGGGTACTTTTGCCTTAGCATCAGCCTATCCCCTCCTAAAGTCCACACCATCAGCAAGTTTCCTGCCCTGCCCTCAATTATCCCCATGAGCATCTGGTGGGAGATGGGGCAGAAAGCTGAGAGTGAGTGTGAACTCTCCCTGTAACCTGTGCCCCCAGCTACTCGGACTGCTCTGTAACCCATCCTTGCTCTTCAATGGTTCTTCACATTTTAGCTTATTTTTCTTCCCTGCTTGTGTTGCAGCTGGCATGGTACTGCTTCTGCGGTAGATGAGACTGTTCGTGCATCACATCTCCCATCGCAGGGAGGTCCTCTCTGGAATTCATGTTGCCTGGTTGTGACCTCAGTTCTCTGACAGGTCCAAGAAAGGTTGTGATTTTTAGAGTATCTGGGTTTTCTCGCTAATAGTACGGCAGTGGCTTTTTTTTTTCTTCATCCTATGTGGGATGCCGGAAGTCTGAAATTTTTTTATAAAACATTCATACATTTTCTCAGTAAAGAAATGTCAAGAGAAGAAAGTAAAAAAGAATCCTGCACCCAGGGATAATCACTAAAAACTTCTTGCGACCATCCATTCAGACAAATCTTGACACATATTGGCACACACAAGATACAGGGGACATCCGTCAGTGACACTCAATGTATATAATCAATTACGGACAGTATTTTACTCCACGGAAGTAGCATCATTTACTTAACCAATCTCTGTCAATTTACTAGCGCCTTCCAGAGATGTTGTTTCTATTCTTTTGCTACTAAAAACAATGACTTCATCATCTTCGTTAGAGCCATTTCCATCGTGGATGTTTTGGCTACAAATTTCTTAGAGCAGATAGTTTGATAGAAGGTGTGTACGTAAAGTCTAGGATGATCTGCAGCCAGGCGAGGAGGCCAAACCCACAGACACTTTTGTGGCCTCCCGGGCCTTTGAGAAGACGTGCTTGAGATTTGCAGATTGCCCAAATCAGCATGGATTCTGTAGGGCTTGGTAGCCCCATCGTCTACCAAGATGTTTCAGAGCCTCCCTGGTAGAGGGCACATCAAATGAAGACTTGTCCCATTTTTGAGAGAATTCCCTAGCGTGACAAGTTTATTAGAAGAAAATTCACTGGCGATATACGTAGACAAATGTTTTGTTTTTATTTTTGGCCTATACAATGGTGAGTGCTTGCTTGCATACAGCCTCATATCTTATTTCAATGTTCTTAATCCCCCCGTCTGTTTTCTCCCAACTGGCAGCACGGAGGCTGGTCCTCCTCTCTTCATATCCTTGTCATTCCCCCTCTTCCCTGCCAACCAGCACCCACGGGCCCATACTGGTGTTTAAAAATTGCTGTGTTGCTTAGAAGGTAAAAAGAAGAAAAATGTTAACATAAAAGTCAAGATTAATGACATTTAAGGGACAAAAGATTACCTCTGTTCGTGATGAGTTAGAAAGATTGTTTTGATGGTAATCTGTTTAGTGGTTTAAAGGAGATGCAAGGAGGCATTAAGCCCAGAAAGAATGGCCAAAGTTTCAGAAAAGGGATATTTGTGGAAATTAGGAGAAATAAGAGAATGTAATGACTCATTGACAAGAAAAGAAGAAAGTGGATATGATAAGGAATATGGTTAATCCTATGGTGATTAACAAACATAATTGCACTTTAGTTATTACAAACGTTGACTCTTGAGTCCTCATTTAGAAGATTATATTGATTAACTGTTGATTTTTAATATGGTTTAAGTGCAAAAAATGGAAAACAAACTTAAGAATTACAACCTGTCATAAATGAACCTTGTTTCTTAATTTTATGATTTTTTAAAATTTATAAATATATATACACTCAAAAGAAAATGGGAACTATTTATCATAAATTATTTCTAATCACAATTTTTGGTTATTTTTACCATTATTTACCTTACCTTTTCCTACTTAGGAAGTTATCTACTTTTGTATTAATATTACCATTCATTTTCACCTCTATCTATTGCTCTGCAGTCCAGTGTTTGCACTTGACAATGAAGTAGCCACAGAAAGACCAGCATGCATATTCCAGAGAAAGTGGAATGTCAGCAGCTGACAAAACAAAATAACAGTTTAATGTGGACAGAGCCAGGATTCAATGTAACATGCTGTAGCAAAGTTGAAAGTTCAACTCAAACTGGAGAGCAAACACTCTAGTCTACGTGTAGTGCTTCGTTGTTTTGGGTTTTTTGTGGGTTTTGTTTTGTTTTGTTTTTTTCAGTGAAAAGAGAAGCCATCTTGGTCATTGTTGAAGTATTGTCTTTGGGGAAATGGAATGATTATTTGCTTTATAGAAGATACGCTTTAGCAAGAGTCTTATCTTTAGTTATTACAGAGTCGATCATTATATGAGAGGCAGGAAAAGAGAGCCTTGAAAATTGGAACTAGTATTTACTACGTGTGAATTTAAACACAAAGACTTTCATAAACTTTCAATTACAGGTATCACTTTGGATACAGTGACATGAGTAAATATAAATGTCTTTCTACATGGGAACTTATTTTGTTTTACCAAACCGTTTTCCTAACTTTTTGTGGATTAATTGTTAAAATTTGGGTTAATTTTTTCTCCATTAGCATACTGGCAAGTGCCCTCCAAAGCCTGAAATTCTTACCCCAATGATTTCCTTGGTCCATTGTTAACCAAGTGGCAGTGAACTTGCTCTCTACTCCCTGTGCCTAGGAAGAGAAGCAGTTCAAGTGGATGGTTCCCTTTGAAAAAAAATAGGTGGAAAGATTCTAAAAAGTGCACGCCACGGTCACTTTGGTAATCCTCACTTTTTTGAATCCAAGAAAGGCTAATGATAACAAATACTTCTCATTGTTCTTGTTAAATTGGTGCTGTTGTACCTTAAGATTTCGGTTTTGTCTAGCTTTCTGTCACATGGGCCTTGGGAAGACTGAGTCACAATGTTGGTAGCGGTAGTTGGTGGTTTCATCTAGGGGGTTTGAGATACTGTGTAGACAATAAAGGGAACATTTATTTGGGTAGTTCTCAGACCACTTCAAAGTCTCCAAAGAAAGGAAACTAATTTTCTCATCAGCATCATTGATTGCTACAAGAAAATAAAGCAGGGTTTTCAAAAGGAAAAACATTTCTGAATCCTAATTCTTATGTCGAACTAAAGTCTCAACTGAGTATGTAAGAAATATAAAGATCTTTTTGAACGTGTAGAAACTCAAAAAGTTTACCCTACGTGGAACCCGTGTAAAAAAATTACTCAAGAAATACTCCAACCAAACACAGAAAGAATCCAATATGCAGGATGATACGGACACAGGAGAAGGAGAAAGTAAGTGTGACTCAGAGGGAAGAGGAGCTAGAAAAATGAAAACTTGTAGCATTAAACTAGCACTTGGAAGTGCCTCATTCAGGGGTGCCTGGGTGGCTCAGTCAGTTAAGTGTCTGACTCTTGATTTTAGCTCATGTCATGCTCTTACGGTTCGTGGATTTGAGCCCCATCTTGGGCAGTGCTTAGTCTGCTTGGGATTCCCTCTCTCTCTCTCTCTCTCTCTCTCTCTGTGCCCCTCCCTTTCCCTCTCTCCCCTCCCTTTGCCCCTTCCCTGTTCGTGCTCTCTCCCTCTTGCTCTCTCTCAAAAATAAATAAATAAACTTTCAAAAAGGAAGGTCCTCCTTTCAGTGGCAAAGCTTAGTAACAGGTTTACATTTCCTTCCCTAAGGAGCCAATGACACTACTTGGCCCTGTAGTAAATAATATTTGCAAAACCCACATTATACTTTTTAGAATCAGTGTGTCGATAAAGTGTAGGCCACTCCATCATAGTTCGAGAACAATCCCATAGACATTGACGATGTAAAAATAACATCCCTTCCAAAAATTGGTAAGTTGAGAGAGTGAAGGGTATTGGGGGGGAAAAAAAAGACTAAACAAATTTCCCATCTTTCACACCAGGGAGTTGGTAAATCACCATCTAGAAGTTTCCATATATCGAAACGATAATAAAGGCCACTATGATAAAAGCTAAACCCTTGCAAAATTTTAAAACCTTGTGAAGGAGAGAAGGTGGAAAGTAATGTGAATGCTTTAAATTCTTAACCGTTATTTGTGGAGAGGCCCAAATCAATAAAGGCTATTCTTTATTTTATAATAATGTGGAGAAAAACTAAAAACAGAATGAATGAACAAAACCCTTAGCTTCTGAGAAGTGAGAGTTTCAGGTTCATGTATGCTATTCGTAGTTCATTTAAAGAATATGTGCATGCATTATCTATCGATAAAAAATCTAGAGTAACAGGAATGAAAAGATCAATAGGTTAGTATATAGAAATAAAGAGTAACATATGTGAAGTGCCTGGCACGTAGTAGGCACTCAGTAAGTGATCGCTTTTATGGCTGTTATTACAAATTTTGTTATTCTTCTCTGTGGCAGCTGATGTCAGCTGGGTTCTCTCTGCTCCTTCAGATAGAGGCAAAATTGGTTCAAACCATATTCTGGGCTTTGTGGCAGCCTAGAGCGTGTCCTGTGTTTCCTGCAGATGCCCGGGCATATTCTGTGGTTGTCGCTCTGCCCGGCTCCCTCTTCCTTTGAACTAAGTCAGTCTCCGAGTTTCATGGTGCTCCGTTTGCCATCCCAGCTTCCATTTTGTTTAATCCGACGCCAAATTCAATCCAATTCTGCGACTCCTACTAAAATGGCCCACTCACGTGACACCTTTGTCTATGTAAATTTCAGGAGGCTGAGGAGGCATCCCCAAGGTGCCGTTTCAAACTGAATAGTGGACATCACCCCTGGACACTGGTCACCCGTGGCTTCACCACACCCCAGAAGACCTCTAGGCTCGTGGTCTTGCCTGGCCATTTTCTTTCTGTCTCTTCCCAGCCCTTACTTCTGATTACCCACAGGGAGCTCTAGGTTCCTTTTACTTTATTCTGCAGAACTCTCTAGCTGCTCTTCCCAGACCTGGCTCCAGACCCTCCTGGGTAGAGCCTGCCTCACCAAGATGGGCAACAGATTTGGGGCCTTTGGGGTCACAGAACCCACCAGAAAGGTAGTGGTAGTAATAAGGAACACCTTTTTCTGTCTTTCGTGTAGGAACATAGAGATAACTAACCAAGCAGATTTTTACCTCCAGTCTGTTTTCTCACTGTCGTCGACTCTTGTCATCATCGGAGAGATACGGCAGTGAAAAGCCATCAGAGTTATCATTTAAAATAAAGTTTTCTTAAGCTTGTGACTTCACTGGGTAATAGCTGCCCATTTCGTTAAAAAAAAAAAAGTATAATGGTAAAATATGACCCAACACATAAATGCAGAGTAATGCACTTAAGTTGGTTTTAATGGCTATGACTATCCAACTGCAAACGCACTGTATAAAAACACTAGGCTTTGTACGTTAGAGAAGGCAGAAAAGACCCCTGTGGGACTATGGCTGGCACATTTTAAGGCTCAGTCGCCTTTCTCTAAGCTGCAGAGAAACCACATCTCTATGCACGGATTTGAAATGTTACATTTCATGCAAATATATTTCATACATTTATTTTCATGCCAGGTAAGATCTCCAAAACCAGTCGGAATGCACGAAGAAAAGAAGGGGAGATTACCAGTGGCTAAGGTAGAATAATAACTAATATGACCATTATTATTAACATACTTATTCTTTATGTTGATGCTGGCCCTTCTTAAAAAGTAGCAATGACTTTGAAGGCTACACTGAGAGTCCATCACCATGAAGAGACAGAGGACATGACACTATAGTCTGATTCTGGGGTACATCCGGGCTGGACCCAAAGGAATCGCTCTCATTCATATGCCTACCACTCCACTGTTAGAGATTCATTCCTTTTACCAAACTTTGTCCCCTTGTAAAATATAAACAATACTGAGAAATGGATGACACAAAGCTCTAACATGATTGCTTTGGTCAGATCTTTCCTGAGAACAGTTTTGGTAAAAAAAAAAAAAAAAAAAAAAAAAAAAAAAGGAACTAGAGAAGCTCCTGCTTATAATGAACTAGAGAGGTCATAGGAAGGATTTAGGAAAAGGGATACCCAGGATCGGCAGGGGGAGGGTGATGAAAATAAGTTTTGATTCCTTTGTAATATTATCTAGAGCTGGCTGCCTTTAAACGAATCACTTACAGGACATGGAAGCATGGGATCTTAAATTCTGGAAATTGATGGGGATTTGCAAGTAAATGTAACTCAGATTATTTTTGATAGGGGCGCCTGGGTGGCTCAGGTGGTTAAGCGTCCATCTTCAGCTCAGGTCATGGTCTCACGGTTCATGAGTTCAAGCCCCGCGTCGGGCTCTGTGCTGACAGCTCAGAGCCTGGAGCCCACTTCGGATTCTGTGTCTCCCTCTCCCTCTCCTGCATGTGCTTTGTCTCTCTCTCTCTCTCTCTCTCTCTCTCTCAGGACTAAATAAAACACTAAAAAATTTTTAAAAATTAGTTTTGATAGTAGGTAGAATATGCATGCGATTTAACAGATAACAGCTTTTCAGACTTATGAAGACACAGTATATTCTGCACATAATTCACTTTGTGATGTGTTTTCTATTGAAAGATGGAAGAAAAACATGATTTGGAAGAGCAAATACGAGTGCTAAGGGCAAATTTAGAAAGTGAGAAGAGGAAGATAGAAAGGTACTAGTAATAATATTCCTTTGTTGCTAATAGTTGTTCATTTGTAGTTAATAAAACATTTAACCATCTATAAATTTATTACAGATTTAAGAAAGAATCCGAATGGATAAACAAAAACTGGGAAAAGAAATTCTATATTCTCAGGAACAGGTATGTGGTGATATATACATATTCTATTTATAAAAATATGACTAATCATCTTTTAAGGGAATGGGGAGACTTGCATTTCTCTGTACATATTAATTAATATAAAATGCCAACATACACTTTTAACAGGAAATGCAAACTAATTGGCCTATAATAGAAGAGTTGTTGAAGTCACTTCAAAGAAAAACTAATTCAAGACTCTGTTTTCAGTCCCTATCTCCATATTTCAACTTTTTTTAAGATTTATTCTTTTTTTAAAAAAATTTTTTTAATGTTTATTTATTTTTGAGAGAGAGAGAAAGACAGGGTATGAGCCAAGAAGGGGCTGAGAGAGAGAGGGAGACACAGAATCTGAAACAGGCTCCAGGCTCTGAGCTGTCAGCACAGAGCTGGATGCGGGGCTCGAACCCACGAACCGTGAGGTCATGACTTGAGCGGAAGTCTGGCACTTAACCGACTGAGCCACCCAGGTGCCCCAACTCACACAGTCGTTTGAATTTATCTTCCCGATGTCATCTCTGACTTTTTGAAAGTGTAAAATTCTGGAGAACACTCTACAATTCTGGAAAGGCTAAAAGCAGCACCAAGTAAATGCCTATTTATTTTCTCCCTAGTCCTAGCATGTTAATTTAACACATCTATATTCGATGCTCTTGTTTTCTGCCATAACGTCCCCCAGAGTCTCTTCTTTATTGCATGTTGGAAGTTCCTTTGCAGGATTTTCTCACAGTCAAGCAGCATTCAAGACAGGACCGACTGAGTGTTGAGGTCAAGCGTGAGAGTCACCTGACGTCATAGGATGATAATGCCCTACAATTGTACAGCGTTTCATAAGCATACACTATTATTGTGTGTGTGTGTGAGAGAGAGGGAAAAAACCATAAAATTCTATACATAGCTGTGTTCATTACACTGAAATAGTCCCAGGCGGTACACTGATAATCCACGTGATAGCAGAAATATCATCAGATGTGACAGAAAGATCTCCTCCTTGTGGTAAAACGTTCTGCTTTGTGCTCTTGCTTGTGCTTCGAGTTTGCGCCGATGACACTTTGTGCCCTGAAAAATGTGCACATTGATACTTGCCCCAACCACCTCATACAGTCGTTATAAGGATAGAATATAGACCCTGGTGAAACACGAGACTGAGAACAAAGGCAACTTGAATATGCACTTCATTTCATTTCCCCAAACATGGATTTTGGAGTCTCTCTGAAACTGAGTAGACTCTCTTCCCCTTACTTATTTCTGTGGGGTTCACGTTCATCCTTAATATTTACCTTATATCTGTCCCAATGGGATTCATCCTATGTTTCAAAGACCATGTACAACAATGTCTCGGGTTTACTTCAAGTTGATTTGCTGTTAGGATGTTGACAATCATATTCATCATTTTGGTCTGTGCAGACCCTATGTTGATATCTAAATATCGTGAAGAGCAAGAAGTCTGTTTGCATAGTTTCTATGTTTTCTCATTTAGTCGACTAACTGGGACGTGATGTTGGGATCTAATGCATTGTGTCTCTGGTGTGGTTGCATCACCAAGTGTTCGTTCAAGGTGATATATAACATAGAGAGTGTATATATCCCGGGCACTGCATCATGGTGTGGGATGGAGATTAACGGTGCAGTCGCAGATTTGCATCGCTAAAATGGTCATTTCACTTCATCTAACAGAGCTCAGATTGGGAGCCATCATTTTGTTCAGTAGAGGAAAAACTTCACCTTGGCCAGCCAAACCAACGGTCGAATCCAACCATTTCTCAGCCGATTCATGATTTATATTCGGCTCCGGTCCAATTCAGAGCTTTCTCTCCAAGCTCCTTTTCTGTCTCTGCCGAGTTGGCTCTATTTCCAGGAAGATGGAAACTAAGCGGTGATGACAAGGACAGGGGCTCGTCCTTTCTCTTAGCGTGGCATGCCTGGTACAGCGGCTGATGCCATCAGTGTCGCTTCTCTCGACACAGATGGCGTGCAGGTGTGGCACATGGGCACGAGAATAGATCCCCCTCTTCCTGGTGCCACAGCGATGCCGCCTCTCCCGCCTCAACCCCAGACACCCATCCGAACCGTCCCCCTGATCTGCCTGCTGAGCTCCTGGGGGTGGCCAGACCCACCGATGCGCATCACACTTCCCAGGTCACAGACAACTTGCACACACGCTGTTCCCCCATCACTTGCGAGTGCGCAAGTCTAAGAGGTGGATGTACGCACCCCTTCCCTCGCCCCTCCTCTCCGCATGCGCAGAAGCGTCAGCGTAGCATCCAGGGAGATTGCCCCCTCCCTCCCCCCCGCAGAACTGAAGGTAGGAAGTGTCCGGTCCAGCTCGCTGGGCTCTGTATTCCCTCCTTCTTCCCCTCCCTTTGAACCCGTTATAAACCCCTTCGTTCTTGGATGTGGGGGGCAGGGGAGGTTAGGTAACCAGAAACTCTATACTGCTCCCTTCCTCTTCTCTCTCCGCTTCTCTCCCTGCTCAGGTGTCGAGCTTGCCCCTGATGTCACGGGAGGCGTAGCACTTTCCCCGGTACACCTGCCGTCCCCGGTTTCGTTAGTTTCACCCCTGACAGGCCGAGACTCTTGTATCTTTGTTCTCAGTTCACGTCAGGGTGTGGTCCGGAGGTGGGGGGAGGTGGGAAAGAAGATGCAGCCCTTGATAGCTTGTTGTCTCTCATTGCCACGAGTACACCCACAAAACATTCATTTTCAGTTGTCTATGAAGTTCAGATTTCACAACAACTGCCAAAGCCAAATCGGAATAAATCTGGAGTCTTGGGCATTCCGTGGTTTTTCTGAGTCTTGAACCTTCTTCTTAATTCAGCTGCCTGAAGCCTTCTCAGAAGCTAGACCCTGGACAGGTGAGGGGATGGTGTGGGGTTGACTCATGAAGTTCCCAGTGTTCGGCTCATGGTGATACAAGACACAGTTTCCCAGGGTGGGAAGTGAGGGGAATTGGAATCCAGAATCGAGCAGACATGGGTGCTGATGGCAGCTTTATTTATAACTGCCAAAACTTGGAAGCAACCAAGATGTCTTTTATGCAGACAATGGAATATTATTCAGCAGTGAAATGAAATGAGCTATCAGACCATGATAAGATATGGAAGAACCTGAAATTTTCACATATTACTAATTGAAGAAAAGCCCGTCCGAAAAGGCTATGATTCCATATGCCATTCTGGAAAAGGTGAAAGTATGCAGACAGCAAAAGGACCAGTAGTTGCTAGGGGTTTGGGGCTAAGGGGAGATGAATCAGTGGAGCATAGAGGATTCGGGGGCAGTGACATTACCTTGTACGACACTGCAAAGGTAGATACATGCCATTATACATTTGTTAAAACCCATAGGGGGCGCCTGTGTGGCTCAGTTGGTTAAGCATCCAACTCTTGATCTCAGCTCAGGTCTTGGTTTCAGGGTCGTGAGTTTAAGCCCCGAGTTAGCCTCAGTGCTGGGCACGAAGCCTACTTTAAAAAAAAAAAAAAAATGAATGTACGAGACCAAGACTGAACCTTAATGCTATGCACTCTGAATAATAATGGTGTATGAGCGTAGGTTCATTGATTGTAACAAATGGACCACTCGGTTGGTTGATAACCATGGAGGAAGCTATCCACGTGTGGGGGCAGGAAGTATATGTGAAACCTCTGTACATCCTTCTCAATTTGCTGTGAATCTAAAACTCCTCTAAAAAATAAAATATATTAAAAAAAAAAAAAAGAAAGAAAGAAAGAAAAGGAAAGGGGGGAAAAAAGCTAAGCAGACAACCAAACGTAGATGTCGGTCTGAAGGTACTGTTCAGAGACATGGGATTCAGAATGAATAGTAACTGGGAGCTCTCCGGGACAGAGGTGTGGAGGTACATGATAGAGCATGGAGGGCGTTCCAGAATCTCTGAAGGGGTGTAGCAATCTTTTTTTCCCCCTGATTCTTGCGGTTTCCTAGGCTGAGTGTGGGGAGCAGGCTATTAAGACCATCAAACAAAACTCAACTTAGATCCGTCTGAATTTTCCAGCTTCTCTTTTGTAGCAAATGAAAGTTGGCTTCAATCTTGGAGTATATTTATCCATTCCTAAATATCTCAGCCCAAAGTCCTCTCCCCAGTTTAGCCAGCCTACTGTCCAGAACGGATACTTTTAGTTATTTGGAAATAGATCCTTTCTCCAGCAGTCATCTTCATCTAGCAAAGTTACATTGTGTGAAAGATCCAAACTGTCCTCTTTGCAAATGTATGTGCAACAAAATGATTCATCTCAAAGATGCCTGCCATGAAATTGTTAAACTGAATGAAATCTCAAGCTGATAGAATCACCTGCCTATCTTCCGTTTTTGTATCTAAAACAATGAAGTCATTCCTATGGTTTTATAAAATTGAAGATTATACTACACTATTTTTTTAGAATTCCATCCGTAGTGCCCTGTATATATCAGTTAGCCCATTTTTTCTGACCACTGCATAATATTCCATAGTGTGTCTTTTTGAAAATTTAATTTTTTAAGTTTTTTTCTGACCACTGCATAATATTCCATTGTATGTCTTTTTTTAATATTTAATTTTAATTTTGTTTTTTTCTAAGACAGAAAGAATGCAAGCAGGGGAGGAGGTAAAGGGAGAAGGGGGTAAGAGAGAGAGAGGGAGAGAGAGAGAGTCTTAAGCAGGCTCTATGCCCAGTGCAGAGACTGATGCGGGGCTGTATCCCATGACCCTGACACCACGACCTGAGCCAAAATCAAGAGTTGGACGCTTCACCGACAGCCACCCAGACGCTCCCATAGAATGCCTTTACCTAGTGTTACTAATCTACTCCGTTTTTGGTGGTCAGTCAGGTTTTCGCCAGCTCCTCTTAAGGCTTGCCAGGATTTCCTTTGGTACATATGGAGTAAGGTGGTTGAGTTCTGTTACGATGACCATGCTTCTTGATTTGCCTGGGCTGATTCTGGTTTAAGCTGGTTGCCTAGTATAATGATCAATAGCATTTCCTTTCATTCTCAGATGTGTCCTGAATCGGTTGATAAATCACATGGTCACCCTAGTCTGGTTAAACAGGCTCCTGTTCTTCTCCAGGAAGGCTGTAACAGTTTACACTCCCAACAGCAGGCCCATTAAAGTTAGTTTCACTTTTGTACATTCTGGAGATAGCGCAGTAAACAAAATAACCAAGTCTCTGCCCTCACAGAACTTACCTTCTATTGGGAGGAAACGCAATAGACAAATAAATATATAAAATGTCCAGTTATGACATTTTATATAACACATTGTTCCCCTGCAGGACAGGGCAGGGGTTGCGAGTTTAGAAGAGGTGGGCAGGGAAGATGTTTCTAGTAAGGTGATATTTGAGTGAAGACCTGAACTGAAATGAGGGAGCAAGCCATGAGGTTGTCTGGAAGAACATTCCAGGCAGATGGAATGGCAGGTGCAAAGGCCCTGGGTTGGGAGCTTTCCTGTGTGTTCAAAGGATGTTAGGAGGCCAGGTGGCTGGAGTGGAATGAAGAGGGGCAAGTGGATGAGGTAGAAGATTCGGAATTTCGCTCTGCATGGGAATAGCTAACATTTTTTTAAATAAAAAAAATGTTCTCTTTCACGTGTCTGCTGTGACATTATCACACCTAATAAAGTTAGGAATATAAATTCTTCGCTATTATTTAACCATATCCGAAGTTTCTTGATTATCTCAAGAGAATCTCTCGCGGTCCGTGAGTTCGAGCCCCGCGTCGGGCTCTGGGCTGATGGCTCAGAGCCTGGAGCCTGTTTCCGATTCTGTGTCTCCCTCTCTCTCTGCCCCTCCCCCGTTCATGCTCTGTCTCTCTCTGTCTCAAAAATAAATAAAAAATAAATAAATAAATAAAGTGAGATCCAGATATTCGCGGTCCGTGAGTTCGAGCCCCGCGTCGGGCTCTGGGCTGACAGCTCAGAGCCTGGAGCCTGTTTCGGATTCTGTGTCTCCCTCTCTCTCTGACCCTCCCCTGCTCATGCTCTGTCTTTCTCTGTCTCAAAAATGAATAAATGTTAAAAAATTTTTTTAAATAAAAAAAAAAAAATAGAGAACCAGATAAGATGAACCACTACATTTGAGTGTTATGTCCCTTAAATCTCCACCCCCCATAACAGTTCCACATTCCTGTCCATTGATTTGCTAAAAAAATATGCCCGTTTGTTGTCTAGAATGTCCCACATTCTGGATTTGGCTAACTCTGTGTGGGGGGGTGGGGAGGGGGTGTCATAGTGCCCCCTCTCTAAAGAATGCAGCCCTCCTCACTCCAGGGGTATAGGAAGGCAACAGGCCCTTCACGCAGGGCAGCCAAATCTCGCCCCTGTACCACCTTTTCCTGAAAATAGAGGAAAAGTTCTGGGCACCTGGTCCCCGAGGAATTCCTCCAGTTCCTTTATCCCAGGACTGGCATAACAGGACCCTATGTGCTTGGAACTGAGCTTATCTTATATTTTCTACCGAAAGAAATATACGTGATTACTGCAGAGATCTTCTCTGCCGTGTCAACAATAAGGCTGCTTATCTATGTAGTTAACAAATGTGGTGCCTCTACTGGAGAATTTGCTGACAAACACAATGAGCAAAAAATTGCCCAGCTAGAAGAGGTGAAACAGACTTCCAACAAACAGATCCAGAACGCAAACGATATACAGAAGTCACAGCAGGCCTTGGTTCAAAAGCGCCATTGTCTTTTTGATGTCCAGAGGAATAACACTGGAGCCTACTTACCAGGAACGGCTGCATAGAGTATACAAAGAGGTAAAGAATCGTCTGGACTGTCACATCTCTGTGCAGAACGTGATGGGTCAAAAGGAACAAGAACACATGATAAACTGGGTGGAGAGGCATGCGGTGCAAAGAGCGTCTCTACACAGCAGGAAAAGGAGGCAATGGCCAAGTGCATTGCAGACCTAAAGCTGCTCGCAAAGAAGGCTCAAGTACGGCCAGTTCTATAAATGCGTCTATCTCAGTGGAGACAGCTAGAAGCAATTGATCAAGGAGACTAGTCAATGTGGCAAAATCTTTCTGTGTTGCTGTCTACTAAAGTTACGCTTAACCTCTCCTAAAAATGAAAAGTTTGAATTTTACATAGTGAGAAAGTGAAAACAATCTACTGGCCAGAGAGATGCTTTTCATCCTCCTTGTGCTGTATTTTGAGTTGTTCCGTGATCACTTTTGAATGAGCAGTTTGCTTTTAATAAAACTTGTTGCCCGAATAAAGATTACCAGGATGTAGTTTAAATTTGTAATTGATTCTACCACCTTGCAATACAGTGACAGTTGAAACTACAAGGAGGAGGAGGAGGGGAAGAGGAAGAGGAAGGAAAAAGCCCATCAAAACCAGGAAGTGCAGCCCCTTCCTCTTATGCGGACCTAGCAACCAGAGTACAGCAGGAACATGGTCAGTGTGAAAGACTCCTCTGTATTTTCCACTTCTTGGCTCATCGGGGCCCATTTCTAGCAACCCAGGTGGGTCAAAGTGGAATTCTTTTGTTGGCGGGGCGACCATGTGGTATCCGCTGCTGCAGGGACTGTAGGGAAGACAGGAACTTCATGACAACACGTTCAAGACAAGATAAGCACGTAAGAATCCAGGCCAGCCTTCTATCTCATTTTCAGCATACAGTACAATTAATGTGTCCTTTTGTTTATTCATTCACTTAACAAATATGTATTGAGCGTGTACTAGTTGAACTTCTGGCGGGAGGAAAAGTAGGAATTGGCTGCCACTTGCTGTAACTCTGACACTTCAAGCTGACAAGGGAGCGACTGTGCAGCATCTAAAGGAACAAGGAGTAAGCTGGGCAATTCGTCTCCTCGGCTAAAAAGGTCACCGATTTCTCTTCAAGAGAGATTCATATCCCCTCTCATAGCAATCTACTCGCGGGGGGAGGGGGAGTCACAGTGGGCCTGCCATTCACTGCATTCAAAATGGCGGTCGCTAGTTGTGTGTTAGCCTGTTATGAGTGTGGTGAACGTATTCGATGAATGTTTTAGTTTGCTAGGTGTGCCAGAGACAATGCTAATCATTTTACATGCATCAGATCCTCCTTGAAACTGTAGGAGGTAGTTAAAAAAATGCTAACTCCACTTTTCTTGGGAGGAAACTGAACTTGAAAGAAGTTGAAGGAATTTGGCAGAATTCATGTAGCTGAAGAGTGGCAGGTCTCAGGCACGGACACAGCTCTTTCTGACCCTAAAAACATGTTACTCTTATTTTATTTGTTTAAAAACATTTTTTTGTTCATCATTGAATACGTACAGAAGAATACTCAAGATATCCTAGTATAGTATAAAGATAACAAGATAGTGAACACGTGTATTCTCACTACAAGATAGAGTATTTTTTTTTTAATTTTTTTTTTTCAACGTTTATTTATTTTTGGGACAGAGAGAGACAGAGCATGAATGGGGGAGGGGCAGAGAGAGAGGGAGACACAGGACCGGAAACAGGCTCCAGGCTCTGAGCCATCAGCCCAGAGCCCGACGCGGGGCTCGAACTCACGGACCGCGAGATCGTGACCTGGCTGAAGTCGGACGCTTAACCGACTGCGCCACCCAGGCGCCCCCAAGATAGAGTATTAGTAGTAGCTTCGTAGCTGCCGTGTGCCCACCCGGTGCCTAGTGCCTTTTCTTCCTCCAATATAATGTCTATCCTGAAGTTAATGTTTATCATTCTCTGGGGGAAGGTTTTTTGGTTTTTTTTGTTTTTTTGAGTTCTTATTTTAATTCCAATTAGTTGACATACAGTGCTATATTAGTTTCAGTTGTACAATGTAATGATTTATCGGTTCCATACAACACCCAGTGCTGATTACAAGTGCACTCCTTAATCCCCATCACCTATTTCCCCCCCCGTCCCCGCTGGGAGCCATCTGTGTGTTCTCTATAGTGAGGAGTCTCTTTCTTGGTTTGTTTCTCTTTCTTTATTCCCTTTGCTCATTTGTTTTGTTTCTTAAATCCCACATATGAGTGAAATCGTATGGTATTTGGCTATCTCTGACTTACTTCACTTAGCAGAATACTCTCCAGCTCCATTTGTGTTGTTGCAAATGGCAAGATTTAATTTTTTGGGCCGAATAATATTCCATATTATTCCATATCCATTCATCAACTGATGGATGCTTGGGCTGCTTCCATATCTTGGCTATTGTAAATAATACTTCTACAAGCATAGGGGTGCATGTATCCCTTTGCATTAGTGTTCTTGTATTCTTTGGGTAAATACCCAGTAGCGCGATTACTGAATTGTAGAGTAGTTCTATTTCTAACTTTTTGAGGAATCTCCACACTGTTTTCCACAGTGGCTGTACCAGTTTGCATTCTCACCAACAGTGCATGAGCTTTCCTTTTTCTCCGCTTCCTTGCCAACTCCTGTTGTTTCCTGTGTTGTTGATGTTAACCATTTTGGGAGGCGTGAGGTGATGTCTCATGGTGTGTTTTTTAAGTTTATTTATTTATTTTGAGAAAGAGAGAGAGTGTGGGAGGTGGGGTGAGTCAGAGAGAGAGAATCTGAAGCAGGCTCCACACCAGGAGCAGTGTGGAGGCTGATGCAGGGCTTCAACTCACGAACAGCGAGATCATGACCTGAGCCGAAATCGACTGAGCCACCCAGGCGCCCCTCTCATTGTGGTTTTGATTTGCATTTCCCTGATGGTGAATGGTGATTGAACATACTTTTATGCGTTTGTTGGTGATCCCTGAAGGAAGGTTTTAAATATTATCCAATTCATTAAATAGATACTGAGTTATTTTGATTTTCTACTTTTAGTAGATTTCATAATTTATGTTGTCTTTTTAGGAGAATTTCACCTTTTCACTAAAGTGTCAGATTGACTTAAAGTTGTTCATAATATCCTCATATTATATATACACTTAAATTATCAGTAAGATCTAATGATGTCCCCTTTTCATTTCTGATAATGATAATTTGTGTTTTCTTCTTTTTTCTTGATCAATCTTGTTAAGAGTCAGCTTTATTATTTATTTCAAAGAAATCGTTTTTCCTTTGTTAAATTTCTCACATATATTTGGTTTCTTTTCATTAGTTTCTGTTCTTAACTTTATTATTTTGTTCCTTCTACTTTCTTTGTGTATGACTTGCTGTCCTTCCTAAGAAGAAAGCTGATACGATTTTTTTCTTCTACCATGTACATGTCAGGCTATATATTGTCCTCTAAGCACTGCTTGAGCTGCATCCCACAAATTGTGACATGTTATATACTATTGTTCGGTATAAAACATTTTCTAAATTCTATTTTATTTCATCTTTGATGCATAGGTTATTTAGAAGTGATAAATTTTATTTCCAGATAGTTGAAGATTTGCTAGTTGTGTTTCTAGATTAATTCTACTGTGCTCAGAGAACCTACTCTGAATTATTTCAGTCTGTTAATATTTTTGATGTTTGTTTTATGCTCAGTGTATGGTTGATTTTGAAAAAAGATCCATGGGCACTTATAAAGAATAGGAATTCTATCATTGGGTGCAGTGTTTTATATATTTCAATTAGGTCAAGTTGATTCATTGTGTCTTTTATATACTTATGTTTTTGTCACAGTTCCAACTATTGAAACCGAAGTATTAAATTTTCCACTATGCTTATACATTTATTTCTCTTTTAGTTCCTTCAATTTTTGCTTTAAATATTTCATGACTATGTTGCTGAATACTTACAAATTTAGAATCATGATATCTTCTTCTGAAGTTATCATTTGTATGTGTCGTTATGAGCCATTCCTCTTTATCAGTAAAAATGTTCTTGGTTTAATGTCTACTTCATCTAATAGTAATAAAATTATATCACTCTTTTATGATTAAGATTGAATGGTGCATTTTCTTCAGCTTTTTTCTTTTGGCCTATCTTGTTTTTATATTGAATGTGTCTCTTCTAAGCAGTGTGGAGCTGGATTTTTAATCTGTTTTGCCAATCTTATTTATTTAATTGGCCCACTTCATTTACTTTTAGTGAGATTACTGGTATCGTTGAGTTTGTATCGATCACTTAACACATTTTTTTTCTGTTTAGCCAGCCCGTTTCTTTTTCTCTCATTTTCACCTTCTTTTGGATTAATTAACTTACTTTTATTCCATATTTTCTTTTATTGACTTGTTAGTTATTCTTTCTTTACTCTTTCTGAAATTTTAACCCACACCCTTTGTTTATCACGGTCTTCTACAAATTTCTATTTTATACTTCCGCAAGAATTCTAGAACCTTAAAATCACTGTAATGTACATCTGAAATTAATAGCACTGTGTATGTCAATTAAACTTCAAGAAAAGAAAGGAAAGAATTCTAGAAACTTAGAACATTTTACCTCCATTTAACCCCTTCTACGTTTTCATTTTGATTCCATATGAATGTTCAACACCATCAGACATTACAATTATTGTTTGGTGCAGTCAGCATTCACATACATTAACCCACATTTTTACTCTGTGAGCTCTTCGTTTCTTCCTGTGTGCAGTGTGTTTCCATCTGGGGTCGTTTTCCTGCTGCTGGATCAGCACTCTTTAGTTTTTCTCTTAATACAGTTTGCTGGCAAATAATTCTGTCGGCTTTCTTTATAGGGAGATGTCTTTATTTTACCTTCATTATTGAGGAATATTTTCTCTGAGTATAGAAATCTGTGCTGGGAGTTACTTTCCTCAGTGTGAGGATGTGTTTCCTCAGTGTTAATGATGCCAGTGCATTGAGTACTGACCTCCATTATAGATATTGAGACCTATCAACTATCAGCCTCTCCTTTTCTAGGATTCTAATTATATGTAAGTGGTTCCTTTTAGCTATGACCTACATCTTTCTTATACTCTTGTCTGGTGTTTCCTATTTTTCTTTCCCTCTGGGCTTCACTTTGAATATATATATACATACATATATATGTATATATATGTCATGTGTATCAATACACACACACACACACACACACATATATATATATATATATTGATCTTCCTTTCAGTTTAAGAATCGTGTGTTCTGCTGTATCCATTCTACTATTCAACCCATCTATTGAGCTCTTACTTGGAGCCTGGAGCCTGCTTCAGATTCTGTCTCTGTCTCTCTGCCCCTCCCCTACTCGCTCTCTGTCTCTCTCTCAAATATAAAACATAAGAAAAATTTTTTGAAAAAAGTAGGGGCGCCTGGCTGGCTCAGTCAGTAGAGCATGCAACCCTTGATCTGAAGGTTGTGAGTTCAAGCCCCATGTTGGGTACGGAGATAACTTAAAAATAAAATCTTTTAAGAAATAAAATAAAAATAGGGGCGCCTGGGTGGCTCAGTCAGTTAAGCGACCAACTTCTGCTCAGGTCATGATCTCGCGGTCTGTGAGTTCGAGCCCCGCGTCGGGCTCTGTGCTGACAGCTCAGAGCCTGGATCCTGTTTCAGATTCTGTGTCTCCCTGTCTCTCTGACCCTCCCCTGTTCATGCTCTGTCTCTCCCTGTCTCAAAAATAAATAAAACGGGGGCGCCTGGGTGGCGCAGTCGGTTAAGCGTCCGACTTCAGCCAGGTCACGATCTCGCAGTCTGTGAGTTCAAGCCCCGCGTCGGGCTCTGTGCTGACAGCTCAGAGCCTGGAGCCTGCTTCGGATTCTGTGTCTCCCTCTCTCTCTACCCCTCCCCCGTTCATGCTCTGTCTCTCTCTGTCCCAAAAATAACTAAAGGTTGAAAAAAAATTAAAAAAATAAGTAAATAAATAAATAAATAAAACGTTAAAAAATAATAATAATAATAAATAAAATAAAAACGAAAATAAAATACTGCTATTTTAAATGTTCTCCTTGTATCTCTTTCACAGTGAAAATAGTCGTTCCTAACCACATACATGAACATAATATTAATTTGCATTGTCCTATGATTTCTATACGTTTCAATCTCACTGTTTCTTTTATTTCAGCTTTCATGTCCTTAAAAATGAGATGTTTACTAGGCACACGTTGTTTCGTCAGTTTGCAGTACTTGCTGATTCATCCTTCAATTATATTGTGAGTACATGTAATGTTTAGATGCTGTTGGTCTCTTTGGTGATATCTGTACATGTCTTTCTGTTCTTATTTAACATTTATTGAACCCCTATGCTTATAGACTCTGGAGATAGTACATGACGGTCACTCTGCTAGACACTAAGGACATAGGACAGAGGGCCTGACCCCAAAGAGCTCAATCTGATGCGAGGTATAGACGTGAGAACAAATTGTTTCAACGCAACATAGTTGCGCTTTAACAGAGGCAACCAAGATTTCCGCGCGGAGGGGTGACACTCCCTGGGCGGCACCTGTCAGTCTGACCATGTGTGGGCATGAATGGAATGGAAGGAAATATCAGAGCTCAAGATCCAAGTATCCAGTGACTTCCAAAGGGCAAAGGGAGGTAAAAGAATCTTCCTCTAGTTTCAAGCCATTCATCTTCATACTAGAAGTCACCTGGAGATAAAGCCCAATTTTAAAAGAGACTATTTTTTTTAACCTGTTTGCTTAACGGTTTATTTGGGAGCTTCATTTATAAAGGTAAATGAAGTCCAATATAGAAATATACCCAGTACATTTCTGGGGCGCCTGGGTGGCCCAGTCGGTTAAGCATCTGACTTTGGCTCAGGTCATGATCTCAGGGTTCGTAGGTTCAAGCCCCGCATTGGGCTCTGTGCTGACGGCTCAGAGCCTGGAACCTGCTTCGGATTCTGTGTCTCCCTCTCCCTCTGCCCCTCCCCCACTCATGCTCTGTTTCGCTCTGTCTCAAAAATAAATAAACATTAAAAATTTTTTAAAAAGAAATAAACATATCCAGTAAATTTCAAATAATGAGAAAATTAGCATGCTGTGAGTGCTATTATATACCCATCAGGATGCCAAGTATCCTGGGACAAGTCAGGTTTGTGGGAAAGAGCACAAGAAATACAAAATACAGTCTCTTGCTTTAGGAGGCTTCCAATTTAAAATTACTCTTTTAAAATGTTTTTCAACATTTTTTAGTCTAAAACTGTCTTCTAAATTTAAGTTGCTGCAGGAGATGAAAGAACTTAAAAGAATGTTGACAAGGTAACATTAAATTATGTCCGATTTTATTTAAATATAGCTAGTAATCTGAGGCTTGCTGAGGTTTTAATAACTGACTCCCCTGAAATGTCCCTAGGCTGGTGTACATAGATAAAAATACATAGTCTTGGGGTGCCTGGGTGGCTCAGTCGGTTAAGCATTGACTTCGGCTCAGGTCATGATCTCACTGTTCGTGAGTTCGAGCCCTGCGTCGGGCTCTGTGCTGACAGCTCAGAGTTGGAGCCTGCTTTGGATTCTGTGTCCCGCTCTCTCTCTGCCCCTCCCTTGCTCATTCTCTCTCTCTCTCTCTCTTTCAAAAATAAATAAAACATTACAAATTTTTTTTTAAATACATAATCTCTATTTTCCCCTTTTGTTTTTTCCTCTTCTCAACTGAAGGTTACAGTTTCTTTCTTTTTTTTTTTTAACTTTTTTAAATGTTAATTTAGTTTTGAGAGAGAGACAGAGTGTGAGCAGGGTAGGGGCAGAGACAGAGGGAGACACAGAATCCAAAGCAGGCTCCAGGCTCTGAGCTATCAGCACAGACCCCGGTGCGGGGCTCCCGGCTGGAACTCGCAAACCACAAGATCATGACCTGAACCGAAGTCGGTCGCTTCACCATCTGAGCCACCCAAGCGCCCCTGAAGGTTACAGGTTCAATGGGAAGAATCCTCATTTCAGATCACCTAGACAAATAAAATACTGGAGGACCTGTGAGATTATTGTGCTACTCAAACATCAGGTTTTTTTAGGATTTCCCTGGTAAAACTGTCTGCTCCAAATGCGAATTGGCCAGCTTTTATGAAACAGAATTCTAAAATCTCAAAGTTACACTGATCTAAGCATATTAATAGATCCAGTCTTTTTTTTTTTTTTTTTTTTTTTTTTGAGAAGAATCTCTTCCCTGCCCCCAAGCGATCGGGTCTATCTTCCTGCGGAGGAGGGCTGGTGCCCCGTCGGGTCTAGAATCATCCATATGCCATTACCTCTCTGGGATTCCAGGCTCCTGATTCTTGACCATACATCCACACAGTATACGGGCCCTCGAGACACTCGTCAGAGTGGAGAGCAAATATTGAAGTAAAACAGAGGGGGGTGGAGAGGAAGAGAGGGAGTGATGAGTGAGTGAGTACTGGGTAACTAACATTTTTCCTCGGTTCCCTGCACAGTAGCTGCCCATCCACTCCACAAATATTTATTGAGTGTAAACATGTACCAAGCACCATGCTCCGTGCTGGGAATGAGATAGCGCACATGACAGATAGGGCGCTTTTCTTTATAGACTGTACCTTTCATGAGATCACAGACTGATCTGTCCTGTAAACTGTTTGGCGCACAGAGATTAGAGTAGTGCCTGACTCACAGAGCAGAGAAGACAGACATGAATAAGGAAATATTGAACTTTAAGTTGCATGTCTGAATCAATGCTATAAAAAAGGTTTAATATTTTCTTGCTACGGAGGTATACATCTGGGAAAGGGCACAAATACCAAGTGTATCATTCGAAGTGCTTTGATCTGCGTAGCCATCACCCAAGTGAAAGGAAGGATAGAGCATTCCCATCTTCCCTGGAAGTTTTCTGCGTCCCTTTCCAGACAATACCTTAGTCACATCCCCCACGCCGGATAAATATTGCTGTGATTTCTATCACTGCAGGTTAGTTTTGCTCGCTCTTAAAATTTATGCAGGTGGAATCATGCAGTGTGTGTCCTTTTCTGTCTGGCTTATTTTACTCAGCATGGTGCTCTTGTGATTCATCCATGTTACTGTGTGCATCTACAGCAATTTCTTTAGATTGCTGAATAGCATCCTATGGTATGAATAAAAACCAATTTGTTGATCCGTTCTCCTCTGATGAACACCTGGGCTGTTTCCAGGTAGGGGCTGTTTGGGGGGGAAAAAGGTGCTACAAACATTCTTGTACTAGTTATTTCTGGGAATATGTTTTTGTAACCCTCAGGTAGGACTGGAATAGCTGGGGCATGGGCATATATTTTTATATACTTTTTAATATTTATATTTTTGAGAGTTATATTTATATTCTGAACGTTTGAGAGTTCCTGTGTCCCACATCTTCACTGACATGATCTTGTCAGTTTGTAAAGCTCAGCCATCCTAAAATAATGTCTCACTGAAGTTTTAACTTGCATTCCCTAATAATTAATGATGTTAAGGGATGTCCGGGTGGCTCAGTCGGTTAAGCGTCCCACTTCGGTTCAGGTCATGATCTCACGGTTCCGGGGTTTGAGCCCCGCGTCGGGCTCTGTGCTGACAGCTCAGAGCCTGGAGCCTGCTTCAGATTCTGTCTCCCTCTCTGTTCCTCCCCCGCTCGCACTCTGTCTCTCTCTCAAAAGTAAATAAACCGTTAAAAAAATGATGTTAATGTATTTTGCTGTGCTTATTGGTTAGTTTTAGATCTACTTTCATAAAGGGACCATTCAAGACTTTTTAAAAATATTGTGGCACAATACTCATAAGTTTACCATCTTAACCATTTCTAAGTGTGGAGTTTAATAAAGTATATTCACATTGTTGCGAAACCAACCTCCAGAACCCATTCATCTTGCAAAAATGAAACTTTGTATTCTTTAAATAATAATTCCCCATTCCCCCTTCCTCCCATTTGTCTGTTTTTAATTATTATTGAGTTGTAGCCTTTTGTTATATATTCTAGATGTGTCTTTTGTCATATACGCATTGCAAATATTTATTCCCATCTGCAGTTCCTCCTTCTATTTTCAGAACAGCATCTTTTGAAGGTCAGAAATTTTTAATTTTTGTAAGAAATTCTTAATCTTAATGAAGATCAACTTAGCTTTTCCTCTGTGCGGCAGATTGTGTTTTCTGTGGCCTTGGCTGTATCCCACATTCCGCATATACTTACGATGGGATTTTGATCTTCCTTTCTCACTGAGTTTCGCTGGTTCCTTTGTTCTAATTCAGTTGACAATGTGTTCATGAATCTATTTCTAAAATCTGTTTTGTTCCATTCGTCTATTTGTCCTTTCGCCAATACTATATCGTCTTAATTAATATAGCTTTGTAATAAGTCTTGAAACCAGATAGTGCAAGTCCTTCCATTGTATTCTTCTTCTCCAAGATTGTCTTGACAATTCTATACCCTTAGTACTTCCATATGTTTTAGAATCTGCAAGTCAATGTCTTTAAAAAATATATCCACTAGGATTTTGATTGGGATTTTGTTAAATTATATTTTTTGAGTCTCTTTAGCTGGTGGTTTATTTCAGAATGCAAAGACCCAAGTGGCTATCAGATATCTAGTCTAACTAAATATGAATGACAAAGATTTCTTTTTAAGTTTTGAGGCTATGCCCTACAGCAAGCTAGTAGATATAGTTAGCAAGGAAAATGCCACGATGATAACTTTTGCTTCACATTGTATATCATGATGTTTTATGATATAAAACAGCTCAGGGAGACTCTTCACTGTCCTATCTTTGCTGTGGATTATACCTTTCATTCATGGCCAGTGAGGTTCATGCTAGCCTTGATGTCTAACTTGTCTATTATTAATTTTGTTACGTGTATTATCTTCTTGTCTGTATTTTACTATCTTTGCTCAATCTTTGTGTTGCTGTGTCATTTTCTTTTAGTTGTGAATTTTTTTTAATTAAAAAAATTTTAATATTTATTAAACATTTTTTAATGTTTATTCATTTTTGAGAGAGGGAGAGAGAGAGAGAGAGGGCGACACAGAATCCGAAGCAGGCTCCAGGCTCTGAGCTGTCAGCACAGAGCCCGATGCGGGGCTCGAACCCATGAACTGTGAGATCATGACCTGAGCAGAAGACGCTCAACCGACTGAGCCACCCAGGCGCCCCAGTTGTGAACTGTTAAGTAACAGCATGATTAGATTTTAGTTTTTTAAATCTAACCTGTCGCTCATTTACATTTAATATGCAAACTGAAAAAAAATAATATGCAAACTGAAACAGCATAGGTGATATTTTTGGGGGGTTTTGTCACCTTATTTTATGACTGCTGGTTCTTCTCTTTATCTCCTGGCTTATGTAATATGAACCACATTTTAGTTGTGGTTTTTATTATCTGTATTGTAATAGTAAACTTCAATGGAAAATCAAATTACATTTCTGCAGTTACAATAACAAGAACCAAACAAGTTCAAGTCTTAACTCACTCTGAGTAAAACAAGGGGTTATATGTGGTTTTGTCCCTCCAAGTGTCACTTCAGCCTTAATTTCATCAGTGTATCCCTCCTTTCCTTCCAGTCTGTGTTAATTTTATTCTGTTTAGAGAACTACATTATTATTATGTGATTCTTTTTATCACATAAAAGTATTTCTGATTACTTAGCTTTTCTTTTAATTTTGTAACCGTTTGAATAGCAATGACTTGTACTTACTTAGCCATGTTTATCTTTAACCTCACAACCTTTTTTATTTTTATTGTTTTAAATGTTTTTGTGTGTGTTTTATTTTATATTTGAGAGAGAGAGAGAGAGAGAGAGACAGAACATGAACGGGGAAGGGACAGAGAGAGAAGGAGACACAGAATCCAAAGCAGGCTCCAGGCTCTGAGCCGTCAGCACAGAGCCTGGCGCAGGGCTCGAACTCATGAACCATAAGATCATGACCTGAGCTGAAGTCGGAAGCTCAACTGACTGAGCCACCCAGGCGCCCCTACCTTACAACCTTTTTTAAAATCGTGACTTCTGCCCTTCTTTAGTTCTTAATCTTGATTTATTTCTTGCAAACTAGACCATGTCTTTGAGTTTTTTCTTCTTTTCTGGAAACATTATCTTCACTTTGCTATGTCTTGCCCTGACTGGAGTCAGCTTAATATTTGTTTGTTGCTAATTAACCTGGCTTATTTTCTCCCAGTGAATATTTATAAGCTATTTTCTTTAAACTTGAAATTTAAAGGTGTCACCAGGATATGAGTTAAGAAGCAACATTTATTAATTTCCCTTGAGTGAAATGAGCCTCTCTCATCTAGAGATGTAAATCTTTTTTTTTCCAACTCAGACATATTTCTTATGTATACTTCTAATGATTGCATCTACAGGATCAGTTTTTGTTTCTTTTTCAGAAACACCATCATAGGTTGAAAATCTATTTTCTGTCCTCCATAGTCATCGTGTTCTCTTTAATGTCATGTTATTCTCTTTGTTCTTTTCCTTGGCGTTTTTAGGAAACCTTTCCAGTTTGAAATTCTCATCAGAATTTCCTGAACTTGTTTTAAAAGTGCAGACATAGTGATTGTCCTTGGCCCTCCGGGTGGCAAGGGTGGGGGCATGACTGGGGCAGCCTGAACCTCTCCTCCCACAGTCTAAGGCCATGAGTAACCTTGTCCACTCCCCCCCCTCCCCAGGGCTCCCTACACGTAATGCCATATTTATGTGTCCTGTGACAGGCTAAAGGTTCTGTTATTGTGTTGTTAGCAATCTGTGCAAATTATATGCACATCTGTTTGTGTAAGTTTCCTTACCTCTCAGCTCTTACTTTGGTGTTGAGTCTCGGTAGGAAAGAACCCATTTTGTTTCTACTCGGAATTTTGCTTGTTTCTATCTTATTTTTTTTTTACCGTGAAATAATCATGTGTACAAAAAAGGATGAGTGAAAATACATGTGTGCAATTTAAAGAATGACGATCACATGCATACTTGTGTTCCTAGGACCCAGGTATCTGTAGACTAAAACTGGAGACGCCCACTGAGCACATTCCTCTCCATTCCCTCCCAGAAGCCATTGGCCCAGTGTCCTTCTTGACAGTTTTTGTCATTCGTGCCTGTATCCCTAAGCAGCTTGTTGTTGACTTTTGCCCGTTTTTAAACTTTCTATCAATGAAAGAATATAAAATGGTGTTTTTTTAGCATTTATTTATTTTTTGAGAGGCAGAGAGCGACAGTATGAGTGGGGAAAGGACAGAGAGAGAGACAGACAGAATCCAAAGCAGGCTCTAGGCTCCAAGCTGTCAGCACAGAGCCCAATGTGGGGCTCGAACTCACAAACAGTGAACAGTGAGATCTTGAACTGAGCCGAAGTCAGACACTTAACCAACTGAGCCACCCAGGTGCCCCTATAAATGAAAGAATATAGTTGAAAAAATGTGAGTATTCTTCAGTGATGTGCTCCATTTTCTCAACATTATGCGTTTCAGACTCACCCGTGCTGACGCTTGGGGTTGTGGTTCACCCATTGAGAGTATTCTGTTGCTTGAATATACCACAACTTATGTATCCATTCTGCTATTGATCAACATTGGAATTCGTCCTCGCTTTTTTGCTATTATGAGCATTGTCACCCAAAGCATTCTTTTCATTTCACCTGATACCCACATGTAGCAGTTTTTCCAAGTTTTGTAGTAATAATAGAATTGTCGGTCATAACGTATTGGTGCGTTCAAGTCTATGGATGAGCTGGTATGATTGCTATGACAAAAATATATTGGCTTAAATAAGATCAAAGATTACTTTTCTTTCATGTCATAGTGACACAAAGAGCCGTTCCTGGCAGAGGAGTGGCCCGTGAGGAACAGTACTCCAGTCATGATGATACACAGGTTTCTTCAGTCATTTTCAATCAACGGTGCTGGCCAACTGAAAGGCCACATGCGAAAGAATAAAACTACACCGCTCTCTTACACCACACACAAAAACTAAGTTAAAATGCGTTGAAGACTTGAAAATAAGACCGGGAACCATAAAACTCCTAGAAGAAAATATAGGTGGTAAGCTCTTTGACATAGTTGTTGGCCATGATTTTTTGGATCTGACACCAAAAGCAAAAGCAACAGTAGCAAAAATAAGTAAGTGGGACTACCCCGAACTAAAAAGCTTCTGCACATCAAAGGAAGCCATCAACAAAATGAAAAGGCAACATACTGAATGGGAGAAAGTAATTGCAAATCATGTATCTGATAAGGGGCTAATAGCCAAAATGTACAAAGAACTCATCCAACTCAACAGCAAAAAACAAACAACAAACAATACAATTTTTTAAAAACTTTTTTTTTAAAGTTTATGTATTTGTTTTGAGAGGGAGGCAGAGAGTGAATGTGCAGGGGAGGGGCAGAGAGAGGGGGAGAGAGAAGAGAGAGTATGGCAAGCAGGCCCTGCGCTGTCAGCACAGGGGGCCACACGGGGCTCAAACTCGTGAACCATGAGGTCCTGACCTAAGCCGAAATCAAAAATCGGATGCTTAACTGACTGAGCCACACAGGCGCCCCCTAAACAATATAATTTTTAAAAATGGCAGAAGATCTAAATAGATATTTTTCCAAAGATGCTATTCACATGGCGAACAGATACACTTAAAAATGCTCAACATCATTAATCATCAGGGGAATGCACATCAAAACCACAATGAGATATCAACTCACACCTGTTATAATGACTGTTACCAAAAAGACAAGGGACAACAAATGTTGGTGACGATGTGGAGAATAGGGAATCCTTGTGCACTGCTGCTGGGAATGTAAATTGGTGCAACCAGGATGGAGAACAATATGGAGGTTTGTTAAGAAATTAAAAATATGAGGCCCCTGGGTGGCTCAGTCAGTTAAGCATCTGACTCTTGACCTCAGCACAGGTCTTGATCTCAGGGGCGTGGGTTCAGGACCCACAATGGATCCCACCCTGGGTGTGGAGCCTTCTTAGAAATCAATTAAAAATAGAACCACCATATGTATGATCCGGCAATTGCTCCTCTCAGTGTTTGCCTGAAGAAAACAAAAACAATAATTTGAAAATTTTGTACACCTCCCTGTTCATTGCAGCATTATTTATAATAGTCTATATATGGAAACAATCTAAGTTCCCATCAACAGATGAATGGCTAAAGAAATTTTGGTGTATATACACAAAGGAATATTGTTCGGCCACAAAAGGGAATGGAATCTTGTCACTTGCATCAACATGGATGGGCCTTGAGAGCATTATGCTAAGTGACGTAAGTCAGCCAGAGAAAGACAAATACCACATGATCTCTCTAATACGTAGAATTTAAACAAACAAACAAGAACCAAGCTTATAGATATAGATAACAGACTAGGTTGCAAGAGGTGGGGGTGGAGGGTGGGAGAAATGAGTGAACTGTTTTTTGTTTTTTTTAAGTTGAAAAACATTCAATTAAAAAGGTTCTAAATATTGTACTGTGTGTTAAGTAATTAGGATTTAAAGTAAGAACTTTAAAAAAGAGTTTATTAGGAATACAAAAATTTCCTAAGGACCATTTTATACAATTTGGAAACGAACCCCTTGTCGGTTATACGTGTTGCAAATGTCTTCTTTCAGTTTTGGATAGTATTTTGGTATCTTTTCACAAATGAATGTTCTTAATCTTGATGTTAATTTAATTAGTAATATTTTCCTTTTTGCCTTCACATTTTTCCTGCTTTAAGATGACCTTACCTAACCTTTAGTCACAAATATATTCTTTTTGATAGTCACATTTTTCCCTCTTTGCCTTCCATGTTTAGAGGCTTAATACACCTGGAATTGATAATGTGTGGAGAGGCAGATGTCTGATTTCATTTTCTTTGAATACAGATAATCAACTGACCCAGCACCATTTATTAAAAAACCTATCTTCTCCCTGGATGCATAATTCCACCTGCTATGTGTGAGCTCATATATGTGAGAGTCTGTTTCTGTCTCTCTATTCTGTTCTACTGTTCTATTTGTCTATTCTTGCACTAATATGATACTAATTTAATATTTCTACTTTTATTATTAAGTCTTTTTCTAGTAAGGGAAATACCCCTACCTTGGTGTTGATCTTTGCATCTCCATATAAAGTTTAGAATCAGATTGTTAATATTCACAGAAAAAAAAAAACAGAAGAAACAAAACAAAAATTCAATTGAGATTTTGATCAGAAGTGCATTAAATCTAGATCAATTTGGATACAATTGACATCTTTATGGTACTGAATCTTCTAATTTATAAACGTTACTTCTTTTGTCTAAGCTTCAGTTTGGTAGTTTTATGATTTTCTCCACAGAAGTTTTTTTTTCCTTGACAGAGAGCATGACTCGATAGAAAGACACAGTGGGGGGTGGGGGAAGAGAGAGAGAGAGAGAGAGAGAGAGAAAGAATCTTAAGCAGGCTCCACGCTTAATGCAGAGCCCAATGCAAGGCTTGATTCCATGACTCTGGGATCACGACCTGAGTCAAAAAGGGAGTCGGACACTCAACTGACTGAGCCACCCAGGCACCCCTACAAAATTGTTTTTTAATTTAATGTTACGTATCTTGTGTTTTTATGCTACTCTCTTCTAATCGATGAGTTGCATATTTATTCATGTAATTTGTATCAAGTTTTGCTTTATATAATTTGAAACTGTGTCATTAGATGCTTACTACTTTAGAAATATTATATCCTCCTGGTAAATTGAGCATTTTACCATTATTTTGTGACCTCTTTATCTCTACAAATGGTTTTTGCCTTGACGTCTGTTTTGGCTTTATATTACTACAGCTGCCTAACTTTCTGTAGGTCATCATTTTCATGGTGTCTTTTTCTATGCTATCACTTTCAGCCTTTTGTATGCTTATGCTTTGGTTGTAACTCTTTTAAGCAGCATATAACTAATGTTAGAATTTGTTCTTAATCTGGGTTGATAATCTTTGTCTTTTAACTGGAGCATTTAGTCCGTTTAAATTTATTGTAATCATTGATACATTTGGATTTATTTCTATCTTATTTTGTGTTTTTCATCTGACCTTCTTGTCTATGTTTTTCTCCTTGCATTTTTTTCTTTTTTTTAAGGAATACTCATTTTATTTTTTATTAATTAATATTAAGACATTTAAAAATATAATTTATTGTCAAATTGGTTAACATGCATTGTGTTCAGTGTACTCTCGGTTTTGGGGGGTAGATTCCCATGATTCATCGCGTATATTCAACACCCAGTGTTCATCCCAACAAGTGCCCTCTTCAATGCCCATCACCCATTTTTCCCCTCTCCTCCACCCCCTATCAACTTTTAGTTTGGTCTCTGTGTTTAAGAGTCTCTTATGGTTTGCCTCCCTCCCTCTCTGTAACTATGTTTTCCCCTTTCTTTCCCCCATGATCTTCTATTAAGTTTCTCAAGTTCCACATACAAGTGAAAACATATGATATCTGTCTTTCTCTGACTGATTTATTTCACTTAGCATAATACCCTCCAGTTCCGTCCACGTTGTTGCAAATGGCATGATTTCATGCTTTCTCATCGTCACATAGTTTTCCATTGTATATATAAACCACATCTTCTTTATCCACTCATCAGTTGATGAACAGTTGGGCTCTTTCCCTGATTTGGCTATTGTTGAAAGCACTGCTATAAACATTGGGGTACATGTGCCCCTATGAACCAGAATTCCTGTATCCTTTGGATAAATTCCTAGTAGTGCTATTGCTGGGTAGTAGAGTAGTTCTATTTTTAAGCATTTTTTTTTCTTTTTAAAGTTTATTTATTTGTTTTGAGAGAGACAGAGACAGCATGAATGGGGCAGAGAGAGAAGTAGAGAGAGAGAATCACAAGCAGGCTCCATGCTGCCAGCCTTATGTGGGGCTCGAGCCCACAAAACCATGAATTCATGACCTGGCCTGAGATCAAGAGTCAGATGCTTAACCAAATGAGCCACCCAGGAGCCCTTCCTTCTCACATTCTTATGAATTGGTTAATTTTTTTCTCATGTGTCATGTGGGAAGTTCTAAACTCTATCAGAAAAATCCAAATCTCTGTATCTTTACCATCATCCTGAATAGTAAGACTTCTTTTTTTAATTTTTTTTAATGTTTATTTATTTTTGGAAGAGAGACAGACAGAATGCAAGCAGGGGAGGGGCAGAGAGAGAGGGAGACACAGAATCGGAAGGAGGCTCCAGGCTCCAAGCTGTCAGCACAGAGCCTGATGTGGGGCTCGAACCCAGGAACCTGAGTTCATGACCTGAGCTGAAGTTGGACACTTAACCGACTGAGCCACCCAGGCGCCCCAGGACTTCTTTAAGCAATTAAATTTAAATCACCGCTACTGTCAGTTTATTATGCTATTATGTCATATATTTTAGTTCTATCTGGTTTCCTGTATCCCCATAACATATTATTATAGCCTTAATTGGTCAGTATTTATTTGAGTTTACTTATGTATTTACCACTTTCTTTATTCACAATTCCTTCTTGCATCTCAGACCTTTCATCTGGGACCTCTTTCCTTATGTATGAAGTACACTCATTAGGATTTTCTTTAAAAAAATTTTTTTAATGTTTGTTTATTTTTGAAAGAGAGAGAAAGACAGCATGTGAGTGGGGGAGGGGCAGAGGGTGTGGGAGACACAGAATCCAAAGCAGACTCTAGGTTCTGAGCTGTCAGTACAGAGCCCGATGTGGGGCTTGAACTCATGAACCACGAGATCATGACCTGACCCAAAGTCAGATGTTTAACCGACTGAGCCACCCACCCAGGCGTCCCTCATTTAGAATTTTCTTTAGTGGGTATCTGCTCCTGGCTCACACTCTCAGTTTTCACTTCATGGAAAACGTCTATTTTTGCCCCTGTTATTGGAAGATATTTTTGCTAGGTATAAGATTTTAGGTTGATGATACTTTCTCTTTGCACATGGAGTATATCATTCTACTCCCTCCTAGATTTCATTGTTAGTAGGGAATTTTGCTCTTTTTTTTTTTTTAAGAGAGAGAGAGAACGAGCAGGGGAGGGGCAGAGAGAGAAGGGGACAGAGGATATGAAGCAGGATTCATGCTGACAGGAGAGAGCCCAATGTGGGGCTTGAACTCACGAACCACGAGATCGTGACCTGAGCTGAAGTTAGATGCTTAACCAAATGAGCTACCCAGGTGCCCCGGGAATTTTGCTCTTTTTAACTGTGGTTTCCTTAATGTCAATCTGTTTTTCGTCTTTTTCTGCTTTTAAGCTCTTTTTTTCTTTAATGTTCTGCAGTTTTACCATGAGGAGTCTGGTTGTAGATTTCTTTTGTTGATTCGGTTTGAGATTCATTGTGCTTCTTGAAAGTGGAGATTTGTTTCTTTCATTAGTTCTGAAAAGTTTTCAGCTACTATTTGTATTTTGTCTTAACTCTACTCACTTTTTTGAAATTCTGATTAAATATATGCTATACCCTGTCCTTCTAACCTCTATATTCCATATTTTTTCTTTAATATTTGACCCAACTTTGTCTTTGAGCTGCATTCTAAATAGTATATTCCATTCTGTCTTTCAAAGTATTAAGTATTTTTTCACATATGTATATATTTTTGTTAAAATTTTCTTCTGAATTTTAATTTCACTTACTATATTTATCATTTTTAAGAAATGCACAAATAAATTTTGTTTGGTTTGTCTTTCAAATATGTTTACTATTCATCATCAAGCTTCTTGCTTTTATTTCTTGAAATATATCATACACATTGATTTTATGTTTTATGACTGAAAATTCCTGGGTCTAAAGATTTAGAGGGTCTAGTTCTACTCTTTCATTTCTTCTAGCAGCCACTTATGATATATGTAAAGATTTTTGTAAAGTTTCTTTGGAGACTTATTTACAAAAAAAAAAAAAAATGGAGCCTGGGCTGAAGAGGAATTCTTACATTAAAGATTTTAATGTGACGGGTGCCTGGGTGGCTCAGTCGGTTGAGCGTCCGACTTGGGCTCAGGTCATGATCTCACAGTCTGTGAGTTCGAGCCCCGCGTCGGGCTCTGTGCTGACAGCTCAGAGCCTGGAGCCTGCTTCAGATTCTGTGTCTCCCTCTCTCTCTGCCCCTCCCCCGTTCATGCTCTGTCTCTCTCTGTCTCAAAAATAAATAATAAACGTTAAAAAAAAAAGATTTTAATGTGATTCTCTCAATCACCATGAACACCATCACCATATTATTACATTACATCAAATGCTTTCAGCTTATGGTGTTTCAGACCACAGGCGTGAATTCAGCTTACAAACAACATGGGCTAGGTTAGGAGTTTTCAGGAGAGATTTTTTATTTCCTTCAAATTTTCCTTGCAAACTGCTTGGGAGAACCTTACTTGAAGTTGTATTTAACCCTAACTGTGGTTCTAGCCTTGTGGTCCCAGATTTATCGTGGAGTGGACACTTGTCACTACTCATCTCAGGTGGACCTTGGGCTCCAGAGTCGTAGGAACCTTTGACAACTCTTGCATTCATTCAGTAAGTCTGACGAATGCCTTCAAGGTGAATGGTAGCTCCAGGATGGAAACCTTGGGTGTCCAACTTCCCTTAGTCTGAGATACGAACATTCGTGTGTGTGTGTGTGTGTGTGTGTGTTTCACCAGCTAATGGCTACATTTAAGAATATAAGAAGCGGAAATCTTATTTGGATTTAAATGCTGCTCTTATATTTTAATCACCAGTAATCTTTCCATGTCACATCCATAATCCCTTTGCATTTTATCTTACCTGATTCTTTTCCAGAGACTCCTGCCTGTGTTTCCTAGAGACCATTTACTCTTATACTCTACTGGTGGGCCCAAAAAGCTTAATGAAGTTTTCATCTAGATGTCTTCATAGATCTTTTTAAAATTATACACTTCTTCTGATTTCAGTATACTGTTGAACTGATTCTACAGTGTTTTCATAGTCCCTGTTTTATTTACCCTTTTCTCATCCTTGACAGGGTGAGATGTGGTGAAACCCAATATTATCAACTGTGTTCTTTTGTGTATTGCTTAAATCTGTCCTTCACATTTACGGTCGGAAGGCAGGTTGGTGTGCACAGCACCTATTTCTGGCCCCAATTTTAGCAGGATTTTTACCATTTTCAGCCCTACCATAGAGGTTACATTTTCTCCTACACTTGCACTTAAAGATACGAGACTGTGGAGTACCTTAAAACTTAAATTCCCAGCAGTCATACAGTTGATACTGGCTTCTTTTACCATTTTCATGAAAGACTTGAAGGTACTGAGGGAAGGAACTAGGAGAAGAATTTTCTAGACATGGAAAGGACCATTTGGAGGGCTCTAATAATGGAAGTGTGCCTGGCATGCTCGAAAAACAGCAAAGTATCTGGTGTGACTGGAGCAGAGTGAGCAAGAGAGAAAATATAATAAATGTCATCAAAGGAATAATAGGTTTTTGACTTTTTTTTTAACTCGGAGTAAAATTGGGAGCCTTTCACAGTTTAGAGCAGAGGAATAAGACAATCTCACTTAACATTTTACGAAGGTCACTGTTGTCATTGACAAGAGTAATTTTTTTTAATGTTTATTTATTCGTTTTGAGAGAGAGCTAGAGAGAGAGAGAGAGAGAAGGAGGGGTGCAGAGAGAGAGAGAGAGAGGAAGACAGAGAATCCCAAGCAGGCTCTGCGCTGTCCTGCCTTATAGAGCCTGACACAGGGCTCGATCTCACAAACTGCAAGATCATGACCTGAGTGGAAATCAAGAGTTGGATGTGTCACTGACTGAACCCTACCCAGGCGCCCTTCACTTAACATTTTAAAGGAGCAACTCGGGCGGTTCTGGAGAGCTCGGGGGGGGGGGGGAAAGAAGCAGGTCAGGAAGCCATGAAGTGTGCTGGTGACAGACAATGGTGTGGCCTGAACTGCCGTAGTGAGTAGAGGGGCAAAATGAGGTAGATACATGCCTGCAGTACTAGGTAGTACTAGGTACTGTGCAGTACTCGATTTTAGGCATATGTAGCAGGCTAAGCGGATCTTAAAAACATAGTACTTATTCAAATTACTTAGTACTTAGCAGGAGAAGGAACACACAAGGTATACTGTGCGTCATTTTTTAAATTATTTTTTAATGTTTATTTATTTTGAGAGACAGAGCACAAGCAGGGGAGGAGCAGAGAGAGAGAGAGAGAGAGGGAGACACAGAATCCAAAGCAGGCTCCAGGCTCTGAGCTGTCAGCTTAGAGACTGACACAGCACTTGAACTCACGAACCACAAAAGCATGACCTGAGCCAAAGTCAGACTCTCAACCGACTAAGCCACCTACCCAGGCACCCCTTCACTTTGAATCTAAGATGTGCTTAACATCGTTTCAAAACTTGCTAAGTCTCTAAAAGAGAAAAGTGCCGCCAATTATACTGTGACACTCCATCCATTGCAAGATACATCCAATTTTAGGGATGTTAAAATACCAGAAAACTATGCCTTAGAATGAACAAAATAGGATATCACGTAGCGCCACTTGCAAATTAAAAGGCACGCACGAAATTACATGTTTTTGCAAGAACGTATCCAAATAAAACACACACATAAAACATTTAAATTGTTTCCTTGGGGTAGTAGCAAAGAGTGGGAGTGGGTTCTGGGGAATAGAAAAATACATACAAACACCCCTGTGTGCGGACACGTATGCATGCACACAAATCACCAAGATAGAAGCTTTGAATAGGGAAAATTTCACATAAATCCGCAGTATACATCCATGGATCTCAGACCTCTTTTTTTTTTGATAAACACGTGTAATGTTCCTTTGGTCCTTTTTTCACCTGTACATGTTTAATGTCGTAATGTACTTTGCGACATATGATGCTGGTGACAATTCTGCTTGCTTGCTGCTGCTCTTGAACTCCTGGAAGAGCTACTTTTGGTTTTTCACCATTCAGTTCCCGGGGAATCAGGATTACCACCGCCATAGCTTGCCAGAAGTAGGAGGTCCCGAGGACAAGCCTGTGACACCTGGCCAGTTACAAATTCTAAACCCCGAATGGGGTGGAGATCATGAAAAGGAGGCGGAATCCGGAGACAGAGGGTAGCGATACCCGTGAGCGCAGCATAACATAACGTGTAGACTCGTTAAATCACGAAATTATCCACCTGAAACTAATGTAACATCGTGTGTCAACTGTACTCAAAAAAGGAAAATGAAAGAAAAGGAAGAAGAGTCAGAAAAGACATTGAAGAAACCATTTTTCTTGAATTTTCTCTCAAGGTAGTCCAAATAAGGGAGGGGGTCTGTCTATTCCATGGGTATCAAGGAAAGGATTTCCCCAGCCATATTTAAGCCAATAAATCGGGACCTTAGTTTTCAGATCTTAGTTAATTAAGGGTCGAAGAACGTTGTACATCATTTGACTTGATGATTCTTTCCTCTTGAAAACACAAAACATACCTTCTGTGCCTTTCAGAAATTAAAACCTTTATTTGTGGAGTCTAAGATGAACCTGATAACAGACCGTACCTCCTCTTCAAGCGATCATACACCTGTGGTAGGTAGATTATTTGTTCTCTGTTAAACATTTAATCAGTTGCTATTATCCACCCTCAGTAATGAAACCTTTTGGTTTACCTGCAGCTAGACAACAAGGACACGGATGTAGTCAGTGATCAGACGTATTTTCCCCCGTCACCAAAAGGTAAGTATCATTATTGTTGGAAAAAACAGTTCACACGCGGAACGGGCACTTAGTCTAGATTGAGATTGCCTTCTCGTTGTTATCGCGAGGCGTTTGGAATTCTGGGTGGATGCTTTCTTCCGCCAGTTTATGAAACGAATACTTGGATATGCTGAATAAAAGAATGCTAATACGCATTGCTGAGTATCAATCCCTGCTAACTGAAAATGAATTTAATCACACTTCAAAACTAGAAATGGTCTCAGTTGAGATCCTTTTCTATCTTATTAAACTATCACAAGCCTGAAGCTCGTGTTGAATTCCCATTTGTCCATTTTAAGAACCAGAAGAAAAGTATGACTTTCTAGCATACTTTATGTGCCATGGGTCCTGACGGGGCTTCAAACTGAATTCTTTTGGAACCAGAAGTATGTTTCGTCCATAGGCTTCTGGAGGTCTTTAGGAAATAACCATGCTGCCTATTCTGTAACAAACAAGTTAGGCGAACAAAATATGACATTATTCGTTTGAATTCTATTAGTTTGCTGATGATAACCAAAGGGTGTCAGTAATTTCTGTTTTTCTGTCTGGGAATGGTTAAAAGTAGACTTCTATAATGAATATTTATGCAAGGGAGAAGTGTGGGATAAGAGGTTTTAAATCCTGGGCCCTAATCTTAAAATCTGCTTTTTGAAACCTACATTGTGCTTTAGCAGAGGGGAACCTTTCTTCTGGGTTTCCATGCAACAGAGAGGCTTTTTCTTTAGTGCTTATATTGTAGGTAGTGTCTGTTCTAGATGTACCTGCCCTGGGTACAGAGAAATCTTCCAACAATCATAGGGCTGTTTGCTTCCTGGGCTGCCGTTTACATTATAAGAACACCAGACTCTAAAGCATGCAGCTGCTAGCTTGCAGAATGGCAATCTTTTCTTTCTTTCTTTCTTTCTTTCTTTCTTTCTTTCTTTGAGAGAGAGCGTGTGTGCACACGCCTATGCACGCACACAGATGGAGGAGGGGCAGAGAGAGAGGGAGACACAGAATCTGAAGCAGGCTCCAGGCTCTGAGCTGTCAGCACAGAGCCCGACGTGGGGCTCCAACTCACAAACCGTGACATCGTGACCTGAGCCAAAGTTGGACGCTTAACCGACTGAGCCACCCAGGCGCCCCAGAGTGGCAACCTTTTAAAGGCATCTGAAGTTAAATAAGTTTAGATCAATTAAATGAGATCAGACCTGTTGAGTCGTTGGAAATTCTAACCCACACAGCAAGTTACTTCTGAAACATCATAATGTATTAGGGTAAGAGAGGCTCTCAGGATTTGTTCTAAAAAGCTAGATTGTCGAATTTGGAACCTATGGGTTGCCTGACATTTTAATTAGAGAGTTTAATTAACAGCAACATTCCATTCCCCAGAAATCCAGTTGACGATTTTGCATCCAAAATTGATTTTCCATTTTTCAAAGGTCCATTCAAAGTAACACAAATTAACCTTGATGGCCACCTAGAATACACGGTAGCTCCGGCCAAAACAAATGCTGTCACTCCCTTTCCTCAGCCCTGAAAATGCAGGGTTATTTCCACCCTTCATTAACCTGCTCTTTTGTTTTACTAAATAAAATCGAATGTAAATGCTTTTTTATGATCCACAATCTTGCGATACTCCACAAAGCTCTCCCATCATTCTGAACGTTTATCTGCATTGCACTGGAGATGTATGTGACCGTGTTCACACCAAACATCTCTGGACAAAACCCCCGAAATTGCTTTCTACTAAATCTCTGATACAACTTTGACATGCCGCGTTGTTCCCTTTGAAGATAGTGTGGGGAAATAATCCAGTCAATAAAAGTCTCTTGTTAAGTGGATTCCAGTTATTCCAAAATTTACTAGAAATACATATTCTTTTTTTTTTCTCTAAATTTTTTGTTAATGTTTATTTTTGAGAGAGATACAAAGACAGAGACAGAGTGCGAGCAAGGGGAGGGGCAGAGAGGGAGACACAGAATCCAAAGCAGGCTCCGGGCTCTGAGCTGTCAGCACAGAGCCTTATGCGGGGCTGAAACTCGTGAACCTCAAGATCATGACTTGAGCCGAAATCGGACGCTTAACCGGCTGAGCCACCCAGGTGCACATAGAAATACATGTTCTATTTTTAATGAATGGAAATGAATAAATGAATGCCAGGAGGAAAACCGAATTATAAATTTGCTAATTCGGAGAGTAAATGAATCTCACTAGCACACAGGTTACTCCCTTCAGGCCCCCAAGGAAATAGTTTAGTACATTTTTAGTATTTTTGAGCACAAATTCACAAATACATTATTAAAGAGCTGTTTAGTTACATTATGATTTTCTATAGCATGGGGGATTACTGTAACCTATCTGGTGACAGACCCCCAAATCAAACTCTTTAAAGTCAGTGTTGTAGGGGCGCCTGGGTGGTTCCGTCGGTTGGGCGGCCGACTTCGGCTCAGGTCACGATCTCGCGGTCCGTGAGTTCGAGCCCCGCGTCGGGCTCTGTGCTGACAGCTCAGAGCCTGGAGCCCGTTTCAGATTCTGTGTCTCCCTCTCTCTCTGACCCTCCCCCCGTTCATGCTCTGTCTCTCTCTGTCTCAAAAATAAATAAACGTTAAAAAAAAAAACAAAATAAAGTCAGTGTTGTATTGAGTTCCGTTTTTTAGAACATGCAAATCAAATATTAATATTCTAAATACTTACTGAATACTTAGCCTCCATGTTAACAGCATCCTCAGTGTTACATCAGAGAACCCGAGAGGTTATTAGATCGTATTTTCACACCACAAGGTACTTTTAATACTTGTGCATGGCTAACATTTAGTGGAAGTAGGTGCTGTTGTAAATGTCTTTCACGTTTTAGCTCTAGTCCTCACAAAGCCCTAGGAGGCTGGCATTCTTGCTTTCCCCCGGTCTACAGAGGAGACAGTGGGATACAGAGAGTTTTAGTAGGCTACCAGAGTTGTTCCACAACAGGTGGCACAGCTGGATTCAAACCCAGACCGTGTGGCCCCAGAGCCCTGGCTTGTCACCATCCAATTATATTGACTGACCCCAAGACGTATGCGTGACATGAGCCCCGTTCTCAACCGCACGCAACGGGGAAATGAGGGACGTTAGAGAGAAGCCATGGAGGCCAACAGACTTCAGTTCACATCCCAGCTCCAACCACTCGCTTACTGACATCATCTCAATTCCCTCTGCTCTGTACCATGGGATGGTGACCCCAGCTCATGGCTTTGCAATGAGGATTACACGAGATACATGCTATGTGCCTAGAGAACCCCTCTCCTTACCTTTCCTCCTGAGCTATTGACCAAATTATCCCCAACTTCCCCAAGTAAAGTCCGCGAACCTACCTTTTAGCCCATCACACGAGTCATAATGTCCTCAGTACGAGGCTACTCTGGTGATTTAAAAGAACTAGTCTCTCCTCTAATTCTTCAGTAATTACCTTTCTACCAGCCGGGAGCATAAGAATAAAATTGACCATTCGTATCAAAGTACACAGTAGGCATTTTGAAAACGGTGACAGTAAACATAAAGTATAGTTTAAAACGATGTTATATCAGGGGACACATCTCTTCTAAGCAGCTTGAAAATAACTTTTTGTGTTGTGGCAAGTTTTAATCCAAAAAATTCTAAAGAGAACAAAAGAGAATCATTCATGCGACATAGAAAAAGAGATCGCTAAAAAGAGAGAGAGAGAGAGAGAGAGAGAGAAATACATTTTGTCAATGTAAGAGAATAAAAAATGAGGTATGATACTATCTGCAAAATTTCAAAGCAGTTTTTACGCAGTGGTAATTATCCCAAGAGAGCCCAGGTAACATTATTAATTTGTTTGCTACTTAGCGGTGATAAAATTTGGGATCTGAACTGCCCATTGTATACTGTGGACTGCCGCAGATTTTATGTACTCAAGAAGACCTTTCTCACAGCCCAGTAATTAGGTGCTATTGACATTGTAATCTTTGGAAATGTTCTTAATGAGCCCCAAAGACACGAATCTCATAGATAAAACCTCAAAGTAACACTGACCCTTTAAGTGGCTTGTCAGCAAGAGAAAGCTCAAACATAAATATCTGAAACACAGGAGACACCCAAATTTAAACCTAGATTACATTGTTTTGTTCATTCTCTGAGACTTTCAAGGAAGACATATTGAAGAGGTGATTTTAAAGGCTTTTAAAGAATAGTGGAACAATTGTAATATATTTGAAATCATTCAAAAATCCTTCTTTTCACCCTTTGAAGCTCTGGACTCGAAAAGTATTTTTTTTCTAAATGTGTTTTCCACCAACTTGTAAAGATACATGTTCATTGAGAGTGGAGTTCAGTGACTCCTGTTTTTG
Source organism: Lynx rufus (assembly GCF_022079265.1). NCBI lineage: Eukaryota > Metazoa > Chordata > Mammalia > Carnivora > Felidae > Lynx > Lynx rufus. Next base: position 21,543,029 of record NW_025814889.1, on the reverse strand, counting down.
TTGTAAACACAAAAATAACTTTACAAATCACGTAAGAAGTTGGAACTTACGTAAAAAAAATGAAAAGCAAAAGAAATTTCAGACATAATGTTAGCATTATTTTATATATTGCTTTTAGAGTGTAACTATAATTAATATAATTTAGTAAGGTTTTCAAATTCATGTTCAAATGCATATTTTGTAATATTACTACATACACTACATATATGCATAATCAATATATAACATCATTTACCGTGTAATTGATAGCCATTGTGGCTATTAAAAAATGTTAGAAGAAGGAATTAATCCATCAATACGAGTTAATACCAGGACCAAGCTGATTTACTAAACATAATATGTTAAGGGGTCTGTAAGTGTTAATGGAAACTTCTCTACTATTTCCCTATTGTCACCAATTACCTATTATTCAAATGGTCTGTTTCCAAGTTATATATGTGATCCTTACCTTTAAGATTTGGGCTGATTCTCAACGACCTTTCCTTAGGAATGTTGCTTGCTCTTCATACCTATATTCTAGAGATATGTTCTACTCAAGGTCTGGGATTTAGGAGATTAGATGATAATTAAAGCTTGGACGATCAGCAGTGTGTCTCTTAAAACACCTTCCCAAATACCATGAATTCTCAGTAGCATAGAAAAGAGTCAAGATGACCAGTTGGGTTAGAGAACTAATCACAAAAATCAGAGGTTGTCTGTGTTACTGAGGCTCTGCCCATGGGTTAGAGGGAGATTGAAAAATGTGAAAAAGGAAAATGAAAGGTAATCCATCCTTTGAAAATACAGTGTTAATCTTTGAAATGAGTAAGCCGGCAAGTTACTTTGAATTTATAAGATCATAAAACTTTGAGTTAGAATGGAGTAGAAAAGAGGGTGAAGACTAATACGTATTCTGAAAGTACTTTATTAATTTGGCATCAGGACTGTCCTGTGTTAATTTAGTCTGGTGATGCTTTTAAGTATATGTGGGCAATGTTTCATTTAACAAATGCCACTACACACGTTCGTAATTGTGCCCCAAACTGATAGGTAGAGCTCTCCAAAGTATAAAGCGTGAGACAGGAACGCTTTCTGGTGCGCACTGTTAGTCACGCGTTGGACCACGAGTTGGAATTCAGCAGCCTCTCTGGATCTCGTGAACATTATTTTATCCCACACCTTAGCTGCCTGCCTGTTAGTTACGAGGCCTTATAAACCATATAAGCCTCTGTGGTGGGAACGAAGTATTGAGAGAGGGTTTAATTAGTGCAGAGACAGTGGGGATTAATTTTTAAATTTAGGAGTGGTTCTGTTACAGAAGTGACAAAATGTTACAAGATATTGTGTATAGATTCATGCAAATTTGTGGGCATATCAAGTACACCCTTAAGTGGGCTTGAAATGATATCTTGGGGTGCAATAGATATCGTATGAGTATTACTTTCAACTGGAGGGACCCCAAGTTTGGAAACTGAGGAAACTGAACTCTGTTGATTCTAATAGCTTGTCTGAAAGTCTCTTAGCGTGTCTGTTTAGACAATCACATCTATAATTTTGAAAACTTGTGTTTTCCGATCTTCATATAGCGATTACTTTTTCTTTCCTTTTTTCTTTTTATATTTTTATCTTTTTAAAATGTTTATTTATTTTGAGAGAGAGAGAGTGAGCGCGAGTGGGGGAGGGAGAGGGGCAGAGAGCACGAATCCCAAGCAGGCTCCAAGCTGTCAGCACAGAGCCCTACATGGAGTTCGAACTCATGAACCCTGAGATCATGACCTGAGCGGAAACCAAGACTCAGACACTTCACCGACTGAGCCACCCAGGCGCCCCTGTTTTTTCTTTTTCGTATTGCACTGGCTAGGATTGTCACTATGATGCTGAACAGAGAAGTCAGGGACACCCTTCTCTTGTTTCTCTCTTAATAGGACAAATTTTGAAGTGTCACTATTGCAATATATTGCAATATATTACAAGAATTAATTATATTCTCTATGCTGTACTTTCTATCTCTGTGACTTATTCTTTCCGTAACTGGAAGCCTGGACCTCCCCACTCCCCTTCACCCATTCTGCCCATTTCCCCACCTCCTTTGCCTCTGGCAGCCATCACTTTGTTCTCTGTCTTTATAGGTCTGATTCTGCTTTTATTTCATTTTTTTCCTTTATTTTGGTTTTCAGACTCCACATGTAAGTGAAATCGTTTTGTCTTCCTCTGTCTGCCTTGTTTCACTCAGCATAATGCCCTCTAGGTCCATCCATGTCGGCACAAATGTCAAGATCTCATCTTTTTTGATGGCCGAGTGATATTTATTATATATACCATATATATACATATATATACATAAACATATACATATATATATTCATTATATATACCATATGTGTATATGTATATGTAAATATATGGCATATATATATTCATTATGCATACCATATATGTATGTGTATATGTAAATATATGGTGTATATATGTGGATATATGGTATGGGTGCCCGGGTGGCTCAGTCAATTGAGCGTCTGACTTCAGCACAGGTCACGATCTCACGGTTTGTGAGCTCAAGCCCCACCTCAGGCTCGCTGTTGTCGGCCTGTCAGTGCAGAGCCCGCTTCAGATCCTCTGTCCCCCTCTCTCTGCCCCTCCCCCACTTGTTCTCTCTCTCTTAAAAAATAAATAAAAACATTAAAAATATATATGTGTATATTTATATAAATAACATCTTCCTTACCCACTTAACATACCTATCAATGGACACATGGGTTGCTTCCATATCTTGGCTATTATAAATAATGTTGCAGTAAACATAGGGGTGCCTATATCTTTTTGAATTAGTGTTTTTATTTTCTTTGGTAAATACCCAGGAGTGGGATTACTGGATCATATGGTATTTCTATTTTTAATATTTTGAGGAACCTCCGTACTGTTTTCCACAGCGGCTTCCCCAACAATTTCCACTAACCGTGCACAAGGTTTCTTTCTCTCCACATCCTCACCCACACTTGTTATTTCTAGTCATTTTGATTTTAGCCACTCACATGTGTCTCACTGCTGTTTTGACTTGCATTTCCCTGATGATTAGTGACGTTGAACATATTTTCATGTGCCAGTTGGCCATGTATATGCCTTCTATGGAAAAATGTGTATTCAGGTCCTCTGCCCATTTTTGATCAGATTATTTGGGTTTTTTTAGCATTGAATTGTGTAAGTTCTTTATGTATTTTGGATATGAACCCCTTGTCAGATGTATCATTTGCAAATATCTTCTCCCATTCAGTAGGTTGCCTTTGTTTTCGTTGGTTTCCTTCACTGTTGCGTTTTATTTTGGAGTAGTCCCAGTAGTTTATTTTTGCTTTTGTTTCCCTTGCCTCAGGAGACATATCTGGAAAAATGTTGCCATGGTCAATGTCAAAAAAATTACAAGCTCTATTTCTTTTCTTTTCATGTATATATTTATGTATATTTATATGGTTTTTGTGTATTTTGTTCTGGCCTATTTTGTATCATAATTTTTTTAATGGACACTATCAATTATTTCTGTGATACACATATTTCAAAGTTTTTGTCGGACTATGTTATCAACTAAAATTTATCTGGAGTGAATTCATGTTCTCACAGCTTATCTTGCTATTGTCTTTACAAGCATTCTATTCTTTTATTTATTTTGGAACTTTGGTTTTCAGGCTCATTTCCTTCCTCCTTCCTCCCTCCCTCTGTCTTTCTCTCTTTTCTTTTGTTTTTCTCTTCTTTTTCCTTTTCTTTTCTTTAATTTTCTTTTCCTTTCTTTCTCTCCCCACCTGAATACAGCTCTGTGCCTGCTTCCACTATGCTAGTCTCACTCCTAGTCCAAAACCAGTTCTCCTAAGTTTGGGGGTTGCCTGTGCCACTGTGACATTAGGGTCTTGAAGCCTCCAAGCCATCAGGTGGCTTGGTTCAGTTCCTCTGTGTGAAGTAGTTTTTGCCTTTGAGCCTCCCTAGGCCCAGAGCTTTCTATAAAGCCATAGCCCCAGATTAGAAACTATTTTTCTGGGTTTTTTTTTTTTTTTTTCCTCCCACAGTATCCTTTCATTGAAGCTACTGCCTTTGAGGAGTGAATTTCTTCTTTTACCCAACATGGAGCACATTTAGCCTTTTTGACCATACAGGAGCTCTGGGGCGTCTGAGTGGCTCAGTCGGTTAGGCATCTAACTCTTGATTTCCACTCAGGCCATGATCTCACAGTTCGTGCTTTTGAGCCCCACGTTGGGCTCCATACTGACAGTACGGAACCTGCTTGGAATTCTCTCTCTCTCTACCCTCCCCTGCTCATGTTTTCTCTCTCTCTCTCTCTCAAAATAAATGAATAAGCTTTAAAAAAAAAAAAAAAAAAGGAGCTCTATTCCCGGCTGTCATGAAATCCTGCAGCCAGAGCCCATAGGCCTGTGGTTTCAGCCCCTGTGTCAATTTTCTAGGGCTGCTGTAACAAAGTACAGCAAACTGGGTGATTTAAACTACACAAATGTTATTGTCTCACAGTTCTGGATGATAGAAGTTTGAAATCAAGGTGTTAGCAGGGGGGGTGTCTTCTGACAGCTGTGAGGGAGGCGAGGGAGAACCTGTTCCATGCTTCTCTCTGAGCTTCCGGTAACCTCGAGTGTTCCTCGGCTTGTCAATGGCATTTCCCCTATGTCTTCACATTGCCTCCCCTCTGGGTGTGTCTGTATCTGTGTCCAAATTTCTCCTTTTCATAAAGACACAGACATATTGCATTAGGGCCCACCCTGAAGACCTCATCTTAACTTGATCGTCTACATGACCTTATTTCTAATTACGTTCACACTCACAGGTACTAGGACTTCACCATCTTTCAGGGAGACACAATTCGATCCATAACAACCTGGTTCATTGCTTTACATGTCTTATGTTTATCTTATCTTGCCCATTATGTCTTTCTGGTCTCTCTTTTGAAATTCTATTTATCATGGAGCATAGGGTATACTAGATCGTAGACTCACTGTATACCATTGTACTTCCTTCTCCCTTCACCAAAAAAAGTCCTAAATGTTCAAACATTTTTTCTTTGTGTTTTCTTTGTGTTTCTGAACCAAAGACTTTTCAGCTTTAACTTATGCTGTTCTAAGAACATTTTGTCTTGTAAATTTATGGCCACAATTATCATTGTCTCATACACCAAAAGTGTGCATTAAGATATTTATGAATATAAAAGGAATATATAAATAGATATTATATATATTATATTTGTAAATATATTTAAAAAGAATACCTTTTTAAATTTTTTTAATGTTTATTTATTCTTGAAGGGGGGGGGCAGGGAGGGGCAGAGAGAGGGAGGGAGACACAGAAACTGAAGCAGGCTCCAGGCTCTGAGCTGTCAGCACAAAGCCCAATGCAGGGCTCGAACTCACCAACCATGAGCTCATGACCTGAGTGGAAATCAAGACTCAGATACTTAACCAACTGAACCACTCATGTGCCCCTGGTTTATTTCTTAAATTCCATATATGAGGGGTGCCTGACTGGTTCAGGAGGTATATAGCATGCGACTCTAACTCAGGGTCATGAGTTCAGGCCCCACATTGGGCATGGAGCTTACATTTTAAAAAAAAGACAAGAAAAAATTCCACATATGAGTGAAATCATATGATATTTGTTTTTCTCTGACTGACTTATTTCACTTAGCTTTATACTCTCTAGCTCCATCCATGTTATTGCAAATGGCAAGGTTTCAATTTCATTCTTTTTATGGCTGAGTAGTATTCCACTGTATATATATATATATATATACACACACACACACACACGTATATAATACATATAATATAATATATAATATATATTATATAACACATATAATACATATATGTATACATGTATATATACATGTATACACGTATGTAAATATATACATACATGCGTGTGTACATACATGTATATACGTGTGTGTATATACATACATGTATGTGTATATATATATAGAGAGAGATGAATAGATACAGGTATGTGTATATACATACCTGTATGTATATATAGAGAGAGAGAGATGTGATATCACATCTTCTTTATCTATTCATCTGTCAGTAGACTGTTTGACTATTGCAAATAATGCTGCAATAAACATAAGGGTGCATGTATCCCTTTGAATTAGTGTTTTTGTATTTTGGAGGTAAATACCCAGTAGTGCAATTACTGTAGTTCTATTTTTAAATTTTTGAGGAACCTCCACACTGTTTTCCACAGTGGCTGCACCAGTTTGCATTCCCACCAACAGTGCAAGAGGGTTCCCCTTTCTTCATATCTTTGCCTGGCCTGTTGTTTCCTGTGTTGTTGATTTCAGCCATTCTGACAGGTGTAAGGCTCATTGTAGTTTTGATTTGTATTTCCCTGATGATCAGTGATGTTGAGCATCTTTTCATGTGTCTGTTGGCCATCCGTAGGTCTTCTTTGGAGAAATGTCTGTTCATGTCTTCTGCCCATTTTTTAATTGGGTTATTTTTTAGATGTTGAGTTGTATCAGTTCTTTATATATTTTGGATACTAACCCTTTATCAGATATATCATTTGCAAATATCTTCTCCCATTCCGTAGTTTGCCTTTAAGTTTTGTTGATTATTTCTTTTGCTGGGCAGAGACTTATTTTGATGTAGTCCTAATAGTTTATTTTTGCTTTTGTTTCCCTTGCCTCTGGAAACATATCTAGAAAAGCGTCACTATGGCCAATGTCAGAGAAATTGCTGCCTGTGCTTCTGGTATTTTTTATGGCTTCAGGTCTCACATTTAGGTCTTTAATCCATTTTGAGTTTCTTTTTGTGAATGATGAAAGAGAGCATGGTCCGGTTTCATTCTTTTGCATGTGGTTGTCCAGTTTTCCCAATACTATTTGCTGAAGAGACTGCTTTTTTCCCATTGAATATTCGTTCTTGCTTTGTCAAAGATTAATTGACTATATAGTTGTGGGTTTCCTGAGTTTTCTGTTCTATTCCATTGATCTGTGTCTATTTTTATGCTAGTACCATACTGTTTTGGTTACTCTCACTTTGTAATATAACTTGAAATCTGGAACCGTAATACTTCCAGTTTTTTTTCTCAAGATTGCTTTGAGGTCTTTCGTGGTCCCATATTAATGGAATGTGTTTCCATTTCTTTGTGTTGCCTTCAATGTCTTTTATCAGTGTTTTACAGTTTTCGGAGTACTGGTCTTTCACTTCTCTGGTTCAGTTTATTCTTAGGTATATTACTATTGTTGGTGCAATTGCAAATGGGATAGTTTTCTTAAATTCACTTTCTGCTGCTTCATTATTAGTTATAGGAATGCAGCAGGTTTCTGTACATTGATTTTGTCTCCTGAAACTTTACTGAATTCATTTATCAGTTCTAGTAGCATCTTTGGTGGAGTCTTTAGAGTTTTCTATGTATAGTATCAAATCATCTGTAATTAGTGAGAATTTTAGTTCTTGCTTATCAGTTTGGATGCCTTCTATTTCTTTATGTTTTCTAATGAAACCCTTAAAAACTCTCTGTTGCATCTTTTTTTTTTTTCCAACGTTTATTTATTTTTGGGACAGAGAGAGACAGAGCATGAACGGGGGAGGGGCAGAGAGAGAGGGAGACACAGAATCGGAAACAGGCTCCAGGCTCTGAGCCATCAGCCCAGAGCCTGACGCGGGGCTCGAACTCACGGACCGCGAGATCGTGACCTGGCTGAAGTCGGACGCCCAACCGACTGCGCCACCCAGGCGCCCCTGTTGCATCTTAGTAAAAGTCATTTTTGTTGATATTCTGCCTATGAAATAGGCAATGAGTTACCTTTTCCAGACAAGAATGCATTATGGGTTGAACTATGTCCTCTGCTCCGAAAAGATGTTGAAACCCTCACCCACAATTCCTGCGAATGTGACCTTACTTGTAAAATAGGGTCTTTGCGGGGGCGCCTGGGTGGCACAGTCGGTTAAGCGTCCGACTTCAGCCAGGTCACGATCTCGCGGTCCGTGAGTTCGAGCCCCGCGTCGGGCTCTGGGCTGATGGCTCGGAGCCTGGAGCCTGTTTCCGATTCTGTGCCTCCCTCTCTCTCTGCCCCTCCCCTGTTCATGCTCTGTCTCTCTCTGTCCCAAAAATAAATAAACGTTGAAAAAAAAAAATTAAAAATAGGGTCTTTGCGGATGTAGTCAAGTTAAGATGAGGTCATTAGGTCATTAATTCATTATGACTTGTGTCCTAAGAAGAGGGAAATTTTGACACAGACACACAGGGAGAATGCCTTGTGGTGACAGAAACAGAGAATGGAGTGATGTAGCTGGAATCCAGAGAACATCAAAGGAGGATGGCTGCCACCAGAATTTAGGGAGAAGAAGGGAAGATTCTCCTCAGAGTCAGAGAGGGAGCATGGTCTCACCAACACCACGATTTTGGACTTTCAGCCTGCAGAACTCATGTGAGGGAATTAATATCTTTAAGCCATCCACTTTATGTTACTTGGTTCCAGCAGCGTTAGGAAGCTAATACTTAAGGCAATTGAATAACTTCCATGACGTCCACATTAACTAGAGGGACAGCCACTGTCCCAAATGAGTTCAGTGACTTTATGTTTCCACTTTGCGTTACATGTTCTGCCGTTAATTTTCACCATAAAGGAGACATTTCCCCTTGATTGATTAGAAACTTAACTTCTTCCAAGCTTCAAAACACATTCTAGCATTAAGGAATCAAATGTGATAAGCCTTGCGTATAAATTGTGTATAGATTTGCCTGTCACTTTCCTGGCAGTCAGTAAGTGATCAACAAATGTGTAATAAAACTGAATCTGAAGTTCATTCCACTGAGACTTCTACTGTTATCAACTTAGGTTGCTAATGCACAAAGTCCCTACTTGTCCTCAGACTAAAGGGTATCACCGAGGTCCCTGTGCCCTCTTCCTATAAACGTGTCCATGCCTCCTTTTCTTACTCATTCCTTCCCTTCCTCTTCAAGCAAGTGCCTCTGGTCCTCCTACCTTAAATGTTAGCCCTCCGGAGAGCAATCAGAGCCTGCTTTCTCTCCTTCCTTCCCCTTCTCCAGGTTACTCTACTTGCCTTCTGGCTTTACATCTCACAGACACAGCTCTCACCTAGGTCATCGGAATCCTTCAGATGCGAAACTGGTTTCCAGTTCTCTCACTTGACTGCACGCCAGCGTGTTACTAATGAGCCTCCCTTAATTCTTAAGATGCTCTCCTTTTGACTTCCAAGTCACCAGCCTGTTCTAATTCTCCTCCTACTTCCCGGAGCTCCCTTCTCTGTTTCTCCTGGTTACTCAACTCTGCCGGTGCTTTGAGTATTAAAGTGCTGGAGTCACTAAAGATTTTAATTTTGGGGTCGCTGTTACACACTTTGTTTGCCCCTGCTTAATCGGTCAATAAAAATCGATGGCTTTCAGGATAAAATCAAGTTTTTCAGTTTAGCATGTAAGACCTTTCATAAGAGCTCCCTTTCCCCTACATGGGCTCTCTAATCTAGTCGTAACAAATGACTTACTGTTCCCTGCTATTCCATGCTATTCCGTGCTTCTGTGCCTTTATACGTGCCTTCACCTAGGTGACAGGTCTTGCGCCTGGTCTTGCTGCACTCACTCGTCTTCTGTGGTTAGCTGGCCATCTGCTGGGGTGACAGGGTGACTGGATCTTGTATTTCTTATCACTGAGCAGGCACACTGAGTCTTGTGATCAGATGCGCTCAGGGTTCTTAAAAGCAGCAAAAGAAAACAAGCTCCAATGCACAGGGACCGTTCAAGTCTCTGGTGGCACCGCCTTTGCTCCTGGCCCATTGGGCAAAGCCAGTCTGACGACCAAGGCCAGATTCTATGTCGGAGGAGCTGCAAAGGCCATGGATGCCAAGGGAGCCACCCTACTTACCTTTACTGGGTTTCACCTTCTCTTTGTTACTCCATTCGTTCATCCATTGGACAGGTGTTATGATCACCTACTAGAAGTTAGGCTCTGAGGATGCGGGGTCTTCTTAGTGCTTGGAATTTATATTCTTTTTCTTAAAGTTTACTTATTTATTTTGAGAGAGAGAGAGAGCACGCGCGTGTGTACAAGTGGGGAGGGGCAGAGAGAAGGAGAGACAGAATCCCAAGCAGGCTCCGCACCATCAGCCCAGAGCCCTATGTGGGGCTCAAGCCCACGAACTGTGAGATCATGACCTGAGCCGGGATCAAGAGTCAGACGTTTAACCATCCGACTAGTCCACTCAATAACAGTAATACCAGGATTTAAGGTGGTGCAGTGAGGTGGGGTGGGCCTGAGAAGGCCTCTCCACTTCCCCGTTTCTGCAGAAATTGCCACCTCGTTACTCAGAATGACCTACTTATGGCCTCCTCCCCCCAAATAGGGAGGGGGAATTGGAGGAAAGTGGTCAAAAGACACAAACTCCAGTTTTGAGATAACCAAAACTGGGGCTGTATATAGATCTTTAAAGTCCTCGTCACAAGGAGAAAAACGTTTTGTTTCTCTTCTTTTTCAAAATATCTGTATGCGATGACAGCCGTTAGCTAAATTTACTGTGGGGCTCATTTCACACTATACGTTAAGTCAGGTCCTCGTGCTGTACATGTGAAACTTACACAGGGCTGTATGTCAATTATAGCCCAATAATGCTGGGGTGGGGGGGAGGATAATCAAAAGCCAAAATAGAGAAACAAAATATAAAATGTTTATAGTGTGTCTGTTTCAAAAATAATCGCAGAAAAATTACTGAATTTCCTTGGTAACCGATAAATTTAAGCATGATTGTGTGAAAACAGCATTTCCACTAAATACCCAAACTTCAGAGGTGAGCGAGAGAAAAAGGCACAGTTTAATCCTGAGGCCCCAAGCTGTTCGCCTGTTGATGGGAATACATAGCTGTTTGTAACCTCAAATTCATACTTGTGCAAATTACATAGACCAGAAGTCCCAATGCAAATCGCTTTAAAAATAGCGATCTAAAGCTTCCATATGAAGTATATTTATTTTTCTCTAGGATTAGGACAGATTGCGTTGCCAGCCTAGTCTTTCATAAAGAGGGGGGTGGGGAACAGAGTTGGGCCTTCATTTTCTCACAAAAGGCACAATGGGAAGCGCATCTGTGAACATTGCATAATTTGTTATGTTCTACAAAGAGGTGGGTTTTTGTTATACACATACCAAAGCTATTTGGTACTGTTTCACCAATGATCTCTATTCAGGTCCAGAAAAGAAATTGGCCTCCGCAGAGTGAAAGGAGAGTAAATTTTTCTTTAAAAATTAGATACAGATTATCACTTCCAAATGCAGGAGGGAATTTTACAAGTGACGGTGCACTGATTAGCTTTCCAATGGACATCCAGTCCTTTATGAAACACATACTAGCAGTGGTCAACTGTGACCAATGTGGTTTATTACTCTCCAGAAGAGCTGAACTGAGATTACCCATCTAATCTAATTGAGAAATGTTGGGTGAACTTGAACTCTTTCATGGACATGAATGACCAGAGAATTTATTTGATAAGACATTAAAAGCTGAATATGGTAACTATCTCTTTGATGGTTTGATACAGTCATTCCCTTAGTTCATTTGCATGCCTTTCATATTTTTTCGTTAGTACTCTGCTGGTGATTACATGAGCAGTCTAAACGAAAAAGGAAAAAAAAAAAAAAGTTTCCGTACAACATCCTTACGGAAACATTAGAAACCTTACCTTTATCAGTAAACACTCATGGCAGTCTTGAGTTGGTTTAACACTTTAAAAAGTGAGTCCAGCTTTCAAGAACAGTAATTACATTGGGGAAAATTTAATAAATCCACTGTTTTCTCGGGTGACAGTCCCTAAATTATTTTTCAATTTCGTCCTCTGATTTTACTAATTAACATTTTAAAAAGACATCAGGAAGTTGACGTATTATTTACCAGCCTCCTTTGCATTTTGTTGTAAGCTGGGCAGTGCGAGCTATTATTGGTGGCACCTCGGTGCAACATTTATGGTAAGTTTGCCAACAGTATGGTATACAGGTGGCATCAGATAATAAAGTAATAAAGTGCTTGCTCTTCATACACCGGCTGACTTCAGGATAAATGCTGTTGTATTCCCAATGGCTGTCACCATATAATTTGGATATATGCATCTCCTTCTTCTATTTAAATATTATACTTTAAAAACAACTCCTACAAACGCAAAGATAGAAGCTCGAGGTACAAATGACAAAATCGCGCGTCACGTTACTGGTGACTCTTTAAGTAAAATTTTTCATTGCCACTTTGTCCTTAAAATAAAAAGGCCTTTTGGTCATGCCCATACAAGCATAATAAATTGTATATGTTTGTGATACTGAATGACTCTTGCCCATATGCTGCACCGCAAAGCTACATGAATGAGGCATTTACCAAATCAGGCCCACCACATTAAACAGAAAAACAATCTTTATTCATGGTAACTTATCAGTTTCAATTAATCAACCTTAACAATGGAAATTCTGATGTGTTCAAGCAACTTGAAAGCAATGGGTCATCTCCAGGGCAGCCATGTTGTGTCTTTGTGCCTAACGTTTCAAACAAAGCAACATCTCCAATAAATAGACATACGTATACATACATACATGTGCACGTATCTACATCCCGATGCGTGACCACAGCTATGCCGCGTTCTGCCAGTAAACGAGCATGTTTACTGCCTGTGATTTTTATCACGGTAAGTGTAATTGTTTTCCTTCAGAGTATTACTTTTTTGAGCTCTGCAAGTTTAAACAAAAGGAAAGAAATTTCCATTGGATGACCATCCTTTCAGTTTCTGTGCTGCTATGTGAATAGCATTGTGCAAACCATTCCAATGGTTTTGAAAAGGGGTAACCATTGGTTTGATTTGGTTACACGGTTTAGCAAAGAGCTCCCTCCCACTGCCTTAGGGTCTGTGAAAGGTCTGTGACCTGTTTAGAACTGCCAAGTGAAATGTCATGTCGCCCCTCCCAAATGGGAGTATCTGCATTCATTTGATCAGTATAAAAAATGATTGGGGATGGCGAGATCAGTGCTTTTGAATTGCAATTTATAGCAGTTTACAAAAATGCACATTGTTGGAAAAGAAAACATGGAAGTGTTTCTTTCTAAATTGCATTACCTGTGAAATGTCATTAGTCTTTTAAGGATATTTACATCCTTTTTTTATTATTAGTTAGGAGACTTATTTCAGCTACAGAAAATCAGAATTTTATCACATTATGATTTTTAAACTTGTGTTTTGGTTTTGATAGCAGAATTTAGAGAAAACGTTTCTGAGTTCTTAGGATAAACATCATTTGTTGTCGTTTCCCTTTATTAACTCTCCAAGATAGTCTGCTGATCAGTTGCATTAGCGGAAGACTCCCAATGATCTTTCTCAGATTACAGAGGAGATCCATTTGTTGGCAAATGCCTTGTCGGCTGATTTGTAATAGTGAGTCCGAAATCATGGGCATACTAACTCTGCCAGGTTTCTGTTACTCCTTCAACAGCATGCTATGTAAATTTCTTTGTGAGAGGAAATTACGGTAGCCCCAGATTCATCTACATGTATGCACCGCTTCATAAAAGGAAATGTTATTTATTTTCATTAAATACGCGAATGTTAACCGAAACGTGAAGGTAGGCTGTTCAAGTTCACAAAGGCTTAATGCAGCCACCTGGGTCTCTGGGTTGCAGAAAACAGCATCTTTTATACGATGTCTAGGAATCAGCACCTTTTCTACGATGCCCATCTCTTTGCCTAGGCAAGTGGGTGGAACTGGGTGTTATTTTGAAGAATTCTTCCTTTAGGAAGAAAAGTTATCTTGGGAAAAGGGCCCCAGAACTTCCCTGGCTGATACTTGAGTAGAAAAAGAAAGGGCCTGCTTCAGAAAAGACTTGACCCAGATAGACTCCCTAGCAATCCACTTTGAACCTCCCCACCATTGAAAGGCGAGGTTGTCACGTTTTTATCTTTGTTCATGTTAAGCCTTGGAATGACAGCCTGTCTCTGTGTTCCCCTCTCCCACTGCCCCGGCTGTAAGTGTCCACATTGACACCTACCGGTGACCGCAGGCTGCAATTCTTTGTTGCCTTGTCCACGCTCCTGGCTTTCACTGGGATTAGCTCAGGGCCTTTGTTCCCCTTCAAAGCTGGAACATCGCATCCCATGTTGTGGCTTTCCTGTCTCAGACCCCCAACGCTTTCCTCACAATTTACACACCAGGTAAATGTCCCTCCCTACAGAGCAGAGAGCCTAGCCTGAGTGGGGGGTGGGGGGGGGGTGGGAGGAACCTCCCCAGTCCCCAACTTCAGAACCCCTGCCAACTGGTTTTGTTTCCTTCTCATTCATAATTTTCTATTTCATATGGAGGAAAGACTGAAAATGCAAATGGAAGTTTAAATCTTCGTTGGATCCTTGGACCCAAACACAAGACAGCCTCTGCCTTTTTAAATTCTCTTACAACTGCTCCTAATTCTAGGAAGGTGACCCTCAGCAGAAGGTCATTTACTGGCCTTGGTCACAGGCTCCTAAGACCATTTCTATAGTATGGAGCAGCAGGAAAACTGTCTCAGAAAAAAAAAAAAAAAAAAAAAACTTGGCTGACAAGCTATTCTGAAGGCCAAGGAGGATCTGACTGCCCGACCTCCCCCACTGCCCACCTGTCCTACTTCCCTTCCAGGTTATTTGAAGGGGCTCCCAACTGGGGCCAGACAGGGAGGACCCACTAAAACTGAGGCAAAGAGCTCTGCGTGAGGAGCGGGAAGTGGTTTATATATAGCAAGTAAAACAAAATGCACGTATGTTCCTTTTCCCGTCTTTTTAGGGAGGGTGTCTGGAACCCTGGAAGAAGAGTCTTTGGAGAAGCCATTGATACTCCAGAACAACCCAGTGAATGATGTGGACGCTACTGAGTGAGGGGCAGGGCCCTGGGCTGCGCAGAGGGGGACCACAGAGAGGACCCTCTCCATCCTGGCGTAAGGCCTGCCTCCCTGGCCAAGAGATACTCCCTCCAAGGCGTTTCTAACAAAGCTGTTCCGTCTCCCCGATGATGTAGACTAACTCGAGGCCTGCCCTTGAAACGAAGAGAACGCGACGTCCGCCTGGCTGTGCGCACCTTTCCAAACCCTCAAAGGCAGGTGCTCGCTCATGCTGGGTGAGAGGGACGCACGGACTTCGAGGGGCTGCCAAAGCCACTGGGGGCGCTTCCTGGGCTCAGCAAGATGCCCCAAAACCTTAGGGTGGGGAGGAACGGACTTCAATTAAAAAAAGTTTGAGGCACTAAGCTTTCACTCCCTCGCTTATCCATCCGGTCTCTCTGTAACACCACGTCAAACTGATTTGCTGCCTCCTCGCTTGCCGATGAATCCCCGTGAAGGCGAACCTTAACGCCTGGTCCAAGGGGATTTTAAATTTCCTCTAGGGAGAGCCATTCTTCTCTTACATGGGCACTGGGCTGCCTGCCCTATCTTAAAAGCCATAAACAATTCTTTCGTAAGTGGGAAGCTCATTGGAGTTTTGCCTCCTGGTAAGTATCAAGGCCAAGATTCACGTGTCTCTTTGCAGCATGTCAGGTATCATTTACGGAAAGTCCAGTTTGCTTTCTTCTGTGCGTAATGTTCAGCTTGGTCCTTTCCATTCCCCTAACTGCAAGCGGGGCCCTGTCTGTAGCCCAGTTTCAGAAATGCAGACTCCGAATTACACGTTTCTAAAGCTATGTATTAAGTCTCAAGAAATATATTTGTAGTAGCTGTCACATAAAGCTGATCTACTCTGCTGTAAAGGAAGCTGGAGAGGCGATTTATTTGTGCGTAAAAGGCACAAGATTTAATTGGAGAGAGACGTGTTATTTTCAACGCAAGAACATGGGGTGGCATAGCGCCGGGGAGCATTATTCGAGCTTCATCTACTATGCACTATATGCCACCGTCTCCAAAGGAGTGTTGCCCTAGAAACTTGTTTTAAATCTGCTGCTATATATCAACACCTTGTTTTAGCAGTCCTTGGCTGAATTACAGTTACACAGTTTGGCGCTTCTTTCAAATTTCCTCCCATCAGTTTGGCTAAAGAAAGGAATTTTTCTCCTTTAGAAATGAATTGGCTTAATTAGTAAGTAGATTAATGGCAATTGCTGGTGAGTTGGTTTCCAGCAGAGTTTCACCAGAGAGGGTTAATCGGAGTCAGGTCTGGAATCTTTCCCAGAACTGGCTGCCAGCCATTTCCACCAACCAATCAACCCTACAAGAAACGGAGGAAATGAAATAGAATTTATATTCCCTGTACTACCATCCTGGGCAGAAATTCCTTGGAAGCAGCCTCCTAGGCTGGGTTGGGTTCAGTACAGGTGGTTTCATTTCAGAATTTTAACAGAAACCTTGAAAGGGTTTCACCTTCAAGATTTATCTGAGGACCAAAGCAGAATTTCAAATGGCACAGGGAGGCTCTCCACAGAACACTGAGGGCGCATTGGAAACGCAGGAGGCTCTTAGTCAATTTCAGGTTTACCTAAATTGCAAAAACCTCCCAAGTTCTGTCCTAATCTGTTATCTACCAGAAGCCTTTAAAAAGTTGTGTGTTTTGCAGTCTTTTCCCTTATTTGTTCCATAGTGATAAAAATGCATTCATAGTTTAACTCGCAGCTGCATTAGTCTTGCAAAAAAAAAAAAAAAAAAAAAACCATCCCTGCTGAGAAATGCATATAATAGGAAAAACAGATCGGCTGGACAGCAGTGTAATTAATGCCAGAAAGGGCTGAGGCCGGTTTCATAGTTTGTCTTTTGAGGATATCAAGACGAGACCTGGTGAAAAATGACGCATGCTTTAGCATTTCAGAAAGCTGGCAACTGGCAACGCTGTTCCTTTTTTCTTTGACTTTCTGCCTCAGAACAAAGAGGTCGGCAGAACTAGCTAGGTTGTAATGAGTTCTATGTCCCTAGCACATTAAGTGCATCATGGAAACATATTGTATCGAAATAGTTTGGAGGAGAATACCGGGGATGAAAGAGAATGGGTGCTTTGATCAGCTCCCTGGGGTCCTGAGTGCCACAGACTGACTTGCAAGGAGTTATTCAGCCCCAGCTAGACACACTTACAACACCATTCAAAGAAATTTGCATATCTGTAATTTATCACATTGGTCCAGAACATTTTTGCAAGGTAAATAAAAGTTGGCTGAATAAAAAAAAAATCAATCATCGCAGATATAGAAGAAACTGTGAAGCCTGTGTTTCCATTAAAAACATAAATAAATATGTCCATAAAACACGACGATTTAGAGGCTGACTTTATTTTAAAGCGTCCTTAGAGCAACAGGTTGTGTGCTCACAAAGGCAAGAGTGGCCACAGTTTTGTTTTTTTGTGTTTTTTGTGCACGTCTACTTTAGGGGAGTGTATTCGCAGCTTCCCGCTAGAAGAACAGCAGAATGTGAATGAGATGTGTGTGGCTCTAACCAGCCCGCGACACGCAGAGAAAAATTAGTACACACTTTGAGGAGATGTGAGAGATGGCTTCATCTCTTTGGCGGCTGCAAGTGCTAAGGTTAAATCTCATTTCTCCTCCTGTGGATGGCATTGCCAAGCCCTGGTTGCTGAATTCAGAAGCCCGAGAGGATGAAATGTCCTCGCACGGGTCAATAGGAAAACTTGCTCTCGAACGCCCCATGAGAACAAGTGGAAATTTTAACAGGCAGGCATTGTTCTGAGTTTTTAAACAACCCGGTTAAACAGCAAACAAGAATCTTCAACTTGACCTTGGAAAAGGCTGGTGTGCCTAAAGATCATCTATCAAACAACTCTGGATGACAATGATATATTTCTAAGTATTGTCAGATGAAAAGATTGATAAATTTGCTGCTGCAAAGAGAGAACTTTGGAAACAGGCAACAGGCAATTTAGTGCGCTGCCTCGACCGCCGCCTCTGTCCTTGCCACCCCATCCCCACCCCTCCACCCCCCGGCCTTGGGGCCAACTTGGTAGAAAAGGGCCAGTAAATCAGCACTGTAATATTTCTTAAGGGGCACGGAAAAGCTGTGAACAGTACCTCTCATATTAAACGCAATATTTCTTTGCTTTCGTGGGGAACAAAAGTCATAGCACGACGTCTTTATGGCTAATTCAGTCAAAGGCACATCTTGGTTCCCCCCGCAGAAAGGTCAGTGTCGTTGTGTTTGGTCCACCGAGGGGGTGTTTTCACACTGAAAACTGAGCCAGCTGTCCCTGTCATACCCTCGCCATTGGGGAGCGCGCACTAGCCATGGTTATTAGGCACATTCTACACCTGCAAAATATACCGATTTCCAAGACTTTTCAGGACACCCCCCCCTCCCCCGTTCTCATGCCCCCTCCTCCCTCGTCTACTAAACTTTGACAACACAATTCAAGCCCTGGATGAAAGCGCTGCCAGCAAGAGGAGAGCTGGGGAGGGGGCAGCTCAGCCAGCGGCTCCTGGTGTCTATTGAGCAGTCATCAAAGAAATGAGGCGTCAAGTATGTTTTCAAAAGTATGGAAAAACTTCCAAACGAGGGCTTAGAGCCATCACACATTTGCTATTGCCAACATGCTGATTTCCGAACCCTAATATTTAATTTTATGTACCAGTGTTAGGTGAGGGGTTATAGCCAGGCAGCCCTCATTTAGAACTGGCCCTTTTACAATTTTCATTTGTATTCAGCGTGTCAGGACATACATGTTTTTTTCTAAGTTGCCCCCGTGTGAGCCCACATGCCTTTTTGAAACTCCAAATGCCAACTCACTGTTGTCATCCATTTCACAGCGCCTGCCCAACTGGATCTCATAATAAAACTCCTTCCAGAAGCATCTCTTAGCTGGCCTTTATCGCCGGAACCCAACTTCAAAGGCTTGCCCTCTAACGCTGGATCCCTAGCTGTCTGAGGGACGCTCAGTGGTCCAAACAAGAAAGGGGCTGAAGGGGATCCTGTGCAACCGCTGAAAAGAAATCGTAAAAATTAGAAAGAATTCAGAAAAATTCGCCTCTAGAGTGAGAACCCCAGTTCCTCTGAGGCAGTAGTGCAAAAGTAACTGGTTTTCTCCAGGAGCACTTGAAGGCGGGGGTGGGGGACTCAAGATTCCTATCCGGCTGCAAGGTTTGAGGGTGTGGGGGTGAGGAGAAAGGAGAGGATTTAATGAGCCCGTGGTGAGTCTCTAATCCCGATCTTTGTCTAGTCCTTCCTCCCAAATTACAAAGAGCTACGTAAGAAGTCCCCAGGGTGGGCAAAGTGCAGGAGTGCCCAGGACACCTTGGGGACTCGGGACACAGTCGGAGGTGAAACACACTGCGTGCCACAGGAGGTGGGGGAGCGTTTGCCTCTCACTAGCAGGGAACCCTAAACTCTTTTCCCGGCGCCCCGGGGCCTCGGGGGAGCCCGCCACCGCCAAGCGGAAAGCCGGCGCCTTTCCAAAGCGAAGTCCGCGCAACAGGTTGTTTGGAACAGGTGCCGAAGCCCCAGGGAGGGGGTTGGCGTGAAGCCGCGGAGATAAGCCAAGGGCCAGGACCCTCCCGAGAGGCAGGTTTAGGTCCCCGGGGGGGTGGCCAAAGTAGGGGTGGGCTAGAAACCTGCATCCCGGCCACGCAGCTACAAGCGCTGGCGCCTCCGCCCAGATGCAAAACCAGCTCGCCACGGCCTGCGCCCCGGGCCAAGGGGTCCTCTGCAGGCGGCCGCCCGAGGGCTTTCCGCCCAGCCAGGGGGCGTAGTTACCCCGGGCCTCCCCAAAAGAAGCCCTGTCTCCTATCTCCTGCCCTCCTTCAGGCCGTTCGCCCCCCTCTCTGCTCGCCGCTTCCCGGAGCCCCTCTTGGAGACTTCCATGCGCAAAGACAGCAGAACTGCGGAGAGCCCGGCGCCGGGCAGCCACTTCCAGCCTCGAAGGAAGACGCACGGCACCCGAGCCCCGACTGCCCCGGGAGCAGGGGCTAGGCGGGCCTCCGGGGATACTCGTCCGACTCCACCCCGGCTCTCCGGAACCCTGGGAACTCGGAGCAGCGGGCGGGGCGCATGCGCGCCTCGGGCCGGGGACCCTCCCCAGCCCGCGGCGTTTGGGGAAAGTTTGGCGAGGTTTGCCCCGGCAGCGGCGGACGTCCCAAAGGCCGGGCCGCCCTGGGGATGCGGCCGGGAGCCCCCCGGAGTTCCGGGAGCCGGCTCGGCGGGGGCCCGACGGCTGAAAGGCGGCAGAAGGTGGGGAGAAGGAGGCCTTTTGTGTGTGGCACAGGAGAGTCACTTGCGCACAAACGCAGCAGCGCGCTCCGCCGCCGCCTCCGCCTCCGCCGCTGCACCTCCGCCTCCGAGGCGCTTCATTACAGCCCAGCCCTTCCCCCGCCTCCCCCCGGCCCCTGCCTTTGTTCGGCTTGAAAGTAATGCTGTGAATTAAAAGAAATGACAATATTTTCTATCTGCTTGAAAGTCCAAGAGAAGAGCCCTTGAGCTTGGCAAAAATCAGGCAAATCATTCATCATGCCACCCCGCACCTGTGGTCTTGGCATTGAAAACCCTCCAGACCTATTCCTATTAAACTTAATTATTCCCCCAAAGCACACAATGGTTGAAATGGAGCAGGTTGGAGTCTGTTTATTGGTGGTAA